>NC_140454.1:11581877-12781877 GCF_963576455.1 Neolamprologus multifasciatus
CCCTGCCTGAAGGGCTACCAGGGATTCTGAAATTTTGCGAGCCCTGATGTGCCTGTTCATCTTATGATGCCTGACAGGAGCTTCCACGTGGTGCTGAGGCAGGTTATTGGTCGGTAGTTGGAGGGGACCGGTCCCTTCTGGGGGTCCTTGAGGATCAGAACTGTCCGGCCTTCGGTTATCCATTCCGGGTGTCTCTCGTCAACTAGCAGCTGGTTCATTTGTGCTGCCAGGCGCTCATGGAGTGCAGTCAGCTTCTTCAGCCAGTAGGGGTGAACCATGTCAGGGCCTGGTGCTGTCCAACTCTTCATACTGGAGACCCTTTCTTGGATATCTGCCACTGTGATGGTTACTGGACCCTGTTTGGGGAGGTCGCTGTGGTCTGTCCTCAGATCCACTAGCCACTGAGCATTGCCGTTATGGGTTGCGTCCTTCTCCCATATGCTCTTCCAGTATTGCTCCGTCTCCAGCCTTGGTGGTGCTGTTCTCATATTGTTCCCCTGCCACTGAGAGTACACCTTGGCTGGTTCCGTGGAGAACAGCTGGTTTATTCTCCTGCCTTCTATCTCTCTGGTGTACCTCCTCAAGCGGCTGGCCAAGGCTGTGAGTCGTTGCTTGGCAGTTTCCAAGGCCTCAGGTATGGACAGCTTCCTGTACTTCTTAGGCACCTTCCTCATCGCGCCTTTGTGCATCTCCGATAGTTGGCTAACCTCCCTCCGTGCTACCTTGATCTTAGCCTCTAGCCTCCTTCTCCATGGAGGGTACTGCCCCTTGTGGCTGTTCAACTTGTAGCCAAGCATCTCACTGATCACTGCTGCCATATTGTAGATCAGCTTGTTAGTGTCGGTAATCGTGGCTGTAGGTATCATCCGTAGTGCTGCATTAACATCATCTAGCAGACCTTGTGAGGGTACTTCACGTAATCTTGGTAACCGGCTACGGGGGGTCCAGGTTTCAAGCTTGGCAATGATCCTATCTTTCAGGTCAATTCCTCTCGCAATTAACGATCCTTCTCCTATCGCACTTGGGGCTTGGTACCCAATCTCGGGTGGGGGTGATGATATCTCCCCCCTGACCTGGCGTCCTGGCATTTTTTTTTAATGTTGTACCTCATCAATCTCTAGCTGTGAGAGCAGTCCCTTCTTTCGAATGTTGGAACACTGAGCTACTAGTTGTTTCGCCGTCATTGTGGATGTTGGGTATCGAAGAATCCATAGGTCCCTCATCCTATTCATGTAGCCCCTTCCGCCAGGGTTACTTGCGTAGTAGCATTCCAACAACGCCCTGTTTTCATCTCTTGCCCAATAAATCACACAGCAATAGTACATCGAAGACACTGAAGTGGCACATGACCCAGGTAGCTACCACAACTAAAACAAGGTAGTTGCAATAGACTAACAAAGAATTTACTTCCAGATGTTTCTTTAGGTTGAAGGTGGAGTCTTTTGACGCTGAGAGCAGTTTAGTTGCTGGCAAACAGGGTTTGCATTGCACGGTCAGATTTCGCCCATCTCTTTCTTCTTTAAATATGAATGTGTGTCAGAATTTCCAAGTGAGAAATGCATTCCAGCCTGTGCACTGCTGGCTCTGTTGTGCTGGCTCCGGGTCCACCGTGTAATGCCACCAACATTAACAGGACGATTGCATTATGGTCTCTTATTGCATGTTTTGTTTGGGTTTCCAGCAATGTGCAGAATTGCCAAAATTAGAGAGAAGATAGAGAGAGGATAGCCTAACATATGAAAGAGGAAAAGACCGCCGTGTAATACATTTATTTCAACAAAGTAACTGTATTCTAATTGGCGCTTTTTTAAATGGTAACTGTAAAGGAATACAGTTACTCATATTTTAAATACGGAACGTGTGTACATGTATTCCATTACTGCCTAACACTGAACATCAACAAACACTTTGAAGAGTCCATTGACATAATACATTAGCACTGATGACCACTCTTGCTTGGGTTTTGATTTTGATGGCCGTGACTTCTTCAATTCAGTTCAGTTCACTTTAATTCAGTTCACTTTAATTCAATTGCTGTCATGACCCTGGGTCATTAAACCCAGCATTTTGTGATTAATATTGGTGTCATCTTATGTTTCGGGTTAATTCTTGTTTTCTTAGTTCCTAGGGTTTTGGTTCTTGTGTTTAGTGTTCTGTTATCTGTACCTGTGTCCTCTCCCGGTGTTCTGTTCGTGTCTCTGAGTTTGTGTTTGTAAAACAGTCTATGAAATCTCGTTATGCCCATTAGTTTTAGCTGGGTCCACCCTGCGTGTCATTTCCTCATTACCTGATGTGTATTTATAGTGTGTTCGCCTCTGCTCGACGTCGCTCAGTCTGTATTATTCTGTGTATCTCTGCGCTACATTCTCCGTGCTGTTTTCCCGTATTTTGTATGATTTTAGGTTTGTTCACTAGTTTTCCCTAGTTTAGTTTTTTAGTTTTATCCTCACTTCAGTTCATTATCGTTCACTGTAAATAAACTCACTCGCATCACCGCTGTTGTCTGCAACTTGGGTCCTCCTTCACTACATCACACAACTGCTGCCCCAGCCGTGACAATTACATTTTATTTATATAGCACCAAATCACAACAACAGTTGCCTCAAAGCGCTTTATATTGTACTACAATAATACAGATGAAACAGAGATAACCCCAACAATTATAACTAATATTTTCTTAATATATGAGCTTTTAAGAAAATTTATATTTAGAGCTGAGGAAGAATGTTGCAAGAAACATGTAGCGAGAAAACTCAAAGTTTTAATTATTGCTGGTTTGGCATTTTTAAAAGAGATGCTTGATAAAATTGGAATAAACTATATAGGCTAAAATTGTGGTTCAAGACTAAAATAGCATGTTTTTTCTTCATGTTAAACAGACCTTCCTCTCTGCGATCACCAATGAAAACACTTGGATTGGTTTGAATGACAAAGAACAGGAGGGAACATGGAAATGGGTAGATGGAACTCCACTAAATCTGACGTAAGTCTTCACTTTGGTTAAGTTATTACTTTCAGTAAATTTAATCTATTTGATAACCTACACATCAGTGCCTCATTGGTGAGTCAACATATTAGTGGGTTGAGCCAAACTACGAGGCCAAATGCTTAAAGCTAAATGATGACTTGTTTTGGCAACCTTAGTCAAAACAAGATATTATATCACACCTGATGTCCTGCTGGGTTTGTCTGCCTGTATACTTTGTAAAGACCTGTTTAACAAATGCTATGTCCTTAAAAGAAAATTTTTGTCATCTCCATCATTATATGAAATTTTCCTATGAAACTCTCTATACCCACACCAAACATCTGAATTTAAACTTGATAAAAATAAGCTGATGTTATTGTTACTGGCTTGGTAGGTACTGGGCAGAAGCTCAACCTGATGATGGTGGTGGAAAAGAAGACTGTGTACATGTCAGAAACGATGAGAAAAAGTCCTGGAATGATCTTTCCTGTTCAACTTCTCTGAAGTGGATATGTGAAAAAACACCAAACCACTGTACAGTTTCTTAAAGATCATCTATTCATAAATGATTTTGTGTTTAAGCTTTGATTATAAATCTATATTTTAATTTCGGTTAGTTGTATTCTGTAATGATGAGGTATTTTGTTGTAGCTGATGTGCATTTTTCCTTTCAGTGGAGACTGTCAGAGGAATATCATTATACAAAACATGCAGAGCTAAATATAGGTGGTTATGTTTTCTGTTTATTTTTGTATTTTTATTACAGCTTTGCAGTTCTGAGTTTTGTATTTATTAAAAGAAATCCTGTTTTGATTTCATTGTTATGTCAGTAAATTATTTTATTTTGACACTATTATTGAGTCTTTAAATATTTTTTTTTTTACTTTATTCTTTCAGTTGTGTCACATTTGTTTCAAATATTGATTTTTATTAGGTAGTTTGAGAGGTAGTTTTATTTCCTGCAGTTTTTCTCTGTTCCTTTCTCCATTTGATTTCTGTGTTATTGAGTGTTTATATTCATGCCTGTGTTACTTCTCATTTGCATGTTTCCTCTTTTCCATTTGCGTCCTGTATTAGTTTTACTTCTTGATTCTGTTTTCACCTGATTTTAAGACTGTTCCCATCTGTGTTACTTTCACCAGTGTTTTGTTTCCCTCCTGTTTGTCACTCCCCAGATCAGCCATCAGTGCATACATAGTCCTGGCAGTCTTGGTTGAATAGTCCAAAAAGTTAACTTGTGCCTCCTTTTTAAAAAATTATTGTTCCTTGACATTAGTGGAAACTGTCATGTGGTCAAGGAAAGATGCAAAGGAGTATGTGTCACATATAGATATCTTATATCTGGCCCTTCCATTGATCTATCTACTATCTACTATCTACTGTTTGTAGTTAAAATATGTGGTGGTATGTATAGTGGAGTGATGAAACCAAATTTAATTCAGGGGAGAGCTACAACAGTGAATGTCTACAGCTATCTGTAAAACATGGTGGAGGCTTTGTCATGAATTGGGGCTACACTTCAGCCAGTGGTGTTGGGGAATTTGTCAACACTGAGGGAAGTGTGAGCATGGTAAAGTGCCGTCACATTTCTGTCCACCAGGTAATGCCATTTGGAAAGCATTTGACTGGCAACAAGTTATTTTTTGACAGTGATCCCAAACACACTGTTATTGTAGTAACAGCATGCCATATCAGTCATGATTAGCCTCTCAGAGCACAATACAGTGTGGGATCATCGTTACAGGCAATAGGAAAATCCTTCAAGTAATCTAAACTATTCCTGAAGACTACTTAAATAAATTACATGAAAGTTTAAGAGAGTTTAGGCTGTTTAAAGAGCAATCATTGCCACACTAAATGTTACTTTTCAACATCATTAAAATCAGTCATATTTTGGTTTTGCTTTACATGGTGTATTACTATGTATGTTTGGACTTGTTTCAGTTAATTAACAGATTTTCCATTTTCCTTTCAAAATTTAAAGAAATGTGAGGTCACCCAAGATTTTTGCACAATACTATATGTATGTGTTTATAGTTTAGAATACTTTGATAATCAATCATTTTTTAAAATTTCGGAAAATATTTTAGCATTATCTTGCATCACTTCTGTGCTGGAACCTTAATGTCATTTTACACACGCATTAGACCAACACAGCGCACTTCTTAAGTTGAAAGACAAAAAAAGAATCCGCAGCAAACCTTTGCTCTTGTAAGGTCTTTACCTTACAATATAAAGGGCCTTGAGGAGATTGTTACTGTGATTTGGCAGTGTATAATTAAAACTGAATTAATCTGATGTTTAGCTCTTACAAAGTTTGAAAAACCACTGGTATAACCAGTATAATAAAATTGATTTAATAAATGGATTTTCTTCCATTTTCTTTTGTTTGTGTGTAAGAATTACAATGAAAAACTGCCAAATGGCAACAGCAATAGACCGCCAGCTCCATAATATTTAGATATTAAAAAATTTTACTGGAAAAATATTTTTTTGCAAAATATGCTAAAAATACCATAACACCACAAGCTAGTAATTACTGTAAAATCGTGGTTTTTGTCTAAATAATCTATTTTGGTCATTTGTACCATCATACCTTAATTTTTACAAGATAGCAAACATACTGTTTAATAATTTCGATTTCAAGGTAAACCAGATCTGGTTTACCATATCTGGTTTACCACTGCGCAAAGTAAGGAAGTAAAAGTTTCTTTATATAGCACTTTTCACAGACAGATGTCACAAAGTGCTTAACAAGAGAGGCAACAAAAAAACAATACAATCATAAAGAAAGATCGGTCCCCTCGAGTTCTAAAATGAGTGTGGGGGACAGCTAAAAGATTTTGATTTGATGACTTCAGGCTACGAGAAGGGGTATGCATACAAGTCAGATAAGCAATATAGGGAGTAGCCTGTCCCTGTAGTGCTCTAAAGGTTAAAACTAGAATTTTAAAATGGAACCTAAATCTGATTGGTAGCCAGTGTAGCGACTTTAAAATGGGACTTAAATATGAGCTCCTTTGTTTGAGTGAGTCAGTAGTCTCTCTGCAGAGTTTTGAACAACCAGTAGACGAGCTAGCCTTTTCTTGTTTAGACAGGTAAACAGACTATTACAATAGTGGAGTCTTGTAGAGACAAAAACATGGATTATCATCTCAAGTTCAGTTGTTGACACCATAGATCTAAGTTTTGAGATGTTCCTCGAATGAAAAAAGCAGGTTCTTAGTAAGAAGAAGAACTTCTTACTATCTGATTTAAGTTTCACTCCAGAAAAAAAGCTTCATCAAAAAATAACACCTAGATTTGTGAGGTTACACTTCTGTGAGGAACCTAAATCACCCAGTCGCTGTTTAATATTGGACATTGCACTGTGTGGTGGCAGATTTCTTTTCTGATGTATTAATCACATATTTTAATCATATCACTTTAGTAATAGTAATACCACTTTCTCAACTTAGTATAGCAAGATCACTCCTGAGACTAGTTGTATGCATGCATGTAGAATCTTATTACAAGTGGGCCTCTGCTATTTTCACTGCTAAAGGAACAAATGGAATGAAAACCATAAAATAACAAAAGCTTCTTCTGATGCGAAAAAGCATGTGGTACTACCTGTGTTATTTTAATTTTTTTATTCATAAAGTAATCTAATTTACTTGTTATAGCGGACGCCCTGGACCACTATCTCTGAAACGTGATTTGGTACTGTTCCCTTGTAATAACGTCCGGTCAGAGATTGGGAATGATGTCAGAGTGGAAGAACTTTATTTGCCACGAGCCCACATCGAACACACTCTCGCTGGTAAGTAAGGATGTGGTTCTGTAATTAATACAAATAAGAAATAACATAAACATTTCTCTTGCTTGTTTAGCATTTCTCATACTTTAGTATTACAGAGAACACCATACTAGATTACAAAAGGACTGATCCAGATACCAGAAACAGAGCTTAGAGCAGGGGTGGGCAAATGTTTTAGCTCAGGGGCCACACTGAATTTTAGAATTTACAAAACAGGCCAGGACAGCACCAGATGCATACATATCAAAGAAGAACATTAAGAAGGCATTATAGTGTTAATACTTACATTCACTTTTAGTGGGAACAGTGTTGTTGATCACCCTTTTTTGTCAGTGCGTCGAAATCTGGTGTTAGATTTGTTGTGGCAATTCTCAGAACAGATCTGAGGTGTTCATCACTCAACTGGGATCTGTGGGATGCTTTGTTGTTGTTCATCACACTGAAAGTCTGTTCACATACATACGTAGAGCCAAACAACACCAGCATCCTCTGTGACATCTTCTGGATCTTTGGAAATTTGGCTGCGTTTAATGATGCATAAAACTTATCCAGTTTAAGAGAGTTGAACTTCTCCTTTAAGACAGTGTCACATTGCAGATCAATCAGTTCCAACTGCAACTCCTGTGGCGCTGTTTCAGGGTCTTGTGTGAAGGGACATGACACCAGCTGAAGTGGCTTTTCTATTTTCCCAAAATCAGAGAACCGACGGCAGAATTCCTCATGGAGGTCATCCAGTGATTTCCTGTATTTTTTCACATGTTGAGGTGCCTCTTTCAGCATAGCCTGTCTCCTTTCTGAGCTCTCACACTCGTTGACATACAAACTTAACCAGCGGACATTGGAGTGGTAAAGCAAGTCCTGGTGGTCAGCGTCAATTTCTTCAAAAAACTTAATAAACTGACGATGCTGAAGTCCCCTTGCTCTAATAAAGTTAATGCATTTTACAACTGGCTTTACTATGTGATCAAGGTGCAATACAGATTTGCACAGTGCTTCCTGGTGGATTATGCAGTGTAAAAAAATTACCTCCTGCTCAGGGTTGTCCTCTTTTACCCTGTCCTGAATTCTTTTGAGCAACCCGACTTTTTTTCCAGTCAGATTTGGCGATCCATCTGTGGTGACGTTGGCAAGTGTACTCCAAGGTAGGTTGTGCCTCTTGGTGGCCTCCGACACGCTGTGATACAAGTCCTCTCACCTCGTTTTCCCATTACGGATTCCATGGCCAAAAACTCCTCCGTTATCTCGAAATTATTATTATGCAGGTGTTAAATATGGTGAAAATGATTCAAGCGCAGTAAGTATAAACATGTTTCATATGAATATCTATATCTATAGCTTAATTATTTTCTGTAGGCGACATAGTTAAACAATCAGTATAGCCTGTAAGATAAATAAATATGTAGCCCAATAAGTATAAAATCCAGAAAGCAACACAACATGAGGCGGTTCATTTACAAACACAAGTCTAACTTAAGTTTCACTTTTTGTTAGAAAAAAAAAACTCAGATTGTTACATGCTTAAATTTACACAAATTTACACTGTCATGGACAAAAATTTATACCTAATATACTAATATACTTTGTCTACGTATTGGAAATATGTATATGTTTGTTATGTGCTTTAATGTTATTGCATGTTTGTTTGTGTGGAGGGTTATGTTTTCATGTTGATTAGTTAACCCCCATACTTGGGCTATTCCGGATGCTCACCTGAAAAAGTAGAGTATAAAAGGAAGCAATTTTGTTTAGTTGTAGTTAGTGTTTGTGCTGTTATCATGCTCCTTCTTTAATAAAGTGCCAATCCATGGATGTATTTTACTCCAGTCTCGCGTCATATTATTGGACAGAACCTACGGATTCCATGCCACCCTCTACCCCGAAAAAATGACAGTGACAAACCAGCCATCATTGTGAGATTTGCAAACAGAAAACACAAAACAGCACTGTTAAAACAAGGAAAGAAACTGAAAGGATCCGATGTCTTCATGAATTAACATCTGATAAAAAGAAATGCGGACATTGCCAGGAAAGCACGTTACTTGAAGAAACAGGGAAAAATTCAAAATACATGGACCACCAACTGCAAAGTATTCATTAAACTCAATGGAACACCGGAACAAGCCAAAGTGTTGGTCATCAGAAATATGGAGGAGCTGGACAAATACTGAGGTTCAACTTACTCTGGAGGTATGAATACACATGTGACGTGACACACAACACAACACATGGCACAGTCCAAAAGAACTTCATCTGCATCCGACAACAATATCAATATAACTCATTGGAATTCTCTTTATGATAATCTGGAACTGAAAACATTTCGATACACAGACCATAATGTTTTAGACTTAGAAAAGGATATAGACCCGGAAAATAACTTCTTCTACAACATCAGCAGTAACTGCTGCTACTTCACTGATGAACAGTTTAAGCACACCATCAACACGGAAAATAAATTATCAATAATCCATTTTAATAGCAGAAGTCTGTATGCCAACTTCAACAATATAAAGGAATATCTAAATGAGTTGACAAATCCATTTGGAATTATTGCCATTTCTGAAACATGGATCAATGCGGAGAAAGGACTGGACTTTGGACTGGAGGGATATGAAGTGAATTTTGTAAATAGAAGGAACAAGAGTGGAGGGGGAGTAGCTGTGTATGTGGATAAAAACCTAAATTACAAGGTGGTAGAAAGCATGACAACTGTAATTGATAATTTATTAGAATGTATAACAATTGAAATTTATAAGGAAAAAGAGAAAAATGTAATAATTAGCTGTATATATAGAACACCTGGCTCTAGTATTCAAGTATTTAATGACTTCATAGAGGAAATATTCTCTAAAACAAATCAAAAAGTCATGTTTATCTGTGGTGATTTTAATATTGACCTGTTGAATCCGAAAAAGCATAAAATGACCGACGAATTCCTAAATACTATGTACAGTTTGAGTTTACATCCTAAAATAACCAGGCCTAGTAGAATTACACCACATTGTGCCACCTTACTTGACAATATTTTCACTAACAATATGGAGAACAACATTGTGAGCGGAATATTAATTAATGACATCAGTGATCACCTACCAGTTTTTGCAGTTTATGACACTAATTATAAGAAAAATCAGCATGAAGAACAACTGAGATACAGACGTGTAAGGACAGAAGAAACTATGAATGCACTTAAGAATGATCTATTAAATCAGGACTGGGACAATGTGTACAAAGAAACTGATATTGATATTGCATATGGCATATTTTTAAGAATATTCATGGAATTGTACAATAAAAACTGTCCAACAATAAAATACAACAGAAAGCACAAATATTCAGATAGACCATGGATCACTAAGGGTTTACAAAATGCATGTAAAAAGAAAAATACACTCTATAGGGAATTCCTAAAACAACGAACAAAAGATGCTGAAAATAAATATAAAAAATACAAAAATAAGTTGACCAGTATTATACGAGTATGTAGAACGGAGTATTATAGTAAAATATTGAACAACAATAAACATAATATGAAGGGAATATGGGATGTTTTAAATGGTATCATTAAAAATAATTCTGGACAGCAAAGTTATCCTCAATACTTTATCGACAATGGCAATATTATGGAAAACACTGCTGATGTTGTCAACAGCTTTAATCATTATTTTGTAAATATTGGACCAAAACTGGCAGAACAAATTCCTGAGTCACTGCCATCAGTAGACTGTAGTGAAAACCTGATTGATAGGAACCCTAACTCAATGTTCCTCACATCAGTGGAGGAAAAAGAAATAATTGACATTGTACACATGTGTAAATATAAAACATCAACTGATTGTAATGATATTGACATGAAAATCGTCAAGAAGGTCATTGAAGGAATTGTAGGACCTCTAACATATATTTGCAACTTATCATTTCAGACGGGAAAAGTGCCAAACAAAATGAAAATAGCTAAAGTTGTGCCGCTGTATAAAACTGGGGATAGACGCCACTTCACAAACTACAGGCCTGTTTCTTTACTACCACAATTCTCCAAAATCCTAGAAAACCTGTTTAATAAACGATTAGACAAATTCTTAGATAAATATAAATTACTCTCTGACAGTCAATATGGATTCAGATCAAAAAGATCAACATCTCTGGCATTAATCGAATCAATTGAGGAGATTACGAATGCTATAGATCAGAAACAGTATGCAGCTGGAGTATTTCTGGATCTCAAGAAAGCATTCGACACAATCAATCATGACATATTAATTAATAAATTGGAACGGTACGGGATCAGGGGGGTTGTACTGCAATGGGTGAAAAATTATTTAAGTGACAGGAAACAATTTGTGAAGCTGGGTGTCCATTCCTCATTATGCTTGGACATTGCTTGTGGTGTTCCACAAGGCTCTGTACTGGGTCCAAAATTATTTATTATTTATATAAATGATATTTGCAAGGCATCTGATATATTAAAATTAGTATTATTTGCAGATGACACAAATATTTTTTGTTCTGGGAGGAACCTAAAGGAGCTGCTGGATACAATTACATCAGAAATGTGCAAAATTAAAAAATGGTTTAACAGGAACAAACTATCGCTAAATCTAAGTAAAACTAAAATAATCTTATTTGGGAATTCCCTTAGAAATGCACAAGTGCAGATTCATATAGATGGTGTGGAAATTGAAAGAGTACTTGAACATAAGTTTCTTGGTGTGATTATAGATGATAAATTAAACTGGAAGTCTCATATAAATCATATACATAACAAAATTTCAAGAAGTGTCTCAATCCTGAGTAAAGTAAAACACATTCTGGACCACAAATCACTCCACATTCTCTACTGTTCCCTGATTGCACCGTATTTGAATTACTGTGCAGAGGTGTGGGGCAATACTTACAAATGTTCGCTATCATCAATCTTTATATTACAAAAAAGGGCCATAAGGATAATCCATAAAACCGGTTACAGAGATCATACAAATCCACTATTCTTAAAATCAAAAATTCTCAAATTCACAGATCTGGTTCATTTTCTCACTGCACAAATTATATATAAAGCAATAAATAACCTGCTTCCTGACAATATTCTAAAAATGTTTTCTAAAAGGGAACAGGGATACAATTTGAGGGGGGAATTAAATTTAAAACATCCTCGTATCCGTACAACATTAAAAAGTTTTTGCATCTCTGTGTGTGGAGTGAAGCTGTGGAACAGACTAAGTAAAGATATAAAGCAATGTCCGAGCATGACACAGTTTAAAAAGCGGTTTAAGGAGATGGTTTTTACAGGGTACAGGGAAGAGGTAGAGATTTGATAGGGTGTTCTTGTCTAATATTTTCATGTGTGTGCGGGTGCACGGGTATGTTGGTATGGGTATATATATATATTTGTAGGTTGTGTATCCTTTGAGGTGTTAATGGGGTTATTGAAAATGTGTATATGTGCGTATGTGTAAATACGTATGTATGGATAGATAGAAACATATATGTATATATATTAAAAAAAAAAAAAAAGAAAAAAAAAGAATAATAATTAAAAAAAAAAAATACACATGACATATAATGTGATTGCAAGGAGGTATTTCTGGAGTCTATAAATTACTAGATAGTGGGAAAGGGGTGGGATTAAATAAGCTCATGCTTCTTCCTGCTCCTTTTTGAACATGACAGATATTTGTAGTTGTGGTTGCTCGTTTTCTTTTTTGTTTTGCTTTGTTTATTTGTCTCTTTTAATTCTATGTTGTTGTACTTTTTTAACATGTTCAAAATAAAGATTCAATCAATCAATCAATCAAAAACCTATGACCGCCGGCCAAAACTGACAGCCACCATTGTATAAATAGTTTTTGCTGACCTCAGTAGAAAACATAATGAAGGAGAGTTCATAAGGACTAAGCAGCATTAAAAGCTGGTTTCCATTTCACCTCTCCCTCCTGTTTTCTGCATTTGAGTCCACAATGATCAGCTCACACAGTCACATAGATGCAGAAACAACCTCCCTGATGAGCTCATGTGTCAGTGCAATGGGCAAAACTTAGGGCAAAAGCTTGAATATGTGTGGAAAATATTCATTATTGGCATTAAGAACTTGCCAGCTATTTCCTGAAGGCATCATCACCCAAAGGCATATTATCACTGTAGATATTTTAACCACATTTTGGGTTATTTAGACCAAAATAGTCAATTTTGCTCTACAAGGGCCTGATATCCACATATGAGGACATTATACTGCTACAGTTCTATCAAACTTTTACACGAATTTCCTCATATGTGGCTCTTATTTTTCTTAAAAACAAAAATAAGATTAAAAAAAATCTGGTGATTCTTTGTTTTTACATTCATCAGGCCCCAATCAACCCAAATATCAAAGAGAAATCAAAAATGCATGCCATGGAAGAGTTTGGGTCTTAGAAGGTTAATGGGATCACTTTCTGAGAAAAAAAAAATTGTTTCCCTGATGCCAGAAAATTAAAGTGATCAGTACACTAAGACTGAAAGATTTTACAGCTCTCTCTAAAGACAGAATTCGTGAGTCATTATTCCCTGTGGATTCATTAATTTGATAAGGAATTTGTTGTTAATATCCTGAGAGTTAACTGGTGAGTGTTACCTGGAAAATTAAGCTCATATGAGAAATAATGAGAACAGGAACTGGAATGATATTTTATGTACAGCTTCTTTAAAGCTTTTTTTTTTTTTTTTAAAGTACCATAAGCCTGTATAGTTTATTGTTTATCTTATATTTCTACATGTCTTCCAGTTTAATTTTGCTCTGTGATTGTTACTCAGTTCTACATTTTAATTTTTAATTCAATTGTGTCTGCATTTGTATCCGTAAAAAAAAAGTTTTTAAATGAGCAAATGTATATTAGTGTCAGGAGAAAACAGCTAGTTGTGGCAGTATTGCTGTTTACATGATTTGATCAGGAAACAGTTTTGCTTTAGATAATAGAAGACAGGCTCTTATTCAGTATGGAGGGCCACAAGTGCCAACATGAATTAAATAAATGCATCATTAAAAATAAAATAAGTCATTAATTATTTAAAAATTGGAAATGATTAGTTATATATAAAACTAATTAAATATCAATTTATTTAATTGAAAAAAGACAACTTAAATATTTATGTATTTTTAATCATTTAATGATTTATTTTTTATTTGCTCATTTATTTCATTTTGACACTTTTGGCCCTCCACAATTAGCAAGCAGACAAGGATTATACACAGCAAATTCAAAACTGTTAAATGTATTGGCATTAGTAGTCTTCTTGCAAAAGTAGAGTTAATTTTACTCTAAGTAGAGTCACATTCTTTTAATGTAACTCTGAGGTGTAAAATGATAGTAGTTAAAACCGAGTGTTAAAAATCCGGAGGTGTTACAATGGAAACATTAACTCTTGACCTCTTAACTCCGAACTCCTAGAGGGGCTATGACACTAATATGACACTAATTGCTGCTTAACACTGAGAAGACCAAGGAGCTCATCGTGGACTACAGGAGGAATGCTGACACACATCCACCCATCCACATTAAGGGGACGGCTGTGGAGCGTGTGAGCAGCTTCAAGTTCCTGGGAGTCCACATCTCAGAGGATCTCATCTGGACGACCAACTGCTCCAAGCTGGTCAAGAAGGCTCACCAGCGCCTCTTCTTGTCCTCAGACATCCTGGTGAACTTCTATCGCTGCACCATCGAGAGCATCCTGACCAACTGTTTAACAGTCTGGTACGGGAACTGCTCTGCCTCTGACCGGAAGGCGATGCAGAGGGTCGTGAAAACTGCCCAGCGCATCGCCGGAGCACCACTTCCTGCCATAAAGGACATCTACAGGAAGCGGTGTCTGAAAAGGGCTGGGAAAATCATCAAAGACCCCAGTCACCCATCACATAGACTCTTCACCCTCCTGCCCTCTGGGAGGCGCTACAGGAGCCTCCGGACTAAGACCACCAGGTACCGGAACAGTTTCTTTCCCACAGCTGTCAGACTCCTGAACTCTGCCTCCTGAGATCTGACCCACATTAAACTCATGGACTGAACATACACACACCCACAACCACCTACACACACACACAATGAACAACCGTACCCTCAAACACACAATAATAACATGGACTGAACCACCACTCACAACCACTAGCACTTTATACAGCCTCTGTAGAAATTATCCACATATCACACTTATCTTAACTGCACTACTGTATAATTCTGTGTAAATAATCATTCTGTACATACGATAATTTTTAATCCTACAACTGTTTATAACTTGCATAGTTCACATTTCTGTATAGCTGTATATCTCAGATTTCTGTATAGTTTTTCATATTTATATCCTGTTCATAGCCTGTACATAGCTTGTACTCACTACAGCCTGTACATACTTATAGTTATAGAATATTCATAGCATACTTCATACCGTGTACATTATAACATACCATAATAGACCCATTTCTGTAATATACTTACATATCTATATTATTGCTAATATATATTGTAATATATCTATATCACAGCTAAAGCACTTCTGTATACTTTACTTTATACAAGTAATGGCTCAAAAATGATTCCTTTTTTTTTACTGTGCTGCAATTGATTAGCGGATTATTTGTGCAATTAATTAGTGTCAACTGATTTTTAATCAATTTTTAATCAATCTCCACATAGGATATGCTTGTGAAGATGGAATATGGGGGACAGCAGAAGTGCGTTGAAGTTCCACAAAGTGATGAATGAAAGACATGCATATTGTATTGAAGAAATAAGTGATGAGAATGCTGTTATTTGCATTTACCAGCTCACCTATGTCAGACCTTTTGATAAACAAAATTCTAATGAAAGTGAGAACATGTACACTGTTACATCTTTCAGAAAATGTTTTGAAATTGTGGTGCACAGTTCAGAATAAATGTTTTTCAAAAACCATTGCATCTTTTTAATAAATGTTTATTTACAAAGGAATTTCTAGAAGTTCAGAACAGTAAAATTTCCACTTTTTAGAATTAATTAGAACAGTGGTTCCCAAACTTTTTTTTGCTGGGCCCCCCTTGTTTTACAAGAAAAATGTTTGCGTACCCCCTCGCGCGCGCGCACGCACGCAAGAACACATCCTCCAACCACACACGCCCATATTTTGCTCCATTGCGGTTTATTTCACACCTCAAACATTTAATAAACAATTAAGCAAATACAAGTAATCTGCAATAAATTACAGGTAGTAAGAAAATAAACTAATAAAGTCTTTTACGCTATGTCCACACCTACACGGGTATTTTTGAAAACGCAGCTGTTTCGTCCACACATAAACGGCGTTTCGAATCACCGAGAATGGAGATTTTTAAAACTCCTTTTTTGCGTTTACGTGTGGACGAGGAATACAGAGTTCGTCATGCAACGTCAAAGGTATGTGCCTTTTTTCACGTCACGCTGTGCGCCACGTTATTGTTTACATGAGATGAATTGCAGAATGGCAGATAGAGACAAAATACTGTTAATCTGACTATCTGCAGGTTTTACAAGCTTACATATACACGCAGTTACTGTCCCTCCATTTAGAAAGGCAGAGGCGTCACGGTGTAATTATTTTACATGTAGTTGGGTTTTTTTCCTGTGTAATAATATTCAACATTGCTATCAATACATTTTTCAAAAAATCCCTCTGCAAAATGGGTTCAAAAACATAAACAGCTGTGGGATCCTGTTTGTCCGTGATTTGAACCGGGGAACAAGTTGTGGCAGGATCAGCCTGATGTTATTTGTATCCCACTGTAACTTTACTGTATAAAGAGCTCACATCTCCAAAATGTCAGGAGTAGTCATTACAACAGGTGTTTGTGAACTACAAATCAAGAATGTGGGATCCTGTTTGTCCGTGATTTAAACAGCCCAGCGCTGCTCCCAACGAAGGGAAAACCAATCCTGCAGGGAGACCTACCTCGGCACTTGTGCAGGTAAAACCAAAGGGAAGATGTGCTTCACCATATTTTCTAGTCTTTGGCTTAGAATGAAGTTGGTTTGGAAACATATTCAGCTATGCTTCGTCTCCTGCTTTGCGTTTGTGTGGGCGCCCTGTGCTAGCAGTGTCCAAGCTTTGTTTTTTTTTTTTTTTTTCCCTTTTCATGCCGCGCCCCCCCTGCAATGGCTCTGCGCCCCCCCTAGGGGGCGGGGCCCACACTTTGGGAACGTCTGAATTAGAAGATTACGGTGGCCCCTAGAGACAAAGCACGTACAAACTCCAAAACACTTGCAAACTCCAAAACACATGCAAACTCCAAAACACTTGCAAACTCCAAAACACATGCAAACTCCAAAACACTTGCAAACTCCAAAACACATGCAAACTCCAAAACACTTGCAAACTCCAAAACACATGCAAACTCCAAAACACATGCAAACTCCAAAACACTTGCAAACTCCAAAACACTTGCAAATTCCAAAACACTTGCAAATTCCAAAACACATGCAAACTCCAAAACACTTGCAAACTCCAAAACACATGCAAACCCCAAAGCACATGCAAATTCCAAAACACAACGGAAGTGCTCCAGGACGCTAGGGGCTGTGTTGAGCTCGATTTGCAAAATAAACGGCAAGTTTGTCTGTATGGGACGGTCTAGTCTATGTCGTGCTTCCCAGGTTGCCTAGCAACCATGATACTAACCGCTGGAAACGTGTCATACAACTTTGTTTGACAGAAATGAAGGAAAACATATTTTGTTCATTTGTTTGTTTGTTTCTACAAGAGCTTTGTGTGATTTGATAAGTATCTGAGGCTGAGACCACAGGACAGTAAAACATGATTTTTGGGCTTCATTTCTGTACTGAACAGTCATTTAAGATTAGTACATAGTTAGTAGAAATAACAATTAGCTAATGTTGTTCATGAGACTAAAGTCATATCACTTTGGTAATGTAAATATAATATGGCCAATATTATAGTTATTATATTAATCATTATTAGCTATTACAGCAGTGAACATGAACTCTGTGTCAAATACTGAGCCTCAGTACAGATTCAAGCTGCAGTTATTTATAGGTCTTATCACCTTAAATTTTCACTCAAAGACAAGTATCTTTGACAGTGCATATATAGGTATATCATATATAAGAGAGAAATGTTGTTCCTTCAGTATGTTGGCATTACTAAATTTGGCTCATTGCTTACATACGTGTGTAAAAAGAAATTATATGAGCTGTGATAACTGTTTCTGATAAAATGAAGAGTAGACTGATATATTGAATATTCCTTTATTGGGTGAGAAAATCAGACCATGTCATAACTGCTTCAAGTCATACAGAATAGATATCAGAGCCTTAAACAGGCTGACTTCTGCTAAATGGGTCAAACTGGGCAGAAAGTCTACAAACACATAACATCCTTATAGAATATGATATAACACTATAGATCAAATTACCTCAGAATATATAAAGCATATAAACAATTACAGCAATATGATGCAACAAACACAGCACTGCTACTAATCCAAAATACTCAAAGCTTCATAGAACTGAAACAAACATTTATTTTTAGGTCCATTCAGCTGCTGATACATACTTTAGGTTTCTGAATATTAAACTTGTTTCTTGCTTTCATAGTGTGTAACTTGAAGGCCCTGAGTACTTTCTCCCACACTGCAAACACTGGAATGATAAAATTATTTGAACATTACCTAATAAGACTGATTCAGGACAGACAATTAGTTATGTTAAACTTTCCTAGCAGTCCTTCACAAATAGGGAACAGTCTGTCAATTCTCTCCATCTGTCAGCTGCTGCTGGCTCTTCCTCCTCCTCTTCCTCACACACTGCTGAGTCCTGGTGGATCATCAGGGGTGCAAAGCCTCACAGATGATGTGCAGCAGTGAGTCCCTCAGTCTGTCCTCACTCTGGACACTTGCAGTTGTCACACATGGAAATCAAATGTGTGTTAAGCTGCAGGATTCAAACACAAGTGTAACTTATAAATACATGTTCATACTTTATTACACAAGAAAAAGAGAGAGAGTGCAGGACAGACAGACAGGTGACAGTCTCAGGTGTATACACTGCTACAAAACAGCACAAAAGAAGGAGGACTGTGTTATTACGAAACAAGAAGAGTTCCCAGATGGTACAGTGGACACATGTGTGACTCCTGTGATTAAAGCATCTTTCTTTCAGCTTAACGAGTGAACCGTCAGCTCGTTCAAACACACGTTAAAGTCCGTTTGGCTCGACACCACCGAACAGAGGCAGCAATATAACATAGCTAACATTAACAGTGCAGTGAATCCTGCTTGTGCCGTGATATTCAGGACTGCAAACCGAGCAGCATCACTGACTTTCAGCCTGTTGTGTTTGTGGATATATGACTGACTTTAATTATCCATAAAATCATCACATTCTCTGTAAGATTAAAGTCAACTATTGAACGGCGTATATTTTGGAGTAAAGGCTTTAAAACCAAGTTAGTACAAACATCGCTAATGTCACATAACTTTCCTGACATGTGGCCAACAGTAATGTTTTAATGTTCTTCATTATAAAAAACATTTGCGCATAAATAAGTGACATAATATTCAGTACTTACTTCTGAAAGTTTCCTCTTCGGTGGCTCCGCTTCCGCCGTTTTTTTCGGCAAAATTATCCACACCTCAGCCGTGCTATGAAATCTGGGATATGTTGGGCCATGAAGGCTACACCGACCCATCCTTAAAATTCAGGGAAATTAAGGATGCATTTGAGGGCCGCATTTCGAGCAGGCTTTGAATTGGGACAGCCTTCGTCGTGTCGCTGTGACGTAATCGGCCTTAAAATGCGGCCTTTAAGGCTGCAGACCCCAAATCCGGTCATTGGTACATCCTGGCTTGTGTATTTACTAGGTAACAAAAGCTCAACACTGCCCCTAGCGTCCTGGAGCACTTCCGTTGTGTTTTGGAATTTGCATGTGCTTTGGAGTTTGCATGTGTTTTGGAGTTTGCAAGTGTTTTGGAGTTTGCAAGTGTTTTGGAGTTTGCAAGTGTTTTGGAGTTTGCAAGTGTTTTGGAGTTTGTACGTGCTTTGTCTCTAGGGGCCACCGTAGAAGATAACTCTTACGTAGTTAAACTAAAATACTCTTTGAGAGTTAATATATAAACTCTTAACACCTAGTTAGCATTAGTAAGTGTTAAATTATCAACTCCAGATAGATTTGGTGTTTAACACTAAATCAGAGTTAACGTACCAACTCTCCAAAAAGAGTTAAATTAACACTCTCTGGTGTGGACCCATATAGACACTTTAATAGTGTTGAAATCAAATCTGACAGTGTTAATTTGGACATGCTGGATTTGCTGTGTAGATTTTCCCAAAGGAAGCTACCGTGCTTTGCTGTAGTCCGTGCAGTCTTACTGAACTGGTGTTTCTCAATAGATGAACAAAATGAAGACAACAGAACAGCTGTAGAAAATCCATGAAGGCATGAACTCACGCAGAGTTTGTAACATGCAATGCTGGCCACTAGAGGGAACTATTATGATATATTTTGATGCATTTAAAGCAGCTGTATGTTGAGAATGCTGTACTATTAAACATTTTAAATTACATATTCCCAGGTCATGAAGCTGTGTGACAATTTATGTGACCAGAGCTTATGAAAAGTTTGTTCACAATATATTTCTGATCCCTGAAAATGTGCTTCCTAGATGGAAAGTATTATTGTATGTTATGTTCTTTTATTTTTATGTGTCACGATCGGGCGGACTACGCACGGTAATTCGGCGTGCCCGTGTGGCGTGCTGGCTAGACCCAAACGCGGGGAAGGCTAGCGATGGGTTGGAACAGACACGCAGTTAATCTAGTAACGATCAGTGCACGAAGCGTGGCTTCGGACTGGCGTTACAGAAAAAGAGTCGAGAGGAAAAACACTCACGGTTGCTGAATCAGACGGACACTGACGTCGGCACAGAGTTGGAGCTTCTGACATGAGGAGAACGATGTCTGAGCGGCGAACAGGTGGGTGGCGTCTCTCTTTTAAACCCGGCCCCGTGATCAGCTGGCGATCAGCTGGCGATCAGCTGATCACCGGCTGACAGGACCCCCCCCCCCTGACGACCGGCACCCGACGGTCCAGGACGGCGGCGACGGAAATCCGAGATGAGGGAGGGATCCAAGATGAAGCGGGACGGCACCCAGGAGCGCTCCTCAGGACCGTAGCCAGCCCAGTCCACCAGATACTGGACCCCCCGACCCCGGGGACGGGAATCCAAGATCCGCCGGACAGCGTAGACAGGACCCCCATCGACGAACCTGGGCGGGGGCGGGGCCGGAGAGGGGGGCGCCAGCGAGGAAGTAACGTGCCGCTTAAGCTGCGAGACGTGGAAAACCGGATGGACCTTCATGGTGGGCGGAAGCCGGAGACGGTAAGTCACGGGGTTGAGCCGGGCAGTGACCTCGAACGGACCAACGAACCTGGGAGTGAGCTTCTTGGACTCGGTGCGGAGCCTCAGGTGCCTCGTGGAGAGCCAGACGCGATCCCCTGGCTGAAAAGGATGACCCGGGCGATGGCGGCGACGATGCTGCATGGCGTACTGAGCGTTGGCTCGGGAAATGGCGGCCCGCGCCTTGATCCAGGCCTGACGACAGCGGCGGACCATCTGTTCAGCAGCAGGCACGTTGACCTCCACCTCCTGATGGCCGAAGATAAGAGGATGGAATCCATAACAGGTTTCAAAGGGCGAGAGACCGGTGGCAGAAGAGATGTGAAGGTTATGAGACAGCTCAGCCCACAGCAGGTAACGAGGCCAAAGCGACGGTTGGGCAGAGACGAAGCACCTCAAGAAGCGCCCCAGCTGTTGATTGGTCCGTTCAACCTGCCCATTGGTCTGCGGGTGATAGCCGGACGAGAGGCTGGGAGAGGCTCCAATCAGGCGGCAGAAGGCTTTCCAGAACCTGGCGGTGAACTGGGGCCCCCGGTCGGAGACAATGTCCTTGGGGAACCCGTGAAGCCGGACGACATGGTCCAAGAAGAGCTCGGCCGTCCGTTTGGCAGAAGGGAGGCCAGCCAGGGCGACCAGGTGCACTGCCTTCGAAAACCGGTCTACAAAGGTGAGGATGGTGTCAAGACCGCCCACGGATGGGAGGCCGGTAACAAAGTCAAGGCCGACATGGGACCAGGGACGACCCGGCACAGGGAGAGGGTGAAGGTCGCCAGTGGGAGGCTGAGTGGAGGACTTGGCCCGAGCACAGGTGTCATAGGCGGAAACGAATTCACGGACGTCCCGGGCCATGGAGGACCACCAGAAGGCACGACGGAGGAATTGCAGGGTCCTGTCAGGCCCCGGGTGACCAGAGAGCGGGGAGGAGTGAGCCCAGAGCAAGGCCTCCTGACGGCACCGGGAAGGTACATAGAGCCTCCCAGCAGGGGTGTCAGGCGGAGGCGGTTCGGCGGTCAGGGCATCCCGGATAGAGTCCTCCAGGGGCCACCGAAGGGGGGCAGCGAAGCACTGAGAAGGTAGGATAGGTCCAGGGTCTGACATGAGGCCATCCTGGGCGAACTGTCTGGAGAGAGCGTCTGCCTTAGCGTTCTTGGAACCAGGGCGGTAGGCGAGGTGGAAATTGTACGGCTCAAAGAACAGGGCCCAACGGGCCTGCCTTGGGTTGAGCTGCTTGGCAGACCGAATATGGATCAGGTTCTGGTGATCAGTCCAGATCAGAAAAGGGTCTTTCGTCCCCAGGAGCCAATGCCGCCACTCTTCTAAGGCCCATTTGATGGCCAGGAGTTCTCGGTCCCCGACTCCGTACCGTTGCTGCGTGGGCAAAAACTTCCTTGAGAAATAGCAGCAGGGGTGAAGTTTTCCATCCGGACCATGTTGAGAGAGGACGGCGCCAGCGCCGACATCGGAGGCATCCACCTCCACCACAAAATCACTGGCAGGATCAGGGTGGAGCAGGACGGGGGCCGTAGTGAACCGGTGGATGAGGTCGCGGAATGCCCGTCTTGCGCCTGGGGAGAGGCAGAAGGGCTTAGGCAGGTTAGCTGGTTTGGTGAGGGATGTCAGTGGGGTGACAACGGTGCTGAAATTCCGAATAAAACGCCGATAGAAATTGGCAAAGCCCAGGAAGCTCTGTAGCTGCTTAAGGCTGGAGGGCTGAGGCCACTGGGTCACGGCTTGGAGTTTTTGCGGGTCCATGGTCAGGCCATCCGAGGAGATGGTGAAGCCTAGGAAGGAGGTGGACCGCTGATGGAAAGCACACTTCTCTAGTTTGCAGAACAGTTGGTACTCGAGCAGCCTGCTCAGCACGGCCCTCACATGGCGAACATGGTCCACTTCGGTGCGGGAGTAGATCAAGATGTCATCCAGATAAGCAAACACCCACCGGCCTAGCATATCCCGCAAGACGTCGTTAATTAGATGTTGGAAGACAGCAGGGCTGTTGCAGAGGCCGAAGGGCATCACCAGGTACTCCCAGAGCCCGTGAGGGGTGATGAAGGCCGTCTTCCATTCATCCCCTTCCCTAATGCGCACCAGATTGTAGGCGCTGCGCAGGTCCAGTTTGGTGAAGACGCAGGCCTGGGAGAGGGAATCGAGTGCGGTGGATAGCAGAGGAAGAGGATGGCGGTTCTTGACGGTGACTTTATTCAAGCCCCGATAGTCTATACAGGGGCGGAGCCCGCCATCTTTCTTCTTGACGAAGAAGAATCCAGCAGCAGCAGGAGAAGTAGAAGGGCGAATAAAGCCCTGTTGGAGAGCCTCAGCAACGTACTCCTCCATGGCCTTATTCTCTGCGGGAGACAGAGAGAACAGGCGACCACGAGGAGGGACCGCCCCCGGGAGGAGCTCAATGGCCATGTCGTAGGAGCGATGAGGCGGTAGAGTAGAGGCTCGCCTCTTACTGAAGACCTCAGATAGGTCATGGTAAGCCGGAGGGATCTTATCCAGATCAGTGGGCTCCGGGGGTGAGGCCTCTTCTGACTCCGGGTCCTTTTTGGTCCGAGAGAGAAGGCAGCGGCGCGGACACTGGGGACCCCAATCCAGGACCTGACAGGAAGACCAGGAGATGTGGGGGTCGTGTTGACGGAACCAGGGGTATCCAAGGATGAGAGGAGAGGTAGTGGCCGAGACTACAAGAAACCGGATCTCCTCCTGATGATCCCCAATAGACATGCGAACCGGCTGGGTCTGGAACTGGATCGGGTAGGGTTGGAGGGGTCGCCCGTCTACTGAGGTCACCGGGAGAAATCGATCAACAGGAGTCAACGGAATGCGTAGTCGGGAGGCTAGTGTTTGGTCGATGAAGTTCTCAGCGGCTCCGGTGTCCAGGAGGGCTTTAGAAGAGAACTGGCGGTGTTTCAGGTGGAATGTTACTGGTAACAGAAAACGAGAGGGGCCAGAGGAGTGTGAAGGGCCAGGTGGGACTCCCCTGCAGCCTACCTGGTGTCGTCGTTTCCCGGACGTAGCGGGCACTGGGGACGACGGTGTCGAGCTGATCCACAGTAGGCGCAGAGGCCCTCACGCCAGCGTCTCTCTCTCTCTCCCTTAGGGAGTCCACCCAGCTGCATGGGCTCCTCGCTGGATGCACTGCTTGAGCTAGCAGCGGCTCCTTCAGAGGGGGGAGGAGACCGCGAAGACGTGGCCCTCTGAGGCTGGAAGGGTTTGAAGGCCCGGGGGGTGTGGCGAGGCCGCGACATCACTCGTTGGTCGATCTTCAGGGCGAGGTCCACGGCCTCATCCAGAGTCTTGGGGGCCTCACGGCCGGTCATCTCATCTCGGATGTAACCAGCCAGTCCCTCCAGAAAAATGGAGCGTAGAGAGGCGTCACCCCACTTCAGCTTAGCGGCCAGGGTACGGAATTGGGAGGCAAAGTGACAGACGGGTCGACTGCCTTGGCGTAAATGAAGCAGCTGTGACTCCACTTCCACTTCACTGCTCGGGGGGACAAATGTCTTTTTTAATTCCTCCACGAACAGGGCATAATCATTGCAAGCCGCAGATTTATTGTTGTAGAGGGCCGCGGCCCATTCCTGAGCCTGGCCAGACAAGAGAGAAGTCAGCATTGCCACTTTTGCACGGGCGGTGGCATATTTAGTGGGCTGACATTCAAACAGCATGTCTAAAGTGGCAAGCAACCCGTCAGGCCGGCCATCAACTCCGTTCCACTTATCTGGTAGTCCGATCCGGGGCTCCGCGCTCACCGGCGCTGGCTGACGTTGCAGCTTGGTGACGGAAGTGGAAAGTTGGAGGAGATTTTCGGTGAGGGACTCCATTTTTGTGCTCATCCGATCTACCACACCGCGAAGATATATCACTTCAGCTTTCAGCCGTTCGAATTCCGCTGGGTCTATACGGGGCTCAGACATCCTGTCACGATCGGGCGGACTACGCACGGTAATTCGGCGTGCCCGTGTGGCGTGCTGGCTAGACCCAAACGCGGGGAAGGCTAGCGATGGGTTGGAACAGACACGCAGTTAATCTAGTAACGATCAGTGCACGAAGCGTGGCTTCGGACTGGCGTTACAGAAAAAGAGTCGAGAGGAAAAACACTCACGGTTGCTGAATCAGACGGACACTGACGTCGGCACAGAGTTGGAGCTTCTGACATGAGGAGAACGATGTCTGAGCGGCGAACAGGTGGGTGGCGTCTCTCTTTTAAACCCGGCCCCGTGATCAGCTGGCGATCAGCTGGCGATCAGCTGATCACCGGCTGACATTATGTTTCTTAAGTGGTTGTTATCATTTATTGTTACCCACTCATCATTACAGGTTAAGATTAGCTTTTAGTAATGACTCGCACAATTAATGGATTTGTGTATATCAAACATCTCATTGTGTATTTGTCAGAAGGCTGTGTGGTAGGCAAGAGTAGGACCGAAACGAAACGCGACACTCAGAGGCAAGAGAAATAAACACAGCTTTATTTGCTGTGATGCTCAACTAAAAAAATAATATAAACAACACACTGCTTCAGAATCACTGAGTCGAAGCTTGATTCATTTGACCAGAATCATCAATGACGTCCGAAACCTCATTTAGAGCCTAACGGCTTCGGTACTTGATTCTATTGTTTATAAGGAAGTGAATCATTTGCGGGATTTGTGGAGTGTTTTGATGGTGAGAGATAGCAAACCACTGATCATTCTATTGAGCCATACGGTGTCACGCTGGACGGAGGCCAGCAACTTGAACAGAACCCAAGCGCAGACACACAGAGTGGAGGCAAGACGGCGTTTTAACACAATTTATTGGTGAATATATAATATGGGTGAAAACACAAGAACGTGGCAAACTGCGGTGTGGAAACATAGCCGTGGAACTATTAGCGTGGCATGAACGTGAGGACAACAGGATCTAGGCAGGTAAGTATTGGTCACACTGGGGAGAGAGGAGAGCGGATTTAGAGCTGGGTTGAAGTGGATTACCAGAGAGGGTAAGTATGAGAGTCTTTTGAGCTTACTTGCAGGAGGTGGAGGTGTGGTATCGAGGGGGAGGTGTAACGGCTGACCTGGGGTTCGTTGGATCCAAAGTGGTGAGTGAGCAGGAGGGCAGGCAGGTGAGGTTTGGAGATATTTCCCAGTGAGGTGGAAAGGAGCTGAGAACCAAGTGGTGAGCAGCAGTCAACACTGGAGACACTAGGTAGAGAGCTTGATGTGCTTAGAGACCCCACATACTATTGGAAATAGAAAATGAGGCTATGTGCAGAGAAATAGAGGCAGAGTGGATGTGCAGAACCATCAAAGTTGAGATGAATTGATGTGTAAGACTGTAAAAGGAAAAGATAAGAATGTTAAAGGAGGAAGGAGATGTTTTGGAGGATTAACATCCTCCTCTCTGCCCCTAAATGCTCTCCAGTCGCTATGGTAACACATAAATGTTTCTTCCAAAATAAAACACACAACTACAACACGGTAAAAGACCTAGGGAAACCGAGTCACCAATATAAACCCTGAAAACCATTAATTTCACACCTGAGCCTCAACTCTTGCAGCCCGGTACCAAACAAACACAAGACTTGAGACAGACTTTTCAGTTCAGCAGCTTCTGTATTCTTCCATGTACATGGGGGATGTGCTGAGCGCAAAAGCCTCCTGCTGATCCGAGGTGCGTTCCCTCAGTCTGTTACATTGATACTTCTTAGTGGTTCCTCATTCAGTACTCTGCCTTCATGCACCATTCACTCAGTTTAAATCAAAACATTTCCTTCCTTCTTTAACATTCTTATCTTTTCCTTTTACGGTCTTACACATCAATTCATCTCTCCTTTTATGGTTCTGCGCATCCACTCTGCCTCTCTTTCTCTGCACATAGCCTCATTTTCTATGAGCGTGAGTATGTCGGGTCTCTGAGCGCGTCAAGTTCTCTACCTAGTTCTGCTTTTTGACCTATACTTATCAAGAGGTGTTAGTCAATAGTTAGTGCTTCCCTTTTGCACCCTCTCTTGTAATGCTACTTCTGCATCTTTTCCTGTAATGCTGTTTTTGTTATAATTATTTGCTCTTGCAGCTACACAGGAGCCTGCTAGCAGTATAATACTATCTACAGTTCCACAGACCGCTGCTGTACAGAACTTGTGATGTCCAGACGGTATTCCTCTTGTGTTCTGCTGTGCAAACTTTTGGATTTAGGGATTAACATAGTTGCCAGGGTGCTGGAAAGGAGAGTTCGTCCACTCGTCGAACCTCAGATACAGGAGGAACAATGCGGTTTTCGTCCTGGTCGCGGAACACTGGACCAGCTCTTTATCCTCTCAAGGATACTTGAGGGTGCATGGGAGTTTGCCCAACCAGTCTACATGTGTTTTGTGGACTTGGAGAAGGCATTCGACCGTGTCCCTTGGGGTGTCCTGTGGGAGGTGCTACGGGAGTATGGGGTGTCTGGCCCGTTGCTACGGGCCATTTGATCCCTATACAACCGTTGCAAGAGCTTGGTTCACATTGCTGGCAATAAGTCGGACTCGTTCCCGGTGGGTGATGGGCTCCGCCAGGGCTGCCCTTTGTCACCAATTCTGTTCATAATTTTTATGGACAGGATTTCTAGGCGCAGCCAAGTGGCAGAAGGTTTTCACTTGGGTGGTCTCAGAATCTCATCTCTTCATCGGGTGATGGCCTCCAGCTCGCACTGCCACGGTTCGTAGCCGAGTGTGAAGCAACGGGAATGAGGATCAGCACCTCCAAATCTGAGGCCATGGTTCTCAGCCGGAAAAGGGTGGAGTGCCCACTCCAGGTCACGGATGAGTTCCTGCCCCAAGTGGAGGAGTTCAAGTATCTCGGGGTCTTGTTTGCGAGTGATGAGAGAAGGGAGCCGGAGATCGACAGATGGATTGGGGCTGCAGCTGCAGTGATGCGGACGCTGCACCGGTCCGTCGTGGTGAAGAGAGAGCTGAGTGTAAAAACGTAGCTCTCAATTTACCGGTCGATCTACGTCTCTACCCTCACCTATGGCCACGAGCTGTGGGTAGTGACCGAAAGAACGAGATTGCAGATACAAGCGGCGGAAATGAGCTTCCTCCGAAGGGTGGCTGGCCTCTCCCTTAGAGATAGGGTGAGAAGTTCAGCCATCCAGGAGGGGCTCAGAGTAGAGCCGCTGCTCCTCCGCATCGAAAGGAGCCAGCTGAGGTGGTTCGGGGCAGACCCAGGACACGCTGGAGAGATTATATCTCTCGGCTGGCCTGGGAACGCCTTGGTGTTCCCCCGGATAAGCTGGAGGAGGTGGCTGGGGAGAGGAAGGTCTGGGCTTCTCTGCTTAGGCTGCTGCCCCCGCGACCCGGCCTCTCATAAAGCAGATGAAGATGGATGGACATAGTTGCCATGATTTCCTCTCTTCTCTTATTTGTTGCGTGTGATCAGGACAAAAAACATAATAATACAAAGTATGTTTGTGTGTTATCAAGAAGATAATTCTTAAGAACACAAGTTAGTAAATGTGCAATTACTAAGAGTTGTTGTGTTGTTTTTATTTGTCTACTGTCATTTTTGATTTCCTCTGCCTTTAGGATTGCAAGTGTCCAGGGTCAGGAGAGGGAGTCAGTGGGAAGCCCACTGCTGCTACTTGGCCCTGGAGTGTCCTTAGGGAGAGAGGAAATTAGGACATAGGCCAAATGGAAGGCCTCTGATTGCAGCTTCTACCTTGTTACAGGTTGTTTGTTGCTCAAGATGACTTGCTATAATTCATGAGGAATATATTTGACATATGTTTCACATATTATAGCCCAACAAGTTATTTATAGCACCGGAAATCAGTTTTTGGCACAACACCTGGTCCTCAGGTGGACGCAGCCTCTGAATTTGGACACTCCCGGCCTGTTTCTGGCCGGACAATAATAACGGTGACATGTAACTTATGTTATCTGATAAATAAACATTGTAAAATTCAGGTTTATATATATATATATATATACACTACTCCATCCCCCCCAACAGCCCTTTTTAATGTCTCCCTAATTCTGAGGTCTCAAAGTTGGCAACTATGTGTAGGCTTTGGCCCACATCAGTCTAAAATTGTATGTGACCATGAATAACGTGTTGCCATGTCCACCAGGAGAGACTGGACAGTATATGTAAAACAAACATGCCAGCAGTTTATCTCAGTTAACGAGAGGAGCAGGCATGTGTTTGGCTCCTTCACATAGTGGACATTGAGTTGTTGTGTGGGGCACCAGTAGTCCATGTCTGTTGCTGTAACAGTAGTTCATGTTTAGAATAAAAAATCCCAGCTCACTGATTTGATAGGGGCAATGGTGCCTAAAATGTTGCATAATTTTGCTGAGAGATCTTTTCCTTTGTGGTAATCTTAGATGAGTAGTTTTATGGACAAAAACTACCAGGTCATTCAGTGTTCCCTTAGTCCTAATGTATAAGAGATGTTGGTGTAATATAACTGAAGTAATGTTGTTAAGTCCTTGAAGTCATATTCTGTTATTGTCATGACTGTATTTGAAACTATTTTTATTTTTGTATGATACCTGATATATATTGAATATGGCTGAAGTGAACTAAAGTCTAAAATACTTAGTCAGTCATTTGTTTAATAGTAATTTAACATAATATAATTCACATATAAAACTATGAATTGTGATTTTAAATGGTTTAAAAGCATGTAGAATGTCATATTCTACATGCATATAGGCAAGTTTTTTCTCCTTTTGTTATCAAGAAGCAAAGACAAAAAGGGGGGAAAAAGAAACAGGGCAGGGTTCGGTGGTTGAATCATCCGTCCCCACCAATGTCAAAACCAAATCTACGCTCTTGCGTGAAACATATGTCAAATGTATCCCTGGTGAATGATATCAAGTCATCTTGAGCCACAAACAACAGTCCTGTAACAAGGTAGAAGCTGCAATCAGTTTTTGGCAGTGACTTTTATATATCCTTTATTTATCCAGTTTTAAAAAATCTTGTTGACATTTGCCCTGCCCATGTCTAAAGCCATTAAAATAAGTAATTTTTCACCAGACCTAATGCATGTGCAAAATTTCATGAGTTTTTGAGCATGTCTAGGCACAAAAAGCCAACTCATTTCAATTCAAGGGCACACAAGATCAACAACAGACACAAAACAAAACAGAACAGCAAAGCAGCAGCACCTTGCATCTACACAGAAACATTTGTAGGTCTTAGACAATCTGGATGACCTAGCAGTTTCATATACTTTGTTTCAAAGAGACTTTGCAGTTAATCATACAAACCCCTCAAAAGTCCAAAGCTCCCTAAAGGGGATTAGAGAGACTAAAAGATTGCTCAGGAATGTGTAATAGGCGAGTTTATACATGTATTTTCTTTCTTTTTGTTTGAAATTACTGGCCTATTGTACCTCTTTTCTTATCTGATACGCCAACCGGTGTTATCATTGGTATGTTCTGGTCATGCTGCAAAGGTGATATGTGTTGATAGGGGTGGGATCGGGGTGGAAAGGGACTTGTAGGGTTTGGGATTGGGGTAATGTTCCTGGGGAAACTCAGTATGATGTATGTTTGTGATGTCGTATATAAGACAGTTACCTTTTGTTCTAAAAACAAAGAAACATTGCATTACAAAAAAAAGTGATCATAATCAGTCCTTTATGAGTGGAGACTTGGATTGGTTGAAAAAGAAAATATACACCAAACTCTGATCATCTCTAGTGTTTTTTTTCTTCACATTTTAGATACTCCAGCAACTTTTTACTGACAGGTTTTTCTGTTGAATGTTGGTGGAAAAGTTAGGAGCCTTACTCTCTGTTGGATTTATATTTTATTATTGTCATTTGTATTGGGAAATATCTAACTATATATGCTTAGAGGTGTATGATCAATTGTGTAATGACAGGATGTGTGATCCTTAGTGGTCAGCAAAGACTTTGTGTGCATTCCAGAGTGCCCTGGCATTCACACCCACATCCTGGGAGCATGGGAGAGGTCATACCTTCTTTTATTGTTTTATAGTAGGATAAACGTATCTATGTCTGTTTTAGACAAACACACACACACACACACACACACACATACCTACACACACACACAGACGGTACTCTTTGTTCACATGTATACCCATGTAAGATATCCTATGTTAATGAACCTATGCATATTCATGTAACCTCAATAAAGAGCAGTGTTACGAGGGAGCAGACGAGAGCAACTGGGGTCAAGCGAAGGAACGGCGTTTGTCCAGTTCTCTCCTGTGCACGAGAAACATAAAGAACTTTGCCTGCTTGGTTTTCAATGCTTTTTGCTGTGTAGTTGAATTGTCTTGAATGTTTAAGGTTTATGCTAGGAACCTATCACTCTCCCCCATTAATAAATACATTTTCACAGAACTATAGAGTATTTAAAGGTTTGAGATCTTAGTCAGTAATCTACACTATTCATTACTGAGATTATAAGACTTTTTTTTTAAAAAAAAAATGAACATTGAAAGTTCTTTATAAAACTCTGAAAAAAAGTTTGACTTCTGTATCTTTTCATATGAATACAACATATCTACTAGTCTAGTTTCAGTGGTAGCATAGCTGCACAAACCACATATTAAGTACGCGACTTCCTTAAAACAAAAAAATAAACTAAAAGCTTGTGAGACTCTCACACTTCACATGTCCTGTGCCACAGAGCTGAGCTCTCAGAAATAATCCACATCCTTTCATGCAATGGAGGAAATTTATGTCAATGAACGCTATGTCAAACCTGCCAACAAGCCATCTATAAAAAACCCCACAGGTAAGAAAGAAATTACAACTTAAAACCACTTAAAATTTACATTGTTAAATCTGTTATTACTATTATCACCCCCCTTCACCACAACCACCATTTCTTTTTTACTTTTCAGGTCCAAGGAGCTACAAGAGAAGCTTTTATTTAGTTGTTATTCTCTCCTTGGGCCTGCTGGCTGGAATTATTACTCTTGCTTTGTACTGTGAGTTGTATTGTTTTGCTTTGTTGTCATTTTTTTTCTTTTGTTAGTGTTGTGGTGTTGTGTGTATACACACACACACACACACACACACACACACACACACACACACACTGTTAGGAGATTTTTATTATTAAGACATTTTATTATTCATTATTGCTGATATACTAAAGCTATAAGTGTTCATATTTCTGTTTATACTACTCAACTAACTGTCTGCATTTTGCATTTATAGGAAATTGCTTACTGTTAGACTATCTGACAGAAACAGGAAATCACCGTTTAAGAATAGATGTCGCCTGCGCACCGTTATTCTGAGAACAGAGTATTCTAAGAAGTCAGCGCAGCTTGCTTGACTAGATAAGAATGTTACTTCCTCATTTGTATGTTTTCATGCTATGTATAAATAAATGCAGAAGACTGCTGCAGGGTGTGAGTCTCCTTTGAGCTCTCACCCGTGCACGTTGAACTGTTATTGGTGTCTGAGTGGTCTCTATTGCATCTGCATATTATTAAAGAAAACTTTTAACACACACACATATATGCACCCGTATAAAACTGACTTTATTAACAAGTGTTACCTTTTTAAACATGTTTTAACATTACTCCTGACAATGCATATATTTTTGCATAGCTCTCAAATAAATTAGCAACAGTGTTGTGATGTCAAAAACATCTTTTCTTCTTTATCTGTATTTCAGACAAAAACTCGTTACAAGATTCAGCTGAATATCTCTCAATGAGTAACAAACTTTCCTCAATAACCAAGGAGAAAGACCTTCTAAATGCAACTGTCTCTGCAGTTCGTAACCAACTTTCTTCTATGACTGAGGAGAGAGACCTGCTGAAGGCCAACCTCACTGAAATGACCAAAGAGCTGGAGAGACTGCAGAGTTTGTTCAACCAGAGTGTGTGTCTTTGTAAAAGATTTTACACTGAAATTCACTGATTCCGTTTTCCAGTGATAGATGGAAATATTTTCTCATTATATCTGAACTGACAGAAATTTTAGAAAGCAAATTTTAATCTTCATGGATATGTTTCACATGAATCATTGTCATCATTGTTGCATCTCCTCTGCATTGCAGTGTCAGGATCACAAGGCCTTTTATATATAGATGTTATAAAATATAGATTCCAGTTAATTAACAGAGACCAAATAAATCACTGCTGAATGTTCCATGTTGGTCTTTAATATTTCTTATTTGATGTTTCTTCCAGAGAAAACCTGTCCTACAGGATGGAGCAAGTTCAGTTGTAGCTGTTATCTCCTCTCGGAAAGCTCTGGTTCCTGGCATTCAGCTAGAAAACACTGCATAGACCAAAGAGCAGATTTGGTGGTGATAGACAGCCCTGAAGAACAGGTATAAAGTTCATGCATGTTGTATTGTGTTTTTTTATGAATATTGACTTTCAAACCCCACGTTGTTATGAACATGACTTTCCCAATTGGAATAAAAATGTTTCCATAAAAGTTTCCACTAGTTTAACAAGGAACTATCAAAATAAAACAGGAAACATGAGACAGACTGAGATGTGGACTTGACACTGGAACCGCAGAAGAACAGACATGAAAACATAACTTGACTAGACGCGACACAAGGAACACAGGGGAGGCAGAGAGACAGAAACCAAGAGACTAGAAATTGTAAATAACAATAAAATCAATAACTATTAATAATTTAAAAAACACTGGGCCACAGACCCAGGACCATGACAGTTCCCCCGTTACACTGAAATAGTGTTGGGTGTGAGAGTGATTAGAATCTGTAGCTAAAAGACAGAGATAAAAGGGAGTCTAGTGATTCATAACAATGTTTGTGTGCTTGTTTAACAGAACTTCATCGCTTCATTCACCCAGAAAAAGACTTGGATTGGTTTAAATGACATAGAACAAGAGGGAACGTGGAAATGGGTAGATGGAACGCCTCTAAAGCTGGAGTAAGTCTTCAAGTTCACCCAATATATTAAATATATTTGTAATAATAATAATAATAATAATAATAATAAATACATATTTTTATAAATAATATTTATTTACTAAGTAAATATTATGTTTTATAAATAAAGAAGTAATGTTTTTTACTTTATTTATTTCCTGGGTGAAGTTATTTCAACAAGAAAATAACTTCATTGACAAACCTAGACACCAGGAACTGAAAATCTTAGAGACTGTTTTGGCCTTACCCAGACATGACTTGTTATTAACTAAACATTTTATGATGAATAATGAAAAAAAAAACAGACCCAGGAGACAACAGCCAATGCTATCATTCATCCATCTATCCATCCACTTTCTTACCCACTTAGCAATTTATTATTAGAGACAGAGGGTTGTGCATGTATCCATAACTCACAGTGCTCACAATTTTATTTTTTTTTATTTTATTTTTTTATAGACTCACCAGATACTGGGCATCTCATCAGCCTGACAACAAGTTGCCTGCAGAGAACTGTGGTCATATCAGATATCAAGGAACTTCCTGGAATGATCAATCATGTGAAGATTCTTTCCAATGGGTCTGTGAAAAAGTACTGTGACAGCTGGATTTGTTGGAAAATTAGATTTTTACATATTTTTTAAATAAGGCTATGATTGTTATTTTATTTGCATTTTTATATATCCTTTTCTGAATAAGTATTAAGCTTTAGTGAAAAACAACCCTTGAAATATACCTATGCCTATAATAACAGTAATAATAATCAGTGACCCATTTTATTTGGATAGCACTTTTAAAAACATACAGTCACAATATGCTTCACATTTTGGGTGAAACGTAGAATACAGTCTTCTATGCATTTGTACATACATACTTCCAGAGACACATTAGATGTGTAGACAAAAACATAATTTTGTTCTTCTTCTTATTATTATTATTAAAGATTGATTAGTTTGCCTTCTGGTGGGGAAGAAATGACTGGAAGTAAATTCAGCAAACATAAACTCAAGTCCTATTGCATACTACCTTTTTGGAAATTATCTTTTTATTATAACTGTATTACCTGAATGATCAAATAATATCTGGAAAAAGTGAGGTATTTTGGGTCATTACTTGTCTATGATCATAAAAAAAAGTTCTGTTGTAGTATTTTTGTCCACGTTACTGTAATAATTTGTCAGCACACAATTTTACTTTATAGATTCAAAAGCAACCCCTTATTAGGAAGCAGATAAATACTGTAGTTCATGTCATGAAAAAAAACAAAAAACGACTGTGGTCTGCTTTAGTGTGTGCTCAGTGTGGTTTCAGTCAATAATTACCGTCACTGGGGAAATGGTGTCAACATGTTTTGAATAATTTTGTGGTATTTTTATTGATAATGTAGGTTTATTGCATGAATTTTGTTTAGATCCTTTCAGTGGTTGTAAAAGCATTTTGGCATCTCAAAGATTAGACCTAAGAGCTTCATCTAGAGAGGACTGTTAAAATTGTTACATTTCAGTCTACAACATGTTTTTAGTTTGAAACATAGCTAAACTGTTCTCAGGTGTACTGGTTGAAATCTGCACTGGTTAAACATTTGCATTTATATTGCTTAATGTGTGCTCGCTTGTTATTGTGACCGCTGAAAGCATTTAAACTAGTGTTATCTTCACTTTATTGTTATTATTCTAGTTGGAAAACAGATCATTTTCTCTTGCTGTGTGTGTATGTGCATATAGTGTTTTACTGTATTTATGTGTTTTTCTTTTTTCTTTTAATCTACTGTAAAGATTACAGAAAAAAAGAGTTTTTACACAAATAAAGCATTTATCAAACATTCTACTCTAATCTGATGCAGAAAATTATAAAATCCTGCCATTAAAAAAAAATCATTTTAATGATGCATTCTTATTGAAATACAATTTCCTCAGCATTTTTGACAGACATAAAATTTTGATTCATCTTCAGAAAACACATGTAATATGTACAAGAACAGGAATTTGAAAACCAGTCGTAATGTCTTCTGCAGCCACCAGGGGGTGCTAAGATAATGGAAGTTCATTTACTTCCTACACATATATAAAAGTATGCTTTTGCTTTGATTGGGTTTTATATAAATTGCTGTGGAACGTTGTACACACTAAACTACGGAGCAGGCACGTGCAGGGGGGGGCTAGAGGGGCTTGAGCACCCGCCCCTTTCCTGATGGGTGCCCAAAGTGCCCTTTTGTTGAGGCAACTTTTTTTTTTAAAAGATTTTTTTAATGTGTGTGTGCGTGCGGAGTCCTGTCTGGGCCCCTCAACAATAATATTTCACTATTAATCACAGTTTTGCTAAATAAAAGGATCTGGCTTGCATCAGTCACATGATCACATTTAACCAATGGTCGCCCTTGACGGCAGAACTCGCTGGTTACGAGCTGGGAACGAGCTCACAAAGAGCACGCGCATTTTTTGCGGTCCGGAGCTGTAGGAGAAACACAAGTTAACTCAGAGACACAGACTGATGCGACAAAACCAGTAAGTAGGTGTACAGCGTACACTGTAGTGTATAGCACACAGGAGTATTAGCTTATTACGTACACGTTGGTAAGCTGTCTTGTGGCAACTAACGCACTGAAACAAACGAGCGTGCTGCGTGTGCAACAGCGCGACAAACATTACCTGTCCTTTTATTAACTGCACAAATAGCGCTGGTCATAGCTGCTGGCTCACTGGGTAAGGCTGTCATGGGTCTGTAGCTCTGTCACCGTTTTAGGGAACATATTTAGTTTTAAAGTAAGTTACAGGGCTTTTCCTGCCTTTCTGGAGGGATTATATTTCACTAAAAAACGATCTAATATGCATGTCCACATAATTATGCATTATTATAATATTTTAAAAAACACACGCTGTATTTGAAAGAACATACATTAAGAAGCAGATTATATTAGATTTATATTTTAAATAAGACAAAATTTGGATTTTACAGCAGTAAAATTATTGTATCTCTACAGTTTAAAAATGTAATAAGCTTTGCCCCTGCACAGAGTGGATAGTGAAACAAATGGAATCATCATAAATACATTGTTTCATATTTATTACTTCCCCCTCCTCATTGCTTTATTATTGTAGCTCTAGTAATAAATAATAATGTAAGGATTCTGGATCAGCACCATGATGCCCATACAGTATTCTGAAGAAGGTCTAAAATGTCACTGTGTGTGCGTGCATGTGTTTGTTTTATGTATATGGATTTTTTTTATATTATTACTCATGATATAACATTGGCTGGTAAGGACATGAGGAGGAAACAGTAGGAGCTGTGTGAGGCTACTAAAGGCAGTGCTATAACATTTTTCTGTCATCATTGTATTATAGATTAAGTGCAAGACTTGTTAGGTGTGGATAATTAGATTATAGTTTATTGCAATAGCAAGTTGTGCCTTGTTCTCAGATAGACAGCAAGTGGAGAGTGATATATGAAAAGATGGGATGGAAGGAAGAAGAGAAGGAAAGAGTGATTCACAGGCAGAGCCTAAATTATTTCTCACAGTTTTTTGTTGCCTTATGGTTCCAAGCGCTGTCACCAATCTTTGCATTTTGTTATTATCTCATGATACTTGTTTAATCAGCTACCATCTCTCCTATGGACTTTTTAATGTCTACAGTCTCAAATCAACACAGCCCTGCCCTTCCCATATTAGATTCTTGATGAATGTGTGTTGCTGTTATTCAGCCTGGTTCAATGTGCCCCTTTTTAACTTTGAGCACCCGCCCCTTTAAACCTCTCTGCACGGCCCTGCTACGGAGCCCCACAAGGGACATAGGAGAAAAAAAATTAAGATGAACTTTTGCGAGATCTCGCAAAACTTTTGCGACTGGATCCTTCACAGGACGCATTTCAAGGCTGAGTTGGTGTATCCTTCGTTTCAGTTTTAGTTTCAATTTTATTTCTATAGCACATTTACAGTTTTTTCTGAATGTTTAAACCCTAATTGTGATTCTTATAGCACAATTTCTAAAACTATTAATACTTATAGCAAAACCACTCACTTAGTTTGCAAAACTAAAAGCACAAACACTGCTTTGCACTCAGTTTGCCATTTTGTAACGCACACTTTGCAAACCTGTAGCTACAATCCACTGCACAGCACTCTTTTTGCAGAACTGTAAACACAACTCACTGCTTTACACTCAATTTCCAAATGATCAACGCACTCCTAGCAAAACTATATTTAAGGCCATTATTTACACTATTTTGCCAACTGTCTGGCACACTGTCACATGTGAAAACCTTTTTAGATAATTAGTTCACTTTGCAATCAGCCCAAGCACTATAATACAGGTCAGCTCTATGTGTGGAGTACAATGGAGGGAGCAGGAAGAGTAAGAAGTAGAGGAGGCCATTGCTGATGACATCAGAGCTACAATAGTGGACCATGTAATCAACCGTGGAATGACCCTGAGGGAAGCTGGCCGACGGGTCCAGCCTAACTCGAGCCGCTACACTGTAGCAAGCATCATAAGGACATTTTGAAATGAGAATCGGTTAGTACAGTCACTTTGCACTAAGATTTGTAGCACTGCCATATGCCAATGAGAAACACAACAATACCATAGATGTAAAAATACTGAAATTGTTACTTTACAGAATTGTTAGACGACCAGATGCTAGGGGCAGAGGAAGCATGTTCACTGCAGACCAAGAAACCCATATAGTCAATATGGCGATTGCAAATTATCCTATACTTGGAAAAAAACACTTGTGTTTGTCTTGATGTGAGAGAATAAACACCAGTACTTGAAGTTTGGATCCTTCTATGCCTACGGATCTATGACAAAAGTATGAGCTCAAACTGACATAGCCTACCTTGTGCACAGAGAAAGCAAAAGCCAGATGTGTTTTTTATTCATACCATCAGTGTGTAGTTGGTGCATTGTGTGCTTATTAATATGATGGCTTGTGTTAACTGTTGGATACAAAAATACCATTTTTACAAAGGTGTGGAGTAGGGCTGGGACAAGTCGACGTAATCGATTACGTCGACGCGTAAAATACGTCGACGTAAAAAAATCTGCGTCGATGCGTCGTCACTTTCAAAAAAAGACATGGCGGCAGCGAGTAGCGGCAACATGAGTGAGGCAGTCGCAGTCAACTTAAACCACTCCACCCGAACACGCAGTTCTACAGTATGGGGATATTTTAACCGAAAAGGAAGTGATTCAGTCGTTTGCCGGCTTTGTGAGGTGGAAATGGCCTATCATAAAAGCACGACGGCTATGCACCAGCGACGGCATCCAGGAGCAGCTTCTGCAAAGGACAAACCACCGTAAGTTTTCAACTTTTTTACTAACGCTAGTTTTTACCCGTTAATTCATCCAGACCCCCCTCCCCCCCGACACACGTAGACATACACTCACTCATAGACAGAGATAAACACCCAACCTCCATAAATGCAAAACTAATTTAACATAACAGCAGTAACATATAGCAGCTGCTGTTTAGTTGTTGTTGTTTTTTTGTTTGTGGCCCATGCTGGCAAAATGAGTCGGAATGCGCGCAGGCTGATTATCAGAATCGGCGAAAGATGAAAATGTGAGACAGCGAATTGGCGCAGGAAAAATGTTAACAAGGATAATGCACCACATGCTAAACGTAGCCGTCGTGGACACTATTACAACATTGTTAAAGTGCTTGCAAAAGCAAAATGACAACGAACTCTTGATTTGTCAAATTTAATGTGTTTCATCCTATTTGAACGCTGCTTTTATACATAATGCTTCTCCAGCTTGTTCTTATAGGACAAAGTTATGCCATCTAATGACTAGAAAGCAGTGCACCAGTAAAGGTGCCATCAGCTATGGCTGTTTAAACGTTATTTTTTCCAGCCATCACGATTACTGCATATCATATGTTCAACATTGGGGATTATCATTAACCTCTTTCTGTTATGCTATGAAAGCACATGGCATAACAGTGTGTGTGTACATACACATATATATAAATCAACCAGATCCATATCAAATTATTTTGATATTATGCTTTCCATATAATTATTTTGTAATTATTCGAATTCATCTGTGTGCTGTGTGTGATTTATGATTTCAGGAACAAACAGAAAAGTCTGGAGGACTACTGTCAGAGAAGAAGTACACCATGCACCCCCCAGGAGGTGGCTGTACTTACGAAGAGCGTCTTATCTATGATTTTAAAAGACAAGAGACCACTTGCTGTGGGTGAGGGATTCAAAGAAATGCTGACCACTTTCCAACCAGGTTACACTCTGCCGTCTAGGAGTCATTTTACAAGCATGATGGAGAGAAAGTATGAAACTTCAGTGGAGAAACTAAGGAATGAACTAAAAAAAGCCACATCCAAAATCTCCCTTACCACTGATGCTTGGACAAGTCTGGTCACAGAGTCCTACTTAGGGGTAACTTGTCATTTCATTATTTGTTCAAAGACGCCATTGCTGCTGTTTGTATATTATTAATTTTTTGCTATGATTTCCTTTGTTATATTTGTTTTGCAAAACATAAATTTTTTTTGTTAAAAACAGAAGATTGTAGTACAATGTTATTGTGGATTTTGTTTTGTGAATGAAGAGCACTTTTTGGCAGAAAGCAAAGTGAATGTTACATTTTGTTTGTTTAAAGACACCATTGTTGCTATTTATTTGAAATGTTTTGTTAACTTTTCCTTAATTTTATATATGTTTGCACATTTCATTTCTTGTTAAATGCTATCTCTATTGTATTGATTGTACGACCTCTACAACTTTATTTTGCAATTTTTTTTATTAAAAGGTCTTCAAATGAATAAATTTGTGTTTTTCATTTATATACATAAATTAGTAAATGTGAAATTGCTATACAAGTCAAATAATGGGGAAAAAATCATTAATCGAATCGAATCGAAATCTAATCGGATTGAAAAATGAATCGTTAGATTAATCGATGCATCGAAAAATTAATCGCTAGATTCATCGATTAGGAAAATAATCGTTTTGCCCAGCCCTAGTGTGGAGAGTTAAGCAAGGGTTATTTGCTTTTACAAGAAAACTACAATGTTTTGCTGATTGGGTGAAGAGTTTTCTTATTTGTGTGTAGAGTTTTGCAAAAATAGCCAATAGTTACAAAAAATGTGCTCAAGCCATCAGAAAAAACTGTAAAAGACCCAGGTACATCAAAGTGCTTCACAGACAAACCGCATTTGCGGGGTTACAGTAAAACAGTAAAGGAGCAAAGAGAATACAGTTATCATTACAGATGGTGGTGTGGCACAAGCGTGAACCGGGGAAAAGTTAAAATCTAATTTGTTTGGACGGCTAGTTTAAACAGGTGGGTTTTTAAGCGTGATTTAAAGGATTGAATGGATTCCGACACACGGACATCAGTCGGCAAGCTGTTCCAAAGTTTTGGTGCGGCAAAAGCACGATCCCCCCCTAGTCTTCAGTTGAGGCATTGGTTGCACTAAGAGACCCTGGTTAGAGGATCTAAGTGCTCTCTTTTAGGGTTTTAAAAACGATACAGTATTTGACGGGGAGCCAGTGAAGCTTAGCAAGGACGAGTGTGATATGATCATGTCTTCTGGTGCCACTTAAAATACGTGCTGCGGCATTCTGGACTAGTTGCAGGCATTGGATGAGGGAAAGTTGGAGGCCTAGATAAAGAGAATTGCAGTAGTCCAATCTCGAAATAACAAGAGCATGAATGAGCTTTTCAAGGTCTTTATGTCGTAAGAAGGGCCTTGCCTTGGAAATTTGGCGTAGTTGGTAAAAGCTGGTTTTCACCACTGCAGCCACTTGCATGTCTAATTTGAGGGAACTATCCAGCACTACTCCAAGGTTTCTGACAGTAAAGGAAAGATGACTGGCATAGGATCCCAGGGTATCCAATATCTGTTCCAAGGGAATGCGACCAAATTTTTCAGTGGTGTTACTAAAAAAAATATTTGGTCGCACCTGTGCGACCAACTGTTCGGGTAACAAAAAAAAAAATCTCTGCAACTCTCCATGTGGTCAACAACAGACACACATTATGCCCCTATCGTGGACTAAACGAATCAGAGATAGTCAGGGGCGGGACTTCTCTGATTGGCCGTGGTCCGGTTGAAAGTGCATGTGGAGAGAGGTGAGTAGCTTGAATAAAGCGATATCAATTTATTAACGGATTCCACACAAAGACGTGAACACAGAGCGGACCCAACGCATCAGAATCAGCTTTGTCTTTCTCGGCTTTCTCACCCGACGGCCCGAACACGGACACACTGTTGGAGCTTAGCGATTCTGATGCGTCGGGTCCGCTCTGTGTTTACGTCTTTTTGCGCTGATTCTGAGCTGCAGGTTTTGTCTCTCCAACCAAAATTCGCTGAGCCAGCAGCAAAAGAAGCAGCAAACTGCACTTCACATTTGATCAATGTCGGCATGAATTCCCTCTGACTTTTGCTGTTTTGCTTCCACCACGATAAAAATTACACTTCATGCACATCTCTCTCTCTCTTTCTGTGTACTTCAAGAACAGTTTCCCGTGTCAAATCTCTGTTTTCTGCATTATTCATTCGCTTATTACCCACCAGTCTACCGTTGTTTACAGCGCTGTCTTTTTCTTTTTTCACTTAAATGGACTCGGACAAGAAAGCCTAATTTCTGCTGTTCAATACTGAAGAAATTTAAACTTCTTAAAATTATGCAAAATTGCAGAATATTTTTAAGGTTATCTGCTATAAAAAGCCAGACCAGGAAAATCTCCTTCATGTTTTTCTGTGTTTTATTCTCAGTTACTTTCAGACAAAGGCATCTGCTGTGATTTTCACAATTCTGACGAAGTCTCATGTGTATCAGTAAATGATCAGAATTATAATATTTCTGACTGTCTGAGGCTAAATTGAATCAAATCAGGACTTTGAGAACCGGAATCGAATGGATTATAGAAATCAGTGATGATACCCAGCCCTAGTGAGCAGCCTAGGCCTGAGAGAAGTGGATGTAGCTGTGGGTAATAAGAAAAGATGAAAAGAACTATTGATAACATTTTCGTTAAGTTAAGGCCTGATCTGTGTGAAATTCATAGCCAGTGCTCTGACACGGTGCCATCGATCTTTGAATGCTGAAAAAGCAGCAGTGTATCCAGGAAACACATTATATGCTGCAATAAATGCACTGCCCAAGTGTCCCCTCTCCCCACTGCCTTTCAGCAGCAGACAGCAGCAAACAGGTCGTCAGAGGAGCCAAGATGATGATTAAGTTTAACATGAATTACAATATTGACAAAGCACTTTAAGCACAAGTTTGTTAGTTAATAATTTAGAAATGAATATTGTCTGTATGGACTTCCCCCCCAAAGAAAGTGCACATGTAAAACTGCGGTGTTAAGCGATGCAGTTGAAAAATTTGAGTGCGCCTAACTTTTGTGCCGGTATGCCTAAATTTTTAAAGTTAGGCGTATCGGTGCGCCCATGTCAAAAAGTTCGTCTAGAGCCCTGCATATGTAAGGACATTGTGTGGGCCAGATCCATACCAATTTTGCTATGTGGGTACTTAACTTGTGAAGAATAATGTGCCGACATTGCATTATATCGAGCTACAGCTGTCCACCTTAAACTGTGACCATCACCAGGTAACGTGAGCGTGTTTCCCGAATAAGCAGCAGGTGTTAAACAGCTGACAGGTGAGCAGTATGTGTGCAGGTAAATTGAGGGTCTGTTGAGCTGATCGCTGGTGTCGTGAGGAAAATCAAGTAACATCTCCGAAAACATTGGAGTACTTTTGCAAACATGTTCTATTTTGACCAGCTGACCAAACATGTGAACTTTACGCCACTACATTCACGGCTAAGGATAGTTGGTGACAGACAAACGGGGTATTTAAAAACTTACATTTTAGAGCGCCACCGCCATTGCTATTTGTGATGTGAAATGCATTCTGGGCAGTCCTGAACCCTAGGGCCAGGACTACCAAAATAAATAAATAAATACATCATGAAATAATTACTTAAATGTGTCAATAATTAATTAAATAAATATGTTATAAATATGTATTTAATTCATTCATTCCAATTGTAATTCATTATTGGTGTATTTAATGGTGTATTTAATTAATTATTTTTGGTAGTCTTGGCATTCCATACTATTTGTTATGATTTGAATCTATTTCTGTGGAGTTGTTTGGATTTGTTATGATTTGAATTGCTTTCTATGGATTTGTTTAGATTTAAATGTGATTTGAATCAATATATATGGACTTGTTATGATTTGAATCCATTTGAGTGGAGATATTTCAATTTTTTATGATTTGAATTGAATCTATGGATTTGTTATCATTTTAATTGATTTCTATGGATTTGAATCGATTTCTATAGATTTGTTTGAATTTGCTATCGTGTGTTATGATTTGAATCAATTTCTGTGGATTTCTTTGGATTTCAAGCCATTTGAGTGGAGATGTTTGGGTGTTTTATGATTTGAATCGATCTATGGATTTGTTTGGATGTAAACCAATTTCTATGGATTAGTTTGGATTTTAATCCATTTGAGTGGAGTTGTTTGGATTTGTTATGATTTGAATTGATATCCAGGGATTTGCTTGGATTTGAAATTTTTTGAGTGGAATTGTTTAGGTGTGTTATGATTTGAATCACTTACTATGCATTTGTTTGGATTTGAATCCATTTGAGTGGAGATGTTTGGATTTGTAATGATTTGAATTAATATCTATGGATTTGTTATGATTTGAATGGATTTCTATGGATTTGTTATGGATTTTATAAAGTGTCGTTGGTGTGTAATAGTACCTTTTGAGAATTTTATATTGAACACATTTACCTCTAGCTTCCCTAATGTAGAACCCATTTTCAGAGATAATTGAATCCCATGTTCCGTCGTCAAAGGAACAATCCAGATCTTTTCCCGAAATACTTTACATGTGTTGTTTTTAACCCAATGACATAAATTATACCATTTTGATGCCTTTGTAAGTAAGGGTGGAAGTGAAAGAAATTCTCTGTTAGATTTTTCTCTTGAGACAACCTTATTTTATCTTTCAGACAGTCCCTAATTTGTAAATATTGCCAGAAATGGCCGCGTCCTTCCAAATTAAACTTTACAGTCAGATCATTAAAAGACATGAGCGTGTTATCTTCACATAAATCACTTATTACTCTTTGTTAAAAACGGTTCTTTTGATTCTTAGGGCCAAAAAGACACGGCTCAAAAGTGGTCTTTTACTTTTAAAAAATTATCTTTATTTACATATACCGGGATATGGAGACTGAGCACACACAGAAACGCCTGCTCACATCAGCCAGTCTCAAACAGAAAACAGGAAGCCAGGTTATTTATGTACCTCTCGACGTCGCATATGTCACACACAGTTTCATTACACACAAAACTTCTTCTATTCAGTTCCTCTTTTCTGTGTCTGACTTATTAATATGCCTGTGCACTAAAACTTTCTGTGCAGCTTGCAATAACTTCCCCTTTCTAAGGTCTGTTGCCAGGGTAACCTGTCTGAACTTAGTCTCACTCTGTCGGTTCCTCATATTCTACAAAAAACATGCAGTTTCTGGTCAGCCTGTAACCTAGTTTTACACTGAAGTCTGGGCCTCTCTTATATAAACCAATAATAATCAGCATATAAGCATTTAAGATTATATATTTATTACCTAACATCTTATACCTTTTTTACGCCACTGTGGCCAATAAATTGTTTGTTTACCTATTTTTATTTTTGGGTTGTGCCACAGTGGTGCATATTTTTGAAATTTGACAGATTACAGCTCTTGTGAACCTCTTGCCACACCATTTTTGAAAACTTTAAAACAGGGTTGTCTACTCTATTCCCTTTATTGTCCGGTTTTTGAGCCAACACCTCAATGGGGGTGAATGGAAAGGCCAGTTCACGTTCCATTAGAACCCAGTCCAAGTCCAGACACAGCTTGGACATTTCAAATGAGATGCTGTAATGTTTTATGTTGGGTAGGGATAACCCCCCTTTTTTTCTCAGTTGGTACAGTCTACCAAGATTGATCCGAGGTCTACCACCATCCCAAAGGAAGTGTTTTATCATATTATCATATCTTAAGAAAATTTGTGGTGAAATACAAATTGGTATCATTCCAATGAAATAATTGATCAGAGGAGCTACTACCATCTTTATCGTATTTACTTTGCACCATAATGTCAAGTGCAGCTTGCCCCATTTCTCCAAATTAGTTTTAATCCTAGTAAGTAGTTTTCCTACATTATCAGTCATAATCTCATCAACATTCGGATTAAGTATTATTCCTAAATATTTCATCCCTTTTTGTAACAAATTAAAATTGAAAGCTGACAATGAATTAGCAATACATGTTTGAGATATTGGCATTGCCTCCGACTTATGCCAGTTAATTTTGTAACCTTATAGAGAATTCACCAATAACATTTAGCAATTTTGTTGGTAGGGTCCTGACACATCACCAGACTATTGTCTGCATACAGAAATAATTTATGTTCTCTCCCCCCTCCGTTCACACCCACAATACTTGAATCTTCCCTAATTTTAATAGCCAACTTTTGACTCTCCTCTCACTTTGGATGTTCATGTAAAATCTCTGATTCAGTCTTGCTTTTATCACTTAAGAAACATTGCTAAACTAAGTCCTTTTGTATCTCGCACTGAACTGAAGAATATTATACATGCATTCATTTCATCATGTTTGGACTACTGTAATTCCCTGCTCATATGTCTAAGCAAAAACTCCCTGGAACATCTGCAGGTTGTTCAAAACGCTGCAGTGAGGCTTCTGACCAAATCCTCAAAGTACTCACATATGACACTGTTGCTAATTCAGCTCCATTGGCTCCCCATTCAATACAGAGTCCATTTTAAGATTCTGGTTCTGACTTTTAGAGCTCTTCATGGACAAGCAGCTTACATTATCGAACTTCTACAGCATATGTGGGACTCATGTAATGGGTGGACACAGATGGAAGTATTGTAATAGATATTGCCCCCCCCCCCCCCCCCTCCATAATTTCATGCATTCTTATCATTGTTACATTATGCGTTCAGTTCTTTATTACTATTTCTGACACATACTGTGATAACTGGCAATCCAGCTAGGATATTCTGATCAATGATGATTCCCACGGGTGGCGCTCGCGCAGGCACTGAATCGGGCAGCTTTGGGGTCCTGTGTGTTCTACTGCACAGATAGCCTGCAGAGTGCAGCTACGCTGAACTGAAGTGCTTGTGTTTTGTATTTGCAGGTGAGCACAAGTAATGTGTTGATAAACAGAATGATGTTGACGTATGAGAAATGTATTAGAGTAAGGTACTGTCATTAATGGAACACAACGCTAATGTCGGAGTTTGTGATTTACATGATGTACCTGAACTGGTGTTAAACGGGATGTCACATCGCAAATGATTAATAAGGGGATCGAGAGGGTAGTCTCCATGCGCAACAATACTAGTTGGAGGAGCATACGAGTGTGCAGAATATTGTAATATGAACATTAGTAGGAAAATACTGAGTAAATGAGTACTTTGTTAACACGTGTTCAGTAGTTATGTGTAAAAGGGTCCTGTGTGTTCTACTGCACAGATAGCCTGCAGAGTGCAGCTACGCTGAACTGAAGTGCTTGTGTTTTGTATTTGCAGTTGCAAATGAGCAAGTAAAGAGAACGATTCTGAACTCATGCACGCCTGGAAGTGTCATTTGTCCAAGTGTGCAACACATACAAGGCTGAGAACTAAGGGAGACAGAGCTTTTGCCACTTTGGCCCCCAGACTGTGGAACTCTCTCCCTCTGAGCTTACCCATATGGAAAAGATATATATAAATCTTATAAAGTTTGTATCTGTCTTGTGTGAAACTTGTATGAAAAGCATACAAGAGTGAAAACAGATATAAGATCCCTTGAAAAATCATACGAATGAAACTAGTATGTTTTGGATACTTACTAAAACAATATATGAAAGTAATGAGAAAGTGGCCACTTTCATGAGTAAATCATATAAGCCTTATATGATTCACTGCTGACACTGAGAGAGAGGAAAGCATTCAAGCATAAAGCAGACCATGCTTTCCTCTCTCTGATGTAATGATCAGAAGATGGCAACAAAGAGCAAACGTTCTCAGAGGAGCCTTTAGCAGAAACCTTCAATAAAACTGCAAAGCGCTATCAATTTCACCCTCGATGCAGATCAGTGTCAGTAGTGACACTCAAGCATTTTTTTTTTTTTAGCTCTTTAGCTCTGCAGCAAAAAAACAGATAAAAATGAAAGCATTTCTGCTGTCAGTTTCTTTTTGGGTTCTTGGGGAAGTCACACATTTCAGCTTTGAGTACATTTACAGAACAATATACATGAACTGGTATTTGAAAAGAAACACTCAGACTTCTTTTAAGTTAAACATTTTCTAATGAAATTAATTTATACTTCTTTCTACAAATAATAATAAAAAAAAAATTATTGCTAAATAAATTGTTCACCGGGCTCTTTGTAAGTGAATTTTTATTTATATAGTACCTTTCAAGACAAAGATCACAAAGTGCTTCGCAAAGAAATACCAAGGAATTTAAAACTGTTAACCAAAAGCAATTCAAAGAAGATGAGTTTTTAGTTGTTCTTTTAAAAGAGAGTACTGAGCCCACAGATCTTACCCATATGGAAAAGAAATAGTAAAAACTTATAAAAAGACTTGCATAAGATGTGGCCTACTTCATATAGTGAATCATATAAGGCTTATATGATTTACTCATGAAAGTGGCCACTTTCTCATTACTTTCATATATTGTTTTAGTAAGTATCCAAAACATACTAGTTTCATTCGTATGATTTTTCAAGGGATCTTATATCTGTTTTCACTCGTGTATGCTTTTCATACACACAAGACAGATACAAACTTTATAAGATTTATATATATCTTTTCCATATGGGTAAGCTCAGAGGGAGAGAGTTCCACAGTCTGGGGGCCACAGTGGCAAAAGCTCTGTCTCCCTTAGTTCTCAGCCTTGTATGCTGTAGAAGTTCAATAATGTAAGCTGGTGCTCATCCATGAAGAGCTCTAAAAGTCAGAACCAGAATCTTAAAATGGACTCTGTATTGAATGGGGAGCCAATGGAGCTGAATTAGCAACAGTGTCATATGTGAGTACTTTGAGGATTTGGTCAGAAGCCTCACTGCAGCGTTTTGAACAACCTGCAGACGTTCCAGGGAGTTTTTGCTTAGACATATGAGCAGGGAATTACAGTAGTCCAAACATGATGAAATGAATGCATGTATAATATTCTTCAGTTCAGTGCGAGATACAAAAGGACTTAGTTTAGCAATGTTTCTTAAGTGATAAAAGCAAGACTGAATCAGAGATTTTACATGAACATCCAAAGTGAGAGGAGAGTCAAAAGTTGGCTATTAAAATTAGGGAAGATTCAAGTATTGTGGGTGTGAACGGAGGGGGGAGAGAACATAAATTATTTCTGTATGCAGACAATATTCTGGTGATGTGTCAGGACCCTACCAATTCTATAACAAAATTGCTAAATGTTATTGGTGAATTCTCTATAAGGTTACAAAATTAACTGGCATAAGTTGGAGGCAATGCCAATATCTCAAACATGTATTGCTAATTCATTGTCAGCTTTCAATTTTAATTTGTTACAAAAAGGGATGAAATATTTAGGAATAATACTTAATCCTCCGAGCTCCTCTGATCAATTATTTCATTGGAATGTTACCAATTTGTATTTCACCACAAATTTTCTTAAGATATGATAATATGATAAAACACTTCCTTTGGGGTGGTGGTAGACCTCGGATCAATCTTGGTAGACTGTACCAACCGAGAAAACAAGGGGGGTTATCCCTACCCAACATGGTAAATGGTAAATGGCCTGTATTTGTATAGCGCTTTTACTAGTCCCGCCTAGGGACCCCAAAGCGCTTTACACGTCCAGTCATCCACCCATTCACTCTCACATTCACACACTGGTGGAGGCAAGCTACAGTTGTAGCCACAGCTGCCCTGGGGCAGACTGACAGAAGCGAGGCTGCCATATTGCGCCATCGGCCCTTCTGGCCAACACCAGTAGGCGGTAGGTGAAGTGTCTTGCCCAAGGACACAACGACCAAGACTGTCCGAGCCGGGGCTCGAACTGGCAACCTTCCGATTACAAGGCGAACTCCCAACTCTTGAGCCACGATCGCCCATAAACATTAAACATTACAGCATCTCATTTGAAATGTCCAAGCTGTGTCTGGACTTGGACTGGGTTCTAATGGAACGTGAACTGGCCTTTCCATTCACCCCCATTGAGGTGTTGGCTCAAAAACCGGACAATAAAGGGAATAGAGTAGACAACCCTGTTTTAAAGTTTTCAAAAATGGTGTGGCAAGAGGTTCACAAGAGCTGTAATCTGTCAAATTTCAAAAATATGCACCACTGTGGCACAACCCAAAAATAAAAATAGGTAAACAAACAATTTATTGGCCACAGTGGCGTAAAAAAGGTATAAGAGTAATAAGTGATTTATGCGAAGATAACACGCTCATGTCTTTTAATGATCTGACTGTAAAGTTTAATTTGGAAGGACGCGGCCATTTCTGGCAATATTTACAAATTAGGGACTGTCTGAAAGATAAAATAAGGTTGTCTCAAGAGAAAAATCTAACAGAGAATTTCCTTCAACTTCCACCCTTACTTACAAAGGCATCAAAATGGTATAATTTATGTCATTGGGTTAAAAACAACACATGTAAAGTATTTCGGGAAAAGATCTGGATTGTTCCTTTGACGACGGAATATGGGATTCAATTATCTCTGAAAATGGGTTCTACATTAGGGAAGCTAGAGGTAAATGTGTCCAATATAAAATTCTCAAAAGATACTATTACACACCAACGACACTTTATAAAATGGGAATTAGCAAAGATGACCTGTGTTGAAAGTGCCAAGAAGCAAAAGGTACGCTAGTACATGCTTTATGGGAATGTCCACTGGTCTCCCCAATATGGGAAAATGTTTTAAAATATATGGAGGGCTGGGTGAAATTTAAATTACCCAGATCACAGAGACTGTGCCTGTTGGGGGACAGAGGCGAGGTGCCACAGTTAGACAAAGCAGGCTTCAGAGTGTTAAACACTGGGCTTGTGACGTGTGTTCGACGTGTGTAATACTTTGGAAAGAGCCTCGGACTCCAACCCTGAAAAAGTGGAAGGAGAAAATGACTGAAAATGCCGCATGCAAGAAAATGCTGGGAAGACTGAGCAGCAAGACAGAGTCTAACAGAACAATGGGACAGTTTTTGTTTTTATGGGTCTACAGCATGATGACAATGTGGGATACAATCTGAATTAACAATTAAGGGTCTTGTCTGTGCAACAGTTTATTTATTTTATTTTATTTTATTTTATTTTATTTTATTACTATTTACATTTTTTTTCCTCAGTGAGTGTGGTTTTTGTTGTTTTGTGTTGTTATGTTTTTTGTTTAAATGATCAACATAATAAAAACTTTAATTACAAAAGCATATATAAGAACTTCAGTTTTTCCTTAATTAAGTTAGAGGAAGTTGTCAGCCAACCAACCTTTAATGGAGTCCAAGTACTCATTCAGTGTCTGCTGATTAGAAACATCTTGGGGCTTAAAAGAAATATCATCTGCATAGCAGTGATAGCAAATGTCCTCAAAGAGGCTCAAAATATGCTGAAGAGGAAGTAGATGCATTAAAAACAATAAGGGCCCCAATATAGAACCTTGTGGCACACCATATGTAAGGGAAGTGGAGGGTGACCTATACTTAGAAACCGCCACAGAAAAGCACAGTGCTAATGGAAGTTTATTCACTAAATGTTTTCTAGACATAGCCTATGTCAGTGAGTGTTTTTGTGTTGATCAGGGGTTCTATAAGTATTCAATTCAATTCAGTTTTATTTATATAGCGCCAAATCAAAAACAACAGTTGCCTCAAGATGCTTTTTATTGTAAGATAGTCCCTAGAATAATACATACAGAGAAAAGCCCAACAAACATATGATCTCCTATGGGCAAGCACTTTGGCGACAGTGGGAAAGAAAAACTCCCTTTTAACAGGAAGAAACCTCCGGCAGAACCAAGCTCAGGGAGGGGCGGCCATCTGCTGTGACCGGTTGAGGTGAGAGAAGGAAGACAGGATAGAAGACATGCTGTGGAAGAGAGCCAGAGATTAATAACAAGTATATTTCAGTGCAGAAAGGTGTAGTAACACATGGTGACTGAAGAAGAAATACTCAATGCTCATGGGAATCCCCCAGCTGCCTAAACTGCCTAACTATAACTAAGGGAGGATTCAGGGTCACCTGATCCAGCCCTAACTATATGCTTTAGCAAAAAGTAAAGTTTAAAGCCTAATCCTAAAAGTAGAGATACAAATAGAGGTTGTGCACACTGAAGCGAGATACAGCAGAAAACAAAAAGTGATGTTTGCATTCTGTGGTTACTGCTGAATAATGCTTCTGAACATGAAAACATGGCACTGTCATGTTGTTTTTCATTCAAAACTGAAAATTTAAATTTAAATTTAAATGCAAATTGTCTTGATGCATGCAAGTAAGGAAATCCCCCCTAAAAAGTTGATTCTGTTCATCTGGACATAGCGTTTTCAGAGGGAGAAATATTTCATCACTCATCAAGTCAGAGTCAAGGAGAAGAGAGTATTGAAAGTAGACTTCACACAGACACTAACATACACAAACAGGAAGAAGACCCTGCACACTAGGGAGTGGCCCCTTCTTTTCTTTGTCTGGAGTGCTGGACAGTTGAAATTCTAGAAATTAAATTATTAACTTGAAATTCCAACCACTAAATAATAAAATCTGAAAACTTGGACTATGAGTTTGTGTGTCTTCCCGAAAGCTGTTATGTGGGCACTCCAAATGCTACAACAGATACAGTGCCTGTCCCACAAAAAAGAGTCCAACCTTTCAGATAATAAAACAGTGCAGTAGCTCCTTTGATTTTAAATTTTAATTTAAATGAACTCTGATTGTGCAACAATATGTATGTGTGTGTATTTCTGCCAGAATTATTTGGCATTTTGTTCTCAATAAGGCCAGTAAAATGCTGTTTTAGGAATGAACCACAAACCTCTGTCACTGTGCGTAAAACTATTGGTCATGCTCGCCATTTACGCTTTCTAAATAACCATCATAGCAGCAACGATCACAGTCATGCCTGCTCTGTCGCTAATCTTGGTACAGTAAATCCCATTTATTTTAATACTTTGTGTGTGAAAGTGACACTCTAAATTCAACAACTGGTACATTTTCCACAAATAAGTGTCACACTTGCAGTTTTTATTTATTAGTTATAGGTAGAAAAGCTGACAGATAGGTGAGAATTAACAGTGTTCAGCCTGGTCTTAATGAGGGACTATACAAACAGTGCTCCCTGCCCCCACAGAATAGGATTTTTCAACTGTAATCAGAGATTATTAACATTATTAATAAATAAACACTTCAATAACAAAATTTGTAAAAAATGAATTAGGTAGCATCTACCTCCGAACATTCTTGTTGATGTTGTTGTGAATATGTGTGACTTCCTCATGATGTAAAAAAAATAACACAAGAAGAACTGTTAATTTTTAATGACCAAAATTAAACAGTAAATTATCCATTATCGTTTTAGAAACTGACTTCCTCTTAACTTGACAAAAGAAACGGACTCCAGTTTTTAGTATCAGCATTTTAAACATTAAACATTTTTGAGTGTTGAGTTGGCATTTTGTTACTAACATGTTGACATACATCTGTTTGCTTCTCTTTCAGTTCTTTCATACATGTGGGATTTAATGATTATTAGGTTTGGCCCATTCAACATTGACATCTATTTCCTTCATGGCTCATAAGGATGCAAATTATATCTCAGAGCTCAGCTCTGCAGCAGAGAGCATGCAGATCATATCACTTGTGTTAGTTTATTTGGGGAGTTTGAGGAAGTCACAATTTAGCCTTTATATTCGCGCAACAATATACCAGCAATGAAATGTGAAAAGGAACAAGTCTAATGCAAATTTTTTTTTGAAGAAATAAATTTACACTTCATTCTAAAAAGTTAGTTTGAGCCACAGTTATAAAAGGTGTAGACTGCTGCCCTTTCTTTTTGAAAACAATACCATGCACCATGCATGTTGTCCACCATACATGGTGGACAACATTTTTATTAAGTATTTAGCAAGAGTGATTGATAATCTAGATATCTACTTTATATTATATGCATTTTTTGTTTTAAAGTACGTAAGACCAATAGTGACACAAACAACAGGGTTTGCATAGGACTCTTTGCACCTCTGTGAAAAACTAAATGCCCCCTTACATCTTTCACAAGAATAAACCACAGCAATGAACACTAAACCAAAGAGAAGTTTGACTTTTTGTCTTTTCACATTTCAGTGCTTGTATAGTGTTATGTGAAAGTATCCGGTCGTTAATAGGGGTGGGTTTTTATAATCGATTTATCGATTAAAATCGATTCTGGTTTGGATAACGTAAAATCGATTCATTAAAATCCTGAATTGATTTTTTAATATAAATTTATTTTGCCCGAAATGCCAGAATCTCAGGTGAAATCTCACAAAATTTCAACAACCACCAAATGGCTAAGACAGTAAATGAGAGCAGGAACATGGATTCTGCACAAAGACTTAAACACACAGCGCAACCCGCGGATCAGAATCAGTTAGATGTCGCCTTTCTCACGGTCGGGGCTGAAAGCCGACAGCTTGCTGATTCTGATCCGCGGGTCCGCGCTTTGTGTTTATGCCCTTTATGCACTGATTCTAAAGCTGTTAGTTTGATGTCTCTCCAAGCAATATTGACCGAACCAGCAGCAAAAGAAGATCCAAACTATGCTTCACATAAACATCGTCATGTATTCACTCTTACTTTTGCTGTTTTGCTTCGACCACGATGCACAGCTCTCTCTCTCTCTCTCTCTCTGTACTGTTTTCTGCATTATTCGCTTGCTTGTTACGCACAAGTCTACCGTTGTTTACAGCGCTGTTGGCCGACGTTTTTTTTTTTTCGTTTTATATAATTCCGAAAAGAAAACCTAATTTCTGCCGTTCAATACTGAGCAAATGTAAACTTTTTAAAATTATGCAAAATGCAAAACGCTTAGCCGTGTCTCTAATAAAACCGCTGTAACTTCAGAGGTAATGTTCATGTGTTGATTAATGGTTTTCTTTCGTTTTTGATGTACTGCAGAATATTTTTATAAAATCCCAGGCCAGGAAAATCGCCTTCATGTTTTTCTGTGTTTTATCCTCAGCTACTTTGACACAAAGGCATCTGCTGTGATGCTCACACCTTTGATAAAGTCTTGCGAGTGTCAGCTACAAAAATATGTAAATGTACTGATCTGAATTATAATATTTCTGACTGTCAAAATTTCCCAGATTCAAATCGAAGTGAATCGAATTGAATTGAATTAAATCGAATAGTGGATCGAATCGATTTGGGACCTTGTGAATCGGAATTGAATCAATTCTAGAAATCAGTGATGATACCCAGCCCTAGTCGTTAAGTCTGACGTCACTAGCTGTATCTGGACCTAAACTCCGCTGCAGGTCCATATATCAAACGATCACTATGGCATTACTGAGAGTTGAAAAACTGTCTAAAGTCTTTCATCTTTAATAAAATGATCAGCGTTCTGCTCTACCAGGTGTAACAATTGAGTTTAACATCCAGGCATCCATGAAAACAGAATTTATGACATTTAACGGAGTTAGAAGTTAGCAGAAAGTTAGCTCGCTAGCGTCTATCTAAATACAATATAGTATGTCCTGACTGCGGGGTTTTGGAAACAAATTAAAACGTACAGCTCTGTTATCACTTCCAACATAAATGAAGACAGAAAACTAAACAGCAGTGACGTTTGTAGGGTTACTGAAGTTTGGCTAGCTGGTATATAATGATGTGCTAGGTGACCGCTAGCGACACAGCTATGTTAGCATAACTTTTTTTCCACTCGATAAAAGTTAACGTGAGTGTTCTCGGTGGTCAGGAACAAATATAATCGCATGGCAGGATGCTGTAAAAGGACCAAACTTCAGCCAGGAGAACAACTGAGATAATCCATCCACAATACGAGGTTAGTCATTCATATACTGCTGCATGGGCTGGGGTGTAGCTACATCCTAAGGTTTTAAAAACTGAGCTTAAATAAATGATTACCGGTAATAAAAGCCGAGGGAGGTCAACAGTGATCACTGACTGTTTTAGTAGCTTTTTGAGATTAAATAGAAGAAAATACTTAACATAAAACATGTTAACAACACAAAAGCCATATTAAACACAGACTACTCTAGGCCCGGAAGTAGGATTCCTCACGTCATCACTTAACGACCGGATTATCTGAAATGTGTGACTTCCTCAAAGGAAACTGACAGTGTTCAAACAGTTCATATGTACTGTGCTGCAGAGCTGAGCTCTAAGTAATAATCTGCATCTGAACCATGGAGGAAATTTATGTCAATGTTGAATACCCCAAGCATAACAATTCAAAACCTTCACCAGGTCACACAGGTAAGAAAGAAGTGACAGAAAAGAAAATGTATTTTAACATCTATTACTGTTGTACAGTTTGAATGTTTCTGTGTTCTATTTTAAGGAACAAGCGGCTGTGATAGTTCCCACTTAGAAATTATTATCTGTCTGGGAATGCTGAGTGTTTTCCTGCTGATTGGACTCATCACCCTCGGTGTTTACTGTGAGTTTGGTTTTTCATAAATTATCACTCAAACACTAATCAGCCCACATAAAAAAATGTAGAATGGCATCAGCCCGTTCTATAACTAATTTGACAAATTACACAAGCTTTGAACTTAAGAAGTCTCACTGATCCAAAACATTTAAAGAACACAAAAATCATAGTTCCTCATTTACAGTAAAGCAATTTTTTACTCTCATTTTCCCAAAGATCCATACAGGGTATGACACGGAATACAGATGAGGACAAAATTATTAGCTTACAACTCAAACAATATGTCCAGACAGAGAATCACAGTGGTGGGAGTATTATGCATAAACACATCTCTAACTGGGGATCCTGTCAGGTGGAAGGAATCATGAAGAAAATAGGCTACGTAAAGATTTTCAAATAAAACCTCAAGCAGTCAGAAACACAACTGGGTCTGCATCGTGACTTTATCTTTGAACATGACAACAATCCAAAACATGCATCGCTCTGAGTCAAGAACAACCGCCAGACAACTAAAGTGCATGTTGCTGACATGTCTGCACAAGGCCCTGACTTGAATCCCATTGAAAATATTTGGTGAACTAAAAACCAAGGTCCATGCCAGAAGTAGCTGCCTAACAAGAATCAGCTGGGATTAGTCAGGAAACGTGTAAGAGACTTGTTGAAGACTGCAACAAATGGCTGCAGGCCGTTATTCAGCAAGGAGAATAGACAATTGACTATTAGTGCCAGGGGGCTAATCATTTTGACCATGGTAAATTTATTTATTTGCAAAATTATTTTGTTTCTGTTTGCAAAGTAAAATAATGTAAGCAGGATGTTTTGGAAAAGCTGTGTTCAAAATTCCTTTGTCTTTCTAATAGCACTTGGAAAACACTTAAGCTTTAAACCATTTATTTTATGAACATCTTTCATTGTCTTCTGGAAACATTTTGAAATGTTTAAATTTAGATTTATGAGAAAACAGTTCAATTATGATTGAAATCATTCATTTTGATTTATTTCAGATCATGTCTCAGCTACAAATCTCTCTGCTGAGTCTAACAAGCTTTCCGCTATAACTGAAGAGAGAGACCTTCTGAATGCAAATCTCTCTGCTGAGTCTAACAAGCTTTCCGCTATAACTGAAGAGAGAGACCTTCTGAATGCAAATCTCTCTGCTGTGAGTAACAAACTTTCCAAACTTTTTATGACTGAGAGAGATCTGCTGCAAGCCAACCTCACTGAAACCACCAAAGAGTTGAAGAACCTTCAGAGTTTGTCCAAACAGAGTGAGTCCTGATATGTGCTGTTGAGATTTACTTATTTTGTTTCTTTGTGTTTGTGTTGAAAATTCAGTGATAAATTCACAGTCTGGTGATGATATAATGATGTGGCATCTCAAATTCAGTGCTACACTAAATTACTTTGACTATTTTTTTTCCTATCACTTGCTTGTACAAAACAGCCATTGTTGGCTATATTGTGTGGACTGGTTTAAAAACGACAATGGTACTTAAGGCCTAGTATATTGTTGTGAAGTTTCAAGATGATCCATTAAAAATTGTAGGTAAAATGACGTTTTTATGGATTTTAATATTTTATGCAACCTTAACCCGATTTTCACCTAAATTAAATCAGCTCTGGCTGTTATTGATATCCACCATGACAAAAAATTTGAAAATGATATCTCAAAAACTGAGGACACTATACTGCTAACAAACACATAGACCAGGGGTCTCAAACTTGCGGCCTGGGCATATTGACGTGAAGAAATATGATGCAATTTGGCCCTTGAAATTACTTTTTTTGTTAGGGAGGATTTGTTTGTTGTTTAGTGCAATGTAAAAAATAAGTTCTTTAAAAAGCAAAATAAATATTTAATATCAAGACATATTGAGCAGAGAGTACAAACACGTTGAGGGATTGGTCGTGTTAGTTTGGTGAGAGTTATTTGTAAAGAAAACAGTTTTCACTAGCAGTCAAAAACTAATGTGTATACTTATGTCTGGATTTTTAGTTTGTTAAATACATACAAAAGTATAGCAGAAGTGCTGCCACGTGTTTGGCCAGAAAGAGAGTACCAGTTTGTTTATTTGGTAGTTCAATGAAAGACTTTGGTTAGTTAAGAGCGAGATGAAAAATAATTGCATTCACGTTTGTAGTTGTGTCTTGTTATACAATATTTGAAATGAAAAAACAACAACAAACAAAACACAAAATTTTTGGAAATATTTATGTGTGTTTTCTTGTTTGTCTGAATGGGGGTTTTTTTTGTACTACTTGAACACTAAATTGGCCAATGCAATGACTCTGTCAGCAATGGCCCACAGCTCATTTAAGTTTGACAACCCTGATATTGACAGACGAGCAAACAAATCAAATTGATTACACCCTACCTTTCATTTTAAGGGGGGAAACGAAAGGTGTCAGCTGAACTGTAGCTTTAAGTAAAAGTTGTAACTTTTGACTACTGTAATAAAATCCTGGGTCCTAACGAGAACAAGATACTTGTCATTTGCATTTCATAGGTCTCTACCTAACTGCTAACTGGGATGTCAGGCCATGTTTGCATTTTTTTGTAACTGCTTATCCGTTTTAGGGCTGAAGTGCAGGACTCAACTACTGCTGAAAAATGTTTAAGCAAATACCCACTCAACTAAGAACTAATGATTACATCAACTTTCAGTGAAGCACATATTAATCAATTTAAAAAAAAAAAAACTATCACTGAGGAAATTCTTTTGTTCACTTTTAAAATTCTTAATAATTTAGTACCCAGCTATCTCTCTGAACTACTCCACTTATACAATCCCAACAGAGCACTTAGATCGTCCAATCACATGCTCCTAGCACAACCTAGGTCTCAACTGAAGTCGAGAGGTGACCGGGCCTTTGCAACCGTGGCACCTAGACTCTGGAATAACCTCCCTGTTCATATTCGTACTACCGAGACTATCCAGTCTTTTAAATCACGTCTTAAAACTTATCTTTTTACTTTGGCCTTTGATTCTAACTAGTTGGCTGTTCTAGCGTGTTGTGTTGTTACCTATGGTTTGTTGTCCTGTTTTATTGTTTGTTTTAATTGTCTCGTGCTTTTACTGACTGTGAAGCACTATGGTCAACATTGTTGTTTTAATATGTGCCATATAAATAAATTTTGATTTGATTTAAAACATTGTAACATCAGTGAGATAATATCTTTGTGTACATTTTATTTGGCCTGTTTACAGAGTGACATCAAGAATTCACAAAATAGCTGTCATGTGTCAGGCCTGTGCATCCATAATGCCTCTTGTTCAATGTTTTTTGCAGAGAAAGTATGTCCTGAAGGATGGATCATGTTCAGTCATAGCTGTTATGTATTATCTGAAAAGCTTGGTTCCTGGGATGAAGGTAGAGACGACTGCAGAAGCAAAGGAGCAGATCTGATGGTGATAGAAAACCTTGAAGAAAAGGTACAGCATAACCAGTATGCATGTGTCATTGTGTTTGTAAATAGTTATTCAAAATTACACTCCTCAAAATGTTTTATATCAATTACTTTCCTCACTCTTTTAAACAATAAATATTTTACAGGCATTTATATCTAGTTACATTAAGGAATATGCTTGGATTGGTTTGAATGACAAGGAAGAGGAAGGAAATTGGAAATGGGTCGATGGAACTCCACTGAATCTAAAGTAAGTCTTCACTTTGCTCCAGTGGTCTCATTTGCTCAGGAAGGTTCGTAACTGAGTGATGTCACCCAGGAGAATCTGCATATCAACTATAGTAAATGCTGTTTGAATACTACAAATTCCTAGGAAATACTCATTTTTATTACCTCGTTTACAGTGTAGGGACTAACACGTTATTAAGTAATGCGTTACAGTAACTACGTTATTATTGTGGTAACGAGCACGGTAACTAGTTATTATGCCAAAATCAGGAACGCGTTAGTCGTTACTGGGATTTAGATAGGGTCGTTATTCCTTACTTCGTGTGGTGGCTATCATGGAGCTTCCACAGATTCAGTAACATTAGCAAGTGGTGGAGGCCAGCAGGTGGATGAGGGAAAGGGGAGGCAGGTGCAGGAGAGATCCGAGGCGGCCGCCTGTCCGAGTGTCAGGTGAACTGAACTTCAGGTAAGAATTTATGACCTGCAGTCTATCTGGGTCAGATAGAAACCAAGTTTAGGTGGAGTTTATTTTCGTTGTGCTGACATTTTCGTACTGCGTACTAGCTAGCATGACGGAGTTTCTATACAGCTGGGTGGGTGCTATTATGTTACTGATGTTGAGCTTTATTTTGTTCATAAGGTTAATTATTAGACTTGCCAACCGTCCCCTAAAAAACGAAATTATCTCGTATTCAGAGAAAATATTACGTGTTTCGTATTGAGGTGAAAAGACACACAGTTTGTCCTGGACTTCAGCTACAATGAAAAAGACACAAAGCTGGAATTATTCTGTGTCTTTGCTGCACAGCTGCCTTTTCTCTCATTCTCTCCCTCTCCTGTTTCTACTTCAATCATGAAACTGATCAATAATCAGCTGATCGGCTTTTCTGTCGCAAGTCACGTCTATCTTGTTTGTTTATCGCCCACTTTGCGCCAGAAAGAAGAAACCAGCGGAGGTCGCATTAAACAACAGCAGCATGTTTAAGCTTGATCAGCTGTTGTTAGAATTTATTTAATATTAATTTCTAGTATCAGCTGATGTTTGCTGGAGCCACAGCTGTAAAGCTGCTGGTCATGATATCGATTTGGATATGTGGTGAGCAGTGGCGTGTCCAGCGGGGTGGCCTGGGGGGGCACAGGCCACCCCCCCAACCAGACTGGCCACCCCAGGTGCCACCCCAAAGGTAAAACAATAAAATTCAATCAAATATCAAATGTACGATTATGTTTTCACGGTGAAGCTCAGATATCCGAGTGTAAGTGAATGCAGCATCGGCTTCTGCGCTATGTGCATCACGTTAGCAAAGGTAGGCGAGCCAAGCACGAAAGACGGCACTGCAGGAAACAATTTTTCGGTGAAAGAAAATGAGGACAGAATAAATGTCCCGGTAAGTAATATTAAGTTTGAGTTTGGTAAACTTCGGTGAAATTAGAATACCAAGGAAAAAATAACACTTAAAGAATTATTGCAGCCATCGAATATTTCAGACAGTATGCTACTGAGGGGAGCTAACATAAGAGTTATGAGTTATAAGATATCATCTAAGTCATAACATTGCTGTATGGAGCTGCAGATTTGGTTGCAGGTTAACATAGTTGGACTGGCCATCGGGCATCCCGGGCATATGCCCGGTGACTTATTTTTTATTTTTTTTTGTAATGGCATGAACAATGAGAGGTGGTGGATTGGCCAGATGCAGGTCGATGTGTAAAAATAACTCAGTTGTTTGGTGGTGGCTATGGCGGGGCTTCCACAGAGGCCAGCAGGTGGATGAGGGAAGGGGAGGCAGGAGGAGGAGAGACCCGAGGCAGCCGCCAGTCCGAGTGTCAGGTGAACTGAACTTCAGGTAAGAAGTTATGACCTTCAGTCTATCTGGGTCAGATATAAACCAAGTTTAGGTGGAGTTTATTTTCGTTGTGCTGACTTTTTACAGTCAGTTAGAATAACTCTACTGCGTACTAGCTAGCATGACGGAGTTTCTATACAGCTGGGTGGGTGCTATGATGTTACTGATAGTGAACTTTATTTTATTCATAAGGTTAGTTAGTAGAGTTGCCAACGGTTCCTTAAAAAGTGGAATGGTCCCTCATTCAGAGAAAATATTACACTTTTCGTATTGAGCTGAGAAGAGACGCAGTTTGTCCCGTACTTTTGCTTTAATGAAAAAAAGACACAAAGCTGGAGTTATTCTGTTGTTACGCTGCACAGCTGCCTCTTCTTCTCTCATTCTCTCCCCCTGCCTCTCCTGTTGCTACTTCAATCATGAAACTGATCAATGATCAGCTGATCGGCTTTTCTCTCTTGTTTATTTATCGCCCACTATGCGCCAGAAAGAGGAAACCAGCAGATGCCGCGCTAAACAACAGCAGCAGGTTTAAGCTTGATAAGCTGTCGTTAGAATTTATTTAATATTAATTTCTAGTATCAGCTGATGTTTGCTGGAGCCACAGCTGTAAAACTGCTGGTCATGATATCGGTTTGGATATGTGGTGAGAGGGAAACATGAAGATGAAACCAGGAGATGTCCTTACTGAATCATCAGAGCTGAACAGGTGATGGAGAAACAGGTTTACATTTTAGGTGACATGAATGAGTTGAAGGGAAGTTATGAACTGTTTCTGAGAGACAAATAACACCAGGATCCTTTTCTAAGTAGCTGACAGCTGGTAACTGTGCAGGGGCGAGTCTAGCAAAGTTTTACCAGGGGGGCCAGGTAGGGCATTAACAGGGAAAAGGGGGCACAACGAAATACTTTTCTTTCTTATTCTCATTTAAAATGTCTGGCTTTTATTAAATAATTATCTAAATCTTACAACCAAAGTTTTTATCTGACTTAAAATGTATAGAAATCATACATATACCAACAAGACAGTGTACATCACTGTCACAACAGCGTTTGTTTTCATTCAAAGGCTTTATGGCTTTAATACCTGGTGGGCCGGTTTCTAGTCAAAATGCCCGATTTTCTGTCCCAGTCCAGCCCTGCAGGTTAATACTGGCAGTGTTATCATGCCAGCTGACTGTATTTCATCATCAGCCAGTGTTGTTCTTTATCAATATTACCAAAGTTTACCATAAGGCAGCATATAAAGTATTTACTTGCTTTAAGGTTTTATTCAAATGTTAGTCTTTTCATTTGTTTCCCCACTTTTTTCCTGTTTCAAAATCAAACACCAGTTTGTGAGAAGATTATCTTCTTTTTTTAATAGGCAGATAAAGTTTTGCATTGGCTAATTTGTCAATTGTTTGTTACAAATGTTCGTATTTTAATATTAAAAAATGTTTTTGCCCAAAACATATGTGCACTATATGTTAGTAAAAATACTATGAAAATATTGCTGTCCTTGAATGCTGAGTAAACACTGACAAAGCACTGATTGTATCTCTTGTACTTTATCAACACAGTATCTAAAAACTTTGCACCGTAGTGGTTAAAATCTCATTCTAATAAAAGTTAAAAGCGCATTCGGTTATTAGGTTTATAGGGTTATTGAATTATGGTTAACGGTTGGTAGAATTTTTTTTAAACATTATCTGCCAATTACATCTGCCATCCTTCTCCAAATCTGTGCCCCTACCTGGCCCCCCCAACAAAAATTTTCTAGACACGCCACTGGTGGTGAGAGGGAAACATGAAGATGAAACCAAGAGATGTCCTTACTGAATCATCAGAGCTGAGCAGGTGATGGAGAAACAGGTTTACCTTTTAGGTGACATGAATGAGTTGAAGGGAAGTTATGAACTGTTTCTGAGAGACAAATAACACCAGGATCATTTTTTTTATGTAGCTGACAGCTGGTAACTGTGCAGGGGTGGGTCTAGCAAAGTTTTGCCAGGGGGGCAGGTGGGGCATTAACAGGGAGAGGGGGCTATAAGTACAAAATTTTGTAATAGCTGTACAAATGTAGAAGAAGACAAAACATTTACCGTGAGATAACAAACAGTCTCTAATATGAGAGCATTAGATTTAGAGCAATTGGCAGTAAATTGAGTGCCACATATTTTAATAAATCTGGCCCTAAATATTCCTTCTCCTTTAATGTCACCCTTTGTAATTAAGTTTTATTTTTCACAGGTTTCAAAGGTTGACCTCTGTAAAACAGTAGTTTAAGAAATCATGGTGCTGAAGTCATATGCCCAGTTTGTAGTCATTTCCTGGACATTGTTATTTTAACATGGCAGACATCCAGTGACTTTGTTAAAGAGAGTAGAGAATGTTGTTCGGGTTCTCAGCACACTGCTCTTCTGTTTTTCAAAGTCCTTATCAATTCTCCTACCCACCTGATAATATGTTCAGCAAGGAAAACTGGTTTGGAAAGGTTCATAACATGTACTTTTGGAACGTACACTTTGTTTGATTTTATTACTTTTAATGAATTTTCAGCAGAAATAAGCTCATTGGTGGACTGAGCTGTCAGTGGGTTTAGTCAAACTAGAAACTGCTGAGTTATATTTAGCATAGCCTATACGGTCAGAAGAACTGCTCAGCAAATGACCACAGTTATATTGCTATAAACACTGCATTAAAAAATATAAAATTAAGCTGATGTTTCTTTGCTTTTTGGGTTTAGTTTTTTGTTTTGTTTCGGTTTTTTGTGTTTTGTATTGGTTTTTGTTTTGGGTTTTTTTTTGGTTTTTTTTTTTTGGGGGGGGGGGGGGGGGGTCTCCTTTATATAAGTCATTTGTCAAATACAATAATGCTCTTGTTCACTGACTTGTCAGGAACTGGGAGGCAAAACAACCAGATAACGGTGGTGGAAATCCAAAGTGGGGTGAAGAGGACTGCGTTCAAGTACAAACTGATGCATCGTGGAATGATCTTTCATGTTCAGCCTCTATAAAATGGATCTGTGAAAAACATACAACAGAATAATTCATTGACCACTGTCTGACATGTATTTACTAATTCAGCTGTGCCTTTTATTTTATCCTACATGTCATTTTCACTCCATTTTAACTTCTTTTTTTTTTGTAGCTAAAAATGTGCAACCTTTTAAATCTAAAGTTATGTTTATGCCAGTAGAAATACCAGATACTTATGGAACTGTTGTGTGTATTCCAATATCATTTAAAGAAAAAAAGACAATCCCTTGTTAGGGAACAAATAAAAGTAAAGTCTCAAGTCTTGTGTTCTGGAGAACAATGGCTGCAGTCACATTTAGTCTGAGCTCAGTGGGTATCTAATGATCTAAACCCATCTCAACAGTGACACCTGCTGGCCAGTTTGGCTATTACTACATCTTGATGATGCTGTTCTGTGAAACAATGACACAGAAAAGCCTAGCAAAATTCAAAGCAAAAATACTTATTAAACCAGACTGTCAATAGTTGTGACCATCACATGTTTTGGAGAAACAGGGAAGGAAAAAAATGAGAGTCTTAAAGACAGAAAGCAATGACTGTTACAACCGGTGTTGTAAAATTCTCAGTCTGTTAACATTCATGTTGCTCACTATAAATCAAATTATAAAATAAAGTATACAGGAAAACACCGCAGTGTTTACTGTAATAGCCACAAATATTTACAGCTGTTTTTTTGGGCTTGGTCATCTCTTGTTTTTTGCTCACAGCCCTCAAAGTCTGGATGTGTTTGATGTTTACATTTTCTGGGAGTTTGTGTCATCAGGTTTGTTCTATACACTGTCAAGCAAAGCAAAAAGCTGGCATAAAAAGATTTAATTTTTAATTAACTTAAAAAATAGTCGCAGTACACCCATCAGCAGATAAACTGGAGCAGCCGGGATACCTAAAAAGTCACGTCCAGTGGGTGTGTGGGCGGGAGAGTGACGCAGGCGCTCCACCTCAAGTCACTACTGCGCAGCCTCTGGCTCCAAAAGTGCGACAGCGCAGCTTCCACAAGCGGGAAAATTCGGCTTCATTCTCACCATCTTTTATTGGTGAGAGCCCGAACTAGCATTAGCACAGACAACAATGGTAAGCCTCTACAAGTTTTTTTTTCTCTTTTTTTTTCTCCATCCAATTAATAACCCATCTTACAACTGTACTTCTCTCCTTGATCCAGTCACCCGGCTCTGGACTTCCAGTAAGTGCGCTGGCCTTTTCTTTTCCCACAGTTCAACTCTGGGTTTTCCTCTCTTTTTTTTTTCTCTGCGTTTCTTGATCTTAGCAGTAGCTGCCTTCAGTCCTGTGGCTGAGATGGGAAAAAGAACCACGTGTATGGGCTCAAGTAGTGGTCATAAATATTTTGTACTTGTAAACAGACTGCATAGTTTTGAACTGCCCAAAATATCAGAAAATTTTAGGTTTGTGTATCTATAGATGAGAATTTGTGTTTATAAACAAATATTAAGTTACAATTTTTACAGACCAAAGTTAAGGGACCTAGCTTGTATGAGCCTTATGGGTATTTATTTAGAGATCCTCCAGCTTCAAACTGGTTACCCTTCTAGGACCTGAAGCTCAGTAAAGCACCACTCTGACAGCCAAACCCATCTGTTCTCTGGTTGGATTGTTAAATTTGTGATTGACATGACACTGACCACATCTTACATTTTGAAGAAGTTAATTTGGTTAGTTTGTACAGTGTATAATCTGCTGTCTGTTCATCCAGCTTGCAACAGATTTGTTTACACTCACAATACTTTACTAGTATTTTTGTCTATAATAGTATCTTCTATTCACATTAGTATTTACCATCTATGTTATTTCATTGTAATTTAAGTTTAAATCTGCTTTTCTCTTCTATCTCTTATTGTTTTATCAGACATGTCCCCCAACAATGCCCAGGACAAGGTAGTCCCAGGAGGCTGGCTCACCTCCAGATCCTCCAAGTACCAAATTTGAACTCTCCTTTGAGAAGGGTCTTATGGCACATTTGCAAAATGTGTCAGTATGGCTGACAAAAAGGCTGTAGCCATTAAAATAATGAAACACGAGAGCCCAAAGACCCATTGGAAAACCAAGAGGTAAAAACTGCTCCCTAGAATATCAGTTAGAAAGATGTGTGCAGTGGATGTAAGGATTGTGATGAAATGCCTATAAAATGTTTTTTTTTCTGTTAAACTAATGTAAAAACCATCTCATGTTTCTAGCTCACTGCCATGTGAAAACGTAACGCCTGTAACTCCAACAAACCAAATATATTCCTGAGTTTGAATATCTTTAAAAAGTCTTTTTGACTTCATAAAGGAATAAATTTCAAACTGCTCAATTAAAAGGCAATTCGTCCCATCGTCGTGCAGGTATGATTAACTCCATGATCCTTTACATTAATGCTCTGAAAATGGATACTGATCAAATTTGAATCGTAACATGACATATTCTTTGATACCTCTCAGACTGGAATAGTGCTTAATCACCTCAAGTCTCTTGGAACAATACACGCAGACCTGAAATTATAAAATGTAATGTTGGTGAAATATCACCAAGAGCCGTACTGAATAAAATTATTGACTTTGACCTGACCTATGACACCTCAGCTGCCAAAGTGGGGCTCTTACATTCAGACCTGTCCGTACTGGTAAGTAGCTGGAATCAAATTTAATCTCTTCCTCACACAGTCACACAAACTCCAGTGTTTGTGATTTCTGTTAGGGGTTTCTCAGCTGTAGTATAAATAATACTTATCCAAATGGTCAACATAAACAAAAAATGTGACAATCATTTCTCTTTGTCGTCCATCAGGTCTCCGGAGATTATTCTGGGGCTTCCATCTACAAAAGCCATAGATGTATGGTCCCTGGGCTTCGTGGCTGTGAGTCTGTACACTGGTTGCTTGCTGTACCCTGGGTACAGTGAGTATGCCATGGTAAGTAAAGCAATACAAGAGCACTTTTTATTTCTTCTGAAGAATTTGATTTCAAGCTTAATAGAAAAGATTGATAATATAATGTATGTCAGTTAAAAGTCTGTGCTGGACTCCTAGTTTGATTACATGTCCTGCTGTGCTCTCAGCTGACATACATGATGGAAACTCAAGGACAACCCCCAAAGAAAATTTCAGACTGTCTTTTCAGACATCTGAACTGTATTTCCAAGAGTCTGGGATTCAGTTCGTGGAGAAAAGATGAATAAATCTCTGGATGACCTCTTACATGTAAGTATACTTTTTGACCATATAGTGGGCAAAAAACAAAGTCTCTTTAGCTGTGCTGTGTTGCTTTCAGATCACCCTTTAGATCCACCCCACCAAGCCTCAGGATTATGCAGATAAAACCGCAGAAATGTGTGATCTCCTGATGTTTGTTGAACTCTAATAGTGATAAGGTTATAAAAAATAATCTGGTCTTTTATTTTATTACATATTACTTTGCTTTATGTGAAAATGCTGTTATCATTTAAATGAGTAATTTAACATATGGCATGATTCATTGTCTGCAGCGTTAAGTCCTGCTATGAGCACATTAACAGCTTTAAAATAAAGAAGACAGGGATGTCAGATAGCGGGACAGAAGGGTGTGGGTCTCTGCACCAGCCCACCTCTGACACCAGACAACCTGCCCAACAGAACTCCCACCCTTGGCCTCCACCCTTCTTCTCAGAGGAGCAGCCTGAACTTCATCACGCCCAGTCACTGTAAAACTGCTCACACATTTCCAATATTTCCAATCAAATCACACTTTAAAATAAAACATCTGGAAGAAGATAAAAATGATACGAGTGACCCAGGTCTTAAAAAAAAAAAGAAGTACTGATTGGAAAGACATGAGCAGAAAAATACCGTACCAACATGAAAGGTCAGATCATGACCAGAAGAAATGCCATCATTCTACGGGTTCATCTTGCTCAACCAGTGGCTACAGGACACAGAATTCCATCTTGGCGAGTAAGAAGAAGCCAGACCAAAACTGCTTTGACAGGTCAAATGAGAGGGCCAGAGCAAACTACGAAGATGGCAGGAGCTACATGTCCGTTAACACCTTCAATCACAGTCGGGCTGAGGACCACCGCTGCAGAGAAGCAAAAGAAGGGCAAGCAGAGTAACACTTGATTTTTCTTACATGACGTGAGTGCCTCACTTAATCTCACTTAAACAAATGTAAAACTTTTGTTTATTGAAAAACAGAATTCATCTCAGCAGTAATGAGGCCACTAAAACTAATATTGAATCAGTGCGTAATGTCACTAACATTGTCAGACTCTATAGGTTTCCCTGGTCCCTTTCTCAATCTTGTATTTCAGTGATTCCACCACTGCACATCATTAATGTCTGTCTTCTCTTTCCACTAGTTATTTCTCATCTCTATACTCTCCTTTCTCTATGCTTTCACTTGATTGTCGGGGATTTCTCCACCTTATGGAGGGTTTTCAGCTTACAGTATAAAGTTCCTTCAGGCGAGTTTTGTTGTGAATTGGCATCACAGAAAAATTGAAATGATCAGTTTAATTTCTTGAAATAAAAATAAAGTTGTCTACATTAAAAAGCAAACAGTGTCCCTGTTATTGTAATAGTCAGCTAAGTAAGTTAGAAATGATAACAGCCAGACAACCGAGTAATATGCATTATATATGGTTAAAATATACCAAATGCAGTAAGTATACTCGTTTCATATAAATATAGTCTATATTGGTGGATTTTTTGCTGCCGTCACTTCCAAAACGTTCCCCTCTAACTAAATAACCAAATCCCACGTGTTGCCAAATCATTTTTCTTTTACTGGTCGACATGATTCACTTTTACACCAATAGGAAAGCGGTGGCATTTTTTTCCCCCGCTTTTCTTTTTTGTGCTGTCCTTGGAAAACACTATTTTTACAGTTTCTTCTGTGCTAAACATGACAATAGTATTCAGAAAAAAGCATTGTGTATATATTTATGATATATACACAATTGTATAGTGTTGTTTGACACATGAGCACACATGTGCAATAATGTTGTGGCTTTATGTTTTGGAGATGAAACATCAGATTTTATTAGATTTTATTTAGATTTTTATTATTACTGGGGGGGGGGGTTGTGGTAGGGTGAGTGTTGGTTTATTTATAGTGTTTGCTATGACTTTACTGGAATGCTGTACTTCAAGTAAGCAAACTTGCATATTCAGCATGAGATCCAATCAAAGGAGCTTGCAAAGGAAAGCGTCTGGACTTCTTTAAGTTACTTGAAGACGTTTCACCTCCAATAATTTTTGAGATCCAATAATTTTTCCCCAACAGTGTTTTAACTGAACTGTTTTGAACTTACTGTCATTTCTGTTTATTTCATTTAAATTAAGAAAAGGATTTTTGTTTTAGCCACAAAGTCCCCACCCCGGGAAGTCTATGCAACAAAGATGACGACTTTATTGTGAAATTCACAACCGGATGTGCTCTAAGTCATTTCTGGGTTTAAGTTGTGAGGCAACATGGCGAACGCCGGTGGAATGACCGTGGATGGGGACCTGATGCGATACACTGAGTACTCTCCAAAAACCAGTGTTAGAAGTGACGCGGAGATAGACAGGCAGCTGGTAAGTACCTGTTTTAAATACTTGGGACTTTTGTGTCTGTCAAACTAAATCGAGGTGGTTTGATAGCAGCTGACGCTTCTGTTAAATAACCTCAATGACCGCTAACGGCACGTCGGTCTATTGCATCAGGTTCAGAAGCTAGCGAAATAACCTGAGCAAAGTAAGCTTTAAAGGATGTCTCACAGACATGAGCTTTCAGGGCTAATTGGTGCAATCTTCATTTTCTCTTGGTTAAACAACAGTAGATGAGGAATCGTAACCTGGTTAGCCACAACTAGCTACATGTGGGTTACATGTATGACTCCAAGGAACAGTGACGTTTGTATGTCGATGGGTTAACACAGTGCAGGCCATGTGTGACAAGAGCCCTTGCAGAGCTTCTTTAGATGTCATTAATAGTCATTGTGAGGCTTAAAAAATACGATGCAAAATACCGAGGTTTAAACAGGGGAAAGGGTAAAGACACGCTTTTAAAAAATGCACGTTTTCAGGTCCCATTTATTTAATTATGGAGGTAAGGCTGTTTTAAACGTATCTCTGGCATCGAGAAACAGTAAACTATCAGTATTAGAAAACTACCACTACTTCAATTTTCTATATTAAATATCTGGTACTATGAACACGGAGAAGCTTAAGTTACATTACTGGGATGATTTCTAAAAAAAACACGTGCCTCGAATATGAGAAATTGTAAACAGCAATCGGCAACACGCCCCCAAGTCTGTTTTTAGATATCGGAGGTCCAAACAGTTTGGGCTTGAAACATCTGGCATTCTGGCATAATTACTCACCTTGAGGTCTGTATTCGTAGCGCTATAGTACCAGACATACACCCTAAAAAATTGAAGTGCCTAGCTGAAGTAGGTTTCTAGATAATAGAAGTTTAAAATGGCCATTCAAAAATGATGCAAGAAAAGCATCATTTTTGGCCTATTTTTCTCTGTAGAAACATGACGAAAAGCCAGAGTCAGCTTTGAAGCTATGGATCATGGGAGGGGATAGAGAGAACTCCAAAGGAAAAGGTGTCTGTTTTAAAGCAAAGGTTATTTGCTTTAAAACACTGTAAACATGATCAGCAGACACAAGTCAATAAAGTTTAACTTTAAATAGTGAAGTTACTCAAGTAGCTGTGTCGAATGACCTGTCTGACCCAGTGTGCTAACAGCTGGATGTTTTGTTTTTGGTGACAGGGACGGACATTAATTGCAGTTGGTCTTGGTGTGGCTGCAGCAGGGTTTGCAGGTAATAATGGTTTGATTTTGAATTTGATTTTTTTTTCTTGATTTTTTGAATTTCTCTAGTTTGAAAGATTTCTTCTTTTTTTTTCTGGTTTAAAATTCTTGTGCATATCTTGTGTTTAATCTACAGGCCGGTATGCCTTCCACCTTTGGAAGCCTCTTGGCCAAGTCTTCTCTGAAACTGTGAAGAAGATGCCTTCGTCAGTAAGTAAATGATGAACATCCTGCACATCCACTGTAATGCTTATATCTACTCCAGGTGAATAATTGCTACACACTGTGCCACGTTAACATGTCGATCTCAGATATTACAGGCAGGTGGATTCAGAAAATACTGGTCTTGAGTCTTTTTCACCTGTCATTACCCAAACCATGTAAATAATAAAGGGAACTATTTTTAGGTTTCATGAACTTTTATGCATTTGTTTTTGCCTGCGTGTGCACTTGTGGTATGGATTCTATGTGCTGTTTTTTTTATAAATGTTCAGCATTTGTCACCCTGAATGTTTCACACGTCATTTAAAAAGTATGTTTGAAATATATTCCTCCTCAGACTATTAACCTTTTTAAAGAAAGCCAGAGGGTGCCGTTGGTTTAGCCTGTCTTTAGAGGAATGATCTAAAAAAAAAAATCTGTTCTATCATAAAGTTATTTGGCATACATAATCAAAGGTTAATACTGTGGTGTCTCCTCAGACTTTTTCATCATACTACAAAGGAGGTTTTGAGCAGAAGATGTCCAAACGAGAGGCCAGCCTCATTCTGGGCATCAGGTAATGCATCTTCTTGGTTTAAATAATCTTGGTCTTCTAAAATGTGGCATATTTCTATCATTTATAATTAATCACATGGATGTATTATGTTACATCCAGCCCAGCCAGCACTAAAGCCAAGGTAAGAGAGGCCCATCGGAGGATTATGGTCTTGAACCATCCGGATAAAGGTAAACCTAAACCAGATTGATCTGTTATCTGTGATTATCTGTGATATTAATTCAATAGATAAAGTTGCCTCTAACCAAAACCTGTCTGTTAGACTGCAGGTAGAGCCGGTTTAGTGAGTTGCATCAAAATTGTTTTTGTGTTTGCAGGTGGTTCCCCGTATCTCGCTGCCAAGATCAACGAAGCTAAAGACCTTTTGGACAAAGAGACTCGCCGATGATGCACACTGTCAATGAGCACTAAAGACTTTCAAACCCCCTCAGCTTCAAAGTACTGCTCGAATGAGCATGAATACCGTACAAGGGAAACCGCTAAAGTTCAAGAGGATCGTTAAAAGGATTCTTTGTTAAGCTGCCAGAGTAACTTGTGTTTAACTGAATTTGTCACCCCTGTGATTTATAAGGTTAATACATCCTTAAAACTACCTGCTGTTATTTTACACATAGAAGTAATGTGTTGTATTTAAATGAAGGGGTTTGAAAGGATATACACCACCTAGTGGCAGCTGGCTGAAAATGGAACAGTCATTGTGCTGAGTTCATTATTGGCTGTGTAAATATAATGAATAATGATCTATTTAAGCAGCAAGAAAACAAACTGTTTTCATATTTCAATGTTTTAATGTGGAAGTTAGAAAATAAACTTAATTTGCAAATATTCACAGTAGGATCTATTTTTAGATATTAGTGCACTTCTTGAAATGTATTCAATTGAAAGTTTCAGAGCTATCTTACAGCTGTTCTATTAGAAATGTTGAACAATAAGCTGCCTTTGGCAACTCAAACCTTAAAATAACCATACATTTTGTAATTTACCTGCTGTTTCTTTACCTGTAGCCATACATTTACCCATTAATCTGTTTCATGCTTTGCTCTGTTTGATACAAAAATTGTCATCACGAAAGCGACAAAAAATCAATGAAGTTCAAAAGCTTTATTTAGAGAAGGATGCTGTATTGATGTCATGGTACATGTGAATAGACAGAAGGAACAAAGCATATAGCAATTACACTTACAGCAGCAATTATTGGTCAAACACCAACCAGTTACTGAGAGGTTTGCTTGGAAAATGTCAGGGGAAAAAAAAGAAAAAAAAAAGAATCCGTCCTTTTGGGATGTTGCTACGTTGGCTAATGACAACCAGATACTGGCCTCTGAGTGAACAGCACATGGTCTGATTTCCACTATGATAGGAAGTTTAACGTTTCAAGTCCTTGACAGACGTAAGAATCATGAACACAATGTTACGACAGTGATGGATGACATGTCCCAGAGACCGCATCAACGGGAAATAGTTAAAGTCCAACTGAAATGAAAAAGAAATCGCTCTCCTTTATGCACATTTATTTGTTCGAATGTGTAACTACAGATATGAAGACCCAAAACCCCTCCTCCACAAGAGTTTAAAAAGAATACAAAAACAATATTTTGAAGAAATGTTTTTAAAAGAAAAAAAAAAAAAAAAACAGGGGGCAGTGTTCTAACAGCCAAAACCCTAAATATATATCTGGATATAGCATGTCAGTCCATGATCAATATAAAACTGTATTAAATGAATAATCTGACATTTACATTTTGATATACTTTATTACATCACACTAACCGCTGTAGTCACACACACTGCTCGACCCCAGCTATGGTCAGAGTGATCCATCTCCTTATCCTGGATCATGACTCACGTACAGGAAAATGGGATCACTTGAAAAAGAAACTACACCCACTCATTTGTACAACGCAGTGTGAGAACTGCTGACTCAGCCACACTAAAGCTAGCCATGTCAAACAGTCTCTGCCTTGACTGTTGAGTTAAAACTCATTAGCATAAAATAATGGTAGCTGCTCATCCAGAAACTGAAAAAAGTATGCACATTCATGATCTTTAAAACAGTACCTGATGGTGTGTCTTGATGAAAAAATGGCCTCCTAGAAGCTGAATCATAGACACCTTTTCCTACTCCCATGTTACTTTGTTTAAACTACAGATGCAAAGTTTGCTGGTTACTTAAGTCAGTCCTTTAGTACATGTTTACCTTTACTAAGATATTTGCAGGAACACAGCTCTGCCATCTACAAAGTGGCTCATGTAACATAAAATGAAGCATCTGAAAAGCCCTGCTATGCTAATGCTAACGTCTGTCTGTGAAGCCCTGCTCTTGCAGGTCAAAGTTGTTGTTTTTTCCTGTGTCCAAGAAAATAAAGTTGGACTTTTGTTTTTTTTTTATGTTAAAGCAGAAAGAAGTTCATCCAAATAAGAGCCTAAAAGCCATTTTCGCTTAGCATAATTTATCTGAGTATTAGTTAATGCAGTTTACTACTCTGATGCCACTTTCTGTGAACCCTTGGTAGCAGAAAGCAGGTGTCCTTATTCTATATACGATGTACCGTTTAAGGTGTAACAGGCTGTATTCCTGCATTATTCATTATTATAAGAGTTTTTATTGCTGGAAAAAAGGAATGACACGTGTAGCACGCCGCTAACATGAGGCTAGGAATAAGGTAATTAATGTAGAGAAAATTTTAAACTTCAGGCAGACTTTAAAACAAATTCCAACGAGTACAAACCTTTTACTTTACACCGAATGAAATTTGTTCCTGATGCCTTTTTGAACTTTAAACATTTCCTCGAGTTCCAGAAAGCTGGACAGAAGATTTTTTTCCCAGCCTGTTTGTACTAAAGTATCAGGACTGTTGATGCAGGAATGAGACCAACAGGAAGCTGGGGTAAGCACCATAGAAGCTCTGTCTACTGTAGGGATTGAGGAGGAGGAGGAGGAAGCAGTTAGATACAAGCTGGGACTATTCTCACCTGAAATGGATTATTTTACAGTTGATTATAATCAAAGGAGTAGACATTCCAGTAAACAATTCTAGTATTTTACATTTGTTATGCCTGATCTTCCAGAACCAGATGGAGGAAAGGTGTCCAACATGTTCATCCTCTTGCAGGAAGTGTTATGCAGTGATGCTGATGGTGCAGTGTAGTCTTAATGTAGGGAAAAGCCGCTGCAGTAAGAGAAGCAGCCGACAGAAGGCGATCCTGCCCTAGGCGAGAACACGAGAGGTCTGTAGAAATCAGCAGCCCTTCGCTGACAGGCTTCATTAAGGCTGCTCGGTTTAACATCGTCAGCGATCCATTAGCAATCCTGTGTAGCCCTCTCCAAATCGTCTTCCTGCTGCCCTACATCCTCCTCCTCTTCATCTTGGTCTTCTTTCTCACTAAGTTCTTCTCCAATTACATCTAGTCTTGCATCTTGCCCATTCAACACTTCTTCCTCATCCCCATCATTGTGCAGCCTCGCCTCCTGCAGTTGCAGCCGCCGCTCTTCCACCAACAGGAGGCGCTCTCTGACACCCTCTGCTGCTGCCGCCGTGTCAGTGGGACTCCCAAAGAACTGCTCGCTCCTGAAATCACAAGAACCCCGATTATGAGTTGCTTTTACATCATTACTGACAGGGACTAGAAATAGAGAGCATCCCATATCGGCTTCTCTTCAATGGCTCCCAGTTAAATTCAGAATCAAATTTATAATCCTTCCCCTCGCACACACGGTCTTGAATAACCAGACCCCATCTCATCTTAAAAACCTTATAGTACCATATCACCACAACAGAGGACTTCACTCTCAGACTGCAGGCTCACTTGTGGTTCTTAAGATATCTAAAAGTAGAATGGGAGGCAGAGCCTTCAGCTTTCATGCGAAATCAGCACTGTTCTTTTAATCATTAGTAATTATTAATCTGTGGCTCTCTTCCACAGTCTGTGTTTTATCCTCTCCTCCCTCATCCCCAGCTGATTGTGTGAGATGGCCACCCCTCTCTGACCCTGTTTCTTCCTGTTAAAAGGGAGTTTGTCCTTCCCACTGTTGCTAAGTGCTTGCTCAAAGGGTGTCGTTTGATTGTTGGGGTTTTCTCTGTATTATTTTAAAGTCTTTACCTTACAATATAAAGAGCCTTCAGATGACTGCAGTTGTGATTTGATCCTATATAAATAAAACAGAATTTAACTGAAAACTGAACTCATCAGGTTTGATAATGCAGGCATGTTTCAGAGGACCTTGCTGCGACATGACACCTGTAAGCCATGAGGTAGTTTATTACATTTCTGTGTTGATAACTGGCTCTTTATGTTAGGTTTATGCCAGTAATCACTGGTAGCAAAAGCAAAGTGAATTCATGTGGCTCTAAATAACCAAATAAGTGTTTGCATGATTTAGGAGGAAGTCATAATTCAGGTAAGTCAAATGAATGTGTACGTACCCATCAGGGAAGATCACAGGCATGGTCAGTCTGTCCAGCAGAGTTTTGCCCAAAGAGTCGACTTCATCTAAAGACTCCGCCTCAACACGTTCCTGCTGTAACACCTGGACCATAGTAAACATACAATTTAGACTTTAGACACTGATGTAACATCTGACAGTTTAAAAGTGTTTTTCTCACCCTCTCAGCAGCAGTGTGGAAGTTGAGAGCCAGCTCCAGTCTCTGCTGTCGCTCCTCGGCGCTGACGCTGAACTGTTTCCAGACTCTGTTGAGGCGAGGCAGAGTGTCTCCGGACGAGCGCGTCGTACAGCGCAGAGACTGGCAGAGGACGACGGTGGCCTGCAGCAGCTGGCGGCCATAATCGTAGGTGCTCTGAAGGAACAAGAAGACAGAAACATACTCAATTCAATAACATCTAATATTAATATTTAAATATAATCTGTTAGACTGACTGCACTTCATTTTGTGCAGACATTCAGACAGAAACGGCACCTGGATGATGAAACCCGAACAACATTTGTGATCCTTTGGCATCATTAGCTTCACAGTTTTGGTTTTGAGTAGCCAGCCTTAAACTAGCAAATGGATTTCCATGAAACTGGTTTGGACACTCTTCCAGCGAGATGAAACTAATTTAGTATGGCTTCTTTGCAAAATGTTTCAATTTTCAGCTACTTGAAGAGTTTGAGTGCCTATTAAGGTCATACTAAAGCATCTCATCTTGAATTGAAGTCCAGACTTGACTAGGCAACTCCAAAAGAATCATTTTGTTTTTCGTGTTTTGGACTTGCTGTTGTGTTTCAGATCATGTTCCTTCTCCAGGTGTGCTTGAGCTTGTCCTGAAGCAACAAAGCAACCACAGACCATCAAACTACTACCACCAGGTTTGACTGTTGGTATGTTTGTTTTATTAAATGGTGTGTTAGTTCCACTCCAGATGTAAAAGGACTCAAACCTCACAAAAAGTTAAACTTTTGTCAGTCTACATAATATTTTCTCAAAAGTTTGGGGATCATTAAGATATTTTTTGACAATTGTGTGACGAACTTTGAGTTCTTTTGGTCAGCCTTCAGTCTCTCTCATTGTTAAAGCATGAACTCTGCCCTTAACTGAGGCAAGTGAGGCCTGCAGTTCTTTAGATATGTTGTTCTGTGTTCTTGTGTGAGTTCCTGAATGAGTGTTTGCTGCACACTTGGAGTAATTTTGGTCAACAGGCCATTCATGAAAGGTTTGCCACTGCTTCAAGTTTTCACGACTTGTGGATAATGGCTCTCACTGTGGTTCAATGGAGTACCAAAAGCCTTAGAAATGACTTTGCCTCCCTCTTCCCGCTCCAACACACCCACCCACACAAGTAGGGCCTTGGGGTGTGGGTGTGTCACCAGGGTGCAGGGGAGGCATCCCTGGATGTCTGGAGCCCGGATCTCCTCCATGCCTGCTTCATGCCCTGGGGGACAGGGCTATGGTTCTCTACACCCTCTAGCAGACCATTACATTGAGAAACCATTTGAATTGAAGCGTGCTGATCCACACAGGTGTGCACACGGGTGTTCATTGTTCATAGACATAAACTACACCTTTATTGGCTGCTATTTCCAAGCACATTGTGCACTGTCGGTCCTGCGTGCTGCACAACAACATTCAATATTTAGTATTTACTGCTGTTTACACTTAGCTAGACTAACGTGATGGTGTTGTGTTTAGTATGTTTCTGGTTTTTTTGCTTGTTTTCTTCTTTTTCTCTCAACAGGTGATCCAGGAGATTTTTTTGAGTCTTGATTCAGCAACTCTGGCAGTAATCAGGGTCGTCTCTGTCTAATATTTAAATTTGTTTGATGGTTTCCAACATTTAAGTGTGAAAAACACACAAAACACTAAGACATGAGGAATAAGGCAAAAACGTTATGAGCACTGTCATGCTGATGTTTAGGTACATCAGCTGGATTTTTTACGTTAGCTAAAGATCAAGTGAAGCGTCTCACCTGAGCGACATCCACAAACTTCCTGTGTTTGTCCAGCATGGTCCTGGTCTCCTGAGAGTCATCTCCCAGTCTGACGTGAGTCTTCAACAAGGCGTCCAACAACTCACTGAGCCACTCCACTGCCTAACCAGATGCATGCACAAATGAATCATAACATAAACACATGAAATCCACATTTGCGTGTGTGTTTTGTTGTGTTTTGTGTTGCATTCCTCACCTGCAAAGCGTCTTCTTCACATTTAAACAGTTGGACCATCTGTAGCATCTTCAGCCTCCTTACGTCCACCATGTCCTCACATCTGCAACACACACAGTTAAATATGCCTTCAAGTCTGGAAAACAAACAACAGAACAGATTTTCACACCACATGCTCTTCCTGACACAACACCACAGGGAACTGTGTCTAATCTCCTGGGGGGGTTTGCTTGTTAGGTAATTGTGTAAACTGCTGCCACTACCACAAACAAACCACATACCTCAGAATCTGAACCATTAATGGAGCGGCAATACACATTTTGTCCTGAAGGTGGAGCCAGAGGACAGGGAAGAGAAAAGTTTAATATTTGAACAAAGTTTCTCATTAGAACAGCTCCCTTTTTTGTGGGTGTAAATGAGAAAACCCAGAATGTAGATGAAGCCCAAAACTGGAAAGTTCACTGTGCAAAACATTTGATATTTCTGGAATTTTTTTAAAACATGATATTAGCCTTGTTAAAATATAAATAAAAGGACAGCAGTATTTGTTTTAAATATCCACCTGCATTTTGCACAGAAGCAAACAACTCTTGTTTTTCCTTAGCAGTTAAGCTTTATTCACTCATTTTTTGAGGATTATCGCATGAGTGAGCTCTGAGGGAACCACAATCAGGATCGGGGACTTCAGATATCGGCTTTGGTTTTTATCCTGTTAGGAGTGGGAACAGGCAGTTTTTGACTCTAGCTTTAAGTGGGGAGTTAAATACAGCTTCCTTCTTGGAAAAAAAGCCCCCCCAAACACCCTCACTCACCCCTCCCTGTAGCAAAACAAGACAAAAGTAACCTCTGCTTGCGAAGCTGCATGTCCTCCATCACAGACTGGATGTGTTGAACGCTGTCCGGCTGTTCTGTGGTTGGACTCTCCGTTTCCTCCAGAGGCCAGGACGGCTGGCTGCACATCTGCTCCAGCAACAACGCCCCCTTCTGTCGCAGCGAGGTAAGCCCTGCCTCTGCATTGGAGGAGATGGTTAATGTGACGGAGCACCTTCATGAAAACCATTAATTATCCTGATGGAAAATAAGGAGATTGATTGTTCTGAGTACAAACCAACAGTCTGCAGCTTCTCCTCCAGCAGTTTGAGGTTTTGTTGAATAGCTGCTCCATCAGCTGGAGCCACATCAGCACAGAGCATGCCCAGCAGACCGTCCAACTGCTGAGACAACTGCAGAGACAAAAAACAAACAAAAACAAACCTGGATCAGTCTGAAGAAGTCATTAGCATTTTCACAGGTCTACCCATCCTGGATAACAGCTGGACACAACATTATAGGTTAGAGTAGATTTCTGCTGTCGAGCTAGGCTAATAGTCTAGCAGTGCTAAGACTGTGCTTTACCTCCTGCGTGGTGCTGTGAAAGCCCTGTGCTGCCTGCAGGACGTTCTGTCGGCTCTCCAGCTGAGCCGCCTGGCGGTAGCAGACGTCGCTCAGCTGCTGCTGCAGCGCCTTCAGCTCGGCCACTTCCTCCTCCTCTCCGGTGCTGAGCAAGGCAGCAATCTGCTGGTTCAACTCCACATAAACAGCAAACCACTCCTGTACACACAGCGAGAGACAGAATTAACTCGTGCCTCACAGTTCTCAAACATCAAAAGCGAGTTTCTGTGATCTTTTAACAGGGAGACTAAAAACAGCAGCCGACTCATCAGATTGTTCAAATCACATGATTCTGATCACGATGTGTGTGTTTCATTACACTGTGCTGGCTCTCAATCTCCTCGTGTTTTTGTTGCAGAGCCTGAGCTGATCGCATCGAGTCCCCAATCGTTTGCTGAGTCTTCAGCAGCTCTGAACCCGGACCCTGCAGCCAGGTGACCACCTGGAAGAGAGAAACACAAAATACATGATCTCCTACAGAGTCAGGAGGACAATCTACTCTGGGCACCTTCGCAAGCCGGCAAACTTGAAAAATGGTGACCATAAAAATGTAAGAAAACATGTACATTTGGTTGACATCTCACGCAGAGCCAGTACACTGAAACTGAAGCATCTGTGCTGAATTTGGCTATTTTTATTACCATTTTCTTTAATGCTTCCAGTTAAAAAGCAATGAAACTGTCAGCAACTTCAATGTGAGGTCGATAATGCATGAAGGAGAATTTGAAAGAACTTAAGGGAAACCACAGCGAAGCCCAGTGCTTAAAGAATCTGACTACATTAACTACACAGCTTAATAACGTGATGTTAATAAAATAATAAATAAAAAGAAAGTCTTTCCTCTTATGGGCCACTACATTAGGCACACTGAATACAAATCAACAGCCAATAACATGGAAGCAACTCTATGTGTTTAGGCATGTAAATGTGATCAAGACGACCTGCTGAAGTTCAAGGTGAGCATCAGAATGAGAACTTTGAAGACTTTGAGCGTAGCTTGGTTGTTGATGTCAGACAGGTTGGTCTGAGCATTGAAGCAGATGGGTTATAGCAGCAGAAGCCCACACTGGGTACCACTCCTGTCAGCCAAAGGCTGAGGCTACAGTTCACAGCTGCTCACAAAATCAGAAAGAGAAGACTGGAAAAACTTTGCCTTGTCTTGCGTCACATTCAGATGATAGGGTCAGAATTTGGCATAAACAACAGGAAAGCAGCATTGTATTAAAAATTCCGGCTGTTGCTGATGGTTTAATGTGTGGGATATCTTTTCTTGCCACACTTTAGGCCCATTACATCAAACAGAGCATCGTTTAAACGCCACAGCCTAACTGTATTGCTGCTGACTATGTCCATCTCTTTCCTGCCAACTATGTAACAAAGCTCAAATCATCTCAAACTGGTTTCTTGACCATGGCAATGAGTTTACTGTACTCAAACGGCCTAGGTAGTAGAGCCACTCAAGCATCTGGCTTGCATGCACTTCTGGATCATTTCACTCTCCAACAGGAGCCTCGGTGCATCTCAGAGCAGCAGAGTGACCAGCAGGATCTTTGAACCTACTGCTGCCAGACGTGATATCAGTATACATCATCACAACAACATTTGTGAAATCGTCTATCAGGAACCTAGGGGTAACCTTTGATTCTGCTCTTACCCTGGATGTCCACGTCAAATCTCTGGTTCGGTCCTGCTTCTATCATTTAAGAAACATTTCTAAATTGAGCCCTATAGTATCTCTGAACTGAACTGGAGATTGTTATTCATGCATTCATTTCATCACGATTGGACTACTGTAATTCACTGTTTACATGTCTAAACAAAAACTCCCTGGAGCGTCTGCAGATTGTCCAAAATGCTGCAGCAAGGCTTCTGACAAAAACATCTAAATACTCTCATGTAACACCGTTGCTTATACAGCTGCACTGGCTCCCCGTTGAATTCAGAGTCCATTTTAAGATTCTGGTTCTGACATTTAAAGCTCTTCAAGAACAAGCACCACCGTACATCATTGAACTTTTACAGCCCTATGCCCCTAGTAGGTCCCTGAGGTCTTGTGATCAGGGCCTACTTGTTATTCAGCATACAAGGCTGAAAACCAAGGGAGATAGAGCTTTTGCCACTGTGGCCGCCAGTCTGTGGAACTCTCTTCCTCAGAACTTAAGATCTGCAGTAGGGCTGGGCGATATATCGAGTTTTTAAAAAATATCGATATATTTTCATACGAGATATAAGATGTGACAACATCCTTTATATCGATATAGTCCATGTTACGTTATAATTATACTTGTGGAGCCACAAGTTTGCCTCTCTTTCGTCCACTTTTGTCTCTACGCAACGTTACTCGGCCTCGCCTCTCCTGCACTGAACACAACTCCCCCTCCTCCCCCATAGCTTCACCTGCAGGCAGCGACAAGATGGACACGGCAAATCTCCGTTAGCGAGTTGTGGGGCTGGACGGCGTCAACGTGTTAGCGAGCTAACCATGCTAACGACATGCAGCCCACAGGGGCTGCACGGCCTAAGGTAACCGCGCTAACGAGCTAACCATGCTAACGACATGCAGCCCACAGGGGCTGCACGGCCTAAAATCCCTTCATTTTCTCAAAAGCAGCGCGCGCCTTATGTATGAATTCTGGTTGTGCTTACTGGCCGCGAACCGATTTTAGGTGGCGCGGCGCTCAGCAATCTGTCAAAAAATGTTTTAGTACGACTTTGGTAAGCTATGGAGATGCAGCGCTTGATAGATTGTCGGAGCATTACGGCTACCGTAGTCTGGAGCCTCGCGGAGTGATACGTACCGTGCTTCAACGTAATATTACCGTATTGTGTGTGTATAAGGGCCATAAATGGCACCTGTTAAGAGACGTGGTTACGAAGAGGATTTCAAACTCAATGCTGTCAGTCACGCAGTAGAAGTTGGGAACAGAGCAGCTATGAAATCTGTCTTTGTTACTATGCTCAGCGTCTTTTAGTTTACATTTTGACTGCACAATTATGAGCTTTTTGTTATGCACAAAAACAACATTGTTTTCTTTTATTTATGGAGCATGATTATTTAATAAATGCTGATAATTTATTTTTGAGTAATTTCTTCATGTAAATCTATGCTGTATGTAAATAAAAATGCCTGTGTGACATCTGGGATACAGTGTGACTAAGAACTCTCTTTTTGTTCTTAACTTATGGCTTTAAAAAAATATCGAGATATATATCTTATATCGCCACCCAGCTAAAAAATATCGAGATATGAATTTTGGGTCATATCGCCCAGCCCTAATCTGCAGACTCAGTGATCACTTTTAAAAAACAGCTAAAAACACATCTCTTTAAAATTGCATTTTGTTAACTTTTGACTGTTTTTGTTTTTTTTACCTCGTAAAGCACTTTGTGATCTTTTATCTAGAAATGTGCTATATAAATAAAATTTTACTTGACTTACTTACTTCATCACATGTGATTGTATTAGATACAAGCTTGAGAATTAAATTAGAATGATCAGTGTAAAGTAAACCAATGTGTAAGCAATTAAAAAGAATTTCTCCTTGTCAACATCAAAGAGTGGAGCCACACTTTTTCTTTTTCCCCCCTTTTTCACCATCCAAACCCAAGTTTTCTTTAAAAAGGAAGCATTTACCTCTGTCTGGTAAATGCTCACTTCTCACAAACTCTAAAGCCAGTCTGCCTGTTCATGTAGTGAGTTTTAAATACAAGGAAAAACCAGGATGCCAACACCTGTGACATCACATCAAGAAAGTGGGCTTCATGTGCAGAATTGGTGATGGGTCTGAAATGTGTGTAAGGTTTCCCTGGAAAGCAGTATTTGCATGATCGTCATTTTACTCAATAATCTAAAAACTATGCAAGTTACAGCTATCAGTGTGAAGGCTGTCTGTGTGCTTGTATTTATACAGCACAGTAACCGCTTATCCAGATGTGTGTGTGTGTGTGTATATGTGTGTGTGTGTGTGTATCATAACTTAATTGTATTTATCAGGTCAGTGATGCCTTGAAGAGCTTGGGCACACACATGAACAGTTTGATCAAGATCTAGGCCAACTTTCCACAACTACCTCAAATCCTCCGAGCTAGTGACCGACATTTTTCAGTTACTATGGTAACCCTAGGCTCATCTCCAAGACACTGGTGTTAACCATCAGCCCCTGCAGCTGAAAAACTCCACAAACAAGAGAGTTTACTTCATCTCGCCCTCAAGTGCTGCTGAGCAATGAGGCAGCTCACTGATACCAAGGGTCAAAAATAAAAGTTGCTAAAAAGGATGAAACGCAGCAGTGTTTACACATGAAACTGAAATATATTGAGATGGACACTCGATGCATGTGTGCGCGTTACCTGCATGACTTTGGCGTGGATCTCATCTAGCTGGGTGCGTTTGTTTCGCTGCCTGCAGAGCTCCTGGTATCTGGTGTACTGCTCTCTGAGGGAGTCCAGCAGCTTCATCACCTGAGGCTGAGCCAGCAGCTCCTCTTCCATTGGACACCAGGCTGGACCTGAAGTTCAGAGAGAGGTCAGGAAGAAGGTCCGTGGGATTTTAGCATTTCACATCTACTCTTACAAAACGTGCTGACAATGATTCCTCATCAGGAAACTGAAATGTCAGCTCTCTCGTGTAGGATACCCCGGCACTATAAAATGAACTGTTCAAATGAAACTTTATCACTGTCTCTCTAAACTTTAATGACTAATTCACAATAGGAAAACTGAGCTAAGGTGGACGGAGGAAATAAACTAAACTGATCATCTGCAAGTGTGAGCACCTCTCTAAAGAAGTCGTCTGGGACGTTTGCTGCACTGGAACATTCAGTTGTTTTTAATACAATGTCTCAAACTTCCCAGGAATAGATGTCCCAGCAAATTCACTCTAAAGTCTGACCATGTAATATATTCAGGGGGAAAAAACCCTCAAAAGTGGCATCTCATAAGTTCATGACAGTGCAATTAGAAAAGACTTTACAAGTATGGTTTGTGTTGAAGGGTTGGAGAAAGCCTCAAAAAAGCATGGCAGCACGATGGTTTGAAAAGCTGCATCTGAACAAACCACAACACTTCTGGAACAATGCTCTTTGGACAAACAAACGACACCACAGTGGAGATGTTTGGCTGTAACGCGCAGCACCACATTTGGTGAAAAACAAACTTCTCTTACCAACTTTCAAACACAGTGATGGAGGAGTGATGATTTGGGCTGGTTTTGCAGCCACAGGACCTGGGCAGCTTGCAGTCACTGAATTGTTCATGAACCCCTCTGCATACAAATTATTCTAGTCAAATGTGGATTATGCAGCAGGACAATGATCCCAAGCACAGGCGCAAATCTACAACAGAATGACTGAAAAAGAAAAGAATCCAAGGTCCAGAGCTCATCCTGGTTGAAAAGCTGGGATTTTAAGAGAGCTGTGCATCAACAAATGCTCCAAATCCAAAAAAACTGAAGCAATGGTGTAAAAAAAAAAAAAAAAAAAAAAAAAAAAAAAGAAGGAAACAAAAACAAAAAACACAATGGGCTAGAATTCTGACGAAAACCTCCATGTTTCAAGGCACAATTCTCGTTCACTGGGCCTGTTATTTTTCACAGGTTGCAAACAATGGCTAGCAACTTTTCTGGCTCTCTGCCAGTGTAAGGTTTAGTCCCATCAGTCCTGACGATGCTATATTGCATTTACCTCACAGCACTTTGTTTAAAAAAAATTTGTGATGATTCTACATGTGCAGCTTCTTGAAGACATACCACAGTAGAAGCAGATCAGTATGAACTGAATTAGTGGATGCTCAGGCCTCAGCTGTGATGTTTATTAGTTCTTAAACAATGTTACACAGAACTCCAGTAGCCAACACAGCATCCACTTACACCGCGTCACACTGTACTGTACACAGTGCATAGTACTCTCCAGGAAATGAATGGCAGCATTCATGCGCCAAACTCCAGAGAAAACAAAGGACACCTCTTAATTAATCTATGCATCACCCTTCTGTCTGAGCTGAGCCAGCACAGCGACATCTGGGTGACTGACAGCTGCTTGCTCACCTCCCTGTCCTCCTCCTCCTCCCTCTGAGCCGTTGAAACGTCGCTGCTGCAGCTCCGACAGCAACTCATGACCTTCAGCAGACACAGCGAGAGACAGAAGGGAGAGTTGAGATTTAATATGGTGGTAAAAAAGCATCAGAAGCAATAATCAGTCAATGCTTGTGTAAATGCTGCTAAATTACGAAAGGATCTGGTGGAGGGTGGTACTACAAACAAAGACTCCTTTCACCTCCAAGACGCACACACACACACAATCATAGGCCCCTCTGTACAGTCAACACATCCATCCTTCCTGTGTTTTCAGTGTGTTCTTTAGATTTTGATGGTAGCAAACTTGCAATGGAAAAAAACATATTTAAAAAATACAATTTAAAAAACGTTCCTTGTAAATGCAACGATGAAAAGAAAACAAAAACCACACAGCTTGCTTTGTTTAAAGGTACAGTGAGTAAAATCTCACCAGTAAATCTCAATAGATCGCAGATCGCAGTCAACTGAGTCCTGTTTTCTTTCCGCTCCCAATTCGAATGCATAATCCGAGCTACAGTAGCCACTGTAGGACAAACAACTCTGGCTGCCCTACATCCGTAGTAAGTGTAGGCTGTCAGTTTGCTGTTTAACCCAGCTATCGATATGTGTCCACACCCCTTTACTCTGGAGGAAGCCGTAAAACTTTGTGAAAGGAGTCCGATATGAGTTGATGAATTAGTGAAGATCGCTTCTGTTCGATGACAGCGACACTGAGGTGAATGTTGAGGATGTCCTGAACTTTTTTGTCAGCAAGCACTGCCTTTTTTGCTGCTGACAGCCTGTGTTATATATTTGTGTATATTTATGAGTACAAAATGATTTCTTTTTGCATTAAATAACCTGAAAAAAATTGTGTCTTTACTGTTTGAAAAAGGGTTGAAAAAGGGTTGTGTGTGTTCTTCCAGTTTTGTGCCCATGGCTCAGGACAAGTGTGTTGTGCTGACTGGCTAATCATTAATACCTCCGCTGTAGTTACTGAACTGCGAAACCACCGCTTTCTAGAATCCAAGAACTCAATCAAGTGGATAGAGTCTCGAGTGGGAGTGGAACGCCCACCTGCCTTATCAATCAGCACTTTTAATTCGACATTACCAGTTAAAATACAGATTTTAATCAGCAAATAACCTTAAAAACAGCCCCACTAGAGCACCCAGCGTGTCTGACATCTTTGAAATCTTTAAGAAATATCTGTGTTTATTTATTTATTTATTTTATTTCCACAGTGTGCAGCACCCACATACACCCAACCACACTGTAGCAAAGATTATACAAAATGCCTCGACTTCCTAAATCAGGGGTGGCCAACCAGTCAGAGACCAAGAGCCACTTTTTTTTACTGTGTTACCGTAAAGAGCCACATCATACACATAGGCACACATGGACATCACCCATCCTTTCCCCTCTCTCTCTCTCTCTCTCTCTCTCACTCACTCACAACACACAAAATACACACATCTCTGCTCAGCCAGATTTATTGTAAATGTCACACACCAACACGATAATGACAGAAATGGACTCCTACAGTACTAAAACCACAGGCCAGTCATTTTCAACAATGAACATTGTGTGCACTGTCTCACACACACAAACTCTCAGTTCAACCAAGTCCACAAACAAAAATATAATAATCTACAATAGCATTTACTTTTACAATGCATGTTGTTTAGTGGGACTTCTGGCATTCCTTGCCTTGAACAATCCTCTTCAAATCCGGCTTGTATTCCGTTGTTGCTACTCGGAGCAATTCTTTCACATGAGTGTCAGTCAGAACAGATCACACAATCGTTTGACACAGACCGTGCAAATATTGCCAACTGAGGCTTGTCTTGTATATCACAACTCTCATCCAATGCGACACTAAAATACTCACATGCTTGAAGGTCAGAGTGCAACTGTGATTCAATAGCCGTGTTAATGTCCGATATTCTGTGTTCAACAGTGTGGCGGGACAGTTGGACGTCTGATACCATGCGTTTTAATTTGTCGTTTTCAGGAGACAAGATTTCAACAACGTCACTGAGGCATTTTTTAACAAACTCCCCTTCATTGTATGGCCTTTTAGCCCGTGCAATGTTCCAAGCCAGCTGATAGGATGCGAGCGTTATGGTCTCTGACCGCTTCGTAAATTTTTGGAAAAACTGTATCTGCTTTTCTGCCTGACTTTTCAAAGTGGCCAACTCGTGCTTGCGAAGTTCAGTCCCTTTTGGAAATTCCTGGTCGATGTTAGCATGGAGTGAGCTGCAGTGGCGCTGAAGATTTGAAGCTTTGAAATGCGCTAATGACGTCTGACATATAAGGCAGAATGGCTTGCCATTGCGTTCAACAAAAAAATATAAACTCTCCCACTCTGTTAAAAACGTCCTGTGTTCATCTTCATATTTTCTTTTTGCTGTGCATTTTTTTCCTGCCATTTTTAAGGGCGAACTTGCTCCTACTGGGAAACTTTGCGGTATTTTCATCTCACACACATGCGCATTTGATGAAAATACCGTATTGAACTCAAGCGAAGCGAACGCGCACATTTTAAAACAACAACATAAAAAAAAACCCAAAACACAAACACAAACTTTGATATGAACGTAAGAGCCGCATGAAACCAGGCAAAGAGCCGCATGCGGCTCGAGAGCCGCGGGTTGGCCACCCCTGTCCTAAATGATCATTCTGCTGCACTGGTCTATAAAAGCAAAATTACTTTAAATTGTGTCACTGCCCAAATACTCGCAGACACACTGTTTGTGCTCTTGGCAAGCTGTAGTTGTCACGTCTTTGTAAAGCACTCCAGTCAACATTTGATGTATTTAAACATGCTCTATTAATTTTTCCTGTGTTAGAATTGTATGTTTCTGCAGCAAGAAGAGCAGAATGATTGTTCAGTCAACCATCATGTCTGTGCTTCATTATCGAGATATTCTCTCCCCTCCTGCCGCCTGCTTGACCTGAAAGCTTGATACAGTTTATCGTTGTGCTTTAGGAGCTATCATAGAAATCACTGTGTGCTTTGTGAAGAAGTAGGTTGGACCTCAATGGGGAAAAGAGGAATGCACTACATTATTTTTCCATTCACAAATGTCTACTACCTCATTTTCAAAACCACTGCTCGTCTTATCAGGAGTATTTAATCACTCCTCAGGTCAACACTAAACTGACCTTTCAGTCCACTGAATCACTTAAAGAGGCTTAAAAATGTCAAATGCCTCCTCACGCTGGGTGTTGTTACTATCGAGAGTTGCATGTATTTTACCTGCTAGTCCAGCAGTACAAATGCAATCAGATTTACATAATCTTAGTTCCTGAAAGAGGATAAAGTAAAGAAAATGTATATTTACCAGTCTGAAGGACAGTCTCAGGGTCAAACGATGGCAAGAGGGCACAGTCGGCAGATCTGCAGAGGACAGACAAGACACACGGCTCTGGATTTCACCCGTCTGCCCTCAGTTTAAACTGTAGACGTGTGTGTGTGTGTGTGTGTAAGCATACTTGTCCTTGTCCACTGAGCTGCTTTTATCAGCATCATTGATGATCGACAGCTCGTCCAGCAGTGACGTAGACTCCTTCGTGAACTTCTCAAAAACCTGCAACAAAGCCAAACACTCAGTTCTGGTGCCAGGTTACCATGGCAACAAATATTCTAAGTTACAGAAATACCTTGAAAGCGTAAAAAAAAGAAGAAAAAAAATATATATACCAGTCTCTTGTTGAGCCAGTCGCTGTGGTCATAGTCCAGACTTCCTCCGAAATCATCCGTCAGCTGACACGGTTCAATGTAACGAGTCAGCTTATTGGCTGAAACCAGGATCACCTGACAGGAAGCAGAGATGCCAACATGCAACACATGAGTATATCTGTAGGGAGAAACACACTAAACACACTGTGTGCAATTTTGAGAAATGTCATGCAAGTTTCAATATAGAAGTAACACAGAGGTCAACCTGGACTATAGAAACTAACACTAAACTACAGAACACTTCAGAAATTCAAAGTCATCCAGAACAGACAGTCTATCATAAAACCACTCAATATTACTTTCAGATTTACAGTTTGTGTGACCTTTTAAAAGAAATTCTTTATTAATGTTTTGGAAATCATGCCTTTTGTTAGAAGCATTTACTAATTAGTCCATGGCTTCATCACATATATGTAACAGCAGGCATCAAACTCAAGGCCCAAGGGCCCAAATCTGGCCTCCAGTGAATATAAATCTGGCCGTACTAGTTGTAGCTGTGATCTGCACATCGATATGCAACGCGCACGCACCACAAAACTAAATAGAGGTGCACTCAACTGTACCTGCAAGCTAATACAAAAAGGCACAAAAAATAAAAAAGGGAGAAGAAAAAGGAACATTGAGGGCAGACGATTTCAAGATGGTTGTTAGACAGTACTACATCCATTTACCATGAGACACTCTTATATGTCTTGGATTTTGAAACCACACAACCAGCAGGGAAACTGAGCTACAGACTTGGAAGAGAGTCTTCAGAAAGACACAGGCACAGACAACGATGAATAAAATATATTTCTATCAGCCGAATCTCAAAGTTTCATTAATGACTAAGTGGTAAGACACCAAGGCAACTTGTTGATTATCTATTGATTTGTTGAGGCTTTTATGTGGATCAATTTGTGTAAATGTGTAACATAAGGCTACATGGGACATGAATGAGCATCCACCCAGGATATTTTATTTGGATTGAAGTAGGGCGTGTCAATAAACTGTATACATTCAAGTCCATAATTTGTTGGACAAATACAATTTTTTTTGCTACCACAGAGGATTTTCAATCAAACAATCAATGCGTCACTGAAGTGCAGAATATCAGCTTGAATTCAACTAATTAAAGGATTGCATTAACTCCATGGAATTACAGGTTTTAATACATAGAATCCCAATTAGTCCTCTGGCATGAACCTGAAACTGGAACAAAACAAAACAAAACAAAACAAAAAACAAAACAAAAAAAAAAACAACAACACCTGCACAGTCCTGAACCAATGAATGATGTGCTTATTGATGATGTGACTGTTGATAGGAAAGGCAGGATGAATTGTGAAGTGTACAGGGCTAAAGACTCTGCTCAGACAAATACTGCAAAACTGATCGGACTGTACTTCACTGTGTAAATCGATAATGACCCAAAGCATACTGCAAAAAACAAGTGTCGAGTGTCTCGATGCAAAGAAATCAAGACTTTTTCAGCGGCCAAGTCAGTCACCTGATTTCAGCCCAGCAGAGCGTGCATTTCAGTTATTAAATACAAAACTGAACGCAGAAAGACTCACAAACATGCAGTGACTGAATGCGTCTGCAGCAAAGGCCCAGCAGAGCAGCTCTAGGGAGGAAACACAGCATATGGTGATGTCCATGGATTCTAGATGTCAGTCACTGGCTGCTACGGATTCTAATCCAATAAACAATCCTTACATTTAAGATCATGTTAGTCTGTCTAATTTGAGGCTCTGATATCAGTGATTGGTGGATTAAACACAGTTTCTTCAATCTCTGCCTCTCTGCCACATGCCAGGCAGCCAGTCTGTGTGTTCATGTCTCAGGAGCCCTCCTGTGAAACGTAGGTATGTCTGAGGAAGGGCATACATAACTAGTTCTTGTTTTCAGAGGACATTTAGAAGCCACTGCACTGAGTGCTGATTGCTTGGATCCATCAACCAAGCGGAGTGCTTGGAACACAATAAACTTCTCTTTTGGCTTTCTAAATCTGCAGATGGAGCGTTCAGCATTCCTGAAATGTAGTTTTTAAAAGAGAACAAACAAATATGAAGTGCCTTTTGTTTTGTTTTTTAATTGCTGCTTTGTAAGTAAACCTGCTAAGACAGCTGACGTCGAGTCGAACTTCCAGTTGTCACTGCAACAGATGCCGGCAGACGAATTGGACTCAGCTAGCGTGTGTCTGCATGTTTATTTAAATGTGAGGTCAGATGTTTGAGCAGCTGTACAACACACACCCTGCTGTGTCACCCTCAAAGACACTCCATAGTTCGGATGAGTAACATTTCAGCACCATCACTGGAATCTCTAACAGCTGTGTGTGCGCAGAGGGGCGTGCACAACATGATGTGGCCACCAGTGACAACGCAGCATGTATGAAATTCAGCAACTTGTAGCGACTACACGAAAAAGAAAAATAACCGCTGGGTATGCCAGTGCATACTTAAAACTTATCTAAACTTTGAAGCAACTGTTAATACATTTAGAAAAGACAAAAAATAACTGATTGAGATATGACAGTGTGACAAATATATTAGAGGTTTGGCTATGCAACCGCAAGACCACCAGCAATCAGCCACAAGCTCAGTGATGATGGTCTGTGTATGGGCGGTAATACTCCAGTGCATTGAATGAGACAGATGTACTTTATGAGACCACCAGCTCTCTTCTGACCATATCATTTTAAATATTTAGCAGTTCCTGTTGCTCATGAGCTGACTTCTGAAATGTTCACATGTCCTTAAACGCACCACCAGGGAGATTTCTTGCCCTGAGAACAAAACCAAAAAAGCTCCAATTTCACTACTGAAATAAAGTCACCTTAACATTGGCTGTGATGGATTATCTTTATTTAACAACTATCAAGTCGATACAGATCAACCAACTTGCTCCAGTTGCCATGGTAACAATCGTGGAGCCAACGTGGCTGTGGAAATCTGGGTCACAATGACTGCTGATCTCTGTCGGTAAAACCATCTGTTGTAATAGAGGAGGAGGCAGACACACAAACACACTCACACTCCATTGATCCTGTCTCAGGTTTCCAGCAGCACTCAGGACAGTTAACGACGCTCAAGGTTATTATAACTGGCGTACTTGCTCTGTGCGTGATATCGGATGACAACAAAGATCAGAAGGGTACGTGTGTGTTTTAAACCAAAAATCAAGAGGAAAAGAAAATGAGAATGAAAAAAAATAGTCTGGTTCATTCCAATGTTGGAGAAAAACTGGGACATTCACACTGGTCCAAGTCCTCCACGTAAAACAACGCTACGAAGACAACACAGCAGCCATTTCATCCTTTAGGTGTGGCAGTTACACTGTTTTTGTCTGAAGACGAGGAGGACACAAAGTTGCACCAACAACCTTTTGGTGACTGAGAAGAAATCAATTCAACTTTATTTACATAACGCCAAATCACAACAACAGTAACCACACAATGCTTTATACTAGGGCTGGGCGATATATCGAGTTTTTAAAAAATATCGATATATTTTCATACGAGATATAAGATGTGACAACATCCTTTATATCGATATAGTCCATGTTACGTTATAATTATACTTGTGGAGCCACAAGTTTGCCTCTCTTTCGTCCACTTTTGTCTCTACGCAACGTTACTCGGCCTCGCCTCTCCTGCACTGAACACAACTCCCCCTCCTCCCCCATAGCTTCACCTGCAGGCAGCGACAAGATGGACACGGCAAATCTCCGTTAGCGAGTTGTGGGGCTGGACGGCGTCAACGTGTTAGCGAGCTAACCATGCTAACGACATGCAGCCCACAGGGGCTGCACGGCCTAAGGTAACCGCGCTAACGAGCTAACCATGCTAACGACATGCAGCCCACAGGGGCTGCACGGCCTAAAATCCCTTCATTTTCTCAAAAGCAGCGCGCGCCTTATGTATGAATTCTGGTTGTGCTTACTGGCCGCGAACCGATTTTAGGTGGCGCGGCGCTCAGCAATCTGTCAAAAAATGTTTTAGTACGACTTTGGTAAGCTATGGAGATGCAGCGCTTGATAGATTGTCGGAGCATTACGGCTACCGTAGTCTGGAGCCTCGCGGAGTGATACGTACCGTGCTTCAACGTAATATTACCGTATTGTGTGTGTATAAGGGCCATAAATGGCACCTGTTAAGAGACGTGGTTACGAAGAGGATTTCAAACTCAATGCTGTCAGTCACGCAGTAGAAGTTGGGAACAGAGCAGCTATGAAATCTGTCTTTGTTACTATGCTCAGCGTCTTTTAGTTTACATTTTGACTGCACAATTATGAGCTTTTTGTTATGCACAAAAACAACATTGTTTTCTTTTATTTATGGAGCATGATTATTTAATAAATGCTGATAATTTATTTTTGAGTAATTTCTTCATGTAAATCTATGCTGTATGTAAATAAAAATGCCTGTGTGACATCTGGGATACAGTGTGACTAAGAACTCTCTTTTTGTTCTTAACTTATGGCTTTAAAAAAATATCGAGATATATATCTTATATCGCCACCCAGCTAAAAAATATCGAGATATGAATTTTGGGTCATATCGCCCAGCCCTACTTTATACTGTAATATAAAGACCATACAATAACAGACAGAAAACCCGAACAACTACACGACCCCCTTTGAGCAAGCACCTGGTGATAGTGGGAAGGAAAAACTCCCTTTTAACAGGAAGAAACCTCCAGCAGAACCACACTCAGCAAGGTGCAGCCACCTGCTGTGACTGGTTGGGGGTGAGGGGAAGAAGACAAGACAAAAGACACACTGTGGAAGGGAGAGCCAGAGCTTAATACTAAGTAATGATTAAATACAAAGTGTTGTATAAACACATAGAAAGTGAAGAAGAAACAGTGCATCATGGGAAGCTCCCAGAAGTCTCAGCCTCCTGCAGAGTTACTATGAGAGGATTTCAGGGCCACATGATCCTTTTATTGAAAAGAAATGTTTTAAACCTAATCTTAAAGAAAGTAGAGAAGGTGTCTGTCTCCTAAATCCAAACTGGGAGCTGGTTCCACAGAAGAGGGGCCTGAAACCTCAAGGCTCTGCCTCCCATTCTACTTTCAAGTATCCTAGGAACCAAAGATTTTCCAGGATGAATAGTAAAACTGATTATTTCGCATAAACTGGCCCTAAAGTAACCAGTGCACAAGTGACTGAGTTAAGAGTCAGCACAAAACAAAGTGAAAAGAAAATAAATACAATATTGGTAAATGGCCTGTATTTGTATAGCGCTTTTATTAGAACCACTTCTCACAGCTGCAGTAACAGGAGTCTGGAGCCACGCAGCTGTGTGGGGCTATACTTAGGGCAGAGCATTGCACTGCGAGAGACGCCAAAAAAAAAAAAAAAAAGCACAAGCAGCCTGCTGATAATGACCAGTACTAACAAGGTTAAGTTTTACAGGTATCCCACTACTGCCTCTATAGTTTAGCATAAGCACAAAGTGAAGCCGATGCTGATGTGAGCACAGTTTGTAAGTTATTGCCCTGATGCCGATGTGTGGCCATGGATTTCCGTCATAAAATGATGAGCATGATGAAACATGATTGCAAGCAGATGTTATTTCCCTACAAACAGGTATCCCGACACGCAAACTTAACAACTGCATGTGTAAAACTAAGCAAACAAAGCAGCCACCATATGCTGTTAGGCCCTCTCAAGTGCTAGGGGAAGGACTACCTGCTCTTGCAAGCAGCTGCTTGTGAATTTAAGAGTCTACATGTGGGAATCAACCTGATTTTTGACCGGCTGGAGATGGAAACTAAGAGTTTACACCACGTGTGACAGAAATCTAAAGCCAGAGCTTTGGATTAGGTGTCACCATTTCTCAAAAGCAAACATGTATAATACTGCAAAAAAGAACAGTGTTAGTCTCTGTTTCTTCTTAAGGATACATGGAATATGTGCAGTGTTCACATGGAAAGTTGGAGCAGTGATGAAGGGAACCAAACCCCACTCTAATAATCTGAGGTTTACAAGAAATGCTTCTCACACGTCGGCCATTTGTTTAAAATGGCCCCAGATGGGGAAACTCCCAGCTTCACGTGAGGCAAAATATGACTTGTTTTCATTTGAGGTACAAATCTTCAACATCCACAAACCCACTGCTCCAGAGAGAGATCGTGTTTTAAGTGTAAAATTAGCTGCAAGCAGAAGCAGCTCAGAGACTCACCTCAAAGCCCAGACGGTCTTTCTCCTTCCAGAAGCAGAAGTGTGTCACCTTCTTATCCCAGAATTCATCTGGCTTCACCACGCAGACCAGCGACACTTCAGGTGGGATCACATTCTGAAACAGCATCAACGCCATCATTAGCCCGCTGCTTTTTAAAGAACACCCATAGCAGCCAATGCATTAACGCAGCTTAAGCCTGCGTTGTGCCTGCGGGGACTCCAAATGTGTTTCTACCTGCAACATGAGCACCACAGTCTTCACAGTGTTCCACTGAGACTTCCGTCCATCCACGATAACAGTGAAACCCCGAGCCTTACACTTCTCACTAGCACAGACAAAGAGAGGGAGTGTGTTACCAACAGCGCACGCACACCCCATCATTTACATACAGTTTCCTGTTTGAGCATCATTTGGGTAGCCAGCTCACCAAGCTGCTGCTACCGAGGCTACTTTATGTTTTCTTTACCAGTACAAATGGTAACAAAAATAAAGCCTGAGACTATTTTTTATTTGTTTTATATGCTATTCACACATTCCCAGCATCGGGTATATTTCTGCTCCTCTTTCAAGTCCATCTATATACCAGTTTGTCAGCTATAAACAACCTACAGGAGCTTAAACAGCTCATCCAGCGTGTGTTGGAAGAAACGAAGCGTGAGCTGAAGAGGCCAGATATGGAAAATGGGACTGAATCACCTGTGGAGCTGCCAAGAATTACAGCTGTCAGATTGTGCTGGGGACGCTCAAAAAGGACGAGCTGAAAAATAGTAACACTTAATAAACTAGAATCATCCTTTAAGCTGGATTTCTACACTCGAGCCACGGGGTTCAGATCCAGCAGCTCCTCGCTGACAAGCCAAAACCCAAACATGTCTAAAAGCATTAAAAGTGAAATCCAACAGTCTCCGGGTGACACAACTGCTCTGGGACACACACCAGACTGTCCTCAGTTGTATCTCTGTGTGTACCTTGGGATGCTAAGCAGGTAGTCCAGCGTGGCGTTAAGCTCCTCCATGCTGGTCTGATCTGAGCTGAGAGGGATGTTCAGAATCAGACCACTGCGCCGGTCTTTGCCCCCTAAAGAGTGACAGGCAGACGGGTGGGAGAGGGGAGGAATCAGATTACAGCTCAAACAGCAGTGCTAACTGGGATGACCACAGGATTGAGGAAACAGGTGTCGATATTTCATTTTCTTTTATTTTAAATCCAAGTGTTTTACCTGACAAGAAGGCCAGTTTCTTCTTGAGAATGGGGAGGATGGTGGTCGCTTCCATTGTGACAGCAGACATCTGTAAACACACATGCAGACAGTTTTTCCTCCTTAAGTCTAAGGTATCCTTTCTAAAGCTAAAAGCAGTGTGAGTTAGTGGAAAAGAGGCCCACTGTTACACGAGATAGTCAATAAACTCCAGCACTAGACCACAGTTTTCAAACCTGCACGATCAGATGTTGGCCCACAGGCTCACACTTTAACAGCTCTGAGGTGCTTGACCAGAATGTGAATGTGCATTAACTACACAGAAATCCCGCAGCTAACGAGTTTACAGCGTCCTCGCAAGTCAGTGCAGGAGCACAACAGCCATAGGTGATAAAAAACAGCTTTGGGGGTCGCTGCTAAAAAGCTGCATCCAGCTCCAAAGTGTCAGAGCAATATCAGCGAAGCAGCAATGTGATTTTCATGTGCGGATTTTCTCTCAGCTGGCGCTTCTCCCGGCCGATTCAGATTCTTGGCTCCGGCCTCGGCCTGCGATTTACTGCCCGCCTCATCGGCATGTCAGCGCGGTTCAAGCAGTCAGCCAGTAAATCAGTCAGTTTGCATTTCTGTCAGCTTATCGGCTGACTTAACATCTGTGGTGATTTTTTTAACCCCCGCCCTTTCTACAGTTGTTGCATTGTTTCTCACACTCTCCTATTAAAGGCTGTGCTCATTTAAAGAACAGTCTGGGCTTTTCAGTTAGTTACAGCAGTGCTGGAGGACTTAATGTAGGCTCTACAGAAAAATGTCAAACTATTCCTTTTTTATTCCATCTCAGTGTTTTAGTAGATTTAGCTCCTTACCATCTAAGCTGCTTTCTGTTGCTTGTAATTTGAGACACAGCAATCACCCCCATGCAAGCCATAACACAGGATTGCAACTCCTTTAATTTTAGTGTAGTGTTCGGATTTATTCAGTTACACAGGCATGCTGAGTGCAATCATGCAGTTCACATAGTGACCTTGACGTAATGTGGCACACAGACACTCAGCACTTTATCGAGTTTCTAACTTGGAGTTATATTAAAGCTTTGTGTTTGCAGTATTCTTGTTTTTGGCCTTACAGTGAGTCATGTCGATCTGGTGTCTGGAGAGATGTGAGGTCCTTGCTTTATTACATCTGATGATCACACAGTTCTGACTAGTTGAAGATTTTGAAAAACAAAATTCTTTCAGTCATGACATATTTGATCATTTTTACCTCTTTTTTTTTTTTTAAAGTATAAACTCATGCTCCACTATCTTCTGTTACTGTTTCTGTTCTACTCCTCTGCTAAACTTTGCGTCACATTTATGATTTGGCACAAAGGTGTTCATTGTGCTATTTGCAGCAGATGTAGTATTAGTTAGATTAAATGATTTGGTCCCTGCAGCACCAGTCTGTGTCTATCTCCTCCTGGTGCTGCTACTGATGGGGCTTTACCTTCGTCCTCCTTCAGCTTATCCGGCCCAGCTCGGTGTGTCTCGGCTTGGTTCGGCTCGGCCCACAGACACAATGACCTACATTCACAGCTGCAGACTGCGGCTGCTGCAGCCGTAACCTCCCCTTCACTGCAAACCTCGACCCGCCCAGCCTCGGCAGCTCCGGGATCCACAACAGCAGCTATCGATCCCGCACGTTTTCTTACCTTTTCAGTCAAATCTGCGGCATTTTTCCCTGTCCCGATTTTTTCTTCCTCCTAGTCCCCCCTCCTCTTCTCCTCTGTCGCTTCTTCTCCTCTGCAGTTTTTCCCTTCTTCCTCTCTCTTCCCTACTCCTCCTCTTCTGTGTCCTCTTGGGCGGATTTTTCAGCAGATAGTGAATCTGTTCTCCATGAAAAACACCGAGGAGCTCAGTGAGCTCACAGTACGCTTTCAACACCGCTGCAGTCCTACTCCAAACACACACTCACAAGGCAGGCGTTGGAGCTGGCTGTTGTGCGCAGCCTCAGTGTAGCCAAATCGAAGAACGCGACTTCCGGTGAAAACGACTTTCCAAATAAATTCCTGGAGGAACAATTTCTCACCACATTTTATAGAGGAGCCAATGTTTACTTATGCATTACTTATCAGCATCTATTTACAACCACGATTTGCACACTTTTGCCCTCTTGTTTTTTGTTTTTCTTCGTTTGGAAACATTGGAAATATGTTGTGTGTCATGTAATTATAAAATATCAACTTTTTCTTAATTGACAGAAAAAATCCGTGAAAAACAAACAAACAAAACTATGGACCCAGTGTAATAGTGGGAAAAAAGAAAGTTTAATTTAACTGTTTATCTGTGAATTATTACATTGGTGTAGTAGAAATTCTAGTCTGGCACCCATTCTCTATGGGAGGTTTCGTTTTGTATCTTATTATCATTATTATAATAATTATTATTTATTTCATTTGGATTTTTTTTAATTTACCTTTTATTGGTTTCAGTGTTAGTTTTAGTCTTTGTAATTATTATTGTATGGACGGCATAGAGAAAGAGAAAATACACACAACAAGTCACATTTTTTTCTTATCAGGATTATTAGGATTTTATTATTAATATTACTGTTCTTATCATCATCTATATTATTATTATTGTTATTTCTATTATGTAACCAACAACAATCCAAAGCATCAGTAACCAATGCAAGCACTCCACCCTCACGTCTTATATGGTAACTCCTCAATCAAAGTCTTTTTATTTCATCAAAATGATATTAAAAAAAATTTTAAGTTTTAAACACAAATTTCGACTCGTATAATCCAAGCATGGCAACTGCTCACACGACTTAAATTCAAGTTGATTTCTAATTTAAAAATGTAATTCTTTTCTTTTTTTTTTGTTTCACTTCCATATTCCTGCTCAGGTTGAATAAGTGTTTTTGTGGTGATTTCCGCTGCGGCCTCACAACAAGAAGGTTCCTGGTCTTCCTGGTCTCATGACTGGGGCCTTTCTACATGATGAGGTAAACACTGTATAGTTTATGGGGGGGGGGGGGGGGGGGGGGTATTAAAAAAAAAATTATTAAAAAAGAATATATACATGGTTAAAAATGTGGCTGACAATTGCTAACACAAGACTAGAAAAGCAAATTCAATTCATTTGTTCATTTCTGCATCACGAGCTTTAGTTGAGGCAGTTGAGCATTTGATCTCAGACAGAGAAGTCTCGCTGACAGCTGGCTTCTGGACCTCAGCTGAATTCCATCATCCTTTTGGCGACAGAGCCCTTTGAATTTGAACCTGGAAGCCAAATGAGGAGAGCTGCATCAGTTAGGCAATATTAAACAATAGATATTTGATATATATTTGCATTATTTGTTTTGTTTTTTCATTTCAGTTTTTTTTCACATTGTAAGATAAGATAAGATAAGATAAAACTTTATTAATCCCTCGGGTGGGTTCCTCTGGGAAATTCGGTTTCCAAAAGCACAGCACCGACAGAAGTTACAGAGTTAAAGAATATTATATATATACACACACACACACACACACACACACACACATGTATAAATACAGAGACATATATAAATAAAATATATGAAGGGGATAAATAGAATAAATAGGAATAAAAATAAAAATACAAGTGAATTGCACATTTCAAGTATTGAGGTCTATTGCACCGTTGACTATTAACAAAAGTCTTGCACAAAAGGTAATTGCACAGTGAAGTGAAGAAGCACTACAGCTTAGTTGTTCCCCCCTCCTTTGTCCTCCTGTTTCCCCTCCCTCTCCCCTCCAGAGAGGAGTTAAGCAGTCTGATGGCGTGTGGGACAAAGGAGTTTTTAAGTCTGTTGGTTCTTGTCTTTGGGAGAAGCAACCTGTCACTGAACAGACTCTTCTGGTTGTTAATGGCCGTGTGCAGAGGATGCCCAGCATTGTCCATAATGTCCAGCAGTTTCTTTAGTGTCCTTTTCTCTGCCACTGTCACCAGAGTGTCCAGCTTCATGCCAACCACAGAGCTAGCCTTCCTCATCAGTTTCTCCAGCCTGGATGAGTCCTTCTTTGCTGTGCTGCTCCCCCAGCACACCACAGCATAGAAAAGTACTCCAGCAACCACTGACTGGTAAAACATCCTCAGGAGCTTCCTGCAGATGTTAAAAGACCTCAGCCTCCTGAGGAAGTACAGTCGGCTTTGGGCTTTTTTATACAGGTGCTCTGTGTTGCATGACCAGTCCAGTTTATTGTCCACCCACAGCCCGAGGTACTTGTACTTGTTGACCACCTCCACCTCCTCCCCTCTATCTGAACCGGCAGTGGACCTTCTCTGGCCCTCCCGAAGTCCACAACCAGTTCCTTAGTCTTTGAGGTGTTGAGTTGCAGGTGGTTTGTGTGACTCCATGCGACAAAGTTCCTCACCAGACTTCTGTACTCCTCTTCCTGATCATCCCAGATACACCCCATGATGGCTGTGTCATCTGCAAACTTCTGAATGTACCCACCTTTATTTTTGATATTTCATAATGAACTGTATATTTCTTATTCTGGTCTCATGACACAGACCTACCCACATAACACATAACGCAGTGCAGGAAACAATCAAACCAGATTTCCCTATTTATATATTTTTATTACAATCCATTCATAGGATATCTATTACATAGAGTGCAGACATGAACACACCTGAATATACAACCTGCAAAAGCAGCCTTACTAGCATAATCAATAGACAAGCTTACTTCTTAATGACTTGCATCTGATCGATGGTATCAGGAAGCGGTTTTCCAAATGACTCCGGAAGGAAAAGGGAGACAAAGACACCGATGACTGACAGGAAACTCAAAGTCAACCACGGCAGGAACTCGTAGAACACAGCTGCAGACAAAACCAGAGCCCATTATTCAGATTCTTTCTCTGCTACAGACTTCTGTCATCACTGAGCTGCAGGTCAGTTTGTTAGATTTAGAGTTGAGAAGCTGAGCATTAAGGATGCTTTTGTCATTAAAGTGAGCTAAAACTTCATCTCTACACAATGACACCTGTCTCATAAAAAAGGCATAAAGGTTCTGTGTACACTACAAAGTGCTCTATCGCAGAATAATTATCCTAGTATGATGTTTACACAAAAGTAGGGATGCTTTGAAAACATGTAAATGAAAAACAGACGGCTATTAAGATCATTAGAAGCCTACAGGGCACTGAATAGAGCACAAGGACATCGTAACGAAAACATGTTGAAACAGAATTAGTTGTTCAATTTTCCATCTGCTGTTTTTTTGATGCGCTGCACAACTTTCTCAATCATTTCTCGCTCTTGCCTCAAAACGAAGTTTAGCGAAGTTTTTAAAATTTACTTAATTTCAACATTTACTGTCTTGGATTATTTGATTAAAGAGATTTTCTTTTTCATCATAGCCCACTCCATAGCTTTATTCTTTTCTCAGACTCAAGACCAGTAGAAAGTGTTGAAGAGTAAGCTTAGGACATTTTTAATACGAGTATCATCAGCTGTAACAGTTGTCCCAAATTTAACGTTTTTCTTCTTCTTTTTTTTTCTTTTGCTGGGGGGGAAATGGGGTGATTGTGATGCCAAATATCTCAACCAGCTGCAATATGTATGGGGTGATACAGGACCCCGCTCTGGAGAATAAGGCAGCAGATGACAACATCGTATTCCTGATGACTGTGGGAGACAGCTCTCCAGTGAGCAGCTGCAGGATACTTTCAGAAGCCAGGACTCCAAATTTACCTATCAGCACCAGGGTGAGGGTGATGTTGTGATACTCTGAAGGGAGGAGAAGGACTTTAAGCTTATGAGGAGTGAAACAAGTTATTTTCAAACATTTGGTGAGCAGGTTTACCTTCCCTCAAATAATCTTGTTTTGTCTATTTTGTCTATAAATCTCATTTAGGGCAGCACCTCTAACATAGTGGCTGTGTGTGAGGCCTTGTTGAAATGGCTTATTGTGTTGATATTTTTTCAACACAATGACAGTTATATTCACAAAGAGAGCAAGAAAAGGACAGTGGTCTCACTTACTGTGCAAAGCGATCTGGATGAGGAAGAGTGCCAGCGCCCCCAGCAGGGAGAAGACAATAAAGGACACGCGGCGAGGAAAATATTTTGCGCTAAACCAGCTGACCAAGTGTGCTGGGATATCTATTAGTGACAGCAAGGCGTAGTTCAGAAAGGGGTTGCCATAGAGAGTAGTCATATTGAATGATAATCCAAACCAGCTCACATTCAAAGAAAACCTGCAAACAACAATAGAACAAAAAATAAATAAATAAAATCAATCCTGTTAGGATCGCTCAGTCAATTATATCAATAGGCAGTTGTAAAACATGTCAGAGTCACTGATGCCCAAAACCAGCATTCTGAGTTTTCTTTATATTTCTATTCTCTAGTTTTAGTTTCACGTGTACTTCTGTGTGTGGTTTTAGTCTGGTTTATATTCAGTTCGTTGAGTTCATAGATGGGGAAGGCTTTAACTCACCAGAGAAACCACACTACGAGTGTGATACTTCGAGTGGTTGTGTTCCTCAGCAGACCCAGGTAACCAGAAACCTCAGGTTGCTGAGGTTGTTCAGGTTGCTGAGGTTGTTCAGGTTGCTGAGATTGTTCAGATTGCTGAGATTGTTCAGGTTGTGCTGGTTGTTCAGATTGCTGAGGTTGTTCAGGCTGTTGAGGTTGTTCGGGTTGCTGCGACTGTTGAGACTGTTGAGACTGATCAATGTGCCACATAGAAAATTCATTACATTAGCCAATGTAGTTTAGTGCGGTACACGTTGGACAAGGATAAGGTCAGAGGCTCTTACTTTTGCTGAGCAAAAGAGGTCAGACGGAAATTCCACTCCGTTCTCCAGAGCAGCAAACCTTAGCAGGAGTTCTGCTTCTTTAAAACGGCCTTTGGTCACTAGCCAGCGAGGAGATTCTGGAACCAGCCTGATGGACAGACAGACACAAATGTGTAGTTCATTAGTCAAGTCAGCACAGGTGGAAACTGAAGAAAAATACAAGAGCCTCCTGCTCCATCTATCTGTGTTTGAGAGAGTATTATTTATTCATCAAGCTGATGCTGGAAAAGTTAGAAATTATCTGGACGCGATGAGTTAGAAATTATCTGGATGCCACGATCGTCTTCTTTTGGCTGTCCCAGTGGATCATCTGAGCGCCATAATGATAACTGTAAAAATCTGTGAAAAATGTACTTTGCCAGAAGCCAAAGATTTTTTATTTAATTTATGCTTGACTGTGACTGAAAGAATGAGATTGCAGATACAACCTTGGGACTTTGATCATCAAATCAAAACAGGTTTAGCAGAAATGAGCCTTTAACAACGTTTAGTTGGGAGAAGATCTATGGGGAGAACGGGAACTGGAATAAAAAATTATAAATCCCTTTCTTTTGTCTCAAGATCCCCCAAATGGAAGGAAAAGGGCATCTGAGGAAGTGGAACAAAGCGATGGATGGATGCATGGATGGAAGACTGGATGACTGGATGACTGAATGGATGGATGGATGGAGGCGCACATTTAGTTTACATTCCACAGTTCAACAAATTCCTCAACAACCTTTTATATACTGAACAAAAAAAATCCGCTGAAAAAAATTAGCAAATACTCAAGAAACAAAAATCCTAGTAGTGTACTGAGGTCAATTTACCACCAAAGGGGGAAACAGGCCAGACCAGGCAAAGCCATTAACACTGATAGATGTCTCCAGTTCCTGACTATGTAGGCGGTGCCAGGGAATGCCACCATACCAGCCGCATAGAAAAAGCTCAAACCAAGGCTGCTGAAGAGAACTCTTGGAACATCAACTAGGAGCTCAGCACCTGTGACAAAAAGGCAAAGTTTAAAAGAAATCAGGAAGTTGTACTTAATGTTATATTACAACTAATGTCCAATAAAATATATTTTTTCTGTTATCTGTTTACTGCACATGTGTAAATCAGAAAGGTCAGTCAAAGGTTGTGACTAGTTGACTAGTTGACAATACAAGACAAGTGGTTTCCTTTTTGTTTCATTTTGGGTGTTGGCCGAAGGCTTATTACATTAAAAACAGCAGCAGTTGAGCAGACTATCCTAGAAATAAAAAAACACACTTACCAAGTACAAGAAGAACTATGTAAATGCTGAGCTGACCCATGCCCACCATGAAGAAAAGCACATTGAAGACGGCCCAGGACTGAGCAAAACTCAAAGCGATGTTGAAGACACTTAGTATGAAAATGGAACTAAACAGAACAGGTTTCCTGCCAAACCTACAGTAAAATACAGCAAGACAGCAATCAGCCACAACATGGGCACATACAGTTTTCTATTTAGATGTTAATGCTTAAAAAATAGGCCCATTAGCCTCAACAGCCTCAAAATAGGCCCATTAGCCTCAACAGGGCATTAGCAGCTAGCATGACAGCTACCCTGAGGTACCCCTGAGCAAGGTACTGTCCCTACACACTGCTCCCCGGGCGCCTGCTTAGTGGCTGCCCACTGCTTCACTGAGTGAATGGGTCAAATGCAGAGAGAAAACAAGTAATTTCCCCACGGGGATCAATTAAGTATACATTATTATTATTATTATTAACCAAGAGCAAAAGAGTCATGTGCTCAGTGCACCTACATTAGGATTTATCAACAACAAAATGGAGTTAATTTAGCTCAAACTTAAAGGTAACTGAGATTTGGGGAGATAGATCCTTTATTTTATTTAGTCCTGCATGAGTTAGCTCACAGCTAACTAGCAGACATATTTTAGTGAAAAACATTGCAGGTTTGCTAACTTTAGAGACTGGTTGAGCTGAAACTGTGAATTTACCGGTCAGAGATCTGTCCAGAGAGGAAACAGCCACAAAGTGATCCCAGGAAGTAGACGAGAGAGGACATTGGTTGTTTCCACTTGTTGTCGCACACCAGGTTAAACTAAAAGACAGGGTACACATACGGGTGGTCTAAAGCAGGCATAAGAACATAGAAGGAAATACTTGGGCACTAATCTCTGTCTTCCAGCAGTCCCTGTGCAGAATGTTTGCTTCATTAGCCTCCATTTTGCTTTGTTTTGATGGGTGTGTAACATGAGTTTGTCTCTGTCCATATTTTACTCCTCAGGCTGTTTGACTTCTTATTCCTGTAACTGTTTGTACGACCACAAGTGGCATAACGCTAAGGTAAACTTTAGAGGATATCCTTAAGCAATAGCTTCTCATAAATTACTGTGTGATGGTGCAACAATACTCGTATCGATACTGAACTGTTCGATACAGTGCTTTCGGTTCGGTACGCATATGTATCGAACAATACAAAATAATTTATTTATTTTATCAACTTTTCTTCTGACGATGCTGTCTGTGTTGAGCGCTCAGTGGCTCTGCGTTCGACTACTCCGCCTAGGCTGCACTGTCGAGTGTAGATCCACTGAGCGCAGCGCAAGCTAGCAAGACAGAAGCTAAGCTTGTTGCAACATGGCAACTGCCTCAACGCTACCTGAAGTTGAACCTCCCCCACCCTCTTTCAGATCTGGCGTTTGGAACTATCTTGGTTTTCATTTGAAGCATGACCTGACCCTGATGGTAAGCGCGTCATGGACAAAAGTAAAACAGTATGTCGGATGTGCCACGCAATGCATCAATTGGTGGGAACTACTGCGTTAGCGCAGTTAGCTTGTTAACGTGTTGACGTCGTCCAGCCCCACGCACAGGACAATCCGCGGTAACTTGTTAACGGAGATTTGCCGCGGTATGGCGTTAACGTCATTTTAACGAGATTAACGCTGACAGCGCTAGTGGGAACACAACGAATATGACTGCACATTTACGCTGACACCATCCTAGTGCAAAGACAAGTGGAAGCAGACAAAAACAACAAGCACGCATGCTACAAAAGCAGATCCACACCAAAAAAACCCCACTACACATGAGCTCCGTTTTCCTCTAAACTGATGTCCCGGTTCTTGGAAGCCATACTTGATCTGTGCTGGTCAACCCACATTCATCAAGCTCAGGCACAACACTGTTTTTGTTCAGCAGGGAGTGGTTTTGCCTGTAGGCAAACAGAGTGCCAGGCTGAGACTTGAACTGGGTGGGCTTGTGAGGAATGTAGATGAAATAAATTAAATAAATAATTGTGTATTGTTCGATACAATAGCACTGTATCGAACGGTTCAATATCGATATGAGCATTGTTGTCTCTCTCTCTCTCATATATATATATATATATATATATATATATATATATATATATATATATATATAGCAGCTGGATAGCGTTAGACTACACGCCTTTGGAGCAGAGGATCGCAAGTTCGATTCCTGCCTGGGGCGTCTGTATCCAGTAAGGGTCCTAAGGCTAGACCCCCTATGCTAAGCGAGCCTACCGCAGATATGAGCGAGACAGATAAATATGAAGGCATGCCGGCTCGGACGTCGACAAGGTCCGCGTCAGGTGTTGAGGAACCAGGGCACCCTGACGAGAAGTGGGCTACTGGAACAAGAAGGCATCGGTGGGCAAGAGACGAAAACAGGGCGTTGTTGGAATGCTACTACGCAAGTAACCCCGGCGGAAGGGGCTACATGAATAGGATGAGGGACCTATGGATTCTTCGATACCCGACATCCACAATCACTCCTCCTACGGCAAGGTCAGGACGGCAGGTCAGGGGGGAGATATCATCACCCCCACCCGAGATTGGGTACATAGCCCCAAGTGCGACAGGAGAAGGATCGTTGAGTGCGAGAGGAACAGACCTGAAATATAGGATCATGGCCAAGCTTGAAACCTGGATTCCCCGAAGCCGGTTACCAAGATTACGTGAAGTACCCTCAGAAGGTCTGCTAGAGGAAGTTAATGCAGCACTACGGACAATACCTACAACCACGATTACCGAGACTAACAAGCTGATCTACAATACGGCAGCAGTGATCAGTGAGATGCTTGGCTACAAGTTGAACAGCCACAAGGGGCAGTACCCTCCATGGAGAAGGAGGCTAGAGGGCAAGATCAAAGTAGCACAAGTAGCCAACTAACGGAGTTGCAGAAAGGTGCGACAAAGAAGGTGCATAAGAAATACAGCGAGCTGTCCATACCTGAGGCCTTGGAAGACTCACAGCCTTGGCCAGCCGCTTGAGGAGGTACACCAGAGAAATAGAAGGCAGGAGAATAAACCAGCTGTTCTCCACAGAACCAGCAAAGGTGTACTCTCAGTGGCAAGGGAACAATAATAAGAGAACAGCACCACCTGGAGACGGAGCAATACTGGAAGAGCATATGGGAGAAGGACGCAACCCATAACGGCAATGCTCAGTGGCTAGTGGATCTGAGGGCAGACCATAGCGACCTCCCTGAACAGGGTCCAGTAACCATCACAGTTATGATATCCAAGAAAGGGTCTCCAGTATGAAGAGTTGGACAGCACCAGGGCCCGACATGGTTCACGCCTACTGGCTAAAGAAGCTGACTGCACTCCACGAGCGTCTGGCAGCACAAATGGAATGGCTAACCGAAGGTCGGACGGTCCTGATCCCCAAGGACCCCAAGAAGGGACCAATCCCCTCCAACTACCGACCAATAACCTGCCTCAGTACTACATGGAAGCTCCTGTCAGGCATCATATCGGCTAAGATGAACAGGCACATGGGTCAATACATGAGCGGGACACAGAAAGGAATTGGCAAGAATACCAGAGGTGCAAAACACCAGCTACTGGTAGACAGAACAGTCAGCCGAGACCGCAAGACCAGAAAAAGACTAGAATTGTACAAGATCAATGGGACCCTAAGAGCCTTCATCAGGAACTCAATGGGGATGTGGCGTACAACACTAGAGGCCAACTCCAAGCCCATAGCACAAGTCACCATCAAGTGCGGGATCTACCAAGGAGATGCTCTGTCCCCACTGCTGTTCTGCATAGGCCTGAACCCCCTCAGTGAGCTCATTCAGAAGACTGGCTACGGATACCGACTACGGAACGGCACAGTTGTCAGCCACCTCCTGTACATGGATGACATCAAGCTGTATGCCAAGAGTGACGAGACATCGATTCACTGATCCACACTACCAGGCTATACAGCAATGACATTGGAATGTCGTTCGGGCTGGAGAAGTGTAGTCGGATGGTAACACAGAGAGGGAAGGTAGTCAGAACTGAGGGGATTGAACTACCAGAAGGCAACATTGCAGACATAGAGGACAGTTACAAGTACCTGGGGATCCCGCAGGCGAATGGGAACCATGAAGAGGCCGCTAGGAAAGCTGCAACCACCAAGTACCTGCAGAGGGTCAGGCAAGTCCTGAGGAGTCAGTTGAACGGTAAGAACAAGATCCGGGCCATCAACACGTACGCCCTGCCCGTAATCAGGTACCCTGCTGGGGTAATAGGCTGGCCAAAGGAGGAGATAGAAGCCACTGACATAAAGACAAGAAAGCTCCTTACCATGCATGGAGGGTTTCACCCCAAGTCCAGCACCCTGAGGCTGTACGCTAAGCAGAAGGAAGGGGGCCGGGGACTGGTGAGTGTCAGCACCACAATCCAGGATGAGACAACGAACATCCAAGAATACATCACGAAGATGGCCCCAACTGACAGCGTGCTCAGTGAATACCTCAGGCAGCAGAAACCCAAGAAAGAGGAGGGAGACGAGGAACCATCATGGAAGGACAGGCCCCTGCACGGTATGTACCACCGGCAGATAGAGGAGGTGGCTGATATCCAGAAATCCTACCAGTGGCTGGACAAAGCTGGACTGAAAGACAGCACAGAGGCACTAATCATGGCAGCACAAGAACAAGCTCTGAGTACAAGATCCATAGAGGCTGGGGTCTATCACACCAGGCAAGACCCCAGGTGCAGGCTGTGTAAAGATGCCCCAGAGACAATCCAGCACATAACAGCAGGGTGCAAGATGCTAGCAGGCAAGGCATACATGGAATGCCATAACCAAGTGGCCGGCATAGTGTACAGGAACATCTGTGCTGAGTATAACCTGGAAGTCCCAAGGTCAAAATGGGAAATGCCCCCAAGGGTGGTGGAGAATGACCGAGCTAAGATCCTGTGGGACTTCCAGATACAGACGGACAAAATGGTGGTGGCTAACCAACTGGACATAGTGGTGGTAGACAAACAGAAGAAGACGGCCGTAGTGATCGATGTAGCAGTTCCGAATGACAGCAATATCAGGAAGAAGGAACACGAGAAGCTGGAGAAATACCAAGGGCTCAGAGAAGAGCTCGAGAGGATGTGGAGGGTGAAGGTAACGGTGGTCCCCGTGGTAATCGGAGCACTAGGTGCGGTGACTCCCAAGCTAGGCGAGTGGCTCCAGCAGATCCCGGGACTAACATCGGAGATCTCTGTCCAGAAGAGCGCACTCCTGGGAACAGCTAAGATACTGCGCAGGACCCTCAAGCTCCCAGGCCTCTGGTAGAGGACCCGAGCTTGAAGGATAAACCGCCCGCAGGGGCGTGCTGGGTGTTTTTTATATATATAATTGAACCAGGAAGTCCTTTGTGATCCAGGGAGACTTGGATCTGAACAATATCATCAAGACAGTAACAGTACCTCAGTGACTAAAGTCGACTCGTAGTGCTCTGTGCTGTAGATCCATCCATCTTTGCACTCCTCCTGCTTCAGGTTGGACAGCATGACCCCTGCACTTGCTCCGAATTCAGAATCGTTGTGGATCTGGGCAAGGTTGGGTTTTATTCCGAGTGCAGACAAGTTCTGCATCATGTGCATCTCATAGCGGCTACAACTGCTTCTCTCAAGATTTGGACCCTGTACAGCAGCAGAGATATTATAAGAGACAGACAAGACAGTGAAAGAGTCCTGAATTGAAATTTATGCGAGAATTCTATAACGTCAAAGTCAACAGTAGACTTTGACTGCCAGAGGAAAAAAGCCTTTAAAATCTTATTTGTGAGCTGTATAATCAGTAAGCTTTTACCAGATGTGGGTCAATATTCTGTACAGACCATTTCCATGACAGCCAATTTAACATCCGCTTTTTAAATCTACAAAGAGCAGTAAAACTCATAGAAGAACACTTCAGGTAACCGCAGCTTGTCCACAAAGAAAATCCAAATCCAACCCACCACCCACTGTACACTCCACTGCACCCGCCACACTGGGACTTCACCAGACATTAATGACAAATAACTGACATGATGACGTGAACCTCTGCGGCACAAGAATGCTTTAGGGGAAAGTGACTTGCTGCAGATTTAGGTGAACTAAGCGTTTCAGTGTTCTCTCACACTGGCTTTACAAAAATATAATTTAACTACAGCTGCAAACACCCTAGGAACAGCCGAGTCGCAAAAGAGAGTTGGCTCTCTTGCTGAAAATGTTGAAATGTACTCACTTTTTAGTGAGAGCCAACTCTCTTGCAAGCTCCACCAGGAAGTCCACCCGTCCGAGATTTATTGATAAAAACAATAAATCCAGGGCTAGGTGTGGAGGGTTGTGTGTTTCAGTGGACCATTGATCAGTGGTCCATTGTGGTATCAATCAGACCACTGGTCTTTGATAATTATGTTGAAATGTACTCACTCACTTTTTATTATTATTTGTAAATATGTGTACAAATGGTTGGGGGTTTTTTGTACTGTTTTTATCAATAAATCTCAGCAACAAAGGAAATACACCCATGTGTGTTGATTTCTCCCTAAGATGGCAAACAGAAACACAAGTTTCCTTGTGGGTTAGGGTTAGGGTAACCCAAACCAACCCTAACCCTAACCCTAACCCTCCAAGTGGCTCAGCACCACCTTATTTACATAACAAAAGCAGCAGTTCACAGTTCAGTTCAGTTCAGTTCAGGATATTAGCTAAAAGCATACCAGCCACTTGGCTGGTAGGCGGGTTTTAAACGTAGAAAAGCCAAATGGCTGCTCTCTGGGAGTCTAGGTGTTAAACCCTTGATTATACTATGCGGTGCACATGCACACCTAGAGTCACCAAGGTCAAGCACGTCTGCATGGATCCTTACACCAACTTGCATCACTCAAACCCAATTGTATCCTAGCGGACTCACGGGAGTAGAAAGTCTAATGAAGGTTTAAACATAATCATCACCACCGAGAATATTTAGCAAAGACAGTTAAGAGAAAAATATATATTTGTTATATTAATGACAAGAAGACACTGTAGCTGACAGTGTTTGGAACCACCTCCCCATGGAAAATTAAGCTTAGTCCTTCATTATGTTTGCCAGCTAGCTGCTGAGTGGATCTTTCAAATGTTTGGTCCTGCACTGGATGTGTTTTTCTTTTCGAGGTGTTTTACTTGAAGCAGGCGTCTGCTGGAACAGAGAGGCAAGCTTTTATTAAATCTACTGCTAAAGTGATCAAAATGTATCACTGCTTTCTCATGTGTGTAATAGAAAGCCAGAAGAAATGATAGAAACTTAAGGTTGAGGAGTTAGTTAACAAAATAATGTTAAATAACAGAAAAATAAAATAAAATAATACTTACTGAATCTGAGTTTTCTTAGTCGCTGTCCTTCACTCAAACAATCATTCAAAATCATTTAGCTTGATCAGGCCTGCCTCTGGTTCTCACCTGTATTGGGATACTAGCCTGGATCCAGTCCTGACTCAGGTTGCTGTGTGCTGGGATGTAGCACTGGTGTGGGGGAATGGCCAGCAGAAAGATGACAGACAGGATGTTGTACCCAGCAGGAAAGCTGAGGATACAGAGGAAGAAGATGACCTTCACCTGGTACCAGCCCCAGATCCCCAGGAACGCAATGGACCCCTCGTAGTCCCTCATTTTGGTATTCTATTGTATTCTTCTTCTTTTCAGCTGTCACTGAAAAAAATGACAAAGTCAGCTCTCTCTTCAAACTGCAAAATCGTATCAAAAAGTAGAATACGGGTCATGCCAGTCGCAGCTTCTTTCTCAACAAGTGCTCCACAGCTTCAGATCTTTTATCCCAGACAAGACAGAAGGACTCCACCTCTCATCCTACTAATTTTAAAACCCTCGGTGCATATTAACTCCTCCATAATATTAACTCCTCCATACCATAATGTGCTTTCTCACATGTGTGAATGAGAGGGGAAGGGGGCAAGACACAAAAGGACAAACTACTCACTGCCCCTGAGCTCCAGGACATTTATATTCTGAAAAAAAGGGGGGAAAAGGTACTACGTTAAAGTGTCAAGTTTTGAGTGGGTTGCTTTTAAGATTAAGACAGCCACATGGGTAACACAGCCTTGCCACATAGTACACAAATGGAAGACAGACAAAAGGAATTTGGACAGTGTTTCATTCGTGGTTAGTTTATGCACAAAATGTGTTCACGGTGGGGAGTTGTGGAGTTCACCGAGAGTCACCATATGAACTGATACTGTATATGAAATAAAGAAATGTCTAAAGATCCCAAGATCCAGTCTATATGTCAGTCTTCTGTAAAACAATATGTTGCTACTCTTCACAAGAGTTTGTGACCAGCAAAGGTTGTGAGAAGAATCGCTCCAGCTTGCTCAAATCTTGGTTCAAACGTCCACTACAAGACAAAAAAATGAACTAAAGGACAAAAGCACCCAAAAGAAACCAATGGGGGATGTTTTGTTACCTCAGGACACTGGATGCCTTGTAGTCATAATGGTAATAATTTTACTGGAAGGTGTAAGGACATCACCTGAAGGTTAGAAGTCCGTGGGTGATTCAACAAGACAAATGAAGCAAAGCACACAACTTAATCAACAGTTGGTAAATGAAAAAAAGGGCATTTTTATAGAGTCTCAAACTTGAAAAACATTTCCTGATATTCCTTCCATCAGAGTCTGAAAAAGTAATGCCCCACAGCCCACGATTACAATCACTTATCAGTTTCACTGCAGTAAAAGCAAGAACTATAACACCAGAAAACTCTTGTTAGTTTAATTTCATCCAAAACAAACAAATTCAGTTTCTCTTCACTCCTTATTCCATCCACCCCACCTGAAGTGAGAACTGCTGCCATGAATCAAATGACATGCTGCAGCTGACCTAATAAGAGCTGACTGGACAGACTGTTTTTCAGTTATTTGGAAGGAAAACTTGATAAACACTTTTTAAAATACCTTCCTGAATAGTCTTCCAGCTTTAGCTGAAGGGCTAAAGCACTGGGTCTTTTCCATTGTCAGAAGATTAATAAAGTAATAGAATAAGAATAAAAGTAAATCTCTTTAATAGTTATTATTACTATACGGGTTATTTTAAGAGGCCATTTCAGCTCTTTGTCTGATTTTCTTTGTTCATTCAGCTTTTCTCTTTCTTTAACTGCCTTTGACCTTCTGTAGTGACACCAAGAACAAAAACCAACAGCACGATCTACACCTTGACACTGGTGTTTGGAAGTCGTCTGCAGATTTTGCATTACTAGGAGAGGGAGGAGGATGAGAGTGAGTGATTTGTCATCAGAGGTTATACAATGTTAGACAAAGAAGTTAGCCAAGTTGTTCAACGTGTGTTGAATATAACACCGGATTACTGGAAGAATGATTCTGTTCACTATCAGTGTTGGGGAGTAACGGAATACATGTACCGCCGTTACGTATTTAAAATACAAAATATGAGTAACTGTATTCCGTTACAGTTACCGTTTAAAAAGGTGGTATTTAGAATACAGTTACTTTGTTGAAATAAATGGATTACACAGCGGTACTTTCCTGTTTCATATTGTGGCAGGTCAGGACTGTTTGGGTTTTGTTTGACAGCTACGTTCTGTTGTTCCAGGCGGCAGCGTTGCGGTTGCCATGGTTACAGGGTGACGCTCTCGCTCTGCGTGTTTCCTGGGTGAGAGAGCGCCTTTTTGTTGTTGTTGTTGTGCTAAGCTAATAGCAGAATGCAGAATGTAGCATCATGGGCAGTGTAGTCCGTGCTGCAGGGAGAATGGACTGGCTTACTTGTTATGTGTCTGTGAGCGCAAGGTGGGAGAAAAAGGAGAGTGGAAAAGTACGAGTTGTCATCAAGCAGAAACGGGAGCTGGAAGCATGTAAATATAATAATAACCACTGCAGCCAAGAAGAGTGCCAGACGAGCCCAGTTGTAAGTAAGCTATTAAGACTCGACTGTACGCTTTGTTCGTGTTTTCCCCCGAAACAATAAGTTCCGTTGGAGCAGCCTTTCAACGCCTCTCTCTGTCTCTCGCAAGCAGAGTTGTACGGAACCCCGCAGGGGACATGGGAGAAAAAAAAATTAAAACAGACTCGGGATCTCGCAAAAGTTTTGCGAGATCCCGAGTCTGTTTTAATTTTTTTTTAAACAGACTCTCGCAAAACAAACTCGCAGGAGGGAGGGCATGGAGCTACCTGCCAGAGAGCAAAAGTTGAATTCCAACAATGGCGGCAGCTACTTAGTTGTAATATTACTCTTTCTGGGTCACAAAATACACTTTTAAGATATTTTGAGGTGTGACTGTAGTTGTGTAAACGTCAGATACCTGCTCGGTTTACAAGACATCACATATTTGCAAAAGTGCTCCGACATTTTCGGACATTTGACACCCACCATCTCGAAGCTAACGGGAGGTCGAGACCTACTACAGCTGGGAGGAACACCGCTTTCCCGGCACATCGTGCCTCGACCTCCCGGTCGGCTTTGAGCTGGCGGCCTCCGAAGAATGCGGCTAAAAGTTTTGCGAGATCCCGAGTTTGTTTTGCAAGATCCCGAGTTAGTTTTTGCGAGATCTCGCAAAAGTCCGTCTTAATTTTTTTTCTCCCATGTCCCCTGCGGGGCTCCGTAGAGTTGACCCACAAAACAAAGTAAAGCTATTTTTCAGCAATGAGCCCGACACAAACCCGTATTAGTCAGAGGTCCCTTTACTACGGTTTGGAGCCGCGGACCTTCAGTAACAGTAATAAATCACAGCAATAGTACATTCACGTAGTTGTAAAATGCATGATAATATGTTAAGTAATCCAAAGTATTCAGAATACGTTACTCTCATTGAGTAACGTAATGGAATACGTTACAGAATACATTTTGGGGCATGTATTCTGTATTCTGTAACATTTTAAAAGTAACCTTCCCAACACTGTTCACTATGAACATTTCATTAAACAGCTTCGCTCATAATGTGACTCCCAAGCAAAGCTTTAAAGGCTGCCCTCATCGGTCTTTCAATGAATATTTTTAAGATTATACAAAATTTGAGCTCATACGATAATCTGTCAAAGAAAGAATAAGAGTCTTACAATCCTCCACAGTCTTCCACAAAATAAACTGCTGATTTTACGCTATAATCAACTGTCACAGTCAAAATGACTAAAATCTCACAATCTATGTCACATATGGCTGAATGATATCATGAATCCATTATAGTATACAGTTCGTACTAACCTGATTATATAGAGCGCAGAATAACTGTGCTCGATTTCTGTCACATCCAAATCTGTTAGTTGAGATTTTTAAAACTGTTTTAATATATTTGATCTGTTACAATAGCCAGTTATCTTCTTCTTCTTCTTATGTTCCCGCTACAGCCTGGTGATGTGAACGGGTAGATATTGTTGCTTGAAGCGTCCATGCATGCACGGTTATTTAGTGTGGCTACATAGATGTTAAACAGTTACTGTTGTAATTTGGGATGTTTGCTTTTGGGTGAAAAATAGAACACTCAGCCATTAATTTTATTTATTTATTTTTTGGCCGGTCCCGTTTGGTTCTTTTGCCATCAGAATTATGGTCTAAAGGCGAAGAAAGATGCCCAACAGATTTACTTTACCAAATTGACCATCCCAGCCTTGCCGTAATGGTCTATTTCATTCACCTTTTATTGTTTATTTTATTGTTTATTTTTTTTAATTTTCACTTGCTAGATACGGGACAGACTTGAATGAGGAAAAGAAAAGGGAGAAAAGAAGAGGGGGAAAAAACAGCGGAGAAGAGGGACGGGGATAAAGGGCAAAAAACCAAAAATCAAGTAAATAAGCAGACAAAAAAAAATACATATATCAATCACCTGGATCACCTGTTGAGAAAGAAAAAAGAAAACAAGCAGAAGAAAATGAGAGCAATACAATAAACAACATCACAATGATATATGGGAATATAACAGTAAATACTAAATATTATTATTATTGTGCAGCACGTAAGATCGACAGCGCACAGTGTGCTTTGAGGTAGGAGCCAAAAAGGGTGTAGTTTGTGTGTGTGAGCACCCGTGTGTACACCTGTGAGCATGGACGCGTTTGTTTTTAAAAGGTTCCTTCATGTAATGATCTGCTAGAGGGTGTGGGGAGCCACTGCCCCGTCCTCCAGGGCATGAAGCAGGTATGGAGGAAATCAAGACTCCAGACATCCAGAGGCCCCCAGAACACAAGAGACCAAGGAAGACCAACAGAGGGGCAGCTGCGCCACCATCCCAGAAAGAGCTGAGGAGAGTCCCAGATGAGGGGTCACTCAGCAGCCGCGGAGCAGAAGCCAGGGGGGGTTGCAGTGACGTGCCCGTGAGCTCCGCCGGCAGCCAGCTGTGCCAGAGTGACCGAGCCCCAGGCCGAGAGGCCGAGGGCACCCCACCCCCGAAGTGGCCCGAGCGAGCCCCAGGCTCCAGGCCCCGATAAGCAGCCACCAAGGAGTGAGCCGGTGTGTACCTGGGCGCCCATCCCCAGACACAAAGAACCACCAACGCACCGATGTCTGAGGGCGTCTGCCACTGGCAGGGGAAGTGGTGGGGGGAGATTGGCCTCCATACCTTAGAGGGCCTGAGATGTCCCCAGAGAGGTGGCATCTGACATACCCAACCTGACATATGGACACAGACATACAGACACACACAGATACAAACATCCATTCCCACCATCATGCTCTCATATGCAATTACTCAACACTCAACCAACGTGGAGACAGACATAGAGAGACACTGTACACACAATCACACTCCCCAAGCGTACTCTAAGAACCGGGTCTAGGTACCTTTGCCCCTGGAGGGGGAAACTGCACCCAGACCCAGGTGGTGTTACCCTTTTTCCCTGCGGTGGGGAGAAGCAGACTGCCCCGACTCCGCAGCAGCAGGGAGGCCCCACACTCCAGACCCCAGTCGGACGGCCAACTCCTCCTCGCGGCCCCCCGCTCCAGCAGGTCGCAGAGAACGGGGGTGTGAGAAGACTCCAAAACCTCCCTCTGCCGCTCATATGTAGTGTTGATGCATGTGTGTTCTAAGGTGCATTTAAAACCCAGGAGGGCATGGAGCTACCTGCCAGAGAGCAGCAGGTAAGCGCATAGCCCCTCCTGATAGCCCTCAGTGTCTACATGTATTTAAAATTGAGAGGTGGGCAACGACGCCAGGGGTGAGGTGTACACCCTGATGGTCTTTTGGAGCGGGAAGAGGGAGGCAGCTGGAGATGGGGAGGGAAGGAAGGGAGGGGCAAGTGACCCCTCCCTGGGGCCAGCTCCCCCGCTGACCCCAGTAGGCACCCCCATACTCCGCAACCCGCCAGGGAAAGGGGGCCCAGGCGGACCAGGGCCCAGAACAGCAGCGCCGCCCGGCCCCACAGAGCCCGGGACAGCCCACCTGACCCCACCACAGAGAAAACTGCACCCACCCCGTCATCCACTCTTCCAGACTAGACAAGGCAATAGACGCCCAGGCTGAGATCTTCCTCCACCTCTCCTGTATCTCACCCTCCTGCAGAGTGAGTTCCTGAAGAGAGGAGAGCTCCTGCAAGGTGTAACAACCTCCCCCACCAGTTGAAGAGCCCCCCAGGTGGCTCGATGCACTGGCGGAACCCTGCGCCAGGGCCGGGCCCCCATACACCCACCCGCCCACAACCCCAGCAACATACCAACCAGGACCCAAACCCCCGAGGCCCAGCCAGGGCCCCAGCCCAGAGACGGAGCGCCCCCAGAACCTCACGCCCGTCCCGGACTAACCCAGGGGCAGCCAGGCTACCAGGTCAGTAACCCATGTCCGTCAGCATAGACCCTCCCCTAGCCCCGCTGCACGCAGCCACGAGGAAACCGTCACCTAGGAGCCAACAGAGCCCCTAATAGGCCATGACCGCTACCCCGGGTTGAGCCCCCCAAGGAAGATGCTCCTGGGGAACCCCCCGACGCCCTAAGCCTGTCCCTACCCCCACACCAATCACAACAGCGAAGGTGGGACCAAACTATGACCCCCCCACCCCCACTAGGTGATGGAGCTAATCAAAGGAGCCCAGAGCAATTGATCTGATGTGGTGGCAGAGGCTGTATCGAGACTAATGTAATCTAATAGATAATTTCTATATTGGTTAGAATTAAGATTATTTTTATTTTTCCAGTTCATGAGGACTGTTTTCTTGGCTATTCATAGGGCAGTGAAAACCATATGGGCTATATTCTTATCTGTAGTGACATTATCTAAGCTGCCCAACAAACACACTAAAGGGGAAGTTGGAATGTTACATTTCAGACACTTCGATAAGTCTTCACATATCTCGCGCCACAACTTCTGAACTGGTGGACAGAACCAAAGAGCGTGGATATAATTGTCCAGTGTATTGGTTTGACAGTGTGAGCAGTTGTTGGTAGACGTAAAGCCCATCTTGAACATCCGATGACCTGTATAGTGCACTCTATGTAGTATTTTGTATTGAATTAATTGAAGACTGGGATTTCTAATTAGATGAAAGGTTTTTAAGCAAATCTGAGACCAGAAGTTTTGGTCTAAGTTAACTGATAAATCCGCTTCCCATTTTGCAATAGGAAGTGATATTGATTCATCTGTTTTAGAAAGCTGTATATTTTGGATAGTATTTTGGGGGTTTTAAGAGTAAGAAATTGAACTACACTTGGTGGTGTTTGTAGTTCAACTTGACCCGGTTTAAATTTCTTTTTTACTATGGATTTAATTTGTTGATATTCTAAAAATCTTTTCTTGTTGATCCCATATTGTGTAACTAGTCTGTTAAATGAAATAAATTCTGTTCCTTCCAGTATATGTTCTAAATATTTGATTCCTTTACCACTCCAATCTGAAAAGTTTATCATATTATTGTTTTGTAATATGTCAGGGTTGTTCCAGATAGGTGTACGTTTGCATGGGATTAAAAAAGACTCCGTCAATTTTAGAAACTCCTACCATGCTGTCAGAGAAGAGCTGATGTTGATGCTTTTAAAGCATTCATGTCGTTGGATGTTTGAGCTGATAAATGGTAGATCTGAAATCTCTAGATTATTGCAAAGTGCTTGTTCTACAACTAGCCAAGGTTTATCTAAGAGGGTATGTTTTAGCCATCCTGAGATAAACTGAAGCCTGTTGGCTAAGAAGTAGTGCTGAAAGTTAGGTAGTTCTAATCCTCCTTTATCCTTGGTTCTTTGTAGTGTTTTTAAGCTTATACGTGGGGGCTTATTTTTCCAAAGGAATTTGGACATACATGAATCTAGAGATCTGAACCAATCTTGTGGCGGTTTAGTTGGGATCACTGAGAATAAATAATTTATTTTTGGTAAGACCATAATTTTTATAGCGGCAACCCTTACCATGATATGGGTAAACATTTCCACCTAGCCAGATCGCCTTCTCCCTTCTTTAAAAGTGGGATATGGTTTAATTTAGTTAGATCTGCAAGCTTGGGAGAAACATTAATACCTAAATATTTGATATTTCCCAATTGCAGTGGTGTAGAAGAGGAATTATGGAAGGAGCAATTAATCGGAAGGACTGTAGATTTTGACCAGTTAATTGAGTAATCTGATATTCTTGCAAAAGAGTTTATCAATTCAATCACCCCAGAGATATTGGTTTGTGAATTTTGGAGAAAGAGTAACACATCATCCGCATAAAGGCTGATTTTATGTTCCATGTTCTTGCATTTTATGCCCTTAATTACTGAATTCTGTCTAATTGCTGCTGCTAGTGGTTCGATAAAAATTGCAAACAGTGAAGGGGAGAGTGGGCATCCCTGCCTGGTGCCCCTCAGGAGACAGAAGCTGGAGGATGTCTGGTCATTTGTTCTGACACAAGCTGTTGGGGAATTATATAATATTTTAACCAGTTAATGAAAGAGGATCCAAAACCAAATTTGTGTAAAGTTGCAAATAGAAATTTCCAGTTAACTCTGTCAAATGCTTTTTCTGCATCTAAAGAGAATATTGTAGTTTCTAGGTTTTTACTTTATGAGTAGTCTATCAAATTAAGTAATCTACGTGTATTTGTTGATGAGTGCCTACCTTTTATGAAACCAGTTTGGTCAGGATGAATTAAGAGGGGCTTTCTCTTTGAGAGAGCTTTGCAGATTATTTTAAGGTCTACATTTATAAGGGATATTGGACGATAGCTTGAGGGATATACAGGGTCTTTGCCTGGTTTTAGCAGGAGATTAATGTTTGCAGAATTCATATTTGATGGAAGTCTGCCCTTTTCTTTGATTTCCAACAACGTTCTGTAGAAAACTGGTGCTCGAATCGTCCAGAATTCTTTGTAGAATTCTGCAGGAAAGCCGTCTGGACCTGGAGCTTTATTATTGGGCACACTTATCAGGGCTTCCTGGAGTTCACCTGGTGTCAGTGGTGAATCCAGTGCCATTGCTTGAGTGTCTAATAATTTTGGAAGAGTTATGTTGTCCAAAAACTGATCAATTTTCTTTTCAGATGGGTTTATTTGTGGTGAATACAACGTTTTATAGAAATCCCTGAAAATGTTGTTTATTTGTTTTGGTTCATATATTGTGTTCCCAGATGTATCGTGAACAGCACATTTTTCTTTATTTATTTTTAGCTGATTTGCTAGAAATTGACCGGATTTATTACCATGTTCATAATTTTGTAAGCGTAGTCTTTGTACTAAGAATTTTGTTTTTTTTTATCAATTATCATTTAATTCTAGTTTTGTTTTGCGTATTTTGTTCAATGTTTCCTGATCTTGGTGGGACGCGTAGGCTTCTTCTAGTGATTTGATGGTTTTTTCTAATTCCTGGATATTTTTGTTTTCTTTTTTCTTTTTATGTGATGAGAAAGAAATTATTTTACCTCTCATCACAGCTTTCCCTGCTTCCCATAGAACAGAACCTGATGTTCTGGGAGTGTCATTATAGTCTAAATATGAAGTCCACTCTTTTTTAAAATATTTAATAAAGTCTTCATCTTTAAGTAGTGATGTATTAAATCTCCAGTTTTTACTTGGCGTAGTATTATTCTTGTGCATTAGTGTTAAAGATACAGGACCATGATCGCTGACAGCTATAGGTCTGCTCAGTGTCTGAAATGTCGCTCAGCAGTGAGCTGCTGACCAAAAAATAATCCAGATGAGAGTAGGAGTGATGGACATGTGAGAAAAAAGTATATTCCTTACTGGAGGGGTGAAGGGAGCGCCATACATCGCAAAGACCAAAGTCGCTCATATACTGTTTGATTATATTTGTGGATTGCCAATTACGCTGAGTTCCTGCTGTATTGAGCCTATCCATTTCTTCATTTAGTCCAAGGTTGAGGTCGCCTCCAAGAACAAGTGTGCCATCTAAGTGTTCAGAGAGTGCACTGAAAAAAACGTGAAAGAATGAGAGATCATCAACATTTGGACCATATAAACTTGCAATACATAGCTTTTTTTTTTTAAGTATAGATAGTTTAATGATTAAGAATCTGCCCTCTGGATCTATAACTGTATCGAGTACTCTGAAATTAATATTTTTATGTATTAAAATTGCTACTCCCCTTTGTCTAGAATTATAACAAGCTGAGAACACATTAGGAAACTCAGGTGTTTTAAGTTCATTCGAACCTCTAAGAGGTCTGTGGGTCTCTTGTAAAAGGACAACATCTGCCTGTAGTTTTTTGAGTTGGTTAAATATTTTTAACCTCTTTTCTCTGGAGCCAGCTCCATTTACATTCCATTTAACGAACCTTAGTGCACCCATAGATGTCTGTGTATAACTAGGGATGTATGCTGTGTGCGTCGCTTAGACAGGTGGAGAGAATACATCACTTGTTCATAAATAAAGAGAAGGAGAGAGAGAAAAAATGTGTGGCAAGATGCTCCCTGAGTCTGACTATGTGTGTGCATATTTACTAATATGAGTAGGCTTGGCTTAAGTGTGTGTATCCTATACGACTGTGTGCACTGTCTGACTGATGTAAATGTGCTGCCATTGAGCGCATGACTGTGCGTGATCATGCGGTGCGTATGTGTCGAAATAAAAGATGTTGTTTGTGGATGAGTGTGGAAGCAGGTGATCGAAGCAGTGAAAGAAAATAGGAAAGAAACCAAGGACAAGGGTGAGCAGCATAAAAACAAGACGGGGGAAAAGAGAGAGAAAAAACGAGAAGAAAAAACCCCCGAAAACATTCCGATTAAATCACTGACGGAGAGTGACGGTGTTAATTCTGCTATGAAATCACACTTAAGATGCGATTTGATACCGGTAAGTTAAACAGATGTTAATGCAAGTTAGTGTGAGTGGATAGGGAAAGGGTGTAGCGGATTCTTATCTGGTGTGAAGTTAATACAGCCACGGAGTGATGTCGAGGTTGCGGAGCTGTCCGTCCACGTACAGCCGGTCCACAGAGATGACAGCGCGGGAGCCCTTCTGGATGAAGTCGCGTCGGATTGTGAAGAGGACCCTGCGTCGTTCCAGGATCTCTTTGGGGAACTGTTCGTTCACGCTGAAGTCCGTTCCTTTTAATTCCCTGCCGCGGCTTTTCACATGTTCCTTTTGTTTGAAGTGGCCGAATTTGGCCACAATAGGACGTGGTCTCCCGGTCGCAGCCCGCATGGGGCCGAGGCGATGTACCCTATCGAAGATGATGTTCTTCACCGTGTCCTCCGGCAGCTTCAGGTGGATTTTGATGAAGCTTTTTACCGTGGTCTCCGCGTCCTCTCCAGCGGCTTCTGGAATACCAGAAAATACCAGATTATCACGCATGCTACGAGCTTGTAGATCAATAACTGTTTCTTTTATTTTTTTATTTTCTCTATTTAGCTGAGTAACATTGTCTGTGAGAGATTTCACCGACTCCCTTAGCGTGGCATTTTCAGCAGCGAGCGTTTCCACCTGCTGCTGGCTGAACTCCAGGGATTCTCGCAAGGATTTAAATTCCCGGTGAAGAATCTCCACCAAGGACAGCCTTGCATCAAAACTGGACAATCGTTTGTCGATTGACTCCAGTATGTCGACAATATCTTTGCCGGCTGGCGATGTTGTGCCGGGGGAATCTGCCGGGCGTTGTCTTTTTGACGACGGCGTCTCAGATTTGGCCGGGGAAGCTGCACTCTGGGCCTTCTTCATCACGAGATCCTGAAAGCACTGATCAATATAATCTTGGAGAGTCTCTAAACTCTCCCCGTTGTTCTCCAGGGTGTTGGAGATGATTAAGCAAATGTTGTTAGTTATATGACAATTGATAAGTGTATTTGGTAATACTGAAGCTTAAATGAATTTGTTCAAATCTAAACTACCATTTGCTTTAATTTTCCGCCAAAATCTCCGGCGTCTGACGTCAATTACAACATGAGTCGCTTACCTTGTCCGTCACTTCCGTCACTTACCTCCTCCTTACCTACCTGGTAAGGAGGAGGTAAGCCCTTCAAAAGAAAAATGCAAATTGGTTGATGGCCATACTGAGGCAAGGACTATGAAGCTTAGACCAGCAGTCCCCAACCTTTTTTGCGCCATGGACTGGTTAATGGTCGACAATATTTTCACAGACCTGCGTTTAATGTGTCATGGATAAATACAACAAAATAAAACCAGTACCGGTACACAAAAAAAAAGAATTATTAATAACACATGGGAAAAGACCCAGGGAAACCAAGTTAATGGTTAATAAAAATGATTAAAAATAAATAAATAATGATAAAAACCAATAAAAACCCTGAAAACCATAAATTTCACACCCGAACCTCAACTCTCGCGGCCCAGTACCAAACGATTCACAGACTGGTACCGGTCCATGGCCTGGGGGTTGGGGACCGCTGGCTTAGACCAAAGGTCTATCAGTGCATAAGATTATGCAGGCAATCCTCAGCCTTTTAATACAATCAGTTTGTGAGTAGCCAGTGGAAGGTGTTTATAGAGTTTGGGAGAGGCTGTATATTGCAGATCTCTTATAGTTTCTGATATGCTTTAACCCACCGTGAAACCAAAAACAAGGGATATTTAAGACTGAATTACCCTTTTTTCCACATGAAGACCTCAAAACATTTTTGGTCTGGCAGGCAGTCAGACCAATTTCATAGTGATTTAAAGTATTAAAACTGCTATAAATGACATGTTACTTTCTTTTTGTAGTCAGTCTCAAGTTTAAAAAATTCTTTATAAAGAGACCTGACAAGAGTGCAGCACAAATTGCAACAAATATAACAGATCTATAAAGATATTTAAAATGGCCCAAGATGACTGACAGATTATAATGCAGCAAACAGAGTAATAATGCAGAGGCTATAGGACACTTGCAAAATAGGGCTTTTTGTAATGTTATCTATTACTACAACTTATTTAGCAATATAAGCCAAAACTACTGCACATAAAAACACACATAAAAATATTATTTTTTTGGCATGATGCTAGGATGCAAATACCAGTGAGAATTTCTTATGTCAAGTACTTCTGATGTATGATGAATAATACAATGCCAAAACTTAATCTATGTCTTTACTGCAATCACAATTACACTCCCCTAGTAACAGGCTACATATCATTAGGAGTGAGTGCACTGCTTGAGTAAAAGAGACAAATAACACAGGCCATCCCACAAAGCTATCATCAGGTAGCCTTATCTGATATTTGATTGCCTGTGTTGTGATATTTTAATGTTTCTTTTATGTCTGATACCTTTACTAATATTTGTAAATAGACTATAGTGATCAGGACTTATGAATGGGTTATATATAAAATAAAGAAATGGCCCATTTTGCAAGTAATGAATCTGGGCTATTGTATGTAGTTCTTTTCACTTAAAAGTGTGTTTACAGAATTGTGATGTTATATTTATTACAATTTCCGTTGCCCTCTCTTGGCCAGATCTCTCTTGAAAAATACATTTTTGATGTCACTGACACTTTTTAAAAAGAACAAAAAAACAACAGTAACTTTGCAAAAACTGACTGCAGATTCTACTTTGTGATAGGAATATTCTTTCTGTCTCAAAATGACCTGATATTATTCGTGAGTGACATGTTTCAGATATTTTTTGACAGATTATAGGCCAACAAGTCATTTATAACACTTTAAATTCTAGCAGTCATTTTTTGGCAAGTACCGAAAATCGCTTTTTGACATAAGATGAGTTTTTGGCACAATACCTGTCCATAAATATTTCCATTAAAACTACAATAACAAAACCCAAGAACAACCAAACAGAAGCAACAACAACAGGAAAGTAGCTGCCAATATTAATAAACAGACACAGGCTTACTTTATTTGAAGAGTAAGTCCAAGCAGGTATCCTCCTTGATAAAGATGTTGATGGCGTTCAGTTATATCCCTCTCTCATTCTTGCTGATATCTCAGATAGAAATAAAAGCTCTTTTCTTGAACCCTCTGGCTGGGGCAAGTGCAGGGCTTGTTTTCCTGATGGTCCCATAGGTCAGTCGCTGGCCTCCCTTCACTTGAAAGCTGACGGCTTTCTTCAAAAGGAAGCCGTGAAAATTAATGTGGGTCCATCTGCCTGCTTCAGACATAGCTGCTTTATCATTATGTAAAGTCTCCACAGAGGAGCACAGCAGTAAAATACAGGCAGGCAGACTGCAGGACCCAGCTATAGGCTAACCTCTGATGACGATATTTACGTCACTGCCTAGGCTAGCACTGCCAGAAAGGCTATAGCACTGTTAAGTACCTAAAAACTGCATAAACACACATCCCTGATATTTAATAGGGCAGGGCTGATATCTGTTCAGTGATGGCGTTTGTCTACAGCAGCAGTCAGTATTTTGAAGTCTTAACAAGCATTTCTTTTAAATATAATTTATATAATAATAATAGCTACAACCAAGAATTTGACTTGAAGTTACCAAAAAACACACGGATTAGCAAAGTGGAGGCAAACACTGCAGAGAGGTCTGTTGAGCAAGTTAGCTCTCAGCAGCTCTATTTTATGCAGTCGTGCATTAAAACCCATGAACTATGACTGAAATGTTTTCACATTTATCAATTAAATCATTTCATAAGATGTTTGAGCAACAAAATAGATTTTTTTCAACTTCAAGAAGTGGCCAAATTATATTTACCTAATGCTAAGAGCTAGCATAAGCTAGCTCAACTGATTTTGTTTTTATGATAATTTTTATTTGTTTTCTAGGTAAACAAGTAATTTTATAGAAATATATTACAATATTAAGTTCATAACTTAATTTTGGCTGGCTAGTTTTGTTTTTGTTCTGTATCAAGGAATTTCTATCAAATAGAAAGTAAAATGGTGGATGTATGACATATATCAGTTTAAAAGAAATTAACAGAAATAAAATAAGAAAAATGTTGCGTAATATTTGATTAATATACACAATCTTCGTTTTTTAATGATTAGTTAGTGGAATTTACTAACTCTGGACAGTGTGAACAGCACCCTTATGTGAGGGTGCTGCTGGGTACAGCACGTAGGAGGCAGACAAGCTCAAATGCAAATGGATGGACTTTGGTGGGTTAAAGACTGTTCCATCTGAATGCACCTGCTCATTTGAATTTTCATACATTCATCCCTTGGGCAATGCCATTGTCGCAGTTCAAGTCCGGATGCTTGAAAATAGATAATCCAGTCTCTAAAGGTTTATTTTTTAAATTTAATTTTATTATTAAAACAACTCCCAAAATCCATCAACAACATGGAGAGAGTGGGAAATTTGGTAAATGGGCAGGTTTATTATATGGCACTCTTTTCTAAAGCCTGAATGCTTTCTGTCTAACATTCACTCTCCAATGAACAATGAATATATTTATATATGAGCCTTGTTTGGAATAAATGCTAGCTAACTAAGTGTTGCTTGTGGATTTTATCTTCAAACATTTTAAGCTGTATTCTGCCAAATATCTTTTAAAAAACATTTTGTTTGTGCTGCTCAGTTCCTGGACAAACAAGGTGGACAAACAAATCCCCTTCAGCCTGACCTGAGCTGGGTCTGGCCTCTACACAAAGTGCAGTTCAAAGACTCCAAAGAAAAGTTTTTTGTTTTGAGTTTGGGAACAGGATCGGTTGTGTTTAGATTCAGTTTCTTGTCACCTCGAGTAAATCAGAATCATTCACTCAACTTTCCTGGAGGTGGTCCCTCTTTTGTTGTGGATCTGATAATTGTTCCCCAAACCATGGAAGAAGGAGTGAGGTGTGTGTAAGGTGGGTGGAGAAGGATGGAGAGGAGGGATGGAGAGAGACTGAAGGGCTGGAGGAGAGGAAAGTGGAACCAAGGAGATGGAGCGAGATTAGGGCGAGAGGCAAGACTTTAGCCAGCTTCCTCTGTGGAAAGAAGGAAACAAGAAGAGCACAGAGGAACAACACAAGAAAGACAACTCTGGAATGAATCAACATGTTAAAATTGACTAATAACAATGAAAAATAATTTATATACAATTAAATTAGTGGACAGTCTGTTACATTTTGAAAATGAGCACTTGGAATGGCTTAATACTGATTTATTAAATCATACAGCATATAAACAGCATATATTAAATATATACACAGCCCTCTGAATTCATTCAGCAAACATGAAACAATATGTTACAATGTAATTGGTGAGGGTTCTGTCCTGTTATGAATTAATGGACCTGGTGAAACCCATCTTTGCTATTTGGTATCAAAATAAAAAATACAAATCATAAATGAATAAAACAGCAAACAGTCTAAGTGTAGTTGTCTGTCTTCAGTGGGAAACAAAGGATTTAGAGCTGCAAGACAGAAAGACTAGCTTCTTTTGAGATGGAAAAATGTTGTTGGTTTCAGTGTTTTGATGCAATTTGTTGACAATAAGTGTAAAATGCTGTCTGTTCCATCCTTTAATTTCCCTTTCTGCAGAAATCCTGCATCTTTAAAGCATACAAGGGCTTGCGACTTCTGAGTGAAGGCATGCTGGCAGCTGCAATAATGTTAGGTCATGGCCAGTCATGCCTACTGAGTTTTCTGGCATCCTAGTTCTGATAGGTAACCTGCCAACATGAGTCATGAACAATGTTCCCTCTAAGCTGCGCACGTGCGCAATTGCGCACTGCTGGCACGGAAAAAAAAAAAACTAACCTGAATTGAAATTAAAATTAATACTTTAACAATTCTGTTTTGCAGTGTTAGTCAATAAGTGACTGGCTGCTCCCGTATGGGATTAGAACGATGCCACCTTATCCCATGTAGAGATGACAGTGGACTTCAGGAGACATCCCTAAACTCTGCTCCCCCTCACCATATCAGACAGCCCTGTGTCGACTGTGAAGACCTTCAAGTTCCTGGGTACCACCATCTCCCAGGACCTGAAGTGGGAGACCAACATCAACTCCATCCTCAAAAAGACCCAGCAGAGGATGTACTTCCTGAGACAACTGGGGAAGTACAGTCTTCCACAGAAGCTGCTGATCCAGTTCTACACTGCGGTCATTGAGTCTGTCCTGTGCTCCTCCATCACAGTCTGGTATGGTGCAGCCGCTAAACAGGACAGGAGCAGATTACAGCGGACTGTACGGGCAAGAGAAGATCATCGGTGCCCCCCTGCCCTCCATCCAGGATCTGTACCTCTCAAGAACCAGGAAACGGGCAGGGAAAATCATCACAGACCCCTCACACCCTGGACACAGACTTTTTGATCTGCTGCCCTCTGGCAGACGATACAGAAGCCTGCAGACCAGGACCACCTGACATAGGAACAGTTTCTTTCCCTTTGCCATCTCCCTTCTAAACAGTTGACCTGTCACACTGCTCCCACTGCCAGACTGCAACTGCACCTTATGTACATTCTGTAGTATTCATTCCACCTCATTTCATTTCTGTATTTTATGTATATAAGTTTAGATTAGTTATTTATAGTTGGTTTATACAGCTTTGTGTATGTATGTGTATGTATGTGTAATGTGTGTATATAGACACGTGTGTGTGTGTGTGTGATTTACATTGCTGTGCTTGAGAGCCACCATCTACAGGAACCAAATTCCCTGTATGTGTCTGCTGTTGAGTTCAAATATTGAGGAGGGATACAGGAGGTAATCAACTTTCGTAATAACAACACTGGTCCAGCCAGGTGAAGTCAAACGATGATTTTTAATGACACGCGTGGGGAGACGTCTCCAACTTACAGAGCATAAGCAGGTGTTTTATACCTTTCAGGGCTTAAATTTAATACGCCCCTTCAACGTCAATCAGATACAGGTCATACATAGAATTCAAAATCAAACATATACTTGGCCAACAAACACGATTCTGATTCTGACAGTCCAGCCAATAATTCACATTCGTATATACACAGCTAATCAACGTGGTTGACCGGCTATGACAGCGTCCTTATGTGCCAGTGTAACCCAGATCATTATTTGAGTATGGGATTTCTGATTATTTGTAGTCACTGAACGCACCACTGTGTGCGCATAGCCACTCTCTAGTCCAGCCAGTGTTGCCAACTTAGTGACTTTGTCGCTATATTTAGCGAGTTTTCAGACCCCCTAGCGACTTTTTTTCTACAAAAAGTCGCTAAAAAAAGACGTGAAAGCGCATATCGCTTTTACTCTCAAGAAGCAGCGGGTGCTGTAACGCAGTCAGTTCTTCTTTTATTCTTTTACTCTTATGCTGTTTTGTGGATCACAAGGTTTAAAACTACTTATAAACACACACACACAAAGTAACTCCACCAGAGTGCCTATTTCGGGTCACTTTTGCCGGTCCAAGCCCGGGTAAAGGAGCAGGGTTGGAATTGTGACATTAAAAAAACAATAATTGCTAAAATAAATTTAATTTGTAGTTCTAAATAAATTCTAAATGCATTTAGGACGTTTTTTACTCACTTTATCTGTCTTTCACGATGTTATTTCTCTCTCCAACAACATAGATTACAATTACGTTAGCATGACCAATTATGCAAATTAGGTGATGACGTCATTTAGCGACTTCTAGCGACTTTTAGGACAGCCAATAGCGATTTTCCTTACTGAGGAGTTGGCAACACTGAGTCCAGCTACAGAGTATTTTCCTTCCGTTCGTCCGATGAGGCGCATGCTGCTCTCGTGCCCTCTACGAGCTAGAAATTCGGGTACAGTAGACCTTTGAGTTGCTGTGAATAGTTTTAAAAACCTTTATATGTGAAGCTAATGTTTTAATATGTTGTTAGGAAAAGGAGTCTTGTAGCGGTTACGAACGTGAAGCTGAGCTGAATCCAACAGCCATTTGCCATTACGTGAACCCCTCTGGTGAGTTAGTTTGCAGCGCATGTTTGTATGAAATATTTTGTGCCTTATTATGTTGCAGCGAGGTATCAAATCTACCACTGTCATGTTTGTTAAGAAAGAGGCTAAATATTGTATAATGTGTGTTATTAGCTGACTGTTAGCAAGCTAGCCGTTAAGTGAGCCTGGCTAATGTCCTAAAATGGCGGCCGACACGAGGTCAGTTACAGTGTTATTATGTTATGCCTAAGAGAACAGCATTAATAAGCATTGTTAACAGCATTTATGTTCTGTTATATTTTTATTTTGACAAACCTGTATTATTATAATGGTAAGACTGTTAAATAAACCATTAGTGACATGGACACTGAGTCAGTGGTACTGATACTTATGAACATTTTAGTTAATTCTTCTGCACACTTGTGTGTAGGCTGGTTTGTGTGCCCTGGATCCGACTGGATGAACTGCCTTGTGGAAGTCTTCATCTGATGACTCCGCTGAACCGTAGATGGTTGTTGCTGCGGGTGGATGTTTCTGCTTGCTGGATGCTATTATTGGATGCTACACCGTTCCAACAGAGCGGTAGGAACAATTCAAAGGGCCCCAACGATGCACTTTACTTTTCCCTGAGCTCAGGTGATTTTCTTTTGGCCAAAGGACCTTGAAGGATACATATTTGAGTTTATTTATTTATTTATTTATTTTTTGGAACACTGAGTGGAAAGACACTACAAAAAAGGTTTATTATTCAAAATTGTGTCTAATAAATGTGTTTATGTTAAGTGAGTGTGGTGTCCATTGTGTGCTGGAAGCCTTATTGTTCCTGTGGTGGAGCAGCTACTACCAATCTCCTTTACGAAACTAGTCTCTGATGGGATACAGGTATTTGGGAGACATTTGATTTCTTGTAACCTATTTCTAGAGAAACTGTGGTTCTGGGTTAGACATCGGGTTGAAATTGATGACACCGACACCTAGTGAACTGCCCAAGGTCAACAGTCCTGATTTCCACGCATTAAGGGTTTGGCGTAAGTACAGATTGCGTTACAAGTGGCGAGCCAGCCAGGAGATTGGTGAATAGTAGCACTTTGACTTTCCAGCTCACAACACCTACCTTTTCATTTTCCCTTGACCCTATTGAGTTCGACATGGATCTTTGCAGACGTTTTGATGTAGATGGCCAGTGCTCACTTTTTGTGACTGGCATTGAAGGGATTTACACAGATGATGACATTGCTAGTTTTTTTTCAGTAAATGGTAAAGTTTCTCGGATAGTTCGAATTCCAGATGAATCAAACCAGCCAGAGGGTAGAGTCCTGATAGAATATTTGTCCGATCAAGCCATTTCCAAGATCAACCCCCAGATCTTAGGCGACTTGCCGAGCCCCAAGGATCCTGCTATCGGTTGGTCTGTCAAAACCATTCGAGATGTTGCTCAGGAAGAGGTAGGCAAGGAGTTAGCTCGTAGATACTTAGAAGAACTGAAGGCTGTTGGAGATAGTGGTAAAGCAGGTTTCTTGAGTGTTATTTAGAGTGAGGTCAAAGAAGCTCGACATAACTCTGAGATTCCTGACACACAGCCACACACAGCTCAGGATGGTGACACATCCCTCCATGACACTGTAATTAGTGATCATGATGAACCTAATCACTACACACAGACCCACAATGCACCTGTTAGTGCTGTGGTGAACCCTGTTAATATCGACCACAGTCTCCTTAACCCACCTCAGATTCAAAAAGTTGTTGTTGAGCACGTTATCAGAAATGACTCAACAGCCCCGTGGTCTACACAAACCAGACTGCGTACCTTTTCTGGCCGTGCTCCTAGGCCCAATGGTGAGGTAGACTATGAAACATGGCGCACACAAGTGGACCTTCTTATCAGTGATTGCTCCCTTAGTGATGTGCAAAAGGTTAGGAAAATACTTGAAAGTTTGCTAAGTCCAGCAGCCGATGTTGTTAAGTTGCTTGGTGTGAGCTCACCACCCAGGACTTATATTAGGCAGCTCGATTCCGCTTTCAGTGTTGTAGAGGACGGAGAAGAGTTATTTGCAACCTTTCTCAGCTCCAACCAGAATAGCGGGGAAAAGCCTTCAGCATATTTGAACAGACTCCATAGCCTCCTCACTCGAGCTATTTCTAGAGGGGGAGTCTCTGTTGAAACTTTAAGCGAACACCTACTCAGACAGTTTATTAGAGGCTGCTGGGACCAGAGTCTCATTATAGCTCTCCAGCTAGACAACAAAAAGAACAGTCCACCAACATTCCCAGATCTACTCCTTATGTTGAGGACCGAGGAAGGTCGTAGATCTGCAAAACTAGACAGGATGAAAAAACATCTGGGTGCTACAAAAGCAGCTGTACATGCCCACTCCATTTTTGATGTACCCTCCTATGATGATGAGCCCGTTCCGACACAGACTGCAAAACAGAGCGAAGCATCTAAGCTTGAGAGGAGAGTGGATGAGCTTTCAGAGCAGGTAGAGAAACTGAGTCAAAGGTCCAAGAATTCTCCTTTTGACAGTGAGCTTAGTACAGCGTTAAAACAGAGACAAGAAGAAACTGTTAAACTTGAAAGTAAAATAGATGAGTTGTCTAAACAACTCAGAGAGCTCACTCAGAACCAAAAATGTCCTAAAGAGAATAATAGTGATGGCAAAGACTTCCTTACGGCAAGAAATAGCAGTGCCAGGAGACCAGTTAAGGTTCCCTCTATGCCAAAAGCATGGTTCTGCTTTAGATGTGGTGAAGATAACCACATTGCCACTCGATGCCCAAATGAACCCAACCAGGCACTAGTCCGTCAGAAGAATGCTGAGTTAAAGGAAAAGCAAGGAAGGTTCCAAGCCCAACAGGTTACTGAGCCTTTTGCTTTAAACTTGTAGCGGCTCCTGCTGTGGGACGTCCAGGAGCTGAGACCAGCATTAGTCCCGCCTCAAGTGACCAAAGAATTGGTGTTCAGAGCAAAATAAAGACCCAGACAATGGTTCAAGATTTCGGTTCCCAATCCCGCTTGCCACCCGGTCTGATAGGTCCTCGTTGTTCAGCTTCTGTTTTGGTTGAAGGTGTGCAATGCAACTCTATCATGGATAGTGGTTCACAAGTCACTACAATCTCCGAATCATTTCACAAGGATAAACTGGCACATCTCCCTATTCAGCCCATTCAAGCATTGCTTGAGATTGAGGGTGCAGGTGGACAGCACGTTCCCTACCTTGGTTATGTTGAGACCCATGTCACTTTTCCTCAAAACATTGCAGGCAAAGAGGAAGAGTTGGTTGTTTTGGCTCTTGTTGTGCCTGAGTGCCATTTTAACAGCAGAATACCAGTTTTGATTGGTACCAATGCACTGTTAAGACTCCATGATAAGTTATCGGAACGTGACGGTCCAGATTTCCTTCACAGACTGTGTTCCAGAGATGTAGCACTGGTTCTCCAGCACTTGGCTAAACAAATGGATGATTGCCACATACACCCAGTGAGGTTGCACGGGAAAGTACCAGTCACCATCCCTGCCAACCACAAGTGCTGTTTAATGGGCGATGTTAGGCTGAGAAAGAACACTCCTAACGGAAGTTTTGTCCTTGAACCAAATGAACACGACAAGTTACCTGGTGGTTTATTTCTTGAAACTGCTTTGATAGACATCCCTTACAAAGCGAAGAGTAAGGTTCCAGTCGTCTTGCAGAACTTGAGTGGGCACAGTATTGTATTGCAACCAGGAAGTACACTTGCCCAGGTATGTGTAGCCCAGCACATTTCACCCCTGGCTCCTGTTTCAAATGCTTCTTCTCATGACAAGTTTGATGGAGAGAAGCTAAAGTTTAATCTTGACGAGTCACCCATCTCTGAAGAATGGAAAGAGCGCATTACCACCAAGCTTAAGTCTATTTCAGAAGTGTTTGCGGTTGATGACCTGTCTTATGGTCATACCACTGTGGTAAAACACCACATTCGGCTGAACGACGACACGCCGTTTAAGGAACGGTCGAGGCCCATCCACCCGAATGACAGAGAAGCTGTCAAGCAACACCTCAAAGAACTGCTTAATGCAGGGGTTATTAGGGAGTCAGAGAGCCCCTACGCATCTCCAATAGTAGTCGTGCGTAAAAAGGACGGTTCAATCAGGTTGTGCGTTGATTACCGGAAGTTGAACGCACGAACCATTAGGGATGCTTATGCCCTCCCAAACATTGAGGAGACCTTCACGGCCCTTAGCGGTGCCAAGTGGTTCTCGGTCATGGACCTCAAATCAGGCTATTATCAGGTTGAGATGGCCGAGGAAGATAAAGCTAAAACTGCTTTTGTCTGTCCTCTTGGGTTTTACGAGTTTAATCGCCTGCCTCAGGGTGTTACAAATGCCCCAAGTACGTTTCAACGACTGATGGAGAAGTGTGTTGGGGATTTGAACTTGAGTGAGGTACTTGTGTTCTTGGATGATCTGATTGTGTTTTCAGACACCCTGGAGGAACATGAGGTAAGACTCATGAGGGTGCTGAACCGGTTGAGGGACTTTGGGTTGAAGCTGTCCCCAGAAAAATTTCATTTCTTTAGGCCCTCGGTGAAGTACCTTGGCCATGTGGTTGATGCCCAAGGAGTTCACACAGATCCTGATAAGATCTCAGCTTTGAAAACATGGCCTCGTCCTACAAACACGAGAGAGTTAAAATGTTTTCTAGGCTTTGCCGGTTATTACCGGAGATTCATTGATGGATACTCAAAGATTGCAAAGCCTTTAAATAGTCTCACGGCCGGTTACTACTCACCCAAAAGGAGGGGTAAAGTGTATCTTGGAGAATGATTCAGACAACCATCAAACATTAACTTACCTTTTGGAGAGGAGTGGACACCTGAATGCGAAAATGCGTTTAAGACTTTGATTGAGAGACTGACATCGGCACCTGTCCTTGCTTTTGCCAATCCACAGCTACCATATGTCCTGCACACTGATGCCAGTCGTGAAGGCTTGGGTGCAGCGCTCTACCAAGAGCAGGATGGGAAGCTGAGAGCTGTGGCTTATGCAAGCAGGGGACTTTCCAAAAGTGAGAGAAACTATCCCACTCACAAGCTTGAATTTCTAGCTTTGAAGTGGGCAGTTTGTGAGAAGTTTAACAGCTACCTTTATGGCGCTAACTTCACCATTGTGACGGATAACAATCCTCTCACGTATGTACTGACATCTGCGAAGTTAGATGCTGCTGGTCATCGCTGGTTAGCTGCACTGTCTACTTATCAGTTCACTGTTAAGTACAGGGCCGGTCATGCCAATCGCGATGCAGACAGGCTGTCCCGACGACCACAAGCTCCTCCTTTTGAAGATGAGGATTTCATCAAAGAAAGGGAGAGAGTTGATGACATGAAAAACCGTCTTCTAGAGGTGAGCAACGAGATGAGTCACGAGGTGGTATCTGCCTTATGTCAGCGCCATCTTGTGGTGTCAAAGATCGAGCACTGTTCAAATCTAGAACAACCTTTGGCTGTAGAGTCTCTTGCTGTTGATCCCTCAACAGTTGCGGATGTATTTGGAGAAGACACATTACCATCTATGACAAGCTCTGACTGGTATAAAGCTCAGAGGGATGACCCGGTTGTCTCACGTGTCATTACCTTCGCTGAAAGAGCTCAAAAGCCTAGTTTCAGAGAAACAAACCTTGAAGCTCCTGATGTTAGGCTCCTTCTCAAGGAGTGGAGAAGGCTCGAAATGAGAGATGGAGTATTGTACAGGAAATGGACGAATAGGAAAAGCGTTGCGTGGAGTGCATGATGAAATTGGTCATCTTGGTTTTGAACGAGCACTGCATCTTGCCCGTTCCAGATTCTATTGGCCAATGATGACACAGTCTGTAGAGGAGAAGTGCAGACAGTGTCCACGCTGTGTCAGGAGGAAAGCAGTGCCTCAGAAGGCAGCGCCTCTTGAAAATATTATAGCAACTTACCCGCTTGAACTCGTTTGTATGGACTATTTGTCAGTTGAGCCAGACAACAGAGACACCCGGAACATATTAGTTATCACTGACCATTTTACAAAGTTTGCTGTGGCAGTGCCAACTAAAGATCAGAAGTCCAGGACTATTGCAAAAGCTCTATGGGAGAACTTCATAGTTCATTATGGGTTTCCCAGTCGTCTACTCAGTGATCAGGGTAGAGACTTTGAATCTCACACAATCAAAGAGCTATGTACGTTGATAGGAGCAGACAAAATCCGCACTACACCTTATCATCCTCGCGGAAACCCGGTGGAAAGGTTTAACTGGACGCTTCTTGATATGTTGGGTACGTTGGAAGAGGAAGACAAATCTCACTGGAGGGACTTTGTTAAACCCTTAGTTCATGCGTATAACTGCACGAGAAACGACACGACTGGTTTCTCTCCATATGAACTGATGTTTGGCAGACAACCCCGACTACCCATTGATCTGATCTTAGGTATCCAACCTGAAAATGCCAACCATAAGTCTCATTCAGAGTATGTGAACAATCTTCGTCAACGTCTGGAGGAGAGCTACACCCTAGCTGCAAAAAACTCCCAGAGGATCGGAGAAAGGAATAAAGCTAGGTTTGACAAGAGGATTAGAGTGGCCGAGCTCTGTGCAGGTGACAGGGTTTTGGTTAGGAACATGAGTATCAGAGGTAAACACAAAATCTCAGACAGGTGGGAACAGAAAGTACATGTTGTGGTTAAACGAATCAATGATGGCCCTGTCTATGTTGTGGAACCCGAGTTGGGAGACGGGCCAAAACGCACCTTACACAGGGATCTCCTGCTACCGTGTGGGTTCTTACCTGTGGAAGAAATAGCAGGGAGCAGATCTCATGGGCCCTCTAAAGGGAAGAAACTGAGAAACAAAGCCGAAAGAGAAGTACAATCTTCTGATAACCCTGATGGTCAGGAAGATGAGGTATACAGTGATGAGGACGAAATGTATCCAGCTTTTGTGGTTCCAGAAATAATAACCAGAGGTCCTTTTATCCAGACTGAAAGGCAGGTTATCACACCTCAGCTGTCCACTGGGGATGTGCATTCTAGCTTGCCCCGTGCAGAGCCACAAGATGAGTCACACGCACAAGAAACACCCAGTCATGTTTCTGAACCTGGACCTTTGTTACACTCAGACAGCAATGAGGTGACCACATCTCCCATTCCGTCTGATGAAGGTCCAGGTTGGGTTGTTATTGACATTCCTGAGCAGACAGAACTTGTTGAAATGAATCAAGAGAGCAGCGACACTGCTGAGCAGAGTTCAGAGCCAGAGACAGTAGAGTTGCGGCGTTCTGGGAGAGAGAGACGCCAACCTCGTAAACTAACTTATGATAAGTTAGGTGAGCCCTTAATTTTAGCTCTCAGTTCCTTTTTGTCAGAGTTTCGCAATTGTATTCTCTCAGAGCACTTTCCTTCACACACCTGTTAAGTCAAGTGTGCATGCAGAGACTCATGCACTTTAGAGGGGGAGAGTGTAACCCAGATCATTATTTGAGTATGGGATTTCTGATTATTTGTAGTCACTGAACGCACCACTGTGCCGTGCGCATAGCCACTCTCTAGCAGTGTTGCCAACTTAGCGACTTTGTCGCTATATTTAGCAAGTTTTCAGACCCCCTTAGCGACTCTTTTTCTAAAAAGCGACTAGCGACAAATCTGGCGACTTTTTCTGGTGTTATTGGAGACTTATTTATGACGACTTTTTGACGTGAAAACGCGTATCGCTCTTACTCTCAACAAGCAGCGGTGCTGCCGTGGGCGCCTCACCCATGCCAAAGCGCTCACGGGCGGAGGATAGTCCTTCCCCAGCTGCTATCAGGGCAGGTGATGTTCACACCTGTGCGTCCAAACGGCAAATGAACCGTGCATGAGCGAAGCCTCTGCTCCCGCACTGACTGTAACGCAGTCAGTTCTTCTTTTACTGTTATGCTGTTTTGTGGATCACAAGGTTTAAAACTACTTATAAACACACACACACACAGTAACTCCACCAGAGCGCCAATTTCGGGTCACTTTTGCCGGTCCAGGCCCGGATAAAGGAGCAGGGTTGGAATTGTGACATTAAAAAAAATGTGGTGCTTGCAAAGGCAGGAAAGGACTCTTGTTACTCATTATAAAAAACACATAAAGCATGTTAAAGGACAACATAAAAACAGCTGCCTTTATGATTTACATATTAAAGGGCAAACTTATTTATCCAAAAGCATTTTGGATAAATAAACATAAGATTATTTTGCTCTTATGTTTTGAAGGACATTAGTTAAAAAGTTTCAAACACACAGAAACCCGGATAAACTGATGTGGAACTCCTAAATTAATCATTATGTGAAACTGTATAAAACGGTCATTGATCTGAGTTGTCATGGAGTCTTTATTTGTGGGTTAAACATTATTTAAGAGGAACAAGTTTCCACACAAAGTTTGATAAAGAACCTTGAAACTGAATAAGTTAAAAAAAAATAGAAAAACATGTAGAACAAGTTAAAACCAAAGAAAACAGGTGAATTTATGTGTCACATATTGAAAGAGGAAGAAGTCCTGTTTTGTATTCAAAACAATTTGAATCCTTAATTTTCTCTTTGTCCCTTATGTTTTGAAAGACAATACAAAGTTTCAAACACAGAAACACGTGAGAACAATGAAGAACAAACTTCTGAATTAACCATTATGTGAAACTGTGTGAACGTTCATTGATCTGAGTTGCTGCGGAGTCGTTACATAAGAAGCTGAAGTGACTGCTGTTACTCATTAAAACTGAATAAGTAACAAAACACGTACAGCAGGTGCTTCCACGATTCACTTATTACATGTTAAAAGAGGAAGGGTAAAGTCTCGAGTCTCTGTGTAAATGTTTGTTGATTTGTGGTGTTGTGGAGTTTCTATGATACCAGGAACATGTTTCTATTAAAGAATACATGCCGGGTTATTTCAATTTGGTGGCTGTGGCTGCCACTGAGGACAGATGGAGCTGTGCTGTAGTACAGTTCATGTCATCAGTTACAGACATGTTATAGTTTAGAAGCTGATGCTGAACAGTTTGGCCTTACAGTTGACTTGAATGACAGTTCTGATCTATGCAGAGACTAAAGTAATGTAATTAAACACCTGTGTTTAATATGAAGTGTCAAAACTGCTGTGCAAAAGCTCTATTCTTTGTACTTTGTTTTGCCAAAACTTAAGAAAGAGGAGTGAAGATGATTCATTTAAATTACTGCACAAATGTTACAGTGTAAAATTCCCATTTGAACCCACTTATTTGGAATTACCAAGCCTGAACCATTCAAATAAGACAGGATGGGTCTTTGCTGTCACGTTGTTTACTCCAAATTCTAGCCCAATCTTCTAAATGTTTCGGGATTCAGAAGATACGTTTTCCAACCTGCTGTCCAATTTTAAATCCATGCAAACTGTTGCCTCCGATTCCTGTTCAGCTCACAGGAATGGAACTTGTTCAGGGTTTCTGCTGCTGTAGTCCATCTGCTTCAAGGTTCAATGTGATTTTTGTGCACACCCCTGTTGTAACAAGTGATTTACTGTTGCCTTCCTATCAGCCCAAAGCAGCCTGGTTATTCTTCTCTGACTTCTGGCAACAACACGGTATTTTCACCCTGAGAACTGCTGCTGACTGGATATTTTCTCTCTTTTGGACCATTTTCTAGAAGCCCAAGAGATGGTGGTGCAGGAAAATCCCAGTAAATCAGCAATTACTGTTCAATTCAGTTTAATTTAAATAGCAGCCAACTCAAAGGCCTTTATGTTGTAAGGCAGAGAACCTACAATAGAAATTTCTGAAATATTCAGACCAGCTAGTCTGGCACCAACAACACACCAGATTCAAAGTCACTTTAATCACCTTTCTTCCCCGTTCTGAAGCTCAGTCTGAATGTCAGAAGACCGTCTTGACCATGTATACATGCTTAAATGCACTGAGTTGGTGTCTTATCACTGGATGATTAGATATTTGCATTAACGCACAATTGAACAGGTGTACCTAACAAAGTGGCCGGTGAGTGCATACCCAGTGGCAAATTGCTATTTGTGTCTGAGCAGTTTTAATGTCATTTTCTGATAATATGTCCTGCTGGACTGAACCAAGGACTGAACCAAAAAATTGCAATCTAGCAACAAAAATCTTCATCTGAAATGTAAATTTTCTGATCTTTATTTCTTAAACACATTCACATTCATATGACTGACAATAATGTTTATCTCAAAGGCACGGGTGCTTCAAATGATGGAGGGAAAAACGCTAAACTAGACCTTCATCGTGGTAAACTTTTTCCCCCTTTGCTTTTAAAAGGTAAAAAAAATTACACTCATTGTGTATTAGCTCCCCTTGTTCTGTAATGTGGAGAGAGAAGCTGCTATATTGCTGGAGATTCTACGGTTTCTCTCACAGTCTTTGAAGATGATGGAGACAGAAAACAGTACAACCATCCTGTCAGAGTGGACTAAGGTCTTTTGTTTCACATTCTGGTGTTGGTGGTAGCGTTGGTGAAGGCAGCTTCATTCATTTCTGTGTCCGAAGTCTTAAAAGCGCATTGAACAGATGATCTCAGGCAGAGACGCTTGGTCTTTAGCTGATTTCATGTCATCCTTCTGGGGTGGCTTGAAGGCACATGGCCACCTGAATCTGGAAGCCAGATGAAAAGAGCTGCTTCAGTACGACTGATTCTTTGTGGGGTTTTTTTTTTTTTTTTTTTGCCTTTTTTTGTTTTATATGGAAAACACCAATATTTTCTACATATTGCTAGGTCCATACATATTTGGACACTGACAAGTTCTATTTTTTTTACTGTTTTCTGAAACATGTTCCAAATATAGTTATATAATAATCTTAATAAGATAAGATATAAGATATTTAGAGAAAGCAGGCAGCTGAGGAAGAGACAAAGTGCCCGTTTTACAGGGGAAAGGTCTAAGCAGAGCGAGTGCAGCATTTAGACAGTTGCAATTTATTCATTTATTATTATTATTTTTATCAGGTTCTTTGGTTCAGGACATTCAATTTGAAATAATAATAAAAAAACACACTACATTAACTCTCTGAGCACTAGGTTATTATCAGTGATGATCCTGACTCTAACCATGTTTTATCAAATTTGTAATTTGTTGTTGCTACTTTTTGTGTGTCTCCAAATACAGGGTTAGGGTTTCGCCTATTGTCATCAAACCAGATGACTTACAGTGCCAGATGGTCCCTTTTAAGTAGGTTGTTTTTAAGATTAACTGTAAATATTACGTTAAAAAAAGAGAGAGAGAGGTTGAACGATTTAATGACTCTGGTGTTTGTCAGTCCACAGTAAAGCTGCTGATTGCTGTTCTTCATAGGTGCCCTGCAATGTTACCAAACAGTAACATTAATGAACCTCAGTTTTTGTCTGGTTTCATCTGTCTGAATCAGATGAGCAAACCGTGTTTCTGGAGCTTGTGCAAAGCTGCTGAAAGAAAGCTCTCCAAGGACACTGGACTGATCACCAGCTGTGAGTAGACAGCATGGTGAGCCAGGTGTCTGCTGGTGGAAGCTGGGTGCAGGGGTTTTATGGTCCATTCTCATGGCCTTCAGAAGTTTGGGCATTAAAGTAGAGAGGAAGGAGAGAGCCATCTGTAGCATCTGTAAAGAGAAAAAAGAGAGCCAAGGGCACAGAGTAGCTAGCTGCTCAGAAACACAGTGAGGTGTGAATTCCTGATCAGCCCCAGTGGGATCACCTTGTGGTAAAGCTGGACCCCCAACACACCCCATAATCCCAGGAACATCACTGAAGATGTCTCCAGACAGATGTTTGGACACAAACCCAAGTTCGGATGAAAGAAGTCACTGTGTCCCAACACCATATTATGGAACAAGTGCATTATATGAGGGTTGGGTGAATGACATAAAATCAGGTTGGGTGATTCAACAGGATACAGGAGAACCTCAAGAACCAAACATGTTAATCAACAAAATTGCTAAATTAAAAAAAAGAAGAGGAAGATAAGATGTTCAGCAAGCACTACACTGTAAAACCCAACAGTGCATCTTACTAAAAGAAGTAAGTTGTTCTTACTCAGTTCTGAAAAATAGTTAAAGTAACTTTCATGAAGTGTGTTAGGTAGACCCAAAAGTATACATATGATATAATAACTTTATTGTAATAAGTACACATGATGTTTTTGTAATGTTTTAAGTACTGTTGCTTTAAACTGTTTAAGTAGTCATCATCCACAGCCCTGCCACCAGCGTTTTGCCTGGACTTGTGGCCATGAGACAGGAGTCTCGTCAAGAGAAATTTTGCAAGAGTTGAAAGTACAAGATAAACGTTATTTTTATGTTTTTTTGTTAATGCTTACTTCTAGCATATAAAACGTACATTTATCAGACTGCTTTGTTTTAGTTGTACTTTGTTGTAATTTATCATACTACTTTGTTGTAGTAGCTCGTAACTTAGCTTGCCAGCACACAATTCCCGCCTAGCGCTGTATGAAGTCTGCCTTCACAATTTCAAAAATTAACGGTTGGTGGCTTGTTTCAAATAGTTGGTAAGTAGTCTAATTTTTGCAAACTGCATGGCACAAAACCTTTGGTAAAATCAGTGTTTAGTCTTTTCTGACTCTGAACTTTATCAAGTTCAAATGTAGCCTACTTTTGACACAGTGAAAATAGTAGAAGATTTATTTAGTGTTAATTTTAAGAGTTTACTGGACAAGTTCACCTTCACAAATTTTAAATATGATGGTTAGTGGCATTTTAGTCGTGAAATAATTTACCTTTTCAAAGCTGCACTGCACCAAACCTAAACGTTTCTTACTCTGTACTTTACAAGGGTTAGCCTATTGTGTACTTCACTTGTGTAAAATTGCTTTATTATTTTATAACATATAGAGTAGTTGACCAACCTGAATTGAAAATGAACTGTAGTGCAAGAATAAATCTTACTGTTTTCAAAGCTTGTGTTATTCAGATTGACTGTTTTTAAGTGATTGATTGATTGATTGATTGAATCTTTATTTTGAACATGTTAAAAAAGTACAACAACATAGAATTAAAAGAGACAAATAAACAAAGCAAAACAAAAAGAAAACGAGCAACCACAACTACAAATGAAGTAAAAGTCTAAAAGTAAAAACTGTTCTGTTAGCTTTCTGTTCTCATGGCTTTTGTGTTATTACAGTGTGACGTTTTAAGGAGCAGTAGCATGAGAGAGATCATCCAGCACTGCACTAAAGACAGCCAGTAAAGGTGATTTTAAAACGATTTGACATCAAAATGTGGAATTGCAAGTTGTGTAGTTTTTCTACTGCCATAAAAGTCATGTTGTTGAAGCATTATCGGCTCAACCATGGTCAGTACTCCGCAATTTCACCCTTACCCTGTCTCTACAACACATGGATGTGTACATTTAGTACATTTAACTCATTAAAGATACACATGTCAAGAATGCACACTCCCACACAAAGAAAAGACGGTTCTTATCTAGATTTGAATAAATATGGATTTTGTTGCCCTGTGTGTAATTTTAAGCAGCCATTTATTGAAAGCCAAATGTTTATCCATCTGAGGGGGCATTTAAAACGAAAAGAAACTGTTCCATGTCCTTTCAAGAAATGCAAGAAATGCAGAGACCACCAAAATTCAACAAGTTACAATGAAGGCACTGTGCAAAGTGTTATAAATGTAGAACAAAAAGATGACATGCAACTTGATTTAATAGAGTCATCAGATGACAATCAAGTGGCATCCACCAGTGAAATCAGTGGAATTGAGGGTTTAGAAGAGCAGTTGCAATACAATCTGGCTGGATTTTTCTTGAAAATGCAGACCATTCTCCATGTGTCCCAGAGAGCAACACAGGAGATTATTGAGCATATTGATCAGTTGTTTTTGTTATCACAACCTCTGGTTAGAAAATCAGTTGTAGATATACTGAAAAAGTACAACTGTACATATACGGACAAACTGGTGGATGAGATTTGTCAGGCAGTTTCTGATAGTAATGTTTTACATAAATGTGTCACATCTGAAGGACCACTATCTACAGCAAAGAGGAGGAAATCATATTACAAATAAAATTTTCCATATGTCAAACCTGTGGAGTATTTAATTGAATCGTCAAAGCACACTTATATGTATGTGCCTATTCTCACATCTTTGCAATTGTTGTTGAAAAAAAATGATGTGCTTGAAGAAATTAAACAAGCACCCACACAGATTCCTGGACATTTCATGTCATTTTGTGATGGATCCTACTACCAGGAAAATGTTCTACTGTCACAAGAGGGACAGAAATTGTCAATAATACTTTATGTGGATGATTTTGAAATTGCAAACCCACTTGGTACCTCAAAGAAAATATATAAAGTCTTTGCAGTTTATTGGACACTGGCAAACTTTCCAGTTAAATCTCATTCTGCTCTACACTGCACTCAGCTTGCTCTGCTGTGCAATTCCAATGATGTACGCCAGTTTGGGTATAAGGAAATGTTGTCACCACTCTTAAATGATCTGAAAACTCTTGAAGAAGTAGGTGTCTACATTGAGACTCTTGGTGAATGTCTTAAAGGCACTGTCTACTCTGTTGTGGCAGACAACCTTGCTGCCCATGGACTTGCTGGTTTCAATGAGAGTTTCAGGTCTACATATTTCTGTAGGTTTTGTCATGCCACCCAAACAGAAATGCAAACAGAAAATGCTGTTACAGGGAATTATGTAATGAGAACAAAAGATGCTCATGATAATCTTGTGCAAGAGCTTCAGAATGATGACATTGAGGAAAACTATGGTGTTAAAAACACCTGTGTTCTTTCTGACCATCTCTCTTTCTTCCATCCTGTCACAGGCTTCCCACCTGACCTCCTACACGACCTGTTTGAAGGTGTCGTTCTAGTGGAGTTGGCACATTGTTTAAAGGTTTGATTTCTAAGAGATATTTTACCTTAGAAGACTTAAACAGAGCAATTCTGCGCTTTCCATACCAACATTCTGACAAAGTTGATCGCCCTCATCCAATACCCTCAAATTTTGCCAGGCGAGGGACCATTGGTGGGAACGGGCATAAAAATCATGCCCTTCTTAGACTGTTGCCTCTTCTCATTGGCTCCAAAGTTCCAGAAAGAGACACTTTTTGGGAAGTTCTAATGGATTTCAAGGACGTAGTTCAGCTTGCCATGTCTCATACTTTTAGTGATGAGACCATTCAGTACATGGCCTGTAAAATATTAGATCACAGACAACTCTTTCAGGAAGTGTTTCCTAATGTTTGATTCAGGCCAAAGCATCATTACATCGAGCATTACCCGCACTTAATAAAGTGCTTTGGTCCCTTAGTTCATCTTTGGACAATGAGATTTGAGGGAAAGCATAAGGTTTTCAAAAAATAATTCATGACTAGGGACGGGTACCGTTATCGGTTCTGTCATAAACGGTAGTAACCAGACCGAAAAGCAGCGCACATTTCGGTGCTTTATTTCGGTGCTTTTTTTTTTCCTGAGCTGTGATACACTTTAGATTCTAACCAATCATTTTACGCTTCCGAGGATAGTAGGCGGGTCCAGGTACGTACGTTCTTTTAGAGCAGAGCTACAGATTAAAAATGCCCAAAGCGAAGCAGTCAAAAGTCTGGCTGTACTTCACAGCAAAATATGCAAACTCAGCAGCCTGCAACAAGTGCTTTAGGCTGATACTGTGATGCTGTCAAAGGAGGTAACACTTCAAATCTGATGAAACACCTGGCGACGCATAGCGTTTTTTTTTAAAGCCGAGAAACGCGCCGTATTTGATAGCTTGCTGCGAGACCTCACACCGTGCACATCTACTGCGGGTGTGGTGCCTGTTATCGGACCCGGAGTTTGCAACATCTCCCAAGAACCCGAAGAGGAGAGTCCTGGCCCCTAGCCCTGCCAGTGTAGCAGAAATGATGACGGATGATGATGGCAGCAGCAGCCGTTCTTCTCTGCGTGAGTAGCTTAATGTTGTTCGTGTGTAATTTACGTTGAGTAGGCTAACCACGTTATTAAATTAACGCATGTAAGGTGAACTAGCAAACATCATCATAGCTACATGAGGCTGTCTTCTTGTTTGATGGCAGATACTCCCTTCACCCTGGCCAAAAAGGCTAAAATGACCAAAGAAAAAGTGGAAAACAGTTAAACATGAGAGGTTTTTGGACAAAGTTTGTGTTTTCCCCATTGTTTAAGCACTGCTTCCAGCCAAGAGTGATGCCATATATGCTCCATAGCTGCAGAAAAGGCTAACCTTGTTATCGTTTTACAAAAAAACAGCTGAACATCAGAGGTTTTTGGACCAATTTTGTGTTCTCCATTCTTTAATCACCGGTTTGAGCACCGTTTAAGCACCGGCACGGTTTCAAAAGTACCGGTTTGGCACCGGTATCGGATAAAACCTAAATGATACCCATCCCTATTCATGACCCTCACAAAATGTACTAAAAACTTTGGCAGAGAGACATCAAAGCATGATGGCATTTTATTTGTCCTCATCAACGTTTTTCAAACCACCTGTGCAAACATCCAAAATGGAGTCTTTGTACATTTCATCATTACCTGCAGATACACAATCATTTATTTCAGGTATTGCTGACAGTGACACAATATATGCAACAAAAAAGGTTACAATTAATGACACAAACTTTGCAATTGGCATGTTTGTATGCACAGGGGCTTATGCTGCATTGCCAGAGTTCAAAGAGATTCTTAATGTACTGCTCATCAGAAACAACATTTATTTTCTCTTGAAAGACTATGACACTTATTACGTTGAGCACTTGCGTTCATATGAAGTAGCAGAGAATCAACAGAGGGGTCTCCGTCACAGTGTAAAATCTTTATGCCAACTGTCTGACCACATGCCGCATGTTGCTTATAAGATAGCAAATGAACTCATTCTAACAACAAACCCTTTCATTCCAGTGTCTGACTAAAGAAACAGAACTGAGACATCAGCTGATTCCACCAATTTGTGAACCAATGCAAAGGTAATTCATCTATTCAGTTTTTTTGTATTCACATAAATGTTTTTATATTTTTGCACAGTTAATAACTGTAAACACAAACATGCATTAAAATGCCACTATAATATGTGAAACCTGTCTGTTACAGAAATAACAAATTCAGATGGAGGCAACAGGAATATTGAAGCTAAGGGTCATCCTTGATAAGGATAACGCTGAAAAACTTATTTTGCCATCTCGTCCAAACAGTGTGCAAGCCCTCATAGATGAGATCAAATCTAGGCTAAATTTTACTTTTGACTTTCGGCTTCAGTTTCATGACCCAGATTTTGATAATGCCTTGTGTAATTTGGTTAAAATAGAAGACCTGCCAGCTATAGCATCTGTTAAAGTTGTCAGGTTAGTTGAGCTGGACCGGATTTCAACGAGCACTGATGACACAATCCTTCAGACTGATAGCACTGATACCATAGATTCACCAGAGCGTATTAGTAGATGGCCAGAAGTTTTTATTGTTCCGCCATTTTCTTATGAAGTGGAACATGTATTAAGAGAGGGTAATGCAGCATTTGATAAAGATGGGAAAGTAATTACACTGACACGAGATCAAAAACACATACTTGAGACAATGGGGGAAGAAATCTACAAACTAAAAGCATACCCTAGTACAACACAAATTGGCAAGCTGCAGAAGCTTTAGTTAGAAAACATCCCTGTCTGAAAGAGAGGAATTCTGACAGTGGGTGGGAAGGGTGGAAGAATAGCCTGAGATATAAAATGGGAAACCAAAGAAAGAAGTTGGCTAAAGCTGGCATCATGGATGTTGCTGTGAATGCTGGAAAGCGCAGCAGAACAAACCCAGATGGAGCTTCACCGAGGGCCAATATTAAAAGACCTAGGAGAGGTGAGGTCAACTTCCTTCCTTCTTATCCTTCTGGAGAAACAAGGGAGTCTCTGGAAACAGGAAGACTTGAGATGGTAGAGGAGTTCAAGAAGACCTCAGCAGAAAGAGACATCTCTCTCATTCATCAGCATATGATGCGCACTTTTGCCCTCCGGCGTGAAGAGATTGTCACAACTTCTCCTCCTGTATCAGAGCTCAAGGACAGATGGCCAGCACTCTTTCATGAGACACAGGTAAGTACAACTATGTATATAACATTTGCTGCTCATATAGTATGCTGTGTTTTGCTTATAATATTTTTGGAATTCTCCTCAGCTCTACTATGAATTTCATCGGATCACCAATCAGAATCTGCCACATGTGTTTTATGCTGCACTGGATGATTATGCTCCTCAGCTGATTGGACTTTACAAAAAGAGGAAAACTGTCAGGTCACAAAAAGAGGAAAACAGTCAGGTCACAGTCAGGTCAGCTCTGCTGACCTGACTAAAGAAAAAGCTCAACCGCACCATCTGGTGGACTGGAAGTTTTTGGAACAAAATATCGTGATACTACGCAGTATCGATTTTTTCCCCCACCTCTAATATATATAATATACACGCACACACATATACACACACACATATATATATATATATGTGTGTGTGTGTATATGTGTGTGTGTGTGTGTGTGTATATATATATATATATATATATATATATATATATATATATATATATATATATATATATATATATATATATATATATATTTATTAGGGATGTATCGGTGCCGATACTGTAAAATGTGTGTGTACTCATACTCGTAAAAGTTAACCGATACCATGAACCGATACTAACTTATTTCATTAATCAGAGGGTGGCATGTCATTTCTGTTGTAGTTTTTTAGATTGGCCATTAGGGGGACATCCCGCGCTAAACAGGCACAGGGTTAGACGAGTCAGACTGGCGGCTCCAGATAAAAAAAGAGAAACTGGAGGCTGCTGTAGCTAGGCTAAGCAAAATGTCAGCAGTGTGGACCGGAACAGCCAACTTTAACTCTAGTTTTGGAAAAGCGATGAAAAATGTCAAGAGAAAATCCACAGGCAGTTTAAATAACAGAGGCTCTGACTCATTTTATCGCTCTGGATGACCAGCCAATGCCAGTCGTGGAAAACATAGGATTGTCTTCTCAGCATACTCGAGCCGCAATATGAAATTCCCAACCGCCCATACATCAGGGAGATAATGGTGCCAAAACTTTCTGAAGAGGTTAAGACAAGCAGTGTGTGCGCGATGTCAGTCCTCGGTTTAACGGCACAGTGGACTGATGAGGAGTTTGTTCTTCAATGCCAAATACGTTCGTTCTTTTGTTTGTTTGTTTACAATATGGACACTGCAATAATTTAAAAGTTTATTTTATTCTCAAACCTAATTTGTATCTATTTTATTCCAAACAGAAGTGTTTATTTATTATTCTGAAAGCTCGAGACAGTGCCAATAGTTCAGTGATATTTTGTTAAATTACAATGTGGAGACTATGCAATAATTTAACAGAAGTGCTTATTTTTCACTTGAAATTTTTTTGTGGTCATTTTTATTAAGATTTTATTTTTTATGAGAATAAAATAAAACCTGTCTTCCAATTCATTGCATTTGTGTGTGGTAGAAGTATCGGTTTTTGTACTCTGTATCGGCAAGTACTCAGATCCAAGTATCGGTATCGTATCGGTTTGTAAAAATTGGTATCGTTGCATCCCTAATATATATACATACATACATTCATTGATTTATTTTTATTTTTAGGACAAAAATGACATCTATGCAACTAGAACAGCAGCTCTGGCCTGTCTACCAATGTACCTCAAGCAGGATTCTTCAGAGATTTTCAAAACATGCAAGGTACTTGGGTATTACAATAATTTGCACATTTGAATTTAAAAAAGGTTGAAAGGAGTTTATAAGTCATCTGGACTTGGGTTGAAAGTTGAAGACGTGAAGTTGAATGACTTTTAAACTTCTTTCATCCTTGATTTGACTGGATGAATGGAAAATGAACCTTCACTGTCAATTTAAAACATGTTATGATATGTAGAATTTGAAAAACTGAAGAAAGGTGCTTGACCATTTGTATTTATACTTTTAACAGAGATATTACAGATGAATAATTGTGAACTCTGTATTATAGGAGGAAATTGAGTTCTATGAAGCCACAATTGCTCTGGTTGCTGATGTCGATGAAGAGGAGGTGCCTGGAGGAGTTCCTTTCTCACCACGCCAAGTGTTCATAGTACTTGAAGATCAGGTTGTTATGACTCATCACTCATGGACTGATGCCCTGGTGTGTTTGTTTGGGCTAATCTATGCTCTGCATCTGAGCTATCCTGAGAAGTGTACTGGCTTTTTTGAGTTCATTCAAGTAGTGTTGCTGAAGCTAGACGATGAGAGAAAGCAACTAAAACCAAAATTGCAGACACTAAAAAATGAGCTTGTGTAGATGATGTTTGTTTTTCACTGTCAGTATAGTCTTGCTTTTTCAGTTATCTGTGAATGGCTTCAATAGTTGTATTTGTTTGGTAATTAGCTTTCTAAAACGCAATGTGGAGAAAGCTAAGAATAAGGAGACAATCCATATTTGACATTTTGTTTGTGATTGAAAAAAATCTTTACATAGTGTGTAATCTTAAGCTTATTTCTAAAAACATATTTTAGTTACATGGAAATCTTTTGGAAGATAACTGATAATTAGTCAATATGTACAGTATACTTTCAAGCTTTATTTTTTAATTGTGTGATGAGTGCCAGTTCACTTGATTCGAGGTCTGGGCAAAACTGTTGAGAAGCCACAAATACTTTTGAGAATATTTTTTGTTAGTTCAGCTGTTTTCTATAGTTGCATTGCTGTAGTGCATGTGATTTCATTATTATACTAAATGTTACTTAAAATTGTGATTGTTATGGCTCTAATTGCCTCTAGACTATTGTTTTTTTATGAGGTACACCTATGTAGCAGGTCTACATTACTAAATTTGTGTTTTGTATATTTAATCGATTTTCAAAATGCTACAAAAAACATTCAAAATTCCCTAAAAGCACACATTTTAAAATTCCTAATTATTTGTTTGTTTGATAATGGCTTTAGCAGTCATAATTTATGACTGAAAGTATGGTTGTATTCATTCTGTATTTTCTCTGCAGTTAAAGTTAATAAAAACTGAATGGAAAGAATAATAGCTTGGTTTTGTGTTAATAGTACTTGAACCATTTGGTGCAATCGGTTTCCCCAATTGGATTAAGTTGTTTAAATACAACTATTTAAGTTAATTTAACTTAATTTGAATATGAGCATGTAACACTTTAAATAAGTTTGAATAAATACAGCATCTTAGTACAACATATTTAATGGTTTAAGTTAAAACATACTAAAAACAATGAGTAAATAAACATAATGCATTTGAGTTACATTATCATATTTGCTTTGGGTTCTCGGGACTCTAATAAAGTACTTAAATAACCCAAAACTGTTTAAGTTATAAAACTTGAATCAATTGGTGCAATCGGTTTCCCCAAATCATTTGAGTTAACTTAACTTGTCAGGTTTTACAGTGTAGGACGCTTGCAGAATGTCTGTTTTACACACTAGCTCCACTACCAGGATCTGAACTGGCAGTTCAGGCCACCAGTTACCTGTGGACTGTGGTAGTTCTGCATCTGTTGGCATATCTTTATCTTAGATAAAGGATTGATAAATCCTTTATTGACCCCCTGTATGGTCATCCAGCTTTAACAGAAGGGCTAAAATCTTGGATCTCTGGTGTGGATGGGAATGTGAAGTTGTTGTTCTCATGGTGACTTTGAAACAGACAGGATGGACACAAATGCTGATAGCTCATTAAACCTTTTCAGCAAACTGTGGATTTCCTAAAATACTCAGCCTGGTCCTTCGGAAGGAAGATCTATTAATCTTTTATAAATACTCATCTCTCTGTTGATGTCTGTTCTCTTCTATGACCATGCTGACTTGAGTCTGTTATGTGGAAACACATTTTGTAATTAGTGTTTATTTTATTTATTATTATTTTAGATTTTGATTCAATTCAGTTTTTACTGACACATTTCTTTTTTCATTTTCATGCCGTCGTTTACATTTCTTCTCTGAACTCATCAGAACTGATCCCTAATGTAATTCCACAACTACCTTGAACCCATCAGTCACTCCTATCACACAACCCACCACTGTCTCACTGTCCTCATACAGGTCCTGCACCACCCTCACATGCTTCTCTGCCACTCCTGACTTCCTCATGCAGTACCACACTTCCTCTCTTGGCATATCTATCATATACTTCCTATAGATCCAAGTCAGTAAGTAGATCCAAGTAATCCTTCAACAGTGTTGGGAAGGTTACTTTTAAAATGTATTCCATTACAGAATACAGAATACATGTCCCAAAATGTATTCTGTAACGTATTCCGTTACGTTACTCAATGAGAGTAACGTATTCTGAATACTTTGGATTACTTAATATATTATCATGCTGTTTAGAACTACATGAATGTACTATTGCTGTGATTTATTACTGTTACTGAAGGTCCGCGGCTCCGAACCGTAGTAAAGGGACCTCTGGCTAATACGGTGGGTTCAGTGTCGGCTCGTAGCTGAAAACTAGCTTTACTTTGTTGTCTGGGTCAACTTTGCTAGCGAGAGACAGAGAGAGGCGTTGAACAGCTGCTCCAACAGAACTTATTGTTTTTGGAGGAAAACACGAACACGGTGTACAGTCGAGTCTTAATAGCTTACTTACAACTGGGCTCGTCAGGCACTCTTCTTGGGTGCAGTGGTTATTATTATATTTACATGCGTCCAGCTCCCGTGTTTGCTCGATGACAGCTCGTACTCGTACCCTCCCTCGCTCACAGACACATAACGGGTATGGCAGTCCATTCTCCCTGCAGCACGGACTACACTGCCTATGATGCTACATTCTTTAGAGCTATACCTGTAATATTCTGCCTGTTAGCTTAGCACAACAACAACAAAAAGGCCTCTCTCACCCAGGAAACACGCAGAGAGAAAGCGTCACCCTGTAACCATGGCAACCGTAACGCTGCCACCTGGAACAACAGAACGTAGCTGACAAACAAAACCCAAACAGTCCTGACCCGCCACAATATGAAACAGGAAAGTACCGCTGTGTAATCCATTTATTTCAACAAAGTAACTGTATTCTAAATACCACATTTTTAAACGGTAACTGTAACGGAATACAGTTACTCATATTTTGTATTTTAAATACGTAACGGCGGTACATGTATTCCGTTACTCCCCAACACTGTCCTTCAATCTTATCAAAACTCGCTTCACTCGTTAGTGCATCCTAACCTTAATCACTCTCACCTGCTGTGCATCCTTTCCAGCTTAATCTTTCTTCCTGTCCAATCAATACTAACCTTTTTCTCCTTCCTTAGTTTGCCTCACATACAACTCACTATAAACCTCTCCCTTTGCCATACACCTCCTAAATCTCAGTAATCCTAACTTCTTCTTGCTTTCTTTATTTTTTTAAAGAGTTGTTTAATTAAATAGGGGTGGGGGTGGTGGGGTGGGGGATGGGGTATGTTTTTCTTCTAGGCTAAATGCCTTGCTGTCATGTACAAACCAAGCTCAGAAAACAGACACTAAAGCCTCTTCATGATTTTATATTTATATTTTTTTGTATATTGGTATATATCTGTACAAACATTTTTGTCAGTTTCCATATTCCTCCTTACATTTAGTTTTATTTGGTTTATTTTATTAGATTTATTTTTCCTTTCCACTGAGCAGGACATGCATCGTGTGCATTTAAACGCTTCGAGGCCAATTCACTTCTTTGTCTGATTTCCTTGTTAGGTGAGGTCAGATTCCACACTTTTCTTGCTCTCCAGCTGCTTTTGACCGCTCAGGTTTTTAATGTTCTGCACTGACACTGAGCACAAAACCAACAGCACAATTTACTCCTTGACATTTGTCTTTGGAAGCCGTCTGCAGAGTTTGAGTAACTAAAAGAGGGAGGAAAATAAGAGAGAGTGATTTCCCATCATCGTTGACGCTGTTATCCAACCGTGTTAAGCATAACACTGGTTTAGTGAAAGAGTTACTCTGTTAATCTTTGTTAGAAAGTAACAAATGTTTGGGTGAGTAGAAACAGAGTAACACTTTAAAGCTTGATGTCATATCGATAAATGTGGCGCTCTTAACAATCTTTTATTAGCTACTGACTCAGGTGACTCAGCTGTGCTTTTGCTTTTGGATTTGACCGCTTTGACACATTTGTTTTAAAAGAATCTTTGCTGTTCATGATTTGTTGTATTTGTTCATAAATGTCTGTGACATGTATTTATTTACTTGGGTTTTTTTTTTTTTGCCTCTCTTCATTGGCTCCCTGTTTGTTTTAGAATTATAAAATTTTATTGGTGACATGCAAAGCACTGAATGAACAGGCCCCAGGGTATCTGTCAGACCTATTGCAGCCTTATATAAACCTGAGAGCTCTTAGATCTGGTGATGTTTGCACTTGGCCACACCAAAGTTGAGGCTGGTTAATAGAGGTGATCATGCGTTTCAGTCGCGGCACCTAAATTGTGGAATGATTTACCTCTCCACATTAGACAGGCTCCTACAGTCAATCTTTTTAAATCCTATTTGAAAACACATCTCTACTCATTCGCTTTTAAAACAGCATGAGAGTTGTGTTTTTTTGCTATCTGCTATTTGGCATTGATGTTATTTCACACTTGTTATTTGCTATCGGTATTTTAAGTCATTTTACTGTGTAATTTGTATCTTTGTACAGCACTTTGGCCAACACTACTGTTGTAATTAAATGTGCTAAAATAAATAAAATAAACATAAACAGTGGACGTCACTGGTGAATATCAGCACCTGTGTGAGAATCACCAAGGTATCAGACAGTAAGCCTTTAGATTTTGAGCTGTTTTATATTCAAGTTGTGGTCACTGGTACGACATTAGTATGATAAGATGAGATTTTATGAAAGCGCTTAAATTCAAAAATGATTTTCTTTGGTCTTTTATAACAATTTTTTTAGGATTATATGAAACTTGATGTCACATTGTTATGGAATGGCTGTGTGCAGGCAGGAAAAGGACCCAAAGTGCAGACTCCAGAGACAAACGTGAACTTAAACAGCTAAAGGGTAACAAAACTGAGAATACAAAATACACCTACACAGACAGCCCACACAGCACGATAAGGGCAGAACCCGACACGGTCACAGAGAAACACAGGGCTTAAATACACAGACGGAGCAATCGGGGAATGAGTAACAGGAGGGAAACACAGCTGGGGCAAATCAGGCCTAATGAAACAGGGGAAGCAAAACCAGATACATTAACATCAGACATGGACCTTCAAAATAAAACAATAAAACAATTACAGACTGAACTAAAGACACAGACTCACACGCAGGCACGGCAACAGAGGGAACCGAGACGTAAACCATAAGACAGAACACAGACAAAGAAACCAAAGACTAGAAATGATAAATAATATAACAAACTCAAACCTCTGGGTCAACGACCCAGGCATCCTAACACACATGAGAATCTGATGATATCCTGTTCTCACTGAGGCAGGTGCTGTACCAGGGGGGTAAAGCAGCCTGTCAGAGCAAAGTCCCCAAGCGTACAAAGCTTCTCGAAGGTTTGAAGATGTTGAACCTTGAGTTGCTCCCGATGTGTTCATCAGACAGTGAATGTTAGAAAGAAAGCACTCAGGTTTTGTCAATGGGTTTTGGGAGGTGTTTTAATAATAAAAATTTAAAAAATAAACCTTTAGAGGCTGAGTTATCTGTTTTCAAACATCCAGACCTGAACTTTGACAACGGCATTGCCCAATGGATGAGTGTATGAAAATTCAAATGAGCAGGTGCATTCAGATGGAACAGTCTTTAACCCGCCAAAGTCCATCCATTTGCATTTGAGCTAGTCTGCCTCCTACGTGCTGTACCCAGCAGCACCCTGACCTAAACCAAACAGAGTGTACTCTCTGCTGTGTGAGAAAGGGCAACTTCAGGATGATGTCCTGACTTCATTCACCTGACACTGAGTTTACGTGCCAAAAGAAACAGCGTTTCTTCATTGAAGTCTTCTTTTACTTCAAAAAGAATAAACACGGCTGATGCAGGACATACAGCAGTTTTTAATGAAAACAATTTTTTTTACAGGAATAAAATAAGAGAAATGTTGCATAATATAATTTGCATATTCACATCATAATAAACAATTTTAGTTAAAAAAAAAGAAGCTGACAAGGGTTCTCTAAAGCAGGAAAACTGGAATATAAAGGGAGACATCTTTCACATTCATCTCTAAGCTGATTTTAACGCACTTCAAACATTTCCATTCAAGGTCAACCCTGAAGGATTTCAATGAAGATGGCTAGCTAAATGTATCAAAGCTGAACCGTGTGCGTCACCAGTTTTCCCTTCCCACTTTCAAACCTGAATGCGCTTTTAAATTTGGCGAAAATTGACAAATAACACATATGACACTACACCAAACTATGTTTTGTAGTTATCTCAAATATATGAGATGCTTAAAAAGAAAAAGAAGAAGCCCTGTGTGTAGTAGTTTGGGTGAACCGCTCCTTTAAACATTTAATTTACTTCACTGTTTGCATGACATTGCTGTTCATGGAAATGAGCTCTTTTGTTGAAAGCAAATAGTCAACATTTATTCCAAGAATGCACACACACTCAAACACAAACACACTCACCATTTAAACAGTGCATCCCTGTTTAATTCATACCACTGTTGCAACTACAGGCCCCCGAACATCAAGTCTACCAAGCCTTAAGTGCTGAGAAAAGCAGCATCGGATCTGTACAATATTGCACCCTGATGACATCATGGGACAGGAAGTTGAGAACCGCTGATTCGATGTAAAAGAGCCAGACAGCCATCATTAACACAGATTTGACACACAAGAACTGAAGTAAGTTACTGAGCTGTGAGATCAGTTACTGCATAGAAAACACACACACACACACACACACACACACACACACACACACAAATAAACTGTTTGTTTGTTACTGGAAGACTGAGAGGCTTCAAGTTCTTCAGGAAGAGGCAGGAAGACATTTAAAATACTGACCACTTGAAAACATGGAAAATTCAATATTGACGATGACGTTTTCCAAATGTGAGGGTTACTGACTTTTTCTGCTCTTGTTTCTCTTTCTGATACAGTCTTTTAGCTGTGAGGCCTGGTGTGCTTTTTTCTTGCCATGGCAACAAAAGTATTTACATAAAAACAGCGTAGTGACATTTACACCAATGCTGTAAATGTGCTCGTGTTAGCTATTGATCATTTCTAAATGTGCTAAATTTAAATTTAAAGTATATGAAACCAGATATAACCTCCAAAAACCAAAGAGAAAGAAACCATCCTTTAATAATCACTACTATTTCAAGCAGTGAGGGAGGCAGAAGAATATTTGAAACACTAGAAAATCATTGGTCAGGTCTAACAAAGCCAAAGTCAAGAGGCAACTCATGCTGCTGAGAGTTTAAAAAGAAGACTAACACATAGAATCAGTAGGTGTTAACACCCAATGCAATATGAGGATAGGTTTGAAGCAGTAGAGCCATTGCGGTCCTGGAGCTCTGGGGCTGTGAGCAGGGCATGCTGGACTTCCTTATGTGTGCTGTGACTAACCTGTTTCCAATCCCAAGCAGCTTTATTGCCTGAGACAAGGAAGAGGATGCATCAGTGTCAGCCAGGCTCATGCAGCCTGAGCAACATCTTAACTGGATGTCAAAAAGCGCCGCTGGTGGTGGGATGATAAGGTCCTCACAGACACCACAAACAGACTTCTAGAGGGTCAAAGCTAGTTTTCCACTGCCCTCCACTTCTGACTTCAAGCTTCTGACTGACAGACAAGAATTCAGACCTCATAGGGATCACACTCTAACCTATCTAGATGTACAAAAACTTCCCATGAACTGCAACAAGCCAGGTTCCAGTGTCTGGTTGTTGAGGCCATTTCCAAAGTATAGTGTGCGTCCTCATTTCTAGACTAAAGTCAGCTGCTGTGGGCAACATCCACGTGGAATTTCCTACAAAAGACTAACTGGAAGGTCAAAGGACTAAAGAAAGCCAATGAGGAGCTACAGCAGCCAAGACTAGCTCAAGAAGGTGATGCTATGGAAGAGTTCCCAACAAAGCATAGAGGACACAGTCAATGCTGCCACCAGGCTATCATGTGAAGGCCACCACATGCTGCGCTTCTGATGTTTACATCACCCAATAACCCTGTAGAAGAAATTAATGTAAAGTTTTAAGAAAATGAGCACATTTATCCAGTAGTAGACCACTTTTACCATTAAAGGATAGGTTCACATTTCCTCAAGTCTACTGTAACACAGCACTCACATGTCTGTGAGTCATTGCTCAATGTTGTTGTTGATAATGTTGTCCGTACTGGCTGCAAATAAAATATGAACCCATCCTTTAACTCCAGAGTCATTAAGACTGACACCAGTGTTAATCTGACCAATCACATGCTGCCTTTTACCTGAGCGGGCACGTGTTCCTCAGGTAGAGCTGTCTACACAGTATCTGACTGCTTTCCTGTGACATCGCGTTACATCAGAGTATTTGTTATACACTTTGATGAGGAGACACCATGACATCATTAGTAATATTAACATTTTCTCTGGTTTCCAGTGCAACTGTGAAAACAATAACCTGAAGGTTAAAAGTGCTAAAAGAAGCTATCTGCTAGCAGTACATCAGACTGACAGCCAAAAGTCCTGCTACTGCCCTCTAGAGGCTCCAGTGTGTTGGACAGAAAAAAAAACATATTAAAGCATTAAAAGTTCATCTGGGACCCTGTGAACAGTTTGTGTGATAATGCTTCCTCAAAGGCCCTCTAAAATGCTTTTTTCCACATTCTTCAACCACATCTCCTTAAAGCTTCATCACATGAGCTGAATGACTGAAACGGAAAATTTAATTAAATTAAACAAAATAAAAAATAGATTAATGCTTACATAAATCAGCAAATGCGACAGCACTGTAGCACCCAGATATTACAACAACATAATGTAAATGTAGGAAACATACACAAGATGAAAAGTGTACTTTAAATTGATCATTTTTTCATCGAGCCTGGAAGCTTTGCACCAAAACAAGATAAATAACCACCCCGTCAACAAAGAAAAAAGAAAACAAACGAACGTCATTCTGAATGTTATTCTTCTTTGTTTACCAGGCAGCACAGAAATTCAGCAACGGTTAATTTAAACACAGGATTTGACTATTGTTACTCATTAAAACTGAATAAGTAACGAAGCACGTAGTACAAGTTAAAATACAAGAAAACAGGCCCCTCTGTGTATCACATATTAAAGTCGTGTTTTTACTCAAGGTTTTGTGGCCAAAAAAACATTTGAGCTCTTCTGGATGGTATAATTTTCACTTTCCTGTTGTTCTTGGAAGACTGGATAAATATCCTGCGATCCTGGCGTGTATTCACACACTCAATGGGTTTGACAACACAGATCTTTCTCTGCTCCTAGATCAAGTCTATTTTTATTATCCTGGGTAACAGAGCTGGACTATAAAGAACAAGTGAAAAACACAAAAACACACCTCAATTCACCCAAAGCTCTGAGATGTAGCTGAAGATTCAGAAAACAGCCAAGAAGTGGACCTTTGAGTGATGAAGAAAAAAGGTAATATGAAGGCCAAGGAAAGCTTTAAAAGCTAATGGGTTCATCGCGCACCTTGAGATAACCATCCCTGGACCAGAGTGCTAAATGGACCAAAAGTCTTAATTTAAGCAGTTATTGAAAAATCAAGAAAAAGCTTTAGGTAAATATATACAACACACAATGTAAAATAAATAATTAGAGCACAAAAATAACCAGAGAAGCATTAATTAAAGCGGTAGGTAAAAGTTTGTTTTATCGATTGAGAGTCCGTGAGCTTAGTTGCAGGTTGTGGAAAGTTCTAGTAATGTTTTAAAACGTCTCTCCAACTCTTCAGCTTTCAGAAAAGTTCTGCTCAGATGCTTCAAACTCCAGAAAGTTCAGTGACAGCAGGAAGGTTCAATAAAACAAAAGAATCAGACAGAAGGTCCTTTTCTCCATCCAGAGTCCAAAATCATTTTTCAACAGGCAGCGGAGACAGGTGGACAGGACACGGGGACACTAGTCACACAGAAAGCAGAAAACACAGTCGGAGACAATGATGAGCAAACCTTTGTTTAACCATTAACGGTTATGTGTCAATGTTGATCCGAGAGGCTGTCTGGTTTAAACTGCTTTTCATGTTTCCACTAAAGAATATATCTGCTTTAGTGCAACTTGGTGAAGCTGTAGCCGCCACTGAGGACACAGAGCAGGATGTGCTGTAGTGCTGTGTCAGGTCATGTCACCAGTTGCAGATGTTTTACACCTTTTAAGCATTTTAAAGCTGATTTTAGTATTTACGTAGCTCACGTGTATCAAAATGTCATTGTTTTGGGGCAAAAACAGAAACATTTTACAAATTGAATTGCATACTTGCCTGGCAGTTTGGATGCAGGGAGATATTAGAACTTAAAAACAGGTGAATAAAAAGCTATTTTATTTATTTCTGCTCTTTTTTAAGGAGGAAAGTGAACTTTTTGGTCAAGTTTTTATACATCAGTAACCAAATAATAAGGTTTTAATGACATCACCAAACAGATCAGTAGGTCAAACAATCGCAGAGGCTGAAAACAGGCCGCCTGTTCAACCAAACAGTTCACACCACCGTGTCCCCACTAATAAATAAAACCATATAGGTTTTATTGTAAACCATGTAGGTTTCGGAGCTGCACGACAGGACGTCTAACTGCTTTTAGAGATGAACAAACATGGCTGGTTTTAGTATTTTCATGTGATTTGTTGACAATAAGTACAAAATGCTGTGTACTCCATCCTTCAACTTTTTTTTTTTTACTTTCTTCAGGAATTACGTATATGTGAAACACGAGAGTAGCGTCTGAGTGAGGGCACACTGACAGCTGCAGTAGTGTTAGGTCACGATAGACGACGTCTGCTGAGTTTCTGACGTCTTATTTGTGCTGCTAAGCTCCTCAAGCAGGTGATAGAACAGCTCCTCCAATCCTCTTCAACCTCTGAGGGAGAACCCGAGCTGGGATCTCGAGCAAAATGTTCCCATCAGCTTTAGTGTCTGGCCTCATCAAAACGTCCAAACTTCCTCAAAACCTACCCCCCAAAAAATCAGTAACAGCACTGTTACCTGTGTTGGTAAGAGTTTGGGAGCAGGTTCTGGGTTGTCTTTAGATTCAGTGTCTTGTCAGCTCTGACGAATCAAAATACATTAAAAGTCTTTTTTTTTTGGCCAGTGCAGGCTGCTAAAAACGGATATTTGTTCTAGACTTAGCTTTCTCTACGGTGGGCCCTCTGTTTTAGATTTTGCAGGTCTCTACGGTCACTTAGTGCTTTCTAAACAATGTTGAGCAACTTCTGTATTTTTTGGTTTCCAGGAACTTCACATGTCTCAATGAAAGAACTCTTTTGTTATTTTTTATTCTGTTTTTTCGTTCATCCAGATTCAGGATTATTTAAACTACATCTCCTCTTCTGGTCGGCAAGAGTCAGTTCACAACTTTCTTAGTGGGGAGGTTGCAGGTTTGAATCCCTGCAGTCTTAATGCGATGTCTCCCATGTCCCCGTAGTGGCAACAAAAAGCATGTCAGAGGTCAAAGTTTGCTGGTATGACTTCCCGCTTCTGCTGACATCAGTACGGCGTGAAGAGAATCGATCCTTGGCTCGCTCTGATTGGTCCAGGTGCTGGACGGAGGAAGGAGGCTGTGAAAAGGGGGGAAGAGGCCGGAGGGCGAGGGTGGATAGAGATCGCAGGTGTGAGGGGGGAGGACGTGGGTGTGAGGAGGGGGGAAGAGGACAGAGAGGATGGAGGGAGTGATAGAGAGGGGGTGAGCGGAGAAGATGGTGGAGCAAAAGGAGTGGAGAGGAATGAAGGTGAGAGCGCAGGCTTCACCAGCTCCTTCTGAGCAAACATGGAGAAGAGAAGAGGAGAGGAAACAAAGAGACATCGATTGAAAAAAAACAGAATGAAGACAAAAGTAAATAATAATACTCAATCAGAGGAAGGGAGGTAAAGAGACACTCACAGTGAGTGAGCCGCGCTGCTGTTTGTTGTAAGGACTGTACTTGGGTTTGCTGGGTTTTCCTGCCACTCTGTCCTTGTGCCTCCTGCTGGAGATGTGCTGCAACAACAACAAACACTGTCACAGTGAAATCTGAGGGCAGACAAGACCAACAGCAACCGAGACTATAAACTGCACAAGAACAGAAGAACCTGAATGAAATTAAGGATCAAGATTTCACAATGATTCACAAACTAAAAGCAACCGTATGTAGTTCACTAGTGTAAGTTCATTTGTCATTTCAGGTAAAGAGTTGTTAAACACATTAGTCGGTTAATGTACAGCAAAAGGCCTTTCCAGGGGTTAAAAACCTAAGTAAAATGAATAAACATTAATTTTCCAGTTGTAACTGTGAGAAGACTGTTTTTACTTTAAACTTTAAACATAAACTGAAACTACATTAAAGGTACAGTATGTGAAATCTCACCACTAGGGTGTGCAGCTTAGAGTCAGTTGACTTCGATTTTCTTATCCCTCACAATTGACCCTGTGCACGAGAAAATGCTAACTTCCTGGTTTGAGACCGGATGTGGGGTTGTACATTTCCGGTAGCTTTACTTTGCGGTCAATCGCTACTGCAAAGATATACTCCAAAATCATGTCCAAAACTCGAAAACGGAAAGATCACGTTAAGTCACAAAGAGCAGAAGGTGGGAACACTCACCACTGTTGTGTCATAAAAAATCTAATGATCAATTTTGACGTTTAAAGAGTTTAGATCGATCAGTTGTTTACATCACTCAACACAAGCAGAACTGCATCACTGCAGCAGAAGACACATCGTCCACATTCAGAAGCACATCTCTGTATAGTGACTGGTCTTATGATTTAAACAGGCAAATGTTCAGCATTCAAACTACAGGTGAACAATAGTCAAACCAGGTGTTTCCCCCATTATGTCGATATCAGCTAGTCAAGTACACACCTACACAGCATGTTAACGAACCGTGAAAAAAAGCCACACAAAAAATGAATGATTGCTGGTAAGGGTTTCTATACATTAGTATTTATGAAGGGTATGTTGTGACTTACCTTAAAAATTACAGCGGTCCCTCGCTAATAACGCGGTTCACCTTTCACCTGGCTGTGAAATTTTTTCGTGCAAGTTTGCATGCTTATTTTTTTACATCACATTGTCCTGCGTCCTGATCGCTGCAGACGATCTCCTCCCTGACGTCTCTCCTGTACAGTACAGAATCGCTGCATCGATCGCTAGCAGTGTGACTCTGAAGTGCAGTGCTGTATGTCCACAATGTCCACGACACGTTTTGCACGGTCAAAAAATAAAATTGGCTAATTGATTTCACCTATCACTGGTTATTTTTAGAACATAACACCCGCGATAAACGAGGGACAGCTGACAAATATAACATTTGAATCCATTTTCTCTTTTGCCCTGAGGCGCGGGGGAAAAATATCAACAAGTTGATGAACATTATTTACAGATATATTGGGTAAATGCCCAAGACATCTATAGAAATGTAAATCGCCGCTTGATTCATTCATTTGCTTAACTTGTTTTGGACCGTAAACCAGGCTCGAATAGGACACCGGAAACAAAGCTCCCCACAGGAGTTTCCGCACCGGAAGTAGCATATGCTAACGTGCACATAGTCAATTTAAGTGCATTATCCTAGCTACGGTGGCCACTGCATGACAAAACTCATGCAGTGGCCACCGTAGCTAGGACTCATGCCACAGTTCATCTGTAGTGAGTGTAGGCTGTCAGTCCACTGTTTACCTCAGATGTCAACATGTGTCTATTTACTCTGCAGGACGCTGTACAACCTTGTGAAAGGAGTCCAATATGACGACGATCACTTCTGTTCAGTGACAGCAATACTGAGGTGAATTGCTGGTTTTACTGAATCTTAGTATTGTGTAGCAAATATTTGAGTGTATATGAACAGTCTGACAATCCTGTAGCTGCCTTCCTTTAGACATTTGTGAACCTGCTGTGAGTTTCTACCTGTTTAAGCTGGATCTCAGAGTTGACATGGACATCGCAGATCTGGCAGTGGAAGGTTTTGTTCTGCAGGCCGGAGCCCTTCAGTCCCGAGCTGCTGCCGTTCTTCAGCTTTGCTCCAGGTCGAGGGTAGGCTTTGATCGGCCCAGCGCCACTACGAGCCTCCAGCATTGTTTTATGTTTTGATCCTGAAAGCAAAGGAAAACAAACTCAGGAAACATGAAAGGTAGTTATAAAAATATTTTTAAATATGGGTCTGTTTTTTTAATTTCATCAAAATAAAACCTGTACACATCATCTGCTTTTACACTGATCGTTATCTTCATGGTTACAAAAGCTTTCTATAAAAATCAACCAGAAAAGACTTGCTGAGGATAAATATTCATGTGTGATTATCATAATGTGGAAACAGACGTGCAGAAACTGTGCTGAAAGCTCTCCCTGTTGATGTATTCCAGGATTTCCACAAATCCTTTTGTCCATATTGGATTATGAATAAGTTTAATAAGTATAATGCTTGTGTGTGTTTCATGCATGAAGCACAGCATTTGTTTTTTGAATATCATTTAATGTCACAGGAGTAAAAGTAGATACCAAAGATCTCCAAGCAGGGGCAGCACAGAGCTGCTGAGGGAGATTAAGGGACACCTTCCTTCCACCTTTCAGTGTCATTAATCCAAATTCTCCTCTTTCTAAATGTGTTTATAGCTATATAGCTAAATGTGAAACTGTGTATATACCCTGGTATGTTTCTGTGAGGAAGTAAAATAACTACCAGCAATTGAACTGTCCACCTAATTTATAGATTCAGAGATATGAAGAGTGAAAAAAACAGCATATGTTCGAGTGAGCTTCCCGCAGCTTTCAAAAGAAAACTTGGTTTTATGTGAATCTTTTTTGGGGTTTTTGGGGTCTGACTTAAAGTAAACACAAGACAAGGCCTCGTGAGAACTGCATTTGTAATCTCCATCCAGGAAAATTCTCCGGTTGACTTAATCACTTGATTGCTGGTATTTATAGATGGTAACATTAGTTGAAGCGCTATGCTGAGATGCACAACAGACATATTTTGTATTATTTTAGTTTAATCACCCGATGCTTACTCTATTTTAGCACTGTAAATAATAAGCCGAACTGCTCAGCCGATATTGTAGTTGGACCTGTCCTCACTGATTTACAGCCATGGTAAAAAGACACTCTGTCAATTCAAGGGTTTCACATATCAAGAGATAATAAACATGAGCTGACACTTGGCAGGTCTTGAAATTAGGTAAATAAAACCACAGATGAGTTACAACATGTCACATGTTACACAATATCAACATTTATTTAACAAAAACAAAGCCGAAATGCAAATAAAGTCAAAAATATGTACATCTTTAATACGTCCACGGGAATTAAGACGATGAGTAACAAAATGCTCAGGACGAAAGAGATTACCATCAGGGACTTTCAGCTCTTCAATCCGGGAAGAATTATAAGGATATTTACCAAACAATGTGAAATCCCCCATCGTACACTGAGAGATTTTATTCAGGAGTGGACATTCCAGCAAATCCAGCCCAAGGTCAGACTGTGCAATGCTCAAAGAACCCAAGAGCCAACTGACTCTACAGGCCACTTTTGTACATATTTCCTGTACTGTGCTAAAGATGAATCAATCCTTCTGTCCTTTAACTTCAATTTAAATTACAGCAACTTAACATTCTCCAGAATTTTCATACATTCAATATTTTGTAAATGAAGGTGTAACAAAGAACTAGATGCCACAGAAGCTTTTGTTTTTGCATGCTAATGCTAATGGAGATCATATAAAATCAAAGGTGCATATCTCTCCTCACCTGCATTATGCGCCTCCAGCTGAGAGAGCGAGTTGACCGCAACTTTACAAAGAGAACAATACAGCAGCTTTTTTGCCTTCTCCTCTTCTGACTCCACTGAAGGTGAAGCATCCTGGGAGGGTGCAGGTGGAAGGGGAGCAGGGCAAGACAAGGTGGTGACAGGAGCGGAAGCGGAAGACACTTTGGAAGAAGAGGACAACGAAGAGGAAGAGAGGCCTGGAGCTGGGAGTCCCGATGGGGGGCTGGATGGAGGAGGCTCACTGCCTGCTCTACTAGAAGAGGGGGAGGAGGAAGAGAGAGGGGAGGCAGAGGGGAGGAGGAAAGATTTGACAGGAGACGGAGTGTCTGCGGTTCTGGATAAGAAATCTGAAGGGAGAAGAGTAGAAGGAAAATGAACAAAAATGAAACAATATCCGAAAAAAACATCAGCAGTAACATAATTCACATCAGTGTTATTACTGGATAAAAATGAACCTGTGTGTTGATTAGTGCTGCTGTTAGCTGAGACAAGAGGGACGGGGACAGCTGAGACAAGAGGGGCGGGGCCAGCAGGATTACAGACGCTCCCATTGGTTTCTGCAGAATTTGACAGCTTAGCCTTGGCTTTGTTCTCCTGAGACTTGAGCTTCTTTGCGTGACGACTTCCTCTGTAATGAGCCTCAGCCTGAGACTGAGATGTAGAAATAGAAAAGTTTAAGTTTTGTATTTGAGCCATTCAGCATCCTCCAAAATAAAACCAATGTGAAAGGGCCAGAGACTGCAGTCAGTGACTGGAAAAGCCACTTCAGAGCAGCTATAACAATGAACCCTGTACATTGCTTTATAAGGTGCTCACCTTACAGAAGACATAAACATGTTTACAGCATACAAAAAGTTTGGTCTCTATGGCTAATCTCCCTTTAGTAATTCAGGGTAGTTGTTGAACCATAGAAGGCATAGAAAAGCATGCTAGCAAAGCAGCAGCAGCACAGCAGCTCTGGAGCTGCAGGCATTCATGCACGCTATAGGACACCTGTGTTTTGGAAAAGCTCAGAGCACAATCGCTGGAATTACACACATCAAAACAAGGACAATAGGCTTGAAGCATGAAAATACATTTATGTTTTATTTACAGACCTACATATAGCACACATTAAATCCAGGCCTCTGGGCCACCTGTGTACACAGCTGGACTGATTAAAACAGGACTTTACATATAATGTTAAATGCACAGGAGATGGACTTGAAGCCACTTTTGGGCTGGCGATGCGTGAAAAATGTGCAGCCCCCTCGTTCTCTGAATAAAGCCGGAGCATCTGTGCAGCAGGAAGGTTAACAAAAAATTGCCATATCTATTTTTTTCATCATGCTCAGCCTTTCCCAACAGTGAAACATCATCCAGTAACGTGGCGTTTTGGCCAATCAGATGAATGCGAGTGCTCGTTTTCTGGGTATTCACACTGCAACAGGAAGGGTAATGTTTCCATAGTGTGGAAAACTTTAGTAAGTCATAAACAAATACGGAACATATTAAATTATGGCAAAAGGTGTAAAATATGAAGTAGAAAGCTTGCATGAGAGGAGGGTGAGAGTCCCTGTGTTGGGATGTGAGCGCTCTTGTGACAAGTCCAGGTAAACAGATGATCTCTGCACTGTAAATATTGTTTATGTTGTGTGTCACCACACAGAGTAAGAGTGTGTGAGCACTCTGTAACAAACCCCTGGATGAAGAGTGTTCCCATGTGACCGTCTAGATGACTCAATTTTTACACAGCCCGTTAGACTGAGCTCACGCTCCTCTCTTACTTCTCTGAGCCGTGATTCCTGTTTTTATGTTCACTCATGAATAATTTCACCAGCTCATGAATAAGTGATGTTTGACTGGCATGTTCCTAATGAGGCAGCTCGTTACCGCACAGCAGTCGTCTGTGAATGGGCAGAGTGTCGTTTACGCAGATCTGTGTCATCAGGGTGTGGAAGGGGAGGTGTTAGACCTGAGCATACGCCCCTGTTCTTTTCCAGGAGCACCTCACAAAATTATACAACAAAAAAAAAAAAAGAAAAGACTTCATCTCTCTAGTGGTAGGACCCTCCTTTTCAGCAAGACTAACTATAAACTGCTTGAGAATAAACTTCCATCCACAGTAACGCCAGTGAAAATTTAAAAGTCAGACAATAAACGGCAGTTTTTTGTTATTGTTCATTTTCAGGATCAGATCCCAAAAAAAACGCAGGACTGAAACACAGTCGTTAACAGCAAGCTCAGATTAGCTTGCATGGCAAATGTTAATTTTAGATGTGCTGAATTATATTTATGATTGCAAAACTAATTCAGTTTCACAGGCTTTAGGTGCTAATGAGCGAACATTTCTAAGATACAGTGCTAACTTTTTCTAGCAAACTTGTAAATGTATTAATAAGCAAACACTTCATTTATATTTATGTCTTGTATATCGACCAGAAACAAAACATGCACACACACACACACACACACACACACACACACACACACACACACACACACACACACACTTACATCAGAGTTGAACCTCAGCTGGCAGACAGTACAGGAGATGACCTGTTTCTTTTTAGGTACCATGGTAACGCCAAAGGTGTGGTTGATGACAGCCTTCTGCACCGGGTCCATCTGAGTGAGACACACAGAGGTCAGAGGTCAGAGGTCACGAACTTGTTTCAACCCGAGTATTGATGACACCATGAAAGATTTTTTTTGTTCAATCTATTGACACACGCTCACCTGTCGCTACCACACACACACCTACCGTGTTGAAGTTTGGGAAAAGTCCAACTGGTGACGTTGTCTCAACAGGAAACGGCAGAAAGGGTTTCATCATGACTGAGGGACCAGTGGCACCTATGAGACCTGGCAACGCTCCGCCCACTGCACCACTCCCACTTCCTGGGAACAGACACGGAGTTTAAATAATTGATTTCTAATACCCTTGTTTTCACACACTTCAAACAAACATAGCAACAACACAAAGGTTTGCAGGGCAGAGTTTCTGCTTTAAGGATGAAGCTGAAACTTATATTGACCCAAATTTCACTTCACAGAGTTGCTACAGTCACACCACAATGCAAAAATAAGGATATACTTATATTTTTCCATACTGAAAACATCTAGAAATGAATCCAGAAAAAAACCCTGGTTGACTCGTATTCACGCTACATAAAACGGCTGAGCCATTTTATGATGTTATGGATTTAGTTTGGTCCCTTTTGGCTAAAAATATTGGCCAATATTGAGTTTTAATAATGATTCCTCAGCTGTTTTGTCATTTGTGTGTTGACACTTTATGAAGGTAAAATTGAATTACATTTATTAATACATTTAAGAACTTTTATCCAAAAATTTGTTGAATAATGATTTCATAAATAGCCTTTTGTCAAATTAAAAATCTGTAAGGATCAGGAAATATATCTAAAGCTGTGCCTGTTAAAGAGAAAGACACACTTCTTGGCATATTCTCTGAAGAGCAAACAAAGGAAGCCCATCTTTGATATCTCTGGAGTTACGACCTGGAAACCTGAGCAGCAGTAACATATGGATACAGAACATATGGAGCTGCAGCTGCTCGGGGCAGACAGAGGCAATAATACAGGAAGACAAAGCGAAGAGAGGGTGAACGTCGACGATTGGCTCACATAATGAGTCCACGTGTCCAGCTGCCACTCGGCCAGAAAGAAATGTAAACTTTCAAAAGGCAAGAAGTACACTAACCGAGATCACTCAGAATCCAAGCTGACCACATCACACTATACACAACTATTACAAAACATTTCTTCAACAAACAAAACTTGAGTACTCTAAATCTGCCAAGAATGATTAGCAGTGGATTATTTGGATTGTGGTTACATGTGAGCAATTTTAGGAAAACAGTTGAAGATGTTTGAATCCACCTGCTGCTGCTAGTTCATGCTAGTTACCTGATGCAGAGAAGCATATTATTCTGTGTATGTTTAAAGTTACAGCATGTCAAAGCCCTGCAGTGAAATCTTTTGTAACAACAGGGTGTGGGTGGAAACGCTGATGCCATCTGAATCAGGCCTGATGAAGGAGGGGGAGGCGGTGGAAGAAGAGGAGTAGGAGGAGGTTTCTGGTCATGTTGGTTTAGTGCATATGTCCAGTGTAATGTAATGAAGGTAAACCTGATTATATCCCATTTTAAATAACAGTCTGGCCAACTCTTTATGACTACTAATGCATCCATGTGAGCACTATACCCATTTACATCCACTCTACATGAACTCTAATTGTACCATTATAAAAGATTAGAAATAAAATATAGAAATACAACTCTACTTTAAAACCTATTATAATCTATTCTGATGAGCTGTAACTGACTGTGATCCACGACACATTAAACCAGTCACAATGTATTAATCTTATTCAGAACAAACGAACAAAAAATTCACTATAGCTCAACCCAGACTTTAAATACTGTAAAACTGTGTGTGTGTGTGTGTGTGTGTGTGTGTGTGTGTGTAACATTAGGCTAGCTGTGGAAGAGCTGTGTGCCAGGCTGCTGACTCTCTAAGTTTATCCTCATATAGCAGCACTGTGAGTCAGTGTCTGTATTTATAACTACAGCTGATTATTAAGTTCAGAACAACATGAGACGGTGTTGTAATCGAATGTGAAGGTGGGCAGTAACGGCTCAGATCACAATCTGGATCCGAGAGGTTATTTATGATAGTAAATACACATTAGTGTCTATTTTTAAATGTGGCCTATTGTGTCAGCTTGGTGGATCGGTTACAAAAAAGAAGTCCTGCAGACCGTCATTACTACAACAACCAAAATATTTGTTAACCTACTGCGTCATACTGGAGCTTCTTCAGATGCGCCGCTATAATGCCTTCAGAGCTTGTTTAAGCACCACTGATACCACCTTGATGATAAGTTCAGCCAATTTAAAAAGCCTACTAACATGTAATAAAGCCACGATGTTAAGGTTACCTAAAAAACATTCAAGAGAACCACTGGAGCCTCTTCAAACACCACCGATGCCACGTGAAAGGGTTTGAGAAACTTTTTTTTTAAAGACATTAAAAACAAGCTGAACCACAGAAACCACTTCAAGAAAGCCTAAACACTCTTCCTCCTCAACCTCAACCAGCACCTTTCTCTTTTCATTGATCTCATTAGCATTAAACTCTATTTTTACTTGATTTTTTGTTTTTTTGAGGTGTGACATCTCCTGAATTCTGGGACAATAGAGATCTTGTAGTCCTCTAGTCATATTAAAGAAACAGTGAAACTCCCTAAAGGACAACAGAAACCTCTTTATGACCTCCCTGAAACTACTCAAGGATGGCTTAACCTTCTTCAAGGACCCTTTTGACATCCTGGAGGACTTTTTGAGGACCCTTTAAGCCTTTACAAATCCTGTATCTTAAGCTGGCTGACTATTTTTCTAGCCTTTAGGATTCCTGATGCAAATATATGTTGGCTTTATGTTATGACTGTACCTGCTGAATTCAGTTACTTGTTAGCCTCTGGTGTAGACCACTCATGATTGGTATGAATTGAAGATATTTTTCAGTATGTGTGAGTATGATGAACAGGGTGTTGAGAGAGTGGTCTTAATTCTGTCCTTCTGTCCTCTGAGATCTGGTTACAACACACACACAGTAACCCTTCTCCCTTACACTAAGTTGCTGTTCTAAGAAGCTGCTAAAAATACTGATCTAAACATCTGCTACTGCACTCCCATGGAAACACTTCATAAACCATCATGAAAACTGGCCAACAGCAAACTAATGAGCCAGTCAGCTTTATTTCAGGCTGTTGGTGATGCAGTACTAGCTGTAAACAAACACGCAAAAAGTTTCCTTACAAGATTCTTTAAATAAACTATTTCCATTCGCAGCATGCAACTTTGCAAAGTGGGACAAGCAACAAAAAGCTGACAAGTTGAGACGCTTCAAACTGGAGCTGGCAGGTTTGCACCTGTCTCATAATAACACTGACCAATTTAGACTGGCGCCTAATATAAAAGTGACTGACGGAAAGTCACTTAGTCACTTAGTCTGACACTGAAATTGTAACCAGAGAAATCACGAGATAAAGAGAAATAGAAATCTATGAGGGAATTTTGTAACATTTCTGCCCCGTCACCAAAACGTCCAATCAACAGTTGAGCCAATCGTGTTGCTGCACTGATGCATGTGCACAGCACAGGTTCAGAACTGTTTAAACTCTGTGGTGGCAGGATAGATATGCTCCCTGTGGTGGTTAGATACGCTTGCCATTTGCAGCAAAGACATTGTTTTTCTTGGCTGATCATATTCAGAATTTAAATTAGCACGGCATTTGTTGAACGCTTCAGCCATAAAGATGGACCGTGTTTGGCACTGAGAATTGAGCTTCAAATTAAGTCATAATGTCTTGTAGCTGTGTATATGATATCTTGCAATGTTTTTTAACCTGAATTGGCTGGCGTCTCAGTAGATGCAACTTTTATGTCCCAGTAAATACAAAAATTAAAGATATGATTCTCTGGCCTTTAAAAATAACTACCCAAATAACGCCCCAGAGGTGTGACCAAAATGGCTGTCAAATGGCAAATACTCTGAATTGCCAAGACTTACACAGAAGACTTACCACCTACCACTTTGGAATGACCTAAAACTGGAACCTAACTAACTAAGCAAATTAGAGTAGTCTAACACTAGAACTGGATCTGAGTGGTTAAACCAGTAAAAGTGGAACTGCTCAGTTTGGTTGGATACTTGAACCTACCAGCTAAATCCACTCCAGAAAGCACCAAAGGTCATTTGCACTTCTTGGTAAAATAGACTGTGATTTCTTGTAGGTATAGATGGAGAGCTAATTAATAACACACCTCTTCAAACTTCTATGACTACTACAAATAATAATAATGATGGGAGGAAGAAAAAGAAGACGAAAACGTGAGCAATGTGAGAAAAAAAGTAGTCTGTTACTCTATTTTTAATCTCAACTTTGATATCAAAATTCTTCTTTTCTTCACTTGAGACACAATGAATGTCTCAGGTTAAACAATAATTGACAGTTATTTATTAATTTTATTCACAGTCTTGAGAAAACAGAAGGCGTGCAGCTCATTATCTGTTGCTACTGTTTCGTTTTCTTGAGCTGCTTTATCAGCTTTGAACTTCCCTCCTTTCTTCTCTACACCTTCAGCTACATGCCAGCTAGCTAGGTAGCAATTCTAGTGTCAAACTCTCTGCAAAGTGAGGGACAAAAGGAAGAAACAGCTCCAGTAAATCCATACTTACAGAGTATTATTGGCTTGAGGCCAAAGGACTCTGTGAATAATAAAATTGTAACTAAGCTAACAGGAAAGTCAGGAAGCTGAAACCACCCACACACTTCTGAAAGAAGCTGTTGTCATCAAAAATAAATCAAATATTCTGTGTGGGTACACTATGATTGGAGGGTGCTAGTGAGCTATGGTAGCTTCTTCTGTTCCACTCAAAGGTTAGAAATGTGCAGATCGCTCGCTATAGGTCAAAGGTGTACATTTAGGAATTCTCTTATCCTCTAATTAGAGCAATAGCACTGAAGTTACAAAATTCCTGTCTTAAATTCCTGTAGAAATCACACCATGTCAGAGCTCCAAACATTTTAAATGATCAAAGCGTCTCTCCTGGCGTGTCCTTTGCTGACATCAGCAGCTGCTGGGATTAAGCTGCCTATAAACGGATTCTGATCCTTTATTCATTTGTAGCATCCAGCTTCCTGCTGGTCAGCCGAGTTTCCCCGTACAGCAGTGAGATTTATGGCTCTGGCTGCAGTCAAGGTCATCTTTGGCATTCACACCTCTCACACACACATCCAAACACATATTTACGCTCGCAGTTAGTTCTGCTTGGAGGCTCATACGATAAAGACATGAGAAACGAAAACCTTGCACGGTGCTCTGCTGCACCGAGAGCTGCAGACTGCGGCTCCTGTAAGTGATCTGACCCGGGCAGCTCTGTGCCCAGTGGGTGTGGTTACTGAAAAATGTGGCTGATATTTAATCAGTCACATGCCCCTGGTGTATAAATCCAAATGCAGTGGCTGAGCTGCACACAACCTTTTGCTTACAGTAGCAGCATAAATTGATACACAGAGCATTTCTGGTGTTTGTAGCAGGTTAAAGACTGATTTATAGTGATTGAGAGTGTGGAAAGGAGCACTGCTCAGCCACTATACGGAAGGATTTCTGTTTACAATTCTTGTCTTGTCAAAAAGATTTTTTTTCCCAATTCCTAAACATATATTTCAAAAAGATCTGTGCTTTTTTGTAGGACAAGTCAATCCCATTGTCACGTCCATTCAATTCCTGATGAATACTGGAATGTAAATACCAATACCAAATACTAATCAATTTCAAAAGGGCACAAGACATCAGAAAACAAACTGTACACACATCATTATGCACTGAAAGGTAATTTTGATTTTGATTTTTTAAGACTTATCAGATAAATAATAGTGCTTAGCTGAGCAATTAACTACACTAACAGCCAGCCAAAGACATCTGTGCTCTAGTTTTGGCCAGTAAAGTTTTAGCAGTTTATTAGGATCTTAGCACTAAATAGCAGGTATCGGTGTCTGCGTGATGACAGCATACAGACAGTATACGTATGTAGTCTGCTAACCAAGACAGTGGACAGTCAGACCAATCTGTGATATCACAGTGGCTCTTTTATATACAGTCTAAGATTTGTATGACGATCACTGGCATTTAGTTAGTCATTCTTAATGCAAACTTAGCTGTGACAACTTGACATTAGCGTGATAAAGATGTGATAAACCTATTATAAATGTGACAGAAGGATTACAGCAGCATGAAGGCTGGCTCTGTGATTACTTACTTGTTCCTTAGTTCCTTACTTATTTTTATTATAATTATTATACTAATAATAATAATTATTATTATTGTTATTATATTAACTGATGTAACAAAAGAACTATGAGCTAAATAAAGAACATTTTCTTTTACCTTATTTTAAACTGTGGTTGGTCTTCACATTAGCATTATCAAGGTTTATCAAGGTCTCAAAACTCCATTAGAAATAGTATCTGACAATAGTTGAGACTAGACTAAGTAAAGCTAGGCTAATTTGACTTCATTATAAAGACAGCTCAGTGTTATCTTTGCAGTAAAGATTCATCTGTGTCCATCATAGGTGTGTAATATCCATAGCCAAAAACAGACGCAAAGCCACTGTTAAAAAGACAAAAAAAGAGTCCTAGATGCATTCGTCAGAGACAGAAGACAAACGGAAAAGGAATATAAAATCGGAGAATGCGATTAAAGCTCGTGCCGTCTTCATCACTAATCTGGTGTTCCAGAAAATTCCTCGTCCATGAGGCTCTGTTCCTCGTGGATGTTGACGGGGAACAGAGCCATAAAATGCTCCTCTGGAAAAGAGAATTGTCTGTGATGTAATCTTCAGTATGTCTTTATCCACACTGTTAATGCAGCTTCACTCTACATATGATCATCCAGCTCAGAAGACTAAAGAGAAACATCTGATGCTGTTAATCAGACCCTGAAGTTATTAGAATGGATGGAGCTAAAGTAACTCCACACTGCAGGATGTGATGAAGATGAAAGAGGAGGAGAGGATGTCGATGGAGATGGCAGTGAAGACCGAGATATTTATTTGAGATTTAAACCAACTGAAGGGTCCTACCTGAGCCAGATGTCTTTTTTGGGGGTGGGGGTTTTATCTCAGTCCTGATGTTTTAGTTCCCACTTTTCTTCCTCTTCCTTCTGCATTTATTCAGTTTGACTCTACTTATCCGTGTTACACTGCTGTAGTCTTTTAACAAACATGCAAACAGCCAAACACACCCACCATGTACTCTGTGTGTGTGTGTGTGTGTGTGTGTGTGTGTGTGTGTGTGTGTGTGTGTGTGTGTGTGTGGGTGTGTGTGTGTGTGTGTGTGTGTGTGTGTTAGGGAGAGAGAGAGCGAGAAAGACAGAGAGAGGGAACGTATCAGGTGACTGGAACAAGAGTGGCATGTGTCATCGCTATCTGGACCCCCGAGCCTCAACATTAGGTGTGTGTTTCTCTATGTGTGTGTGTTACTTCCTAATCCCTTGCTGCTATTTCCTCTAGAGACAAGTAACTCTATCCCTGGGGATGAGAGCGAGAGCGAGGGAGAGAGAGAAAGAAAAGACGACCACACACACTACTTACAGATTATACCGGAGGATTAAAGATTACATTACCCCGCTGCAGTCACTGCTGTGTGTGCATGTGTGTGTGTGTGTGAGATAAGATCAGAGCAGTTGCCGGTTCACACGTCTATGGTTACCACGGGTATTTGTGTGTGTGTCTGCGTGAGTGTATATTACTCATGTTGTGTGGACATAAATCTTTTTACACAGTCACACTGAAATCACCCACCTCCCCATCTGGTGCTAACTTAAAATGGAATAAGGGCTTATGGCATTTTTAGAAACTCAAATATTTTAGCTGCAGTAAGCGCAAAAGAAACTGGGAATCTGCTGCCAGGCTATCGGCTACCTGTGCAGATGCAGCGAAAGCTCATGTGACGACATCAAAATAACGACAGCAGCGGAAGCAATGAGTAAAAGTAACCATGTGTTTGATATGTTGTTATTTAGATAAAAGAAATGCTGGCTTATTCAAGTTTGGAGTGGGAAAGTTTTAGCGACGTTCCCAACAGAAATGGAAAATTCTGGGGGGAAAAAGCATCGCAGTGAAAGGATACCCCACCAGTGCAAAAATGTGCTCTCAATTACAGCTCAGGAGGCACAGCAGGTCCTCTACTTAGCAGAAGGTCAGTGGTTCGATCCTCCAGTCTGCCCGTCAAAGTGTCGTTGGACAAGACGCTGAACTCCAAATTGCTCCCAAAGCATCCATCAGAGTTTGAGTATGTTTGTGATAATTAGGAGGTGCTTAAAGGCATAGATTAAAGCAGCACATTGATGCAGCTAGTAGGGCCTTAGGTGCTCAGTTACAGTAGAAAACCACTGAATACAGTTAGATCTGTAACTTCTTAGACAATAACACGACTTCTGCAATTTTGTTTCTGTGCACCAGTGAAGTGGCTTTATTTGTCTGATTACTTTTTTAGCCTTTGAAAACACGTCTACATCTAAAAGTGGCTGTGATTCCTAAACAGTTACTGCAGTATTTTTGTTCAATTTACTAAATTAAAGCTGAAAGTAGCTGCCTGGTTTAAAATCTGCTGTGGTGGTGTACAGATGTTGTGTTTTTGTCTAAAAAGTTAGCAACGTAACTGTAAATACCATCCCATTAATTCAAAACTCCATCATGGGCGTTGTGTCCCACCAGTCCCAACTGTTTATCATGTATATCTTATGTGTATATGTTGGTGACAGCCTGCACTGGAACAAATGATGTCCTGTAGAACAAACAATTTCTTGCGCTCATCTAACACAGGCATTTTACATAACAGACATTTTCATCTGAGGCAGTAGGCAAATACAGATTACTGATATTAAAGGATTTTATATTGTCTGTGTAATTAGAGCAGGGCGATATGACCAAAAATATTTATCACGATATACATTTGAAAATTTGCGATAATGATATAACTGACGATATAATTGACACTAGACAAAATACTTTACAACTCCACAACTTTATTAGTGCAAAAAACAAACCATCAATGTATTTTCACTTAAACAAGCAGCTGTTTTTTATGTGCATTAAAGTTATATAAAAATGTAACAGTGCAAATGCAAATTCCTTGCTGACAGTTTAACCAAAAAGCATTTCCAGTGGAAATTGGCCGACATATCCTCAGGATAACCATGTATAATATCCACAAAACTTAAAGAGGTTATACACACACAATACGGTAATATTATGTTGAAGCACAGTACATATCACTCCGCGAGGCTCCTCCCTACAATAGCCGTAATGCTCCGACAATCCATCAAGCGGTGCGGGTTCATAGCTTAGCAAAGTCGTACTAAAGCATTTGACAGATTTTCGAGCGCTGTGTACCACATAAAATCATTTCGAGGTCAGTAAACACAACCAGTTTTCATACATAAGGCACACGGGATTATAAGGGGCGCTGTCGACTTTCAGAAAAATCAAAGGATTGATTTTAAGTGTGCTGTATTTACCAAAAAACACGGTAATAACGACGGCCCGCTAGCATACTCTACCAAAAATAGTGCTTTGTTGTGTATCTGACGGACGAAAGCTAAACCAGTTCCACACCACTGAAGTTGCAGCATTTTTACAAACCAATTCTGGTTCATCCGTTTCATTCAACGATCCACTTTCGCCCTTCTCATTCTCCGCCATGCTTTTTCCGCCATGTGCATATGAAAACAAAGGCACTGCACATGTGTGTTTTACCCAAATTCTATCGCGATATTTCATTTTCTTATCGTTGCCCAACATTATACCGATATTACAGTGAACGGTATGATATGGCCCAGCCCTATGTGCAATCAGTATCTATTGGTTTGTTTGCAGCAGTTGTGACTTAATTTTGAAGCTGTTGGTAATTATGAAAACAATGAAGTCATAATGTTTTATGTTATGTTATGGTATGTATGTACCAACCATGACACACGACTTCTATATTTGCTTAGCAGCTATGAATGTCATCATTAGTAGCAGCCAGGGTTTCTGTCTCTGTGTTTGTTGGTTTTCTATCTTATTTTGATAGTCTCTCATCCCGTGTGTGTTACGTTCAGTTTTGCTTCCCTTGACTCATTAGTTGGATTCTGTTCCGCTGTGTTCACCAGGCGTCTCCACTCTGCTCTTACCTCATGTGTATATTTAAGTCCTTAGTTTGCTTCTTTTGGTTGTTTTATCATCCTTCATTCTATGAAGGTATACGTTTCCTGTTTTCTGGGATGTTTTTTTTCTCCCTGGTTCTGTTTCTTGTTGGATTACTTAGGAATTTTTTATTAGAGATCAGCCCGCAATTACTTTCAGTTCTACTCAGAAGTCCCGTATCCTGCATCCTTAGGTCCTAAACCTGCCTGCCCTGCTCCGCAACATTCTACTCATGCGTCACTAAAGAGGTTCAGGTGAGCAGCCTACGAGTGGAGCCTCTATGTGCTGAGTTCTGCCTCAGGACATCCTTTACAGTACAGTATCCGTCACCTGCTTCCCACTGCAGAAAACCCTGCAGCTGAAACCACTGCAGCTGCACATGAAGCCTGAAAGTATTAGGATATTAATACACCACTGATCCTTTTGGGAGGAGAACTCGTCTCACTACCTTCATCTGCATCTTAGACATTCCTTATCCACAGAGAACGAGCTGTGGAGGGACATAGGCAGAGTGTGGATCTGCTGACGGCAGCATTAGACATCACACTGCATTATTATTATGCAGAGAAACACAAACATTAGCATAACAAGCTTGTGTGTGTGTGTGTGTTTGTGTGTAAGTAGGTCATGTTCAGAACCTTCTTCATCCAAAAAGAAGACAAACACACCCAGAGCAGACCAATCAAGAATATGAAAGCAGACAGGAGAGCTCCCGTCTGAGACTCGAGAGAAAACAGTAGAAACAGACAGAAACATAACAGCACAATCACCTGCAGGAGAAAATTCCTTAGACTCTATAGTGGGGGCTGAAAATGTAAAGCTTATCCTGGGGGCAGTGCTAGGGAAAGGTCACTTTCATTAAAATCTTAAAAGGTTAAGAATTATCATTTTCTGCAACCCTAAAAAGAAACACCACGAGACAAAAGACTTTTACTTTGAAATTAGCTGTGAGACGAGCCGCAACAGTATTTCTTTATATGATCTGTAGCCCTCTCAAAAATATTTTTCTAGTATATTTTTTACTGCTGGCGACAAGATTGTGAAACTTTAATATCTACATCATGAATGAAATCTAAAGCAATAATCCAGCAACAAAAGATACCCTATAACACAGCTTTAAAAAAACAGACTCCTCAGACTCTTCACTTTATCTCCATTTCATCACTTTTCATTACCCACCCACCTGTTAGTGCAGCCACCAGAGATCAAGGGTGTCAGATATCAACGTGAAGTTAAGCTGATGATGTACTCTTCTATTACTTCCCAAATTACACCTTTTCACTTCAGCTAGAGGCTAGAAAGCAATAGAAACACTACAGTAAGACAGTCGATGCAGCTAACTAAATCAAACAAAAGCAGTAAACCTCAGAGTCCTCGCCACAGCACATCTATATATACCATTACCTGCTAAATCTAGTTGCCATAGGGCAAGAGGTGGGGTTTACCATGGACAGGTCACCAGTCTACTGCATGCATGGAGATGGAGACAAAATGGAAAACGCAAAAACATTCACAACTGCAGTCAATTTAGAATCAGCAGTTAACCTAGCATGCATGTATTTGGACTGTGGGAGGAGACCCACAAAGGGAGAACAGCCACACGCCACAGAGAAAGGCCTCAGATAACTTAGAAACCATTATGGTGTCAGATTTAATATTTATTCAGGTGGAAATATCTCATTTGAATGAGAACAGACTTAAATCTATGAACCTAAGCCTTTAAGGACATCACTTTCAGATACTGTTCATTTGCTGTAGATAGTTTTTAGGCATGCTGCATCTTCTTTCATCCTCCACTTTTCTAGCCTCCTCACATTTTTAAAGGACACACTGCATACCATGATGAGACATGCCGAGGTTTTGGCTATAGCTCTTTGGAAATCATCTTGTTGGTGCAAAAAGGCTATTTCATGCTTGTCAAACTGGATAAATTCTAGGTTTTTGCAACAGGCTGCTAGTAACAAAGTGCTTAAAGATATAATTTAAATGTGGTTCTTTGCTAAGATGAACCAGCACAAAAGTGGTTCATCCCTTGATTTAGGCGTCTTTTTCATGCTTGAATGATTTGTAAGTCATTGTTTCTCTGAAAATGGTCAGGTTCAAAGACTGGACTGGAAATAAGAGGGGAAAGCAGCTAATGTCCAAAGAAAAACACAAAAAAAAACTTGAAGAACTATTACTTGAGATCATTAAAAAAATTACAAGCAAGTCTGGCTTCTTGGAAGCAACATATAAAAGAATGAGGGATGAGTCAAGACTTTTGCACAGTACTGCAGTCCACAGATTGTGGACACTGGCAAGAAAGGTTGATCTGCATAAATCAAACCAGACATGGTTGCAGTGGTAAAGGGAATCTGCTGTGTGTGTTTTTGTCTCCTAAGCACACGATGCTCTGTGGTGATGAGCAGCAGCGTGCATGTAATCACAGCAGTCACGCTATCTATTATAAGAGGAATGTCAGAACAGCCAGGAAGCAGTCACAGAGTCAGTGGGCTTTACTCTCTTCTTATGTGATACACAGTTATGTCCATGAACCTTCATGTACTATATGGAACCCAAATGTTCATCTATACACTGAGATTTCTGAAACATATCTGAGCGAGCAATGGTAGTCAGTACAAGTCAGGCGTACAGTCCACTTTCATATGTTTGTGTGCATTCCCTTTTTTTGCACGTAGTATAAATCCTGAGTGGAAATTCCGCCAATTAGAAATTAAAAAGGCAGTTTATCTGCATGCTTTATGTAGGTACCAGTTTTGAACACACTGTAGTGCTACCTGTATGGAAGTTGTTGAAAACTGTGAGATGAAGCTATGCGAATTTCACACATTAATATCCCTCTTGTAGTTACCTGTAATAACTTTATTTGTGTCTTAAAATAAAAATAAAAAAATCCAAATACAGTAAAACAAATGAATAAAAATGTGCACTTATGTGTACTGAAATAACAATACTAGAAACCAGCTCCAGACAATGAGTTGTGTACATAACTCTTCTTAAATATAATAATCCTCTGATGAACAGCTGAGTCTTTCTCTTGGACAGTAACAGTTTTCAACCTTTTTTAGACAAAACTCAGCCTCAGTTGAAAGTGTGAATCCAGGTCACAACCTCCAGGTTCCCCCATAAACTCCTAAGTGCCCACATAAACAACATTTCAGACAGAACTTTAAAAAATAAATAAAATAGCATCAAAGAACAAAGCGTCTGAATGTGGCGCTAAAACAGAAATAAACAGAATAAGAATTTCCTACCTCGACTCATGAAACTACTCCACATTACGGACAGGAAGACAGCTGTCTCACCTCCTCAGCCTCCTCCTCCTCTCCCTCTTTCCTATAATCTGCTCCCCTGATAACATAAAAAACTAACCAAGAGAAATCCCACACCAAACAGCGCAGACTCGCTGCCTGACTGTTTGTGTGAACGCGGAGAGACACGTGTGTGAGGGTAGAGGAGGACAGAGTGCACAGTGTATGTGAATCACTGAGGTGATGATATTCATGGTGAACGGTGATGACAGCCCCTGTGTCTCAGTGGAAATCCCACTTTCTCTCTCTCTGTCTGTCTCTCTTTGTGTCACCGGGTTGCTCACTCGCTCGCAGTTTGTGGCATCATGACAAAAAAAGAAAAGGAAAGGAATAAACCAACAAATTATTTATCTACTGACCAACAACAGGGTTTGTCCTCTACTGTTTTCAAAAATATCATGTCCACGCAAACAGTTTAAAAAAAAAAAGTGTCCGCATAAGCAGTTGTCTCTGTCCACCTGCACGTACAAAACTACAACTGAACGCCATCATGACCAGAGTTGGGCAAGTTACTTTGAAAAAGTAATTAATTATAGTTACTAGTTACTTCTTCAAAAAAGTAACTGAGTTAGTAACTGAGTTACAAGATTCTAAAAGTAATTAATTACTTGAAAAGTAACTATTGCGTTACTTAAAAAAAAAAAAACGTTTTAACATGGGGCCAGGGTATAATTGGCCATTTTTAACTACTTTGCTTTTACTTCTATATTTCACCTTTAAAAACTATTTACTTTGCCTTGTTGGGTATCATCCTTTTCAGCACAACCTCACATGTCTGAATTTACAGTGATGTTTTCATTTTGACATACTGTATTAACACAATTTATCTAAAATCAGAGAAAAAACATAAAATCCGAGTAGAAAAAAGTTATATTTTTTACTGTAACAACCACAAACATGTTTATTGAATCATATTTCATAACTTTACATGCAAATATAAATTGTCAATTCTAAAATCATATGCACAAGTTTTGCAAACAACAAAGTTACTTGCACCCATTTACCTTTTACTCTTTTTTTTAATAACCATTTCAAACTATTTACAGAACAATCAGCTGTTCTGCATTCAATAAGATGGCACACTAATTATTTGTGCCACTCCAAAAAATAATTTCTGTCCACTATAAAGGTGAACATCACAGCCTGATACCTGCAGGCCTGACGGCAGCAGGTGGATCACTCCTCCTGTTTTCATTCAGCAATTGCCTCATTGTTCTGACACACAACACAAAACGATCCACATCATTACACACTATTCTATCTGTATTTATTATATTATACAATAGTTATTATGCACTGTGAACCTACCACCGATAGAAAGCGCGACACAGGTTTGGTGCATTGTAGATCGGGCGAAGCCAAAACTGACAGCAGTCAATAAACTAATCAGCTTTTAAGCTGTGTAGCTCAGCCATACTGCATGCATCAACTTTATACTGGTCATACTTGTCTTTTACCAGTGTCTTAGCACCAACATGGGCATGAATTATTTTGGGTTAGTGGTCAAGGATATAGTCAGGGAGGCACAGATCATTGGTTCATAGCTGATCGTACCCAGTCGCTACTGTTGAGCCTGTTGTCATCACCATACAGCACTATGAGTGTGTGAATCCATCAGCAGGATCTATTCATACACTGCTGAATACATCAACACAAGACCACACATCAACACATACCCCTTTGCTGTCTAACAAACATGCACACACTGTTTCAATATGTGCCTATTAATAACTCTTTATTTCCCTGCTTATTATGAATGGGGTTTGAGCAACACAACACTGTGACCTTTATTAGCCCAGGAGAGCTAATTAGAGCTAGCTTATTCACGCACACACAGTCAGATGACAAAAGGAAAAACTACGGAGCCCCGCAGGGAACATGGGAGAAAAAAAATTAAGACGGACTTTTGCGAGACCTCGCAAAAGTTTTGAGAGATCTCGCAAAAGTTTTGAGAGATCTCGCAAAAGTTTCATACATCTCCGAAAATGTCGGAGCACTTTTGCAAATATGTGATGTCTTGTAAACCGAGCAGATATCTGACGTTTACACAACTACATTCACGCCTCAAAATATCTTAAAAGTGTATTTTGTGACCCAGAAAGAGTAATATTACTATTAACTAAGTAGATGCCGCCATTGTTGGAATTCAACTTTTGCGAGATCTCGCAAAAGTCCGTCTTAATTTTTTTTCTCCCATGTCCCCTGCGGGGCTCCGTAAAAAAGGAGGGTTGATTTTGACATTTTCACTATACGTAAGAAGCATCCAATCAGAAACTCAGTTTTTACAATTACCAGGACTCTTTCCCTTTCACCCTTTTCTATAAACTCCAAACACAAAACCCACTTTTCAAAGTACATTCACATGACTTCTGACTCCAAATAATCCCTATAAAATAGCTTTATCTTCTCTTAAAATCAAACAACAGGAGAGGAGCTGTAATATTGTAAATGTAATTAGTCTCATGTGAGTTAATCTCTTCATTTGTACTGAGAAAGTGGATCATGGGAATTCACTCATTTAATTAGCGAATTTGTGGGTGTATAAATGTGTCTTTGTGCGGGTACAAGTGTGTATGCTGCCTCCTGGTGGTCACTAATTGCCACTGAGGCAAAAAAAAAAAATACTGTAAGTACACTCAGTACAGCACATCCACACTTCATGGTCTAAAAAGTCACGGCTCTCTTTCCCTTTAAGCTATAAACAATTTTTTTCCATTTGTGGTTTTGTTTTTCCTGAGCTTAACTAATGGGTTCAGTTTAAAATGTACACTTGCCACTTAATTAGGTACACCTCACTTGTCCTGGGGGCTTGCGTGGGAAAATCCCAGCAGATCAGCAGTTTCTGAGAAACTCAGACCAGCCCATCTGGCACCAAGGACTGTGTCACATTCAAAGTCAGTTAAAGCAGCTTTATCGTCCATTTTGATGCTCCGGGTGAAGTGCAGCAGGTCGTCTCAACCATGTATATATGCCTACATGACCTGAATGGCTGCCAAGTGATTGGCTGATTATATTTATGTTAAGGAGCAGAAGTGGCCAGAGAGTGTATTTGTTTGCACACTGGTCACATACAGAGGGACTGACAATTTAAGTACTTTACACAGGAAAAGTGACAGACACTAGTGTATGTAGATGTAGATATACTAAAATCATTTTGTTGAGAAATAGGTGGATGAGGGTGTGACGTTTATCTTCTTTATCCAACAAGATCAAACTCTTCCTTAAGGAGGCAGGATAGACAACAATGCAGTTTTGGCAGTGGACTCCCCACAGCTGGTTCATTAAACATTAATGTAAATCATACAAGAATATAAAGCTGAAGGGTTTGGAGAGTGTGTGTTTAAGTTTGTTATGGAACATGCTCCAAATTGGTAATTAGTATTGCACTTTGTCACTGCCTTGAAAGTGCAAACTTGTTGATCCAGAAAATGCTTTGCCACAGGAGAAGTTAAAACCTGAGGGTTATTTTTTAATGTTTTAATATTCCCTCTCTTCTGCTGACATAATGAGCCACGTTGGCACAACAGCTCATAAACAGTCCCATTACTCTTTTTTTAGTTTAAGATATTTGACTCTGTTTTCTGTATTTTTATTAGAAATCTGCAATGTGGAAATGTTTTTAAATTATTAGAATTAATTTTACATGACAAAGCTGAAAAGCAGCAGGTGACACACCCATGACTTCCATTTGGCTTCCTAGCTAATTTTATTAATATCAGGATCATGAATTTCCAATTATCCATGCTTTATTCATGGCTGATTCACCATCTTATGCAGTCCTCCTCCTCCTGTTATGTAATTCATGTTTTGAATTTTTACCCACATAGACTCTGTGCACATATTGACTAGATTCTCTTTATTTTGTTGCAGTTTCTGTGGGTATTTCTTATTTTTTTTTGGCAGAAGTTATGATGTAAGCTTTTACTGTACTCATGTATTATTACATGTCTTTGACAGAAAATTTTAATTGTGGTATTTCATCTTTTCCTGGTTTGTAATAATATCATCAAATGTCCTTACCAAGTTTTACCTGCATCATTACATACAGGCTTCTCTCCAGGCAGAACTGGAATCACTTAGCACTACTACATTTTACTATATTTATTCATTTCATTTCATTTCCATAACTTGATAGACATGAGTCAGTAATAGCAACCCAGTAAATAGACAGAACCGATAGAGTCCGTCAGACTCATTACTTATTTCTTGAGTAAAGTGTCTGGGTAATTCTCAGAGTGGTGAGTAATAACATTGTCCTTCAGTTACTGACAGTTTGTAACTTTGGAGCACTTCTGAGGTCTACTCTTCATGCAAGGAGAAGAAAAACAGAAAGGAAAATGACAAACTTGACTCTATGGATCTTCGGACAACCAGCCGAATGATGATCTAGAAACAAAATAATCAGCTCTTCTGATTTACAGCAGCTTTATATGGAAGCTGTCCTCTCTGGAGCTCACTGATAGCAGCAAATGCCCTCCTGCAGCACAATGATTGTGATGTCATCCGACCTGACTGCTGATAGGCTGCTCAGCCAGGTCACTGTCACACACCGCACACACACACAAATACACAAATACACTCTTAGCCTGGCATGGAGGAGCACTGACTTCAGGCCAAAGAGCTTTTCATCATCGAGTGAGAATCACGTAATGGAGAGAGAGAAAGAGAGCACGACATGATCATTCAGGCTGAGTGTGTGTGTGTGTGTGTGTGTGTGTGTGTGTGTGTGTGTGTGTGTGTGTGTGTGTGTGTGTGTGTAGGTGTGTGTGTGTCCAATAGAGGGAGATTTAATCTTTAATCAGCGTTATTGTACCCTGCACACTGATATGGACACACAGTATATAATTACATCTGCTGCACTTGCACATACACAGGTGTCAGTGGGTGTATGTTTCTCGCTCCACTCGACACTACGGCACACTTTTACAGAGTGTGCCGTAGTGTCTCTGTCTCTGTAAGTGTCCTGCGTCTTTGTGTTTTCAGCAACAAACTGGAACAGTCCGACAGGAAGAGTCACACAAAGATGCCGTGACAGCAGCTCTGCGTGGAGACTAATACATTTATGGCCTAACACCAAACGTTCACAATGCATTTGAGAGATGTCTGGGTGGATTCGAAGCGGTGCCGTGTCCCAGTTTAATGACCTGCTGCTGGCTGCTCCACTTTAACTCCTTTACATCTTACAACACGTTCTCACTCTGCTGACTAGCAGCTTGACTTTAAGGAAGCGGGGCTTAACCTCTGAGGAAGCTCCGAAGCTGTTCCAGTCTCCTCTGATCAAACAGCTAAATGGGGTCGAGGCATGTGAGCTGTAACGTCACCAGCAGAAGGCGCTGCGAGAAATGCTGCTATTGCTCTGTTATAAAGAATTCAAATGCTTTAGGGCTGTTAAAACAGACTCAACATATAATAGCACATCTAAAATTAAAGACTTGACCTGATGATGCTGGTGTAGTTTATTAAGAGGGAAACAAACTTAATTTGATAGCACTTGTGGAGCAGTTGTGGAAGAGCATCATTTCAGACCCCAAACATCAGTCTCAGGAAAGTAACCAAATTACTGAAGTCAGTAGGAAACTAAAGATCTACACGGTTGGGTTTTAGGACACAGATAGAAATTATGTACCAGACAATTTTATTATCTAAGTGATTACATACTGGAAGTGTTATGCTTGATTTGATATATTTACTGGAATTAATATGTTAAGGATTTGATCTTTATATTCAGGCTAACAATTTAGAATCCTGTACATCAGGGGTCGGCCACCTTTCTGATGATGAGTGCCATTTAAAATTTCCTCAGAATTCAATGTGCCATATGATTGCATTAGCAATAAATTTAATAACGCTCTATATTAACAGTTACACACTATATAGAAAAATTTTATAGAATTATATTTGTTCGCAGATGTTGGCAGCTATCAGCGAATAGTTATCAGCTATTTTGAAACAAAAAAAAAGACACTTTTTATCCATAACAAGAAAAAACAGCAAATGAACTGTACAACAGAAAATACAAATGCTATTTATGGTCTCCTCACAACGATCATAAGAAAAATAAACTGGGCCAATATGGCATGTTTGTTAATACAGAGACACACATGTTAATGTGATCTCTGGTCTCCCACTCAGAGACACAGGTCTCCGAGTGTCCAGCATTCAGACGGCTGCCTGAGGACACTCATGTGAGAGAAAATCTGCTCACACAGATATGTGGAGCCAAATACTGTCAATAAGGCCTCTGCAATGTTCTGAAGACAGTTAAACTTCTCAGGTAGTGATGTCCAGCAGGTGAAAATGCACAGCTGTGGATTCCAGCTGCTTCGATGTTGCATTAACTGGCATTAACTCAGCCAGTTAATGCGAGACAAATCCAGCTGCTCATTAAAGATTTCTGGTTTGATCAGAAAATAAAACATTGGTCCATACTGAAAGTCCGAAAAACACATTGTGAATTCTGTCTCGAGTCTATGGATGTATCCATGTATCTCCGTGGTGCTGATGCTGTGCTGAGCGGAAAGCTCCTGAAGCTTTTGAAGTGTCGGAATATGGAAAGCTAAAAACGTCCCTCTCACCAGTAGGCTAAGTTATTTTTAGTCAATTACAAGTTGAATCTGGTAGTTGGGGTTGTTAGCTAAGATACCATCATTAAGAAGCGGCACAACTAATGTGTCTATGCGAGCTAATTTGCGATGTGCACCGCTGGCGTGGCCATTTATTTTTTGATGCACCTTCTCAGATTAACTCACTGCGTGTCGTGACCAGGGCTGGACTGGGACAAAAAATCGGCTCGGGCATTTTGACTAAAGACCGGCCCACCAGGTATTAAAGCCATAAAGCCTTTGAATGAAAACAAATGCTGTTGTGACAGTGATGTACAATCTTCTTGGTATATGTATGATTTCTATACATTTTACATCAGATTAAAACTTTAGTTGTAAGATTCAGATAATTATTTATTAAAAGCCAGACATTTTAAATGAGAATAAGAAAGAAAAGTATTCCTTTATGCCCCCCTTTCCCTGTTAATGCCCTACCTGGCCCCCCTGGCAAAACCTTGCTAGACCCGCCCCTGCACAGTTACCAGCTGTCAGCTACTTAGAAAAAGGTCCTGGTGTTATTTGTCTCTCAGAAACAGTTCATAACTTCCCTTCAACTCATTCATGTCACCTAAAAGGTAAACCTGTTTCTCCATCACCTGTTCAGCTCTGATGATTCAGTAAGGACATCTCCTGGTTTCATCTTCATGTTTCCCTCTCACCACATATCCAAACCGATATCATGACCAGCAGCTTTACAGCTGTGGCTCCAGCAAACATCAGCTGATACTAGAAATTAAAATCAAATAAATTCTAACAACAGCTGATCAAGCTTAAACGTGCTGCTGTTGTTTAGCGCGATTGGTTTCCTCTTTCTGGCGCAAAGTGGGCGATAAACAAGAGAGAAAAGCCGATCAGCTGATCATTGATCAGTTTCATGACTGAAGTAGCAACAGGAGAGGGAGGGGAGAGAATGAGAGAAGAAGATGCAGCTGACAGCGTAACGACAGAAAAACTCCAGCTTTGTGCCTTTACCATCCTAGCTGAAGTCCGGGACAAACTGTGTTCCTTTTCAGCTCAATACGAAACGCGTAATATTTTCTCTGAATATGAGACGATTCCGTCTTTTTACGGGACGGTTGGCAACTCTACTAACTTATGAATAAAATAAAGTTCATGCTAGCTAGTACGCAGTACGAGTTATTGTAACTGACTGTAAAAAGTCAGCACAACGAAAATAAACTGCACAAAAACTTGGTTTATATCTGACCCAGATAGACTGCAGGTCATAACTTCTTACCTGAAGTTCAGTTCACCTGACACTCGGACCGGGGGCCGCCTCGGGTCTCTCCTCCTGCCTCCCCTGTCTCTCATCCACCCGCTGGCTTCCACCACTTGCTAATGTTACTGAATCCGTGGAAGCAACGCCATAGCCACCACCAAACAACTGGCCAGCATCTGGCCAATCCACCACCTTTGATTGTTTATACCGTTACAAAAATATAAATAAAAAATCATCGGCCCACCGAGCAAATGCCCGGTACGCCCGATGGCCAGTCCAGCTATGGTCGTGCCATCAGTTAACCCTAGGGTTGCCAACCCCTGCTTTACATTATCCACATTCTGTATCATATTCCATCAATACTTTACACAGAACACTTACACTGTATTGTTTGACCTCATAATTTGTATTAATAGTTGACTTAGATATTCTTAAACCTCTTACAGATTTTTTAATGTTGTGGTTTAAATAAGGATTTTAAAATTTGAATTTGAATTTATATCTTTTCAGTCTAAAGACGATTAACAAACGCTTTAAATTTGGGCCCCGGCAATACTTAAACTAAACCAAACCATTAAACCATTTTATTTTATATAAAAATGTTGAGGTATTCATATATATTCATTTCTTTTTTAACTATAAGACAAGTCGGGCGATTACAAAAGTCACTGAGAGCTACTGGGAACTGTCACGAACTGCATATAATCAATTTAACAGAGATATTTTAGAGTGAATGGACTCACAGCCTGTACAACAGCAGCCACAGCATAGCTCACAATGCTGACATAACTAGCAGATGCTGAGGCGGAGCTAAACATACAGAGACTGCGTAAAAAACTGCAGTGATGATGTCACTTGATGCGGGTTCAGTTTATCCTGTCAGACCTCAATCTCCAATCTAGCATTCACACACAGACACACACACACGCGCGCACACACACAGTGTAACCTCTCCCAGGGGGCAGCAGCTGTTGATGATGATGAGCCAAAGTCACGCTTGCTCAGCAGACAGCAGTCAGACTTTACAAATTAACGTCCCATTTAGCTCTTAATGCCCCTCTGGGTATCCTGACAACTGGCATGATGGTTGGCATGGGAGTGCAAAGTACAGACTAGTTATTTCCTCTCACGCAGGACACAAATCACCTGCCTGTCAGTTTATGACTGAAAATGAGAGGCAAAACAAGATGTAGCCCTGGTCCTACCTGCAGTTGTGCTGGAAGGAGCGCTGAGGCCTGAACTTAAGCCGGGAGTCGGAGTTAGTCCTGCAGGCTGAGAACTGAGCCCTGTGACCTGGGGAAGAGACCTGGACTGGGCCCCTACTCATATCAAAGACATTAAAGACCCATTAGAACATATAAAGAGCCGACAATAAGAAGAATAATCTCTGCTGCTGCTGCTACACTTGATTATTATTTAGTTTCCTTTCCATTCAAATCTTTGTTTGGATCTCGGGGAACACAATTAACAGTTATTTAACTAATCTTACGTTAGCGGATTTTTACATGCACTCATGCAGACGCTGCTGTGATACGACAGTCACATTACAGAAGAGAATTACCTGCTGACTGCTGCCTGCTGTCTCCAGCCTGCAGCTGTCTCACTCTCCGGAGGTGAGACCTGCCATTGTAGTGCAGCTGGGCCTGAGCAGCAGAGGTCAGCTGCAGGTTACACACCTCACACAGCGAGTACGTCCCGCTCTGACCTGAAAAGAAAAGCAGGGACGAGAGGAGAAAACTACATCGTTTGCCTTGAGTTGCAGAGATACACTGTGCTGCCGATCACTTAACAAGCCAGTCACCTGAGGATGTAGCGTGTGGGACACAGAGACTGATGGATGTAGGTGTGGGCATGTCCATCAGCTCTTGACACATCCCTCCAAAGCCAAAGATGTGCCCACTGTCCAGGAACTGAGAGGGGCTGAGAGGAGTCTTCATCCCTGCAGAAGAGAAGAGAGAGAAACACAAATTACAATCACTGTTCTCAGTTTTTATGTAACATGGAATTATTAGGGGATAATTCTCCCAAAAGTTGCATTAATGTTTAAAATAACTAAACACCAAAGACATCTACTTTTTCATTTTAACTTGAATGAGCTTTGACACTTTGAATTGAAGAGCTGACTATCAGAAAAAACCATATGATACAGGTTTTGTTGACCTGAACATGAGCTAAGCATGTGCTATAAAATAATATATAAAACTATAAAACAGCGGTGCAAAAAGGTTAGTTATTTTAATTTGCCTACATCAGGAGTCAGTGTGCCAGCTCCAAAGGTTTACCAGCTCTGTAAGGAGTCACTCTCTCAACAATTAAATAAGTTGCAAATCCACTCAGATGACCTTCAAAGAAACTGAAACTTAAATTTCCTAATCACACCAGTTAATATGTGTTACTAGAAGAGATTATCTTAAAGTCACTAGCAAAGAAATCCAGAGAAACGTCACAAAATAACACTGAAGTGATTCAACATAGCAGCTCTGCCTGCAGCGCCAGCGTGAAGGTGACACCAAACATCGGGATGTCCTAAACAGGAAGACTCACTGAGGGACGGACGGGTGGACGGACAGACACGAGTGAGGCCTGAATGACACCGGAAACAAAGCGCGAAGCATCAAACGCTCACAGGGAAAGTGATGAAGTAATGACTAAGAGGAGAGAGAGAAAGCATGACATATGTGTGTGTGTAGGTCAAACCATGACTGTGTCCATCTGCTGTCCTGGCAGCGCTGCCAAGTCACATGACCTCCAATAAACCACACACCCTCTCATTTAGTTTGGTTTGCTGCCACAATGTACATTACTCATATAAATACAGGGACACGATCATTTCGGCACTAACTCAAGGTCTACTTCCCTCTACTATCGACACTCGATTTCGCCCGTGTGCACAGCGGCACAAAATAACTCATTATGAGTGAAACTATAGTTTCTGCACATAAAAAACATAAAATTTTTACAAAAAAAATGTGTGAAACAGTGCTGACAATCTTTCTTTCATGTGAGTTTGTGACAGGTTACATTACACTCATATAGTCTGAGCCATTGTGAAGTTTAAATTAAAAAAATCTGACTTAAATAATGTTAGGACAGGTATTTGGTGTTTGCAGCTCGAGGAATAAAAGTAAAGGCCCTGCTCATCCCATTCCATTTTATTTATGTAGCGTGAAATCACAACAGAAAGGGCCTCAAGTGGCTTTATATTTTAAGGTAAAAACCATACAATAACACAGAGAAAACTACCAATCAAACAACCTCCTTTGAGCAAGCACTTGGTGAAAGTGGCAGGGAAAAACTCCCTTTCAACAGGAAGAAACCTCTGTCAGAATCAAGCTGTTCTTCTTTTTTCTCTAGTTTCAAAGTCACCTGCTGCGTTGCTCATCTTCCTCTCCCGTGACTAGAAGGCTTGTTCTTGAACCACCTCCTCAACTTTTCAACTGCCTGCTTGTTGACTGTTCTGCATCCCAAAGTGAGGAGATGGGTATGCTGCTCTGCCTTGGCTGATAAGTCTGTCTATTTGAGCCTTTTGGGTTCTTTTGCTTTGCCCACTTCAGCCTGCCGTACTGCCGTTAGCTCCATGGGATTTCTGTGAGGTTGGCCACTAGAACAGGTGTGGCCTGAGACTAGCTGGAGTGATCTCTGGTGGAAGACAGTTTTAGATCTAGCTCAGTCTCCATCGGCGTGGAGCGTAGCTTGAAACGTCTCCCTTAGTTTTACTTTCCAGATTTTTCTTTGTTCATTTGTCATGCACAGTTTCCCTGTGTCTTGTTAGATGCAGATACTTAGGCTCACTGGTAATGCAGAATTTAGCGCTGTAAAGGTAAATAGAGACTAACACTCTAATGTGTAAGGCAGAGACACGAAACAACCCATGTCACGGTTCAGTTATCAGGAGACACTTCCTGTCTCGCTCCCTCTTCCATCTGGTTGTTAGTGGTGGACTTTATGTTCTGCAGACAGCTGGTTAATCTGCCACTGTGATGAATTAGCTTCAAAAATGTGTGCGCGCACACACACACACACACACGCACACACATACACACACACACACACACATACACACACACACACACAGAGCGAGAGAGCCAGCTCATGCTGACATCAGCTTCAGCAAGGGAAGGATTAAATATATCTGCTCTATTGAGCTGGGAATTACACACACACTCTCACACACAGGTAAATACATGCACACATCTTCACTCTCACACACACAAACGCACAAAGTAAGACGCAGACAGAGAAAGACTAAGTCAGTGAACTGAGAGTTCAAGATCCAAATTAAATGTGTGTTTAGCTTCTCTGCTGTAGTGTGTGTGTGTGTGTGTGTGTGTGTGTGTGTGTGTGTGTGTGTGTGTGTGTGTGCGTGTGTCTGTATGAGTCTAATCCAGGCTGACCAGGCAGTCAGTAATCAGAGAGGCCAGCTGTGGGTTATAATCTCATACATACATAGGCACACACACACACACACACACACACACACACACACACACACACACACACACACACACACACACACACACTGACACCGGTCAAGCAACAATGTAATTCGTGACTGATGAGGAAAAGTAGAAATATGTTCAGGTAGAGCTTCTCACCAACCTGGAAAAGACTTCAAAGAAACACCTGACAGAGTTTCAGCCTCATCTGCATGTCCTTAATGTTGCGGTGAAATGCAGTCCATCATCTCTGTCAGTGTGTGAATCTCAGACCGTGACTGCTAAATCCAGAAGTGCAAGACCATAATGAATGTCGAGAACTGAATACTAAACTCAAAGATGGCACCTACTCATTTGAATTAAAAGTGTTCAACACCCCGCCTGCCCCCTCGCTTCCATACTGTGCAGCCCACTGAGCATCACTGACCTAACAGACATCATAACACTCAGCCTTTAACTTTACATTGGGATGAAGCAGACCAAATAAAGCTCCAATTAGAGGTATAATACCTCTATGGATTAAAAAGATTGATACAAAAACATAATAATTCTTTGCAGTTGGAGGCGTCAACAGTTTTACACACCCTTTTTATAACAGTGCTCTATGGGAATAACGCCATTAGGGCTGCTGGAGCTTCTTCTATTCTACCAGTGGTCACACTTTTAACATGAGTGGCCACTGTTAGAAACATGAACAACTACCCCAAGTGACATTAATGAGAGCAAGTAGGTGTCTGTCTATACTAGTCATGCCAAGAAGCTAAATCCAGTCGGCCCTTCATAGCTTTTTAAAACACCCCTTTATGTTTAAATCTGGTTGCAAGTAAAAGGTGACAAGTTATATTCTCAGGACGTGGAAAGATTCCTAGAAAAGTCTAAAACTGGTTTGAATTGGAACACTTCACCTCATCGATGTTTAAAAAAATGCAAATAAATGGTGTTGGTGTTGGGTTTTTTTGGTTCATTTGGTTGGGTATTTTTAATCAGTTTACTTCATGTAAACTGTCTTCTTTTTGCCCTGTGAAAAAATCAGTGCATCCCTCTCTAAAAAGAACATGACAGCACAGCTTAGGTTTACAAAGTTGCATCTGAACAAACTAGAAACCTGAGGAACCAACTATCAAGTACGCTGGGGGAGGGGTGATGATTTGGGCTTGGACATCTTGCATACACTGAATCAGCTATGAACTCCTCTGGACACCAAAGTATTTGCAGTCAAATGTGACACCATCTGTCCAACAACTAGAGCTCAAACAGGACAATGAATTCAAGAACACCAGCAAACAAAAGAATGGCTGAAAAGGAAAATAATCGAGGTGCTGCAATGGCCTGGTTAAAGTCCTGAAATCCTGTGGAAGGCCCTTAACAGAGCTGTGCATAAATAAAAGGCAGCAAACCTCAATGAAGTGAAGCAACCTTATAAAGAAGAGTGGAATAAAAGTGCTCCACATAAATGTAAGAGACTAATAAAATCATACAGAAAACAATTACTTCAAGTTATTGCTGCTAAAGTTGGTTCCACAAGCTACTAAATCAAGGACTTAGTTTTTCAGACAACTGCAACGAGTCTTCTGACTTTTATTTTTGCATAACTGTATGTCTCGTTCTGTGATGCATGCTGACCTTATTTGTGCAAGCCTGACTGAGAAGACAAATTTCAAGCTATCATTTTTCAAAAAATCTCTTCTCTGTTTATAACTAATGTCTTCTATCATCTTCAGCATCCTCTCAATAATGTTTTAGTGGGCTCACATAATAAGGTAAAGATTTTACAGAAAAAGACTCAACAAACTACTCAGAGCATAAACTTACTGGCGACAATGGGAAGGGAAAACATCCCTTTCTCAAAATGCTTTTTCCCCCCATCAGGGCATTTGTTAAATCCCCCATGACAGAATAACTAAGCTGGCCTAGACTGCTCCATCCATGGACGTGTGAAGCTTGGTAAAAAAAAAAAGTCCTTGTTACTTTTTAGCTTAGCTAGCAAAGGTTTAGATGTCGATTCCTACTCTGGGTCAGCCATTCTTGCATCTTTCCCCTCATTCAAACTCTTAAATTCTTCCCATTAATCCGATCCACAAACTAACGTGTAATATTCAGTACAATGGTGCCAAATGTAACATTACATCTAGTACAAAACGGTAAAATATTCAATAACACCCACATTCCATGGCTGCTGCTACCTACCAACAAGTGCAATATCCTGCAGATCTGTATGTGTATTTATGAGTATTTATACATTCATATTTGCTATTTTAATATTATTATACTCACTATTTTGCTCACTATTTAAATTAGCTATCTTATTATATTACGTGTTTATTGTGTTATTTAATTCTGTGGAATTTAATTTAATTTCTGTGGAATTAAATAATACAGTAAGCAGTAAGAATGTATGGATGCTAATCTGCTGAGACATAAGCTCTTTTCCAATTTCACTGTACAATGCCCATGTACCTGTATCTGTATCTTTAACATGATGTCGCCTCTGCCTTCATTAAATAAATATTTTGAAGTCTATGTCTTGTTAAAAATTCTACATTCTGCATCAGTGTTTTTCTTTTATGCGAGCTGACATTTTTCAGGTCTCGCAAACTCACATCTCTCACAAACATCCATTTCAATGCATTTACAGTGAAGCTGTAGTCATTTGCATGCAAGTACCTAAATAAACTTTGAAAAACAGCAGTCACCATTAAAATCATTTCCCACAAAATTAAAAAAAAAAAACAGTAATTCATTCCCTGATGGAGCTTATGAAGGAGTGTTTGGATGTTGAAATGGGAAAACCGCAAGCTGTCTATTTTTCATTTCAATTTTCCTCATGTGGGCCAGTCAGGGGTAACCAAAGGGCCGGATGTGGCCCGGAGGCCGTACAATGCCCAGGTCCTGCTCAAGCCACTGCCAGCTTCACTCAACATGTGCACTACTATTAATGTTAACTGACTATTGTTAGTTAAAAGCCATTTATGTACAAAATGTATGTCAACTTTTTAGGAACCACCAGGCGTGTGTTATTGTTCAGTGATGTATGAAATCTTTTATGAACCATTATTCTGGTCTGAAGAGTTTGTTTTTTTTTTTCAAACCAGAGATGCTTTTCAGCTTATGTGACAATATAACCGATGATACCAGTTCTCCCCACGTTAAATCTTATATAATCTGATCTTGTCTTGCTCCCACAGTGTTTTTATTTCTGCGAGTGGACAAATGAGGAGCTCGTCTGAGTAGTGGAAAGCTCTGAATCCTGCTGGGGTTAAAGATAAAGAGGCGAGGGGCACCAATGTATGTCACTGTTCCCTGAAAGAGACACCGCATAGACACACGTGCGTGCACGCACACAGCGTTACCTCAGGGGAGGACAGGGAAAAGAAACTAATGGAGATCTGAAAAGACAGAGAGAGATCGGAAAGTGGCTGTCTCTCACCCCGAGGCTTGGAACTGGTAATAACAGTGGTCAAAGACACACACAGTATACAAAGCGGTAGCCAGCAGCAGAGATGTTGAAACAAAGTACTAGATACAGTGTGATGTTTGTCCCTGAATTAATCTGAGATGCAACATCAGAACAAACTCGTTACAAATTTTGCATTTGTGAATATATAAATTGTATATTCTCACTGCAAAACAGTGTCACATTGTTTAAAAGTAAAACACATTCTTAATCACACGGGTAATTGCGTGCAGGCCGTATCTTCTTCTGCTGTAAGGTCTTGAAAAATGTCACTGTGACAAACTGTTGCCTCACTGCAGTTTCTGAGGCGATGCACACTGATGCGTTACACATATTTTCACAGCTGTCTTTTGAAAGAGGTCAAATTAGAAAAAAATCTTTCCATTGCTATTTTTCACATATATTCTTGTTTTGTTGTGTTGAGGGGAGGAGGGGTCAGAACTGGACGAATCAGTCTAACCAAACAGTTTCCATATAAATGTTTTAATATCTGCTTAGTCTTTCTTTCTTTCTTTCATTTGCACACAGAGAGCTTTCTTGAAGGCTGCGATTTCCCTCCAGCAGAATGTACAGGTCAACTCTCAGCAAACGAATTCATGTCTAACCTCAAAACCAAAAGTGGAATAGCTCTGACCTGAAACTACAAGCTCAACACTGCCTTTATGGAGGTTATTGTGGGGAAGAGCTACCAGAAAGGCTCAATTCAGGCCTAATTTTTCTGTTCGAAGCTGTAACACAGCTAGGGACCAACTAACAAAACCATTGTAACAATGTTTAATGATTCCAGTTGTCAACACGTAAAATACAAAAGCCGGGTCTACTGCATCTGGTTTGTTTTAAATCTATTTTTAACGGTTTAAAAGTTCAGTTCATTCATGTGTAAAACCACGACAGTTCCTAACCTAATCAACCAAGCATAATAATAAAACACTGTAATGCACGAAAGAGCAATCTGACTGAAAGCATCATCACAAGTCAGTTCTGTAACAGTATTACAGTATAATTAAAAAAAACATTATAATGTTACGTCATGTTAGCTTCTAAAGGGATTAAACAGGCAAAAGTTTCTATATCATCCAAAAAATAACTGAAATAAACAGATTTTCAGCCTCATCTTTCATTAATAAGACAAGCGTTATCGTGACACTAGAATTTTAGAAGGAGGTGAAAACAACTGCTAAATTAAATACCATGCAAATGAGAATCTAATCCACTAATCATGTCAGCATTTTGGCATACTGATGTTTTTTTACATGCTCTCAATGAGACTCACTGTGCTTTCATTGTGTCTGCTTATTTTGTCGCATTTTTTAGAATCTTGCTGTTCTGAACATACATTGTTTCTGTTTTTATTATACACTGTTCAATCCTTTCATTCACAAAGATAGTGACCTGCTCTCAAAAAAAAGTCTTAAAATTCATAAACATCAAGCGATAAGTTTGAGTATAATGCAGCAGAAATATAGAAAATCAAAGGTTTGCTTATTCAAATAATGAATCATCAAATAAAATATGCTTAGTACAAAGTGAATTTATACCAACCAAGTATATTTCATTTGACCAGATTCTGTTGCATTGTATTTTTGTAACAAAATTATGTGCAAAACTTACATGTAATCAAATTACTTAAAGTCGGGATTTTGTCATAAATTTTTTTAGGGAGGGGATTTATTTTTTTGATATGTCCAACCAAATACTCCCCTAAAAGTCTAGTTTTAAGGTCGACACAAGAAGTGCAATAGTGCTACATGTTTGCTAAAATGCTACAAGCTATGCAGAAGTGACTTATGTCAGCCTTACACTTTCAGTTTCCAAACAATTCCAGTCTCCAGTCACAGGCAATTACTGAGAGTCACAGTAAACTCATGAAACTGGCATGCTCTTTTCAATTTAATCATTTAGTGTACGGTGGCCATAAAATGTTGAACTTACAAAAATCCAGAATGTTTAACAGCTTAAGATCAATCACATACAGGAAGTCATCCGTCAAATGTTGCACCAAGCCCCTGCTTCCACTTCAGTCTTCAATATTTGTTCTTGTAAATTTATATCTGGGACATGATGGGAAATAGTCTCAAAAGAAATCTAGTTCCAGTTTTGCAAATCAAAAGCCTCAAAGTTCTCCAGTCTTTGAATAAAAGGTGGTGCACTGCCAGATTGGCTCTCTTTAAGTGTTTTCATTGTCTTCTAGTTTATGTTGAGCATCAGCCTTACCCCTTCTTCAGACTAGCTCCAAGATTTATGGCTTGCTGTAGCAAGAAGAAAGTTTAAGCCTGGATGCTGGAGCTGGCATTCAGTGCAGGAATTAGCCAAATACCACATCCATATCTGTATATGAACAGCATTTCACATAAAGCCACACACAGCACTACCAGTGGGATGAGATCACATTCGTGTTCAGGCTAAAGTGAATCTGAAGAGCTGCAGCGGGCCGAAACCTGAACGCACCGTGAGGACACACGAGGTGATTCCTACTCTCGTGTTTTCTCCTGTCTCCAGAGATGTATAACAAGGAATCGGGTGAGGTTTACCATCACTTTGGATATTAATCTTGTGAGCATCTCCAAGGAGACGAAGAGAGAGATGTAAAAACATGAGGAAGCTTTTATATTATTGCTTGACTTGAAAATAACTCAAAAATTAAAGCTTCGAATCCAGACATGCTTATGGAGCTACATGTCTCACCAGTTGTTCTTAATCATCCACTGGAAAACGTTGTTATGAGTAATTCTTACCTGAGTTTAATCACAGACTGTTTTTGCACTGTAGCCTCTTACTTTAACATATTCTGCTTACTTTAACAACAAGCTGAGTTCAGCTTGTTATTTAAGGTCTGTGAAGGATTATTATAAAATAAAATCCCTCTGTGGACATTAGTAAAAATATAATAATTGTTATTTCTCAGAATCGTTTTTCATGAGGCCACAACAGACTTGTAATATAATAAGTGTTGGAGGAGCAGAAATCACATGAAATGCACTCTTATTTAAACACAACGGCTGCTCTTTTTGTTTTTACACATCATTATAGGAAAGTTAAGTTGTTGCCCAAAGCGAAAGCCCATTGCTCATTAGGAAAATGAATTTCTTCCATCCTTAGAGTTGTGAGGAAGAGACACAAACAAGGGAATTAAGGAGTCACGGCAGCCCATTGAAAAGCTCCAACAGGTGGAATGACACGTTTGCAGACAGTGCAGACTTCTGTGTGACTGTTTTGCGGTTGTCAGAGAAACGCTGTGCTGTAAAAACACCGCCGGTGATGTCACTGTGGTCAGTCCACTCACACGCACAGAGTTGTTTTTCCATCACATTAGAGGACATCGTGCAGACTGACATTCATTTCCTGTAGACTTTCCCTAATCCTTAACTTCCCCTATGTCTTCCCCTATGAAATGTAATGATTTATGTAGACTTGTTTTCTGCCCACAGTGTGACTGTGCAAACAGATTTAGGTCCTCACTTCATGAGTGATACAAGCACTCACATGAATGACTGCCTGCAGGCACACTGTCCTCTGCCCAAATGCTCAATTTTCTGTCCGTGTTGTCTCTAAAACCTCTCTTTCTCCTACATTAAAAAAAGATAAAATCTTCTTTATTCACTTCACTGTCAAAAGAAGAGCTACTGTTTGCCTCTCAGCAGGTTTAGATTAATAAACACACAGTTTTAAAACTATTTATGCCATTGCTATTTTCCGGCAATCTCCAAAGCACACTAAATGCCTCGCAATGTAAGTATTCAAACTTTTTTTTTTTTACCACAAAAGTTAATTTGAATGAATACACAGCATCACGGCCTCCTGAAGCAAACCGCATTTACAAACTGCTTGACTAATCTAAACATCACGAAGTACATATGGAGCACAAAGCTAGTGTCCGGTTTGCTTTTGAAGCTCGAGCACAGTCGGTGCACACGGCGTCAGATTTTGCATGTGGGCGTCTGCAGAGATCAAATAAACAACATGCAGACATCTTCAGATGTGAAAATCATGGATTGGTGGAAAAAATCACAGACACATTTTTGAGTCACTATTTTTGATGGAGGTCCAGATATAACCCAACCACATAGAAACCAACACACACAAAAAAATTGATTTTAATATGAAACACCAGCAGTCGTGATGTGACAGCCACTGAAACTAAGGCCTGAGGTGAGTGAGTGGTAGCAAAGACGTATAAAGTGCTGCACTGAAAACCTCCATGTAATTGCTTTGGTCACAAGCAGATTGCCACAGTTGCCAGTACTTTGCATGTAAGTTACTGACTAGTTTGCAAACACTGAAAGTACATGCCAAGAGCAAAAAAAAGGTCAACTGAGGGTTATTTTAATTGAAAATCGTCCATTTAAGCATATTTATGTTGACAGCTGATATGTCATCAGATATCACCAGTTCTCTTTTGATAAGTTAAGAGACAGCCCCAATAGAAGTATTGTTTTATACTGGCAGCGTTGTGGCTGAGGCTGAGACCATTCTTTGGTAATGAATATTTTTTCTTAAGGTGAACAATCTCCGTTTTGAGTTTGTGGAGCTCTTTTTCTAGTAAATGGTGAGTATTTCCAGACAAGTCAACATCTTCCATGCAAACCGCTGGTGATCAGAGCAATCATAAACAGTTTTTTGGTGCTGCACCTTCATTGCAACCAATTTCACTCAGCAACCTTCCAGCAACCACTCGTCAGCTGTTCAGGGAATTCATATTTTCGCCTAGTGACTGGAGATTTTCCAGGCCAGCCACTCTCCAGTGAAAAAGGACTAAAGCAGCTCACAGTAGCAGGCAAGAGTCTTGCACTGCAGGACCGCTGTCACTGATGTGAGAGTGTGTGTGAAAGGGTGAATGAGCAGAAAAGTGTTCGAGTAAAAACATAACCTGTGCATGTGTAGGTCACATCTGTTAATCTATTTTATCACATCCCCTTTTCAGATTAATAAGGGAGCCCACATTAAAAGGTCATTATGATAACTGCCTTAATTAATCAGATTATTTCTTATAGTTATTATTGATTTATTAACTGTTTCTCATTGTGAACTCAGACTGTTTTCAGGGATTTTATTTGGCTCATGTTTAGATTCAGGGTGTGTTTGTATGAATTTTAATCCTCTCATGTTTATGACTGAGATGATATTGTACAGATTAAACACATACGTATTTGTAACAGGAGGCGCAGCGAGATTGTTTTATACGTCCAACCTTCACTTCAGGACAATGTGACTTCAGCTCTGTCTTTAAATAGCTGCTCTCCTCCATCAGGACCTGACACTAACTGCTCAAGGTGAACCTCCAGTTCCACACTAAAATCCAGGACTGCACTGCTAGCACTGACTGCTACTGCTAACAAAGGCACCCGAGACCCCAGGGCCCCGACACTAATGAACCGCTTTCCTGTCCCCATCAGCCACAGGCAGACTTAGAGGAAGAAATATACTGTGAAATCATTAGACCAATCAACACAGTTATGAACATTAATCAGTTGGAATGAAATGTTTTATGTTGTAAAGCTCACATTCTGAGGTGAAAAAAGAAAAACAGCACCACCGTAGACTAGTTTCTCTTAAAGGTGTTGTTCTTGTTTTTCTGTCTCAAAAGCTCCCCACTAGGCTAATTTTAGGATATGATACTCATTTAGTTGAGGTCTTTTTAATGACATGTACATTAATTATTTACAGATAAAAGTATCTGTAAATGTTATTTTTTTTCATATTCTGTTTTTCACCTCCCAAAAAAAGGAAACCTCAGGGTCAATGAGATAAACCAGATGTTCCTCTATTACAGACTGTTGGGGATTACCACCAACAATCACACACAAACACACACACAAACACCCACGCAGACACACACACAGATAAACACACTATTGAATGTAGGTTACCCAGCAGGCTGTGCAGGATTTGGTGGGACATGATTGGTTGAGCCAGACGGAGATTGTGGGCCTGGGATTATAATCCAAAGATAAGTGTGTGTATGTGTGCATGTCTGCATGTCTGCAGTTGTAGCTCATTTAGTATAATCTGTAGTCTAATAATAGAGATTACCACTTGCACTCTTCTGAGCATCTACTGACGGTCGTCTCACTCGACTGGCTGTTCCTCATTAAAAAAACTCCTCTGACCTCTCTGTGAGTGTGTGTGAGCACTTCAGAATATCATTGCAGTCCACTGATGGTAGTATACACCAATTATATACCACTGATGGTAGTGTACACCAATTATATACCATTGATGGTAGTACACACCAATTATATACCACTGATTATATACCACTGATGGTAGTTTATACCAGTTATATACCACTGATGGTAGTATATTCCAGTTATATACCACTGATGGTAGTACACACCAATTATATACCACTGATGGTAGAATACACCAGTTATATACCACTGTTGGTAGTACACACCAATTATATACCACTGATGGTAGTACACACCAGTTATATACCACTGATGGTAGTTTATACCAGTTATATACCACTGATGGTAGTATATTCCAGTTATATACCACTGATGGTAGTACACACCAATTATATACCACTGATGGTAGAATACACCAATTATATACCACTGATGGTAGTACACACCAGTTATATACCACTGATGGTAGTTTATACCAGTTATATACCACTGATGGTAGTATATTCCAGTTATATACCACTGTTGGTAGTACACACCAATTGTATACCACTGATGGTAGTGTACACCAATTATATACCATTGATGGTAGTACACACCAATTATATACCACTGATGGTAGAATACACCAATTATATACCACTGTTGGTAGTACACACCAATTATATACCACTGATGGTAGTTTATACCAGTTATATACCACTGATGGTAGTATATTCCAGTTATATACCACTGTTGGCAGTACACACCAATTGTATACCACTGATGGTAGTTCACACCAATTATATACCACTGATGGTAGTACATACCAAGTATTAGTCCTCCACAGTCTGGACTCTCTGCTCGGTTTAGCTACAGTTCCCCCGCTGTTCTGCACGGCCACCAACGCGCTCCGGCTCTCCAAATCTCATGGCTCAATATTCTATCTGCATCCCCTTCAGTCTAGAGTAATCATCCCTTTTATTGAACCACAGTCCGCTAGTTAGTTAATGATAACAGGCTAATGTTATGTTAGCATTAACTAATATTATTGGCTATTAGGTAATTGCTAATGGTAATTAATGGTAATACGTGCACTGGCCAGGTTCATGTTTATAACTGCTTAATACTTCAGTGTTGTTGAAACTGGATCAACTCTGATTTTTAATCAGCTCTGAAATTCCTCCTAAAGTGTTGTTCAGCAGCCGTCTGTCTGACTGTTTGCGGTGGTGCTTTGTGAATTTGTGAGTCAGCTGGAGGAAGCATAGATGGCTTCTTCCTGTCAATACTGTCGGAAAAGTCTGTCTTATGTAATGTGAAATGTGTATCTTAAATTAACATTAATTTCAGCATCAATTAATATCTGAGTATGAATTTTCTTTATAACCCATGTATCTACAGAACTTCAACAAAAATGGGGCATCCAGTGTGGAGATAGCTGTCCAAGCTTACACAGGTTGTAACTTCTGCTACTAGAAAAGAGAGAAGAGAGCTAGTAGAGAGAGACTGTATTAGCAGTGCTACAGCCTACTGTACCTCAGCTTATTGGATTTCAGAAAATAATTCTGATAGTTTTGATATCAAAGTTAAGGTTACACGTTCTTTATTTGTCATTGTCAATCATCATGAAGAAACACGACAGAATGAAATAACGCAAAACGTGAAACAGCCTGTTCCCCTGGAATAACATGTGAACTGTGATGGCTCTTAAACCAGATGAGTTACTATGTCTGGTTGTCATTTTACTTTGTTAATCAGTGTTGTGCCTCCTTGCAAATTCAGCCTAGTAAATAATTAATTTGCAAAGCACACCAAAGTGGGGCCTCCCTCAACAGGTTACACCGCCAATCTTCAGTCACCGGACTCCCAGTGGAAATGTCTAAGATATCAACCGGCCAAAATGCGCATCAGTTTTATTCACAGTAACAGAAGCTAAGGACTCAAAGCTGAGGCCAGAAAAAAGCATCTACTTTGCCCAATAGATGAGAAGATGACTATGGCATCATTTATTTCTCAACATGCTGACTCATCAAACATTCAACAGTTGTTCCACTTAACTAATGGAGGAAGAAACACAAGACAAAAGCAGAAACGCACACCTTGGCAGACAGTTTAAGTTTCTCCTCTTCTAAAGGTATTTCAGACAGCGCGTTGAAGTTTATAGCAGACTGAATGACATCACAGAGGAGAGGATGTTAAGTGTGAAAATGTGCCACCTTTTCTATATACGGAACACCCGTCACCTTCATGTTGAGGACATTGTGACTTTGTGTTTTATGGTGTTAACTTTACTGATGTTTTCCTGTTGACACACACAGTCGTCCTGACTGAGTGGCAGGTGTGTCAACACAGGGCCAGTCAAGTCACTAAACAAATCTTTACTCTTTTGTTTTTGGTGCATGTTACTTGCTAAACATGCAACTTTAACGGCCAAAAAGGAGCAATGAATCTCCTTTACCATAGTCAAAAATGAACTGATAACAGGCACTGTGTGCATAAAGCTTGGTATAGCTCATGTCTTTGTGCCAAGGAGCTTAACACACGTCCAGAAACCTCTACTGCCATACTACTGCACACAGCTTCACTCAGTACACACCATCCCTCTGTCTTGGGGGTCAGAGGATTAAACAGTCTCTACAGTATAAAATGTGGATTATTCTATTGCTGAAGAGGGTTTCCAGCAAATGCGATAATTAGCTCTGTGTCATTACTGAGCCTCCTCAGAAAAATGTGTATTCTATAAAGGAAACATTGGACTTGAAGCAGAGGTCCAGGGGTTTTACTAGATTTTTTAAATTTATAGTAGTGAAATAACAGAGTAGGTTAAACCTGTTTAAAATATGTGATTAACAGTAGACTACCGTTTTTTCTACACACACACAAAAGCAGGGGCAGAATTCAAAAAGGAAAGAAGTTCGAATCTACTATGTTTCCTCCCTGTCCGCTGATAAATGCATAAACAGAGTTTGAATGGTGGATCAGATTGGGGAAGTTGCAGAAACAGTGTAACACACTGTCTCTTGAGTGTCAGAAGCATTGGTTTTGGATTTTCAGAGTTGTTGACAGTAATAATAAAGCAGAATAACATATTTATCCTTCACCACGCCAGCTTCCTGAACACATTCTCCACAATCGCTTGTTTAAAATGTGAAGGTATCAAACCACAGACCATAGTTTTCATCAACATGTACAGTAGTGTGCAAAAGTCTTAGGCTAACCTTCTTTTCTTTATATTATTTGGTATGACCACGTTTTCTTCATTACAGTCTGAACTCTTTTAGACAATCTTTCTTTTAATTTCTTCCTGAAGGACTCGTTGGATGTTGGCTGCCTTTGGTTCTGTTCTCTGTCAAGAAAATCGCACACTGCTTTAATAGTGTTGAGGTCCAGGCTCTGGAGAGGCCAGTCCATTACTGACAGTGGTCCATTGTGTGTTTTTCGATCCAGGTATGCTTTTACTACATTTTCAGTGTGTTTGGGATCATCGTCATGCTGAAAAATTAATCTAGATGTTCCCCAGATGGTCCTGTATGGTGAATCAAAATCAGATGGTACTTAAAGATTGATTGCTTCTACTTTTGTCAAGATCCACAGCACTGACTGAAATGCAGCTCCAAACCAGAGATCTGTATTCTGCGATTTTCTATCCAGGTATATTCTTACTGGATTTTCCGTGTGTTTATAATCATTGTCAAGCTGAAAAATGAAGTTGTTACCAATACGAATTTTTTCTGTATTCAAAATTTCATTAATTTTGACACGGCTCCCACTCCCCTCTACATATTAATGACAATGTGAACAAACAATTTCAAATTTGGATTTATTACTGTATAAGACTTGTTGGCACAGATTTTCAGTCCAGTTCTTGTGTAATTTGGCCTATCTCAGCCGTTTCTCCCTGTTTCCATTGAGACCATTTGTAATGAGGCTTCAGTGAACACCTGGTGGATTAATTGATAGTTTTTAGGCCCGCACATGTTCATTTGTCCTCCACTTGTCCAGTTTCCTCAAATCCTTTGAGAACACACTGCACACCATATTGGGATACACCAAGGTTTCAGCTAATTGTGCCTTCAAAATCATCATACAATTTTATGCCAGTTACTTGTGTTATCTTTGGAATTACTCATAAATACTACTATAGAAATGGGAACAAACTCTGAGTTTTAGTGACAGGCTGCTAGCAACAGAGTGCCTCATGATAAGATTTCAGATTGGTTCTTTGCTTTGTTGTCTGTGTAGTGTAGACACGACACTGGCTTATCTCTTAGGTTAGGTGCCCTTTTCACGCTTGAATGACTCATATATCAATGTAAAGTTGCTTGTTAAAAATCATCTTAAAGTATTGGAATAAAAACGTTGAAAGACCCTAAGAAAACCTGGAGAAGTATTGCTCAAGACTACTTTAAAAATCACAACAAAATCTGGCTGCTGGGAAGCTAAATATAAAGACATCCAGGGTCACTCCATACTTTTGCACAATACTGTAGCTATACTGATTCTCTCACATGGCCTTATGATCAGCAAAACAGCAATTTTATGTCTGAGTGCAGCAGAACAGAAGTTACTATCTGTACGTTAACAAGAAGAACTTGTGGGATCAATTCAATAGTTTCTGCTCTTTTAATTATATGGTGATGAAAAATATAAGAACATGTCAATGACAAGTATTAAATTGTGAGATCAGCTATATATTAAAAAATTATTTCTGCGATGAGCATGAGAGAAGGCAAGCTTTAAAGAGATGACATATGAGTATCCATCACTATCTTTTCACCACCTGCAATTTGCCATTTTACAAAACATTATATGCCCGACCGCCTCAAGGACAGTGACTTCCTGAAGTGTCCTCTGGTTGTCTCTGAGCTTATAAGCAGTTCAATGAATAATCCTTCCATAAAAGGATTGTCAGAATTACTCTATTTCAGCGGACTATACATTAGATTTTATGATTTTGTGTATGCGAAAGGCATTATTGCAGTCTTTTCCCCTGAATGCTAATCACATGATATTCAGCATACAAACAAGGTCTTCCGTCCTGCACATTGCTCCTGACCAACCCAGACCAAAAGATAATATGTTTTTCTTATTGTTTCAGCTGTTTCAGAGCACAAAAATCCCAAACATGGACAATAATTTCAGAACCAGCTGGATTAGTGTGGACGTGGTCTGAGTGTCTGTCTCACAGGTGGAACTCTTGACAACTTTCCACAGTCTCTCAACTGACGACACAGCGAGTGAGAGTGTATTGTGCAGTGTGACCTTCAAAATCTCAGTGTGTTTGTGTGTGTGTGTTTGTGATACCTCAGAGACATGAGTCGCACGGAAACACTTCATCACTGCCATCCTATTTACATGCACACACTTTTTCCTTTCAAACACGCACCCACATATACAGCCAACTTTTCCTTCATACGCTTCTGTTCTTTTTACACAGTGACACAAATACACAATTGTGTATGTGTCAATTATGTTTCTGATAATAATCACCCAATCACGTTTCATTACTGTCAACATTTACTTTTTGTCACATGACAGAAATTTAATTAAAACTTCCTGAAACAACCTGGAAGCAGCTGCAAACACACACACACATACACAGGTAACACCATAAATCACAGCAGACAGAATGGGAGTAATGAGGTGGCTAGCTGTTAGTGCTATGCACTGTAGGAAGCATGTAGCTAACTACTCCACATACCCTCGTAGTCACTGCTAAAGTCACATAACACCGCATGCGAGGGTCAACACGGTAGGACTGTTTCACACTGTTGTCAGGGCGAACAATGTGTATGTGCTTCAGCATTATCTGAAACATTCGCTTATCAAAACTACCAAGCAAACACTACTTACTCTGAGTCTTATTTCAGATGTATCAGCAGTAATGTCATGACTGCACTGATGCAGCTACATTCATTTAAAGGAATAATCTGACATTTTGGAAGTGCCTTTCTTGCTGTGAGTTGAGAGACTGCTACTCTGGTGTGTTTCTGTTACAAGATTAGCTACAAAATATAGCTTCTCTGTCTAAAAAAAAAAAACACTCAGCAAATCTGGAAGAATGGGCCAGCAGGGGACAACTAATGTGATTATGAAAAAACTTCCAGCTCTATCAAAGGGAAAACAGCCCTCAGCTCCCTTCTTCTGTGACCTCATTAAATATTTTTCTGATGACTTCTGAAGGCTAAAATTAAATAATTCAATTCAATTTTATTTATTTATTTATTTTACAGTGTATTATTCAATTCACAACAGTTACATAAAGGTGCTTTATATTGTACGGTAAAGACTCAATAACTTAGAAAGAAACCCCCAAAAATCAAGGAGCTAGCTCTTGGTAACAGCGGTGAGCAAAAACTAAATTTTAACAGGAAGATACCTGCAGCCGAACAAAGCTTAGGGAAGGACAGCCATCTGCCACAACCAAATGGGTGTGAGGGGAAAGATTAGAATGATCACGTCTGAACTGAGCACTAAATCAGAGAAAAAGTCTGTGAAATCATAAAGAGTTTCTAAGTAAGGGTCAGTTAGATGATAAATAACAACAGCTAAAACAGTTTTTTGACTTTTCCAATTAGGGAGGATACAGCTAAGAGAAAGGCTTTCAAATTAATTGGAACTCTGTTTGTGCCTATAGTTAATTATTAAGCTAGAAGGAAAGAATGCTGCCACTACTCCTCCTCAGCCTATGCTTCTGACAGTAAATATGACCAAGTGGTGCTGATTCCTTTAAACTAATATCTTATATTTTTCTTTCTTCATGATTTTTTATACTTAAACTTCCGTATATTAAAGACAAGGCTTTTAAGGCGGATGCGCATTAAACCTGTAATGTTTTTAATAATCACAGGGGCGATAACTGTAGTTGTAAAAAACACTTATTGATCTATAGAAGACAGCAGAGAAACAGCCCTCCAACTGATCTCTGTAAAACATTTTCTATTGGCTCAGTCACTCACTTTTGGTCATACTTAAAAAAAAAAAAAAAGATTAAAGTCCCCTACACAACTGAATCAAGAAGAACATCTGGCATTAAATTAAATCAAACACACAAAGCTATACGCTGTAGTGACCCCTTGTGACAAATGACCAGTTTTATTGTACTCAAAAGTAATACAAAAGTCCATTGTGTAAGTTTTGGTCACACCATATTTCAGAAGTAGGGTTATTTATGGTGAACTGTGATTTCACACTGTTGTCCGTTCTTTTCTCATCAAATGTGGTTTCAAAACATCAAGATGGCAACAGTAAAAAAAAAACTCATCTCGAGACTTCGAAATGGGACCTCACAAACAAGTGGATGACTTCATGGTAGCTACTTCCACTTTGTATACCGCCTGTACAACACTAAACTAATTTTTAAGTTTTAAATATTTAGAGTTGAGGCTTAATATTTGATTTCACAAATCACTGGGTGGCCATTTATACTGTCTATGGTTGAAAATGGTTAGCTTAGCTTGTCATAAACACTGCGATCTCCAGCTCCACCTCAGAGCTACTCTGACATGTGACATTATGTCATGTTGTTTTTGCTGCTGTATAGAATAAAGACAGAATTACATGTTCACAAGCTTTCAGATGTTGGTTAGCGGATTTAGGATGTTAGGCCAGCTGTTTTTATCTATTAAGGTAAGCTGGCTGGCTGCAGGCTTCGATTTAATATGATATAGAGGGGGATACTGACATTCTCAGCAACAGTTTCATCCCCACCTCATATTAAATAATTAATCCACACGTAATGTGATCTTAATTAAATATTGATGTCAAATCTCTGCTCTAACTGAAAAAAGAATATGTTGTTACAGTGAGGACATTACACCTGTCTGCTGCCAATCAACACACACACACACACACATAGAATAAAACTACAATAGATTTTGTACAGAAAGAACAGTTTGTGCTTACATCACTATGTGCGTGTGTGTGTGCTCTCTGCAGGTTTCTAAACTAATCTGTCCTGACGTAACAACATGCTGCTTCTCAATCTGCCCACTGCTGGAGTCCTGGCAGACGGACACACAAACGCAGTGTTTAGTAATGTAGTCATGCTCTATAAATAGGTAAAATTGATTTGTGTGGAGGAGAAGTGTGTGTCTTACAGTAGGATAAATCTACATTTACTGTACAACTGGACAAAAGAAACCAACAATCCAGGCAGTCTGATAGTTAACAGCCCATCCTGATGACCCTGCAGCAGCTTAATACAGTCTACATTTTTTTAAAGACATCTGCCTCTTCATCTGTTTGAGAGTATCTTGGGTTTAGTCCCAAGGATAAAGGTCAGACAGCCAACATGAACATTTTGCCAGTTTGTCTGTCCACCGCCACCTGAACATCATACCTATTAACTCAGTATTCTGCATGGTGTTGTCAGCCACAGAAATAGCTCTCATCATGGCCTATCAGACAGAACTGTCATCTCATTAACTTTGGAAATGGACTCTATACAATCCTGTGGAAGACTAAGCACACCTCATGACTCATATAACACCATTAGCAACAATAACTTGAACTTGATTCTTTTCTTTTTCAGCCATTTTGTTGTGGATTTGGGATGTGCCAGGGATCATTGTTGTGTTGCATGACCCAGTTTTGGCCAAGCTTTAGCTGTCGGACACATGGCCACGCATTTGAGTCTTTGTTATGTAGTGGAGTTCATGGTCGATGAAATGGCTGCCCCATCTTCTGGCAGCCCTCTGGCAAAATGCTAACTCTTGGGTTTTTTGCAATTTCCCTGAGCATTGTACAATCTTTACTTGGGCGGAATTTGCTGGGATGTCACTTCTGGTAGGACCAGAAACTCTCTGACTGCTACTTCCTCTCAAGGCGTATGGGATCAGTAAGGATGTACTTAGTTTTTCCCAGGACTGCCCAGAGTTTTGAGAAAATGTTCTGTTTCACATGACTGTAGATGCTGCAATTTAAGATGTTTATAGCAGCTGGTCTTTTAGCTAATTAAACTTTAAACTTTTAAAATATACCAAACAACGTCTTGATGCATGCTCAATCATCCAGGTAAGTAAATCTCTAAAGGTTGATTCTGTTCATCTGGACGTAGCGTTTTGTGGGAGAAACGTTTCGTCACTCATCCAAGTGACTTCGTTCCTCCCTGTCCAGGATGTGTACATCCTCATCATTGAACGAGTGTCCACTGGCCTGTAGGTGTAAATAGACTGCAGTGTCCTGGCCTGATGAGGTAGCTTTTCTGTGTTGTGCCATCTGCTTCGCCAGAGGTTGTTTGGTTTCCCCGATGTATAAATCCTGGCAATCTTCCTGGTACTTAACAGCGTACACTATGTTACTCTGTTTGTGTCGGAGGACCTGATCCTTGGGGTGGACCAATTTTTGGCGCAGTGTGTTTTGGGGTTTAAAAGCCACAGAGACTCGGTGTTTAGAAAAAATGCGTCTCAACTGCTCCGATACTCCTGACACATATGGAATCACTACAGGTTTTCGCTTGGGCAGCGGTTGTCCTTCTCTCCTGGATCGGCTGGAGCTTTCTTTAGGTGCCTTCCCAGCTTTGACAAAAGTCCAGCTGGGATAACCACATTTACTCAGGGCCCTTTTGATGTGCTGTTCTTCTGCCTCCCTGGCCGCTGTGTCAGTGGGGATGGTGTTCGCTCTGTGTTGTAGCGTCCTGATGACACCCAGTTTGTGCTCCAGTGGATGATGAGAGTCAATAGAGTCACATATCTGAACCAATGGTGGTGGTGTTCCAGGGTAGGATAGCAAAGCCCTCTTTTCCACTTCTTCCATGTACAAATTGGCCACGATGGGTGAAACTGGGGAGCCCATGGCACACCCGTGTTTCTGATTGTAGAACTGAGCCTTGTATGTGAAGTAGGTGGAATGAAGACACAGTTCCAAAAGCAAACACACTTGGTCGATGCTGAGAGTGGTCCTGTTGCTGAGGTTGGGGTCATCCTGTAATCTCTCACGGACTACCTCCAACGCTTCCATGACTGGGATGCATCTGTCAACATCTTACAATGCTGTGATTGCAGCCATCCCCCAACTCTCTGTGAATGGTACTCATGGCCATTGATCAGTGGTTGTTGATCAATGGTCATGAGAATCTGCATAATTATGATTAAGGAACTGACCTCCCAGCCCATTGTTCCTTCAGTGGGCTGGTTTCAGTCATTATGCAAATGTGCTGTTTATAAGATTGGGGAAACCTGCAGTCAGCTGAGACTGAAGAAGTAACTTGGATGAGTGACGAAACGTTTCTCCCACTGAAAACGCTACGTCCAGAAGAACAGAATCAACTTTTGGAGATATACCAAACAACTTGATTAAATCCAATCCAAGTTACTGGGGGTCAGCACAGAGAGAAATATTCACACACTCCCCACAACCACACTGAATCACCAATTACCAATTAGCATAACACGACCCACAGTGGGACAAAGCTAGAGTACCTAAAGAAATCCACAGAGAAGCATCAACCAGGAGGTTTGAACCAACCTTCTCGTTGTTAAGTGATAGTGCTAACCACAAATGTGCACCAGCATCCACCAGCATGCTACCCTCAATTTTCACACAAATGCTCTCTTAGCACATACTCTGCTGAAATGTCATGAAGTTTATATATCTAACAGACGTTTGCTAACTTAAAATGGTCCAACACACACAACAACAGGGTAATAACCAGTGCTTCATTTTACCAACATTATTTATTATTCCCTTGATCAAACTGTTAGCATTTATAAACTCTACTCACATATGTCCCATTTTTCTGGTTCTCTTTTCCTTGGGGGGTTTTATGCTCACTGTGAATGTTTTTGTGCTCTCTCTTTGACTTTCAGCATCCCCTTAATGTCTTTAAAAGAAGGCTTCTGCTTTAGTTAAGTTGATTGGTGTTAATTAGACACAGAGAGGATGGAGAGACATTGAAGGTCAAAACAGAAAGCAAAGAGTAGCAGTCACAGAGCAGGGAATGAGGGAAGGAAGGAAAACAATGCTCTGCTCACTTAACACTGCTGAACAATGGGGAAAAAAGGTTTCCAGGTCACAAAGAACATCCAAGAAAAACTGAGACACAAGGAAAGGAAAGGAAAGGAAAGGAAAGGAAAGGAAAGGATTAGGCATCTCAGGGCAAATTCAGTTTCCAAGTCTGTTTCTGTCAGAGCAGCAACAGTCCAGCTGATCAGGGAATCAATATTAGAGTAATTAACTCTATAACATTCCTGCAACCCCAAACACACACTGAGTCCTTAAAACTCCAGGGCTCACCGTGTTAATTATTTTACAGTGTAAACCCAGCACAGACACACACAGACACACACACACTTACATCACACTGTCATCTATGTGAAAATTAACATCTCCATGACAAAGCGAGAGTGAGACAGGACAACGCTGGACAATTTGGACTGTGTGTGTGTGTGTGTGTGTGTGTTGTGTTAGTAACAAGCATGAATATGCTCTATTCTCTCTCTCCTTTAGTCCTGACTTTAAAATTATACTGAACAGCATTTATATTTAACTACAGTTTTTAAAAATGCTTAAAATTCCATAAATGAATCGGGCTGATTTTCATCTTCTTGACTTGCTGTGGTGTAGTCCCTGGGCTTTCCTTGAGTTCTTATTCATTACTTGTGTTATTATATTTTGTTAATGAGCCTTACTTGTGCACTCTCCTATGATCCACTATCATCATGTTTCACTGCTAGTTAACCGTCCTTTAGTTACTTCCTGTTTTACTTAGAGAGTTTGTTTTTTCATGTGTCCTGTTTCTTTTTCTTTTTTTTGTCTGATGCTTGGGTCCTCTCCTCACCACCACTACCCCAAACCAGTGTATGATATTCATTATTTCCTTTTTTTCATGTACAAACTCAATTTGAAAAGTCACTACTGCTTTGAAAGCATTTTCTATTTAACCTAGGTAATATACTGCAACTACTAAAGACTGTCAGGTATCTGCGGTAACACTGATAGGAAGGCAACAGTAACTCAAATAACCACTCGTTACAACCAAGGTGTGCAGAAGAGCATCTCTAAATGCACAACACAATGAGTTCTGAAACAGAAGGGCAGCAGCAGAAGACCACACCTCAGTGCCACTCCTGCCCGCTAAGAACAGAAGACTGAGGCTACAATTCACACTCAAAACTGAAGATCTGAAAAATGTCGTGCTGCAACGTTTGGATGGTAGGCTCTTAATTTGCCATAAATAAATGAAAGCATGGATTCCCTCTGCCTTGTATCAGCGGTTCAGGCTGCTGGTGGAGTAATGGCACACTTTGAGCCCCTGAAGCATAATGTGTATGTCACAAAGCTCAAATCATTTCAAACTGATTTTTATAACATGACAATCAATTCATTCAAAAAACCTCCAAAGTCACCAAATCTCAGTCTGGCACCTTTTTGGAACAATTTTTCATGATAGACGGGCAACTGTGTGATTCTGTCTCATCGATAGGAACATTTCCAGCACCTTGTTGAATCTGTGAAGAATTAAGGCAGTTCTGAAAGTGTCTGGTGAGTAAGTGTACACCTCTCTATAATTCTGAAGTACAAAACCCGCCTATTTAAATTTTACTTTTACCTCATGAGAGTTAAAAACATTATCCTTTTGCTCACTGCTGCGGTCCATTTATTGGACTTTTATTGTGTAGGTTGTGCAGTGTTGGTGGGTATTTTACTCAAGTACATTGCACCAGAGAGCAAATGTGAGTTATTGTTATTTCTTTTAATAACTTCTGCAAAAATTCAAAAACAATTTGATTGATTGATTGATTGATGTAATTAATCAAGACATAGGTGATTATCTTTGGTGACTCTGAAGAATTTTTCACCATATCACCAAGTTTTAAAATATGACTACTTGTGGCGTTTTCTCAGTTAAAGTGAATAATTTAAAGGTATGACTGTGAAATAAGGCAAGTGAAGGTGTCACCTGAGGACTCTGGGTGATTGAAAGAGATGCGTTTATCTCCATCTTCCAGCATATTTATAATGCAACTCAAAAACAGAAACCTCAGCAACTATCAATGCGTCGGTGATATCAATTTGTGACATGTAACCGAACCATATTGAATTTGCTTGCAATGAAATGTCCTATATAGATAAAATTGTCATTTCCACACACTCTTAGGGGTCATGTCTCTGCATTTACAATTTCTTTAATATGAGACTTTCAGTGCCCTACATGGTGTAGAGTAAATGAATGTATGCTCAGTCTAATCATTTGGGGCAGTATAAGAGAAACTGGCCAAAAATCTAAATGAGATATATGTAAACGAGAAAACTATTATATTTAAACGCTCGTGCTGCTGCGTGGTTTTCATAAGCTTCATTTATCAAAGGAAAGAAGAGAAAAGCAAAGACACGTGAGCAGGTGAATGAATGGGAGGAAAGAAAGAAGCAGGTGGAAGGTGACTTACCGGAGGACGAGGATGGATGGATAAAGAAAGTAGAGTCCTGCTTGGTTTGAAGCGCACAACTCCGCTCGCGCTGTCAGCTCCGTACCATTCACTGATAATCAATACTGAACCGATCCGAGTCTCCGCTCTGTGAGTGCCCGCGTGCGGTTTAACTGATCGGTCATTGATCGTCCATCCCATTCATCCATCAGGTATCCGGACACTGATCAACTCTGTGGGAGCAGCGGAGTGCCGCGCGCTCTGCGCTGCACTGACCAGAGAGGTAGTGCTGCGCATGCGCCACCACACATAAACGCATAACCCCACACACAAACGGCAACAGAGAGCAAAAGAGAGAAGCTTAAATACACCCGATGAAAAACAAAACAAAGTGAGTTTGAGTGAGTGCGCGTGAAATGCAGCGTCTCCTTGATTTGTTTTCAGCTTTTGTTGAAAAAAAAAGCAGGTGAAATTCATTTAAAAACTGTAAATATTGGCTGCAGAGCGCGGACACACACACACACACACACACACACACTTTTGCCAACGGTGCTCAGTGTTTGTTGTCCTCTGTCAGTATTTACTGTCAACTCACCTGACCGTGACGTCAGGCGTCATGGGTGTTATTTTATGCTTTCATCCAGTCTGTGGCATTTCAAAGACTAATTAAGATTATCTGCATCAAATGCAGATAATTAAAAAACAGAAACGATTTATCCTTTTTTTAAATCAAAGTTTCATGTTAAAAATTTGTCCTTGTACCCGACCATTTTCATATATCATGTCCTTGGAAGCTTCCTAAAGAAGACCACAGGTGCAGTGCTGTGTAAAGATGCCCCTGAGACAATTCAGCACATAACAGCAGGGTGCAAGCAGGCAGGGCAAACATAGAATGCCAGCTGGGCGAGTGGCTCCAGCAGGTCCCAGGAAGAAAATCGGAGATCTCTGTCCAGAAGTCCTAGGAACAGCTAAGATACTGTGCAGGAGCATTAAGTTCCCAGGCCTCTGGTAGAGGACCCAAGCTTGAAGATTAAAGATTGCCCGCAGGGCCGAGAGGTGAATATATATATTTACACTTTTTTTTCTTGTTAAGCTACCTAACACAGATCTATGAATCATTCAAGCATGAAAACCCTACTACCTCAACTGATCAGCCAGTGTTGTGTATACACAAAGCAGACAACATAGCAAAGAAGCAATTTTAAATTGTATCATCAGGCACTTTGTTTCTAGCAGTCTGTCATAAAACTTTATAATTTGTTCCCATTTCTTTAGTTGAATCAAAGAAAATCCCAGGGATAATACAGTTTGACCAACAAGAAGATGATTCCCAAAAAGCATATCTCTGTATCGTGTGCATTGTGTCTTTAAAAGAGTTGAGGAAACTGGACAAGTGAAGGACAAAATAAGATGTAATACCATATGGAAAGCGTCTGACTAGCTTCATTTTCAGTATGGCAATGTTTCCAAATGCACTGCCAATACAGCAAAAGCATACCTGGATAGAAAAATGCACAAAGGAACATGGATGATGGATTGGCCTCCCCAGTGTATGGACCTCAACATTATTGACGCAGTGTGGGATCATCTTCCAGAAAACAGAAAAAAAGCAGACAATTTTTGAATATCCTTTAAGAAGCCCGGGGAACTATTGCTGAAGACTACTTAAAGAAATTAGAAGAACGCTTCGCCAAAGCATTTTTGTTTGCGTTGAAAATATACGTGGTCATACCAAATATTAATCTTCTATTTACTAATATTTATTAATATTAACTCTGTTTTTGCCTTATATGATGGAATTCAGTTTACGTTTGCACATACTTAAAAAATCGCTGCACCCCTCCAAAATAAAATAAAATAAAATAAAATTATATATATATATATATATATAGAGAGAGAGAGAGAGAGAGAGAGAGAGGGTCCTGCGCAGCTAAGATACTGCGCAGGACCCTCAAGCTCCCAGGCCTCTGGCAGAGGACCCAAGCTTGAAGAATAAACCGCCCGCAGGGACGTGCTGGGTGTTTTAGTTTAGAAAAGGTATCTCATCTTTCTGGCTCATATAAACTGAAAAGTAACTAAGGTTGAGACCACCTGTTAATACAAAAAAACATGTGTAGAAAAAAGGCTAAATAGGAGCTGATGCATGAAATATACTCTAGATTTTAAACATTAGTATAAACATGTCCCTATCATTACAAACACTGTTTACTTTTATTTGTGCATTTGGTTGTTTAAGTCATGTTTTGCTCTCCATACAAAGCAGTCCACTGAAAGGAGGTAATATTAAGCAGGAGTTTCATCTGTGTCACACTGAGCCAAACACACACACACACACACACACACACACACACACACATACACACACACACACACACACGCACACACACACGCACACACAAAATCAGCTGTTCAGTTCCTACATCATTTGCTTCTTGGACAGCCGGGTGCAGATTCTTCACTTCAAACAGTTCAAACAGGTAACGCACCGACAGAGAGCCGCGACATTTCACACTGCTGAGACAAATGCTCCTGGCCATCTCTGCCAAACCAAGGCATGATGGGAAACTCCTGGACGTGACCTCGCGTATTCTCTGTAATAAGTCTGGCGTGTTGTTATAGTTCTCTTTCTGCAAACACACAAGCACACTGCTGCACTTGATGACATGATTCTCCACACACTGTAGTTCATTTGGATCCACATGCCATGTTGCTGCCCCAGATACTCACTGGGACACCAGCTGTGTATTAATCCACCACTGAAAATACTTTAAGTAACATGTGCTAAAAACTACAGTCTGCAGCCCTTTTAGGGCATTACTCAGCAGTTTTTGTTTTTTAAATACAAGTACATATTTGTGAGCTATCTTCAGTGGGGGGAGGGGGGGAGGCTTAAATTTGCAAAAGGAAGGATGGGGAGGGGGGGCAATATTGGCAGATTTGGTTTTGTATTTTAATGGGATTTACTGATGGTTAGAGGAATATTGGCAGCTGGTAAATCCCTTAAGAGGGTCTCTTATGTTTATTTCAGGTTATCTCTATTTTTTGGGATTGCAGTTAAGCAGCTTTGCATGATTCACAGTTTTTGTTTTTAAATTATTATCTGTCCTAAACTGGTCCTTCATACAGAGCCTATGCTTTATCTTGTCTGAAGTCACCTCCTTTTAAAGCCAATCCTCCCATTCCAAAGAAGCAGGTCCTCCTGATTGACCAACTTCTGGAAGGATGCAGAGAAGCAGCACGCAGTGTTTGCAAGCTGCAGAGTAGATGTCCATATAAGGAAATCCACAGTGAAAACTGGAAATCTAGTAATTGCAGCATTAAACTTCCTTATACTTACCCCGAGCCACTAAACAACAGACCTAAGTGTAGAGATTGCTGTGGTGCAGACTGTCAAGGCAAGACTGCAAACACCTATCCTTTACAGAAAGCAGGGTCCTACACTGTAATCTGTCATCTCGTCACTCGAGAAACAAATTGCTACAAATCAACTGGCCCATCAGTATTCTGCAGCCCAGAGAGAGAGAGAGAGCACATTACACCTATCCTTACATCTGTTCCTGTCAATTTTCATATTGATTTTGGGAATCCTTTACTTGTTGTTAAAACACTGAATTGTCTTGCTCAGCTGTATGTCTCATATACTTAGAGTGCACGAACCAGTATGGTCCCTCGGGTCCTCGAGCACAAGTAGCTCCAAAGTGCAGGATAGAAACATTTGAGGAGGCAGCTTTTAGCTTTCATGCTCTGACCTGCAGTCTGCAGGAGGACTTGAGGTGAAACTGGAGATGTTTAAAATCTGCTCAGGGACATTAAAACTGAAACCCTCTTTAGCCTAGCTTTTGATTAGGTTTTAATTCAAGTTTCTGTTCAGCTCAGTTGTATTTCTATAGCACCAAATCACAACAACAGTTGTCTCAAGGCACTTTGTTTTATTAGGTAAAGACCTTGAGGGTGACAGTGGGATGGAAAAACTCCCTTTACAAATATTGGTCACTTTTTTATGTAGTTACATTGTATCCAGATTGTAAAAATTGTATTTTTTTTAATGGTTTGTCTCCTTAAATCTTTTAATGGGTTTCATCATAATGATTCCATTTGATTCACTTAGGTACTCTACTGTATATGCTACGTATCCTGTTCTATTTATTTTATCATTATATCTTTTCACATACAATATGTATTTTAATATATTATTTATATAATATGTGAATATGTCAATCAATCAATCAATTTCCAGTTGACTCCTGGGGGAGCATAGGTCCGCAACAACACCACGCCAACGGACTCTGTTCTGGGCTGCTCTCTTTAGCTGGGTCCACGTCATTCCGGCGGCCTTCACTTCGCTCTCGACAGATCTTCTCCACGTCTGAAAGGGTTCTGATGTTCCAGGTCCCTATCCTGGTCTTGGCCTTGGTCGTAAGAAGACTTGTCGGCGAGCTGGCTTCCCGAAGGCTTTCATCGGCATGCGGCATGAGCCCCGCTGAAGAGGAGTCTTCCCGTCCAGGCAGTTGTATGTATTTGTTGTTGTTGCAGTTTCTGTAGCATGGCTTATTTTTAAAAGGTGGGGTTGCTAGCCCCACGCCCAACCCTCCTCCTTTCTCATCCTGGATTTGGGACCAGGCAATGGCGGAGTTATGTGAATATGTATTTTGTTCATATTATCTCCTTAAATATTTGAACAATATATGCAAATTAATATTGTTTTTTGTTTTTAATTCCATCCACAGGTTCACTAAACACTCCATTTTTTTTAAAAAATTAGAATTTTCTGACAGTTATGTCATGGTGTCATGGTTCAGGCTTTAAAGGTTTAACCAGATGCTCTGACCACCTTAACTGGCTCCTTTGGACAGATATTAAGTAAAATGTTTTTTGCCTTACTAGATGTGTGGCTACGTGTCCAATATGTGTTGCAGAGTGTGTTCAGGTTGTTGTTGCAATTCACCAGGAGACAAAAACTTGAATTGTAATCCTTGACTCTAACTGCTGGATGAGTAAATAAGCAAATGCTAGCAAGCCAAACCTACCTTTACAAAGTGATGATATGTGCAAAAATTTCTTTCCACCAGATGCCTCACGAACAATTGTGTTGCCGTGTTGTGGCAAACTCAAATGCTCCTGCAGATAAATAATTCAGCTTGATTTATTTTGAAGCCATGAAAAGTTTGGTATAAATAACCATATTGTAAAGATGGAGAGAAAAAAGGAGTCCTCTCACAGGATCAGCAGGACACACCTTCCTCTCTCTCTCTTTCAGCACAGAGCCTCGCAGTGCTTTCCCAGAATTCCTTGCAGCTCTTCAGTCCCAATGGATCTGTTCTCCTCTATTTGCTGTGGCAGCAAACCAATCCAGTCCCTTTACTCCTAAGAACATCCAGCCAATCGCAACCAAGCCTGGCAATGACCCACTTAGGCACGCGCACTCATATCTCTCTACCTCTCACCTTGAACGTCTCGTCAAGGTTGTGCAAGGGTACCAAACTGTGTGTGTGTCTGCGTGTGTTAGGTAGACAGCACCAACAACCAGGAGACACTCCTGTCAAACCAGCACTAAACACAAACAATCACACAGACACTTCAGAACAATTAGATTCCAGTTTGGCGTGAACTTTCTGATCTTCTCACAAAGTATCAAGTCAGTCAGAAATGTTGCTTCTTTACGCATTATCATTTGTATCATCATATCTGCTCAATACAAGGAGAGAGTTAGCCTAACAGAAAAATAGGAGGAATGAGCGCGAGGGCTTGCCAGTCTGTGGCCAAAACATTCTTTTTACCTTTGCATCTCAAGCATGCTAATTAAGGCGTTATTTGTATTTCATTATTAAAAACAAGCAGAGACTGTTTGTGAAGTGAGTTGGGCATTGTAGCTGTGACACAAGATAGAAACACCCTAAATTATATCTTGCTTTAAAGAAAAGAAGTAGAGTTTATTTATGCTTTTGTGCTTTTCAAGTTTGTGTTTTTTAATATAAAATAGGATACGAAATAAAAGCAAGTTTTCATTTAGCTTCTTTTTAAAGGCATCAACAGTGTCCACAGATCTAAGGTCTAATGGAAGCGAGTGCCACAACAAGCAGTTGTATGTAAAATAAATTTGGGCAAGAAACTCACCATGCTTATCAAAACTGAACGCCTGATCAAAACTATCACAGAGATTTCTCACAATTTAGAAAACTAAAGATGAATCAGATACAAGATTATCAGTTTATGTGGAAACGCAGTTGTCGGGGACAATATTTACAGACAGATAATTATTTAGCATCTAGTTCTTTATACCACGAATGCCGTCCTGAAGAACAGACAGTAACAGTTTCACGATGCGTCCAAACAGAAGCTTATACAAAGCAAGCAAAATGGAGCCTGGGACTGAACCTTGAGGCACACCGTGACATAAAGCAGCAGAAGAGATCACAAAAATTAGCAGAAGGAAGTAAAAAACTGAGTGAGGAGAATCAATCCTGAGCCGACCCAGAGATGTCCATTCAACATCTAAGTCTCTGAATCAGGATCCTATAATTGAAGGCAGCAAAGATCCAATAGTACCAGCGCGGAATTGTCTTTTTTAGTTTTACTCTAAATTATTCTATAATAATTTGCTAAATGAACCTCATGCAATATCAAATAAAGCTAGAAATCTAGTGATTATTAGCATAAACTCATTGGGAAGATGTTTACAGGTGAGAAGTTGGGTCATCGTTTCCTCATAGATTTGTGGTCACTCAAACATCTTTTGCAATCAGACCAGTCGCCCCCTGCTGGCTGTTAGAAGACTGTAGCCTTAAGGCACTTTTACACATTACTTTACTTTTTACACATGGGAGATATGCGCATGTTTTATCTACAGCAGGTAACTGTGGCAACAGAAATATTACAATAATTTAAAAAATTGTAAAATCCAATTATATATTGCATTTATGTGTGTCTATCAGCATAGTAAATACTTGCTCAATGAAAAGTCCTACAGTGCTGTAGACAATTTCAAATTCCACCACAAGACTCCACATAGCACCGAGGTCAAACTTTTAAAGAAAGAAACTTACAATTAGATCTTTTGCCCTTGCTCCACCTTTTTGTAATATCTTGCTGACAAGCAGCACACAGCAGTGCTGATGACATGTAGCATCCTGTGTCTCCCCAGAAGGGCGAGACCAACGCTGCTGATATATTTTGCTAAACTCGATTTTGATTTAGCGCTAAAAACAAAGCAGAGTATGTTCTGGCGTTATCACACCGTAGGGGCAAACTTAAGGGTTTATCAAAGTTAGACACAGAGATCATCATGATACTTTAACTGTGGAGCCACCAGGCCCTGAGTTGAGATCTATCAGAAAAGCACAATGTCTACAGCCTGGATGCCAAACTCTCAAATAGCTCTTGAGATATTTTACCCTGGAGACTGACGCTGCAAATTTTGCAAAATAACTATTTGATGTGACGCGTGCGCATTTTAGTTATCTGGAAAAAGTGACCCACTCATCACAGACAGAATAAATAGAAAAGGATATTTCCTGGTCATTTATTAAAACTATTTCTTCCTGAGCGTGTGCCTTCACAGGTGGATAATATGGATGAGTGCAGGGAGGAGAAAACATACTGGTACAACAGGAAAGTTCAGAAACTGTTGCTGCTTGTGGAGAAGTGCAAACATCAGCATGTTGTGAGCTGACAATACAAGAGTTTATTGTAAACACAAATACTGCTCTCCCTCTTAAAAAACTTTTGGTTCTGTTGCCTTTTTCTTTTTATAACAGGTTACATGTCAGCTAATGAAATAAAGTAAAATAAGAAAGCCCTCAGTGCTCTCGGTGTTACTGAGGTTTCGTTTGCTCCGAGGGCTAGAACGTGTGTAAATGCTTCATCAATCCTGTTGTGCTAATTATGAGATTAACCTGCAAACGTACAAGGCAGCACAGAGAAAACATAGTTTGGTCTTTTGCGTTTTGAGAGTGAAAAAATGAGGACAGTAAAAGTGTTGTGCGATTGGTCACAAGTCAAAAGAGTTCAAACAGGTACAGGTTATAAAAAACATCGAATGCAACTTTAATGGGCTTTTTTTCATTAAGTATTTCATTAAAAACAACAAAAATCAATAATAAACAGACAGAATGGAGAATGGGGTCAGATCCACAGCACCACAGTTTGGGCTGAGGTACAGAGGGGTCACAGAGGGAAAAGACTTAAAGTCATTAGTCCATCACTGCTGCTCCCGCGATGAAGACTTATCTCCTTCTCCTCTCATCTCTCTCTCTGTTCCGGTCTCTGTTCTCTTTATTCCTCTCTTTGTCCCTCTCCCTATCCCTCTCCCTTTCTCTCTCCCGGTGCTTCTCACGCTCCCTCTCCCTCTCTCTCTCTGCCTCATTCTCTCTCTCCCTCGCTCGCTCCCTCTCTCTCTCCCTCCCTCTGTCTCGCTCCCTCTCCCGTCCGTCATCTCTTTGCCTGTCTGTTTTTCGTCTCCTCTCCTCCACTGCCGCCTCCTCCTCTTCCAATCTGTCGTCTCGTCTGCTCCGCCGGGCACCGTCGCGTTCACGCCCCTCCGGGTCATGTGCGCGCCCCCTGTCGTCTTTCTTCGCCCGCTTCTCGCTGTCGCTGTCCTCATCTTTGTCTGCTCCGCGTCCAGCTCGCTTCTTGTCTGAAGATTTCTTCTTCTTGTCCTTCTCTCTCGTTTTCTTCCTCTCCTCATCACTTTGTCCTTTCCTCTTCTTCTTCTTCCTGTGTCTAGAGTCCGACTCTGGAGGACAAAAAGTAGAAAGAAAGAAAAAAAAACAAATCACACGTTGTCTTTTCTGAAGCAGCAGCTCACATAAATGAAAAACTAAAAATTCAGACATTCAACTGAACACAAACATGGGTTTAATAAAACAGAAGGAGAAACTCCTGACTACGTTGTTTTATAACAGGAATATTATATTAATGTTACAATATTAAACCTCCCAACTACTGCAGCAATGCTGTGAGCTAGAATAACAAACAATGTACAATGCACAATGTACCTCCGTTTAAAAGTGAAATAATGTGATTTTCTGAAAGTAAATCTTTAGGTTTCAGTCAGGCGTACCTGAGCAGTGTTGGGACTAACGCGTTATTAAGTAACGCGTTACAGTAACTACGTTATTATTGTGGTAACGAGCACGGTAACTAGTTATTATGCCAAAATCAGGAACGCGTTAGTCGTTACTGGGATTTAGATAGGGTCGTTACTCGTTACTTCGTGTGGTGGCTATCGCAGAGCTTCCACAGATTCTGTAACATTAGCAAGTGGTGGAGGCAGCAGGTGGATGAGGGAAAGGAGACGCAGAAGGAAAAGAGACCCGAGGCGGCCGCCGGTCCAAGTGTGAACTGAACTTCAGGTAAGAAGTTATGACCTGCAGTCTATCTGAGTCAGATATAAACCAAGTTTAGGTGGAGTTTATTTTCGTTATTCTGACTTTTTCCGTACTGCGTACTAGCTAGCATGACGGAGTTTCTATACAGCTGGGTGGTGCTATGAAGTTAATGATGTTGAACTTTATTTTGTTCATAAGTTATTAGAGTTGCCAACCGTCCCGTCTGGTATTCAGATAAAATATTACGCGTTTCTTATTGAGGTGAAAAGGAACAGTTTGCCCCGTAATTCAGCTACAATGAAAAAGACACAAAGCTGGAGTTATTCTGTGTTTGCTGCACAGCTGCCTCTTCTTCTCTCATTCTCCCCCCTCTCTCTCCTGTTTCTACTTCAATCATGAAAACTGATCAATGATCAGCTGATCGGCTCTCTTGTTTGTTTATCGCCCACTTTGCGCCAGAAAGAGGAAACCAGCCAATGTCACGTTAAACAACAGCAGCACGTTTAAGCTTGATCAGCAGTTGTTAGAATTTATTTAATATTAATTTCTAGTATCAGCTGATGTTTGCTGGAGCCACAGCTGCAAAAAAGCTGCTGGTCATGATGTCGGTTTGGTTATCTGGTGAGAGGGAAACATGAAGATGAAACCAGGAGATGTCCTTACTGAATCATCAGAGCTGAACAGGTGATGGAGAAACAGGTTTACCTTTTAGGTGACATAAATGAGTTGAAGGGAAGTTATGAACTGTTTCTGAGAGACAGATAACCCCAGGATCCTTTTTAGGTAGCTGACAGCTGGTAATTGTGCAGGTGCGGATCTAGCAAAGTTTTCCAGGGGGGCCAGGTAGGGCATTAACAGGGAGAGGTGGGCACAAAGAAATACTTTTCTTTCTTATTCTCATTTAAAATGTCTAGCTTTTAAAAAATAATTATCTGAATCTTACAACAAACGATTGATAGATTGATGCATATATACCATCAAGACAGTGTACATCACTGTCACAACAGCATTTGTTTTCATTCAAAGGCTTTATGATTTTTCCTATAATGGTGGGCCAGTCTCTAGTCCAAACGCCCGGGCCGATTTTTTTGTCCCAGTCCAGCCCTGTATGCAGCTCATCTGCAGTCTGGTGTTACCTACATCTTCCTATTTAGAAGGCAGAATTTCCGAGTTCTGAGTACAATCAAAGCACCACGACTGCAGTTTTTGTGTTGGATGTAAAAGGCGCACATGACGCTGTGACGTAGGCTAGAATCATGGCAGCGGTCAATGATGGTCCAGGCGTGGGATTTCTCTCATGGAAATATGCACATTATCTTTTCCTTTCTATTGGTAGGTGGCACAGTGCACTTGTGGCAAGTAAGCAAGCTAGAAGACTGGCAAAGTTATGGAAGCAACACATTAATAAGAGAATTCTGAGTAAAACCAAAGTTACTTTCCCTAGTAACTAGTTACTTTGAAAGTAACGAGTAACTTGAAGTAACTGAGTTACTTTTGATAGAAGTAACTAGTAATGTAACTAAGTTACTATTTTAAAGTAACTTACCCAACACTGTACCTGAGCTGCTCGAGGAGTCTGACGAGTCTGAATCTGACTCGCTGGATGAGTCGGAGGAGGAGGAATCTGACGAAGAAGAAGACGAGGATGATGACGAGGAGTCCGATGATTCGACTTCCTGGTTCTGAGTCATGATCATCTTTGGCGCGTTTTTCAAATGTTCCCTCAGCTCATCACTAGGAGAGAAAACGATGTGGGAGAAATGTGAGAGTTCAGTGTTTCTGTGTGAAGGTAAACTGCTACATTCATCATCCAATGACATTTTAGATGCAGCGAGAGTCCCACACTGTGAGGCCAGCAGAATTTAACAGAATAAACAACCATTATTTATTGCATATATTAGGAAAGCACTTTACAGTGCAGTTTATTCCAAACATAACACAGTTAAGCTAAAAGTTTTTTGATTCTGTTTGTAAAAAAAAATGTGACAGCCATGTTTCTATGTTTATGCTGTTTCTTGAAGTGTGGCCCTTACGTGAGTCCTCCCAGTCCAATAGAAGTGAAGAAGTTGATGGCGAAGCGAGTGTTTCTGGGATTATCACGAGGAAAGAGACCTTCAAAGAATGGCTGCAGGGTCCTGTAACACACACAGAGGTCGTGATTTATTGTTACGTCCTACTTCATTTACGGGCTCTTTAATTATCACTAGGAGCAACAGTAGCCAAATAAGAGCAAGAAGTCACATTTTTCTAATTACGTTTCCTTAAATTTGATTTACTACCTCACTCGACTATATCATTAACATTTAAATGTTTTCTGAGTAAAAACTTTGGCTGCCTCTGCAGCAGCTTTAGTAAAGTACAGTTTGAGTGTTGTGCGTGGCTGTGGTGGGAGTGTGGGTTTTCGTACTGGTCTTTCAGCCTCTGGTTAAGTTTTGGCAGACCCATGTAGGCACAGAGCTCTTGGAATAGGATCTTTACAAAGATCCTGCTGGACGACGTTGTGGTGTCCTCGCTCATCTTGATGCACTCCAACACCTGTGTGAGACACATTCAAAAGACAGAGAGACGGTCTAACCAGACTGGAATGAGTTTCATGGTCACGCTGGGGAGGATCTTTCTTTGTGTCCTTACACTCCACGGCACCGAATCTGTGTAGAGCAGGTGAGCGAACAGTCGGGCCACGTTCCTCAGTTTGTTGGTCTCCAGTCTGTGAATCGTGTCATACTGCTCCGAAAATATCGCCTCGAAACTCTCCATGTACTCCTTCTTCAAGAGACAGAACCTCTACACACACACACACATACACACACACACACACACACACACACACACACACACATACACACACACACACACACACACACACACACACACACACACACACACACACACACACACACACACAGTTAACAGATAGAAGCAGTGCTTCGCATCAAAATCAGGTTGAATGATCTCTTTAGTTAAATTAATTACAGTGAAACTTAAGATAACAATAACAAAAAAGATCTGAGGTAAACATGATACATGGCCAATAAACATAAAAAGCTTGAGCACGTCCTTTTAGTTGTTCTTTTCTTTTAAAAAGTGCACAACAAGATTTATGTGCACCTCAGTGAAATGGTCACATTCATCGTGCAGAGAATAGAAATACCTAACAAATATCTATGAAGGGAAGATGGAAAACAACCGACTCTTTAAAGCAGGTTTCCCTAAAGCACCACTGTTCTCACGATTGTGGAGATGAAGAGTGTGTGTGTGTCTCACCCCAGCCAGCAGGCCAAAAAACTTCTCGTAGGTCCTCTGCTGAGCGCAGCAGTCCAGGATCATGTTGCACAGCTCCTTCTGTTCATACAAACACAACACTTTCATTAACTACAGTCAAACTACGGCAGTCACATCAACTTTCAGGCTGCGGCCAAGCTGTCAGTGGTCCTATTAGGAGTTAATTTAACATTTGTAGACTTTTGATAATAGTCAGAAGGTCTCTGTGCACTCTGATGTTTCTTATTATTTATGACCGCACTGTTTCAGAGACACAGAGGAGACACATCTAAAGATAACATCCATCAATAACAACTCGTTACATTACTGTAAGTTTTTTATTGCTGGGTGATTTTCGTTAGTGAAATTTTGTTTAGTTTCATCTGCCACCACTTTTCCAGCGTGCTCTTAGGCAGTGTAGATATTTTTTATGCCTTTTTCTCTCCTCTGTCTCACCAGAACAGCACCTCCTCTTTGTTCCAGACTTCCCGTCATACAAATTACACACAGCTTTCCTCTCCTGACTAACAAAACACACACTTTAGCAGTGTTAAATGGTGCAGTGTCTCTCTCCATGTAGCATCAGAGCTTGTGAGTGAGTGGGGTTAGGCTGTCATGCTGCATTTAAGCCATTGTAAGTGAACAAATGCTTATTTATAGGGTTTCAAAAATTACGTTTACCTCCTATAGTGGTTCTTACACCTGTATGGCCTGCTAGTAATGCAGTTCTAGAGACTGCCCTACTAATCCACCACAAATGGATGTAAACAACACAGACCAGCTGAGAATTATCATCTGGGTTTTTGTTCAGATCAATTTACAAATGATGCCTTTAGACTTCTAATTCTGCCATGAAAGCTGTGAAATTGAATGGGATTTTTTCTTCAACAGTGAACTGAGTCAGTGCTTAATATCTAAGTTAGTTTAGGTCCAGACTTATATTCCATCAGCAGCTCAGTCACGTTTCACCTTCACCTTACTCTGGATATGAGATCGAACATTTCAGCCTGCATGCCAAAAATATACTTTTGGTGGAAAGGGGAGCAAACCACATTTGTCAAGTTTCAAAGTATTAACATTCTTAGGCTGGTAGGCTGACTGAAAATAAAAATCTTTAACACTGGACCAAAGGCAGCCAAACAAAAGGTAATTTTTCAACCTTTGGACTGTATACCATCTACAGTATGTTAACTACCATCAAAAGCTCCTTGATGCTATCAAGTTCAATCTCATGTCCAGCTTCTTACTATTAAAACAATAAAAGACAAGAATGCTGCCTAAGATACAAGTATCTATAAATACACTGTCATCACTTTCATTACATGACTAACAGAACGAGACGCTGCTTTTTCAGTCTCTTACAGGTATCGACCACCAAAACACTGGTTGTGACAGTGATACAAACAACCACACACACAGCTGACCTGCACCTGTCACCCTATGAAACCTACTACACGTAATTATCAGCTCAACCTCCATTACAGGAACACAAAAACAATTACAGCGGTCCCTCGTTTATCAGTGGTCCCTCGAGTTGCGTTCCAAAATTAACCCGCGATAGGTGAAATCCGCGAAGTAGCCAACTTAATTTTTATTACAATTATTATAGATGTTTTAAGGCTGTAAAACCCCTCACTACACACTTTTAACAGTTTTCTCAGACAGGCATGAACATTTTCACACTTTTCTCTCTTATTTAAACACTCTCAAAGTTCAAACCCTCGTAGAAAAAAAAAAGTCCAGTATTATAGAAAGAAACCCGCGGATGCCTTTGACGGTGCAAAACGTTTCGTCGACATCGTTGTGTTTGTTGGGGAGAGTCACACAGTTAGCAATCAAAGATTTATATAAATATGACAAGCTGAACACGGCACGATATTGATTGACAATGATCTACAGCCAAACAGGATGCAGAACACAATATGTTGTCACCCCCCCCCCCCCCCCAAAAAAAAAAACCAGCATGTAAAATTGCACACAAAAAAAAAATCTGCAAAACAGCGTGGCTGCGAAAGGTGAACTGTGCTATAGCGAAGGACCACTGTACCCCACGGTTTCAGCTGAATTCTCATTTTTGATGGCTAGCTGAGTGTTCAACAGCTAGCCATCAAAGGATGCACGCCAAATTTTCACCCAAACGTCAGTATCACGATAGTTTTAGATTAATGCTCTGTGGACAAACTCACAGCGATGAAACTTTACAATTGTGCGTTTTCAGTGTAAGTCTGTTTGTTTGTTCGTGTGGACTCACCGTTTGGCTTTCCGGGAAATCCATCTTAATCAGTTTGTGAGCACACTCCTCAAAGTCCAAGCTGCAAAAACAAACAATCTATTAATCAATCAAACAATCGATCACAGGTGTACAATTGTGAGCTCATGCTGGTGTGTTTCTGTTTGTGTCGTTTAATCAGTCGGCTTCACTTTTTCATCCTGTTGTCCAAGCTTGTGAACCGTTCTTCGGTGAAACCATGGTAACGAGGTTGCTCATACACAGGTTTGTATAGCTGTCTTTGTGAGCGCACTCTGTGGCCTAATACATTTTCTAGCACTAAACTCTTAACTCAACCAGCCTTGAACAGGCTTTTTGAAGGGAGGATTAGTCAGAGTCCTCCCTCCTAAGGTTTCAAATTCAAACAGGTCCTCAGAAAGACACGCACGCACGCACACACACGCACACACACACGCATGCACAGCCTTAATTATCAGTCCAACTCAATCAAATATAGTGGGAGCTGTAAATAACTGCCAACACCCGCAGAGAAAACCAAGTCACTCACTGTATGAATGTGTATTTTTAGGAGTGTGTTCCACTGTGTTTGTGTGTGTGTACCTGGACTGAATAGCAAGGTAGATGGTTCTTCTGAAAGCAACCAGGTTGACTTCTGTCTTATCAAAGATGGTGACTTTCTCGTCTTAGAGGGAGACAAACACAAAGGTCATCTTTAAAGCTGATTGGATGTGTTAAGTGTGTTAAAATCAGAACAGGAAAAATGTTTAAAAATCAAAATAGTTAAATGTTAACACAATCAGTTCTTAATGAAATGTCACCTGAGTAATTATCGTTCATTAGTGCAATATAGGATTTACATGAACCAATGATGCAAGTAATCTAGTTTAATTGGGGTTACACAGCATGCACTTCACTTTTAATAAGACTCAAATTTAGTAATTACTTGCTTATTACTTGTCTTGATGTAACGGTATTAGTTACATCAAAAGTGCCACCAAAAGTGAGTCAGTGACTCATGTTAAAATGCCCACATTCACACATGAAAACAACATATTTACAGTGTGGTACAATAACGGTTCATATATAGGTTACGTATTATTTTTGTAACTCATACATTTGGATAAAGTCCAGGCTAAAAATTTGTGGTCTGGTTCTTCAGTTTGATAGTCAGCTGCAGTTTGCTTTCCTTTAACAACTTCTGCTAATCGGAGCTGAAATTAATTTAACCAAATTAACTAGCAGGTATTTCTGTTTGTGTAACACCCATACAGTTTATGGATGAAGCTTGCTAAACAATCTGGCTACCATTAGCACACTCTTGTTTAGATATAGTCACTCCTGGGCAGGAAAAAACACAGCAGCATAGCAGTGCCTAAAATGCTCATTGACTCATAACATTGATGTTATGTTTTTAAATGCTTTACTGTCCGTTCTCCTGTAGCTGCTGTACTCAGAACTATATTTAGTTAGTGCTAATGCTTTTAGTGTAATGCAGTCACAGGAAAAAAATGTATTAAAAAAAAATTACTCAGCTGCTTTTACTGGCAGCTAATTGTTTTAAATATTCCAAGAGGTAATGAGCCATTCGTTGAAAGTCTGGAGGCGAAAAACTCCAAACAAATTTCTCAGCAAGCTGGCCAACTCCTTTTACAGAGCTCTGCTGTGTTTGGAGAAAAAAAAGCCTTAAAAGTGAAAATAATCTGGACTGTCCAAGGCATGACAGATAATTGGAAATTACAGAAAGATCCTCAGTACAACAGTTCTGTTAGCTGGTTACACTGAAGTTGAATCTGGGCTGAACATCAAGCAATATTGCCCTAGATATTTGTCTTTGCTTACAGCCCTGGAGTCAGAATCTCCCTCCATTTTCAAGCTTATAAATTATATTTCTGAAAATGTTAAAATAATTTATTATGGAACAGACTTGGGGGTTATTTATGATACCATCTTTCAAAAAAAAGTCTTTAGTCTAACTATTTATTATTTGTGATGTTTAAAATAAATATCACTGTGTTATTTTGTCAGATATCAACACAACTGTTTTCACAGGCCAAGTGTTTAAAAAAACAATCAAAAAAGCAGACTGACTCTTTTAGGCAAGAAAGCCTCAGCAGATTAACGTATTTGTCTCACCATCTCCTTCCTCCTCATTCTCATCTTCATCATCATCGTCATCATCACTGCCATCTCCCTCCTCCCCTGAATCGCTGCTACCCTCATCCAGGATATCTGAAATGATGCACCATCAAACTTTGGTTAAGCTGTAAACGAGCAGACAGGTGATTGGACAGTTCAGAGTGTGATGATTTCTTACCTCTTTTGAGAGTTTTATATTTGTCCTCATTCTCCAGGAAGTCTGGATCCATCTTAAACACATCTAAGTGAACAAACACACAAAGACTGTAAACATTTCTGAAAAGTCACGTGACTCCTCCCTTCCTCTCACTCTCCCTCAGGTCTTACTGAGGATGTCCTCGGGGTTGTATTCGTCATCTAGCGGCAGCATGTGAGTGAACTGGTCATCCTCATCCACCAGATCCAGGCCTTCTGGGATTACTGGATGATCTTTGAAACCATCTTTCCTGATAGCAAACATCACCTCTATCATGTACTGGACCCTTTTGTCAATGGTCGACTCGTGGAGGACATTCCTAAGACGCTCAAATATGGCTGAAAAGAGAAACAGGGAGAATGTGCATAAACTTTCTGAATTCTGAAATTCAGAAAAATTTATTCTCACAAGTATTTTAAGAGAAAAGAGATGACAACGCGAGGAGAAATAAAGTCTCTTAGCAGTTAATACTGTTGTAATGAAGCAAGAAAACTCCACTTTTTTGTGTGAAATCACAAAGGCAAAAGTAAATTCTCAAGTTTCAGGAGCTCAGACCAAACAATGTTTGAAATGGCTGCAATTTAAAGTTTTAACTTGTTATCATTTGTTGTTCTAATTAAAGAGCTCAGCCTACACCATCACCTCCCACCGTGAAGAAAGAGACAGTTATAAAGCTGCTGCTTCAGCGTACCGTTGATTCCTCGAGGGGACACTTCGGTCAGCTTGAGACCACATTCCTTCAAGAAGGAAATGGCGACCTCCACACTGTCATCAGTTGGACGCTCGAGCAGCAGAGTGAGCATCTCCAGACACAAAACCTCGTGGGCCTGAAGGCGAGTGACATCAGAGTAGAAAGGGACAGAAAAAGCACGCACCCGATTAGAATCTGGACGTCAACACTCGAGCCCTCGGTCAGTATTTAACTTTGAAATCGGGACCTACCACGTTCTGGTTGATGAGATGAGCCACGAACTTCGAGGCGGTCAGGCACTGTTGCTAGAAAACAAAATGCAGATTTTAATGCATGACTACTGCTGATAATTACTCAAACACATTTAATATCAGTGTCCTAAAAAAAGACATTTCTGCCTGCATTTGTTACAGACAATTTAATTTTGTACAGATTGTTCAAGCCTTCAAGAGATCATACTAAAATTATCCACAGCAGGTAGAAACACACTCTGGACTGCGTTCACAAGCTTCCAGTACTGCCAGTTATTTCTCTTATTTAGATCCAGTTTCTTTTTTATCTCAGTAATTTGGACACATGCGGCATCAGTCTGCTCAAATTGGAACATTTCCACCTCTGTCACTTGAGAAAGGACTTTTAGATTCAGACTGATTCTCATTCAAAACCTATTCTCAAATAAATAAACAGAAAAGGAGGCCTATTTTAGCCTCTTACTCCAGTAATATGCAAAAACAAGCATAAATAGTAGAATATGCAAAGTCCAACTGATGAAGGTCAAACAGACATTTGACCTGCCTCATGTCCCAGCATAACACACATGCTCACAGCACTTGCTGTTTGTTATAATACTGTAGACAGAAGTTTCCAAAGTAATAAATTTTAGTCATAAATATGCAAATGAATGCAGCAAGGTGCTCTAATATCTAATCAGATCATCTTAACATTCAGCATCTGTGATTTATATATGATATGCTATTCATGAGTCACTGTGTTTAGCAGTGGCAAGATATAAAAAGTTATATTTTTAATACAGGTGCATCATTTGGAGGCATCTTATTCTTTGTTTTTGTGAGAAGAATGACATGAAGGTGACTGTTAGGTGTTATTAATGTTTTGTTTTCTGCTGCAATTTTCCTGGAGTCACCGCCCTTCAAAACACAAAAGTGAGCCTTTGGAAGTGAAACAGACTGTGCACAGGGTCATCCAACCTCAATAAGTTTCTAAAGTGCTGCAGTGTGCATTGGTCAGATGATCTTGTTTACTAGTCCTGGACTGTTCAGATGTTATAAGTATCTGGGCATCTACGTGTGACAGTAACACGTCACTATCACTGTTTGTGGATCACTAATCAACGGCGACAGACAGATGGGTACCTTGAGGTTGCGGCGGTAGCTTCTCCTGAAAGTCAGGATGAGACGTTTAAGGATCAGCTCTCCGATCTGAGGGAACTTTGAGTTGATGATGGCAACGACAGCAGCGTAGACATGAGTGAAAATGGGAGAGGCCGTCTGAGCCTGCAGTATCGAGCGAGCCAGCAGTCCCCTGACAGGCAAAGGAGCAGTTACAGGGAGTGCGTCAGTCACGAAGGTCTTTTTTCACTCTCTTTAATCAATCACACTAATCTGGAAACTTAAAGCTAATAAAGTGTTTGATGTCTGTGCAAAAATTACAGGCCTCTGCTGCACAAAGCCTTATCGTAAAATGTACACGAATGAATGCGTGTGTGTGTTCACCTTCCCCTGACGATATTTTCCTGCAGCAGCTCCTGGATGATGTTGATAATGTTGGATACGTTGACTTTGTTGATAAGACCATTGATGGACTTCTTTAGAGCTTCCCAGCTCATCCTCTGATAGGCCAGGCTGTATAACAGACAGGGTGTCATCAATTACATGCAGTTCTTTAAATAAACAGCTTTTTTTTTTTTAAAAAACTGCAGTTTTACTGCAGATACATTTGTAATGAATGCAACTGATCTGATTTGTTTTACTACGGTCTGTTATGCAGTTAGGTGCAGGAACAGTTTATGGTTTGGCATGGTGATGTGTCCAAGTATCACAACAGAATAAAAAGAAAAAAAGTGTTTGAACACTTCTAGTGTAACAAATATAAACATTTCAAAACATTCACACCTGGACCTGGACTACAGCTTCCAGTGACACTTTCTAATCTTAGTGTATAGGATTAAAGTACTGAAATGCTCTCTTACCTGCTCTTGTCAGTGATTTGCTGCTGCATCAAGCGCAGCTTAGCGGGAGGAATGTAAGCGCCTCCAGTCCTCGTCAGGATTGGATCAAGCTCCTCCTTTTTCTTTTTGACTGGCGGCTCATTGGCCGCAGCTGGTTCCCTGTCAGCCAGAGGGGAAGCGGAGCGACCCCGCCTCCTGTGATCTGAATCAGCCTCTCGATTGGCTCGTCGGTCAAAACGGCCATCTCTGTCATCGCGCCGATCATCATAGCGATCCCTGCAGCAAAGAAGAAACAAAGGAGCAGGTTACTTATTTAAGTAACACTTTTACTTAAAAGAAAAAACTCTCAGGTCTGAATATGACTTGATTAATCCAGAGAAACCAAATCATATCAACACTGTTATGCTGAATTGGATTTTTAAAATTTTCGTTTTAGCAGGATTTATAAAAGTTGCCAAGCAGCTGGGAATCTAATGTCTAATAGGGCTGTGCGATATGACCAAAATCTCATATCCCGATATAAGACATCCATCGTCCGATAATGAATATAAATCACAAATATTTAACATTTTCTATCAATTCTGTGAATCTCGGGCAGCTCGACATGCGTGTAGTGTTTCCAGCTGCGCGTCGTGTACCTGGAGTCGAGTGTTTTAACCGATTTATGAAATAATACATTTTAGACACAAGCTGTAACGGCCGCCGTTTTCTTTGTGAGTATTTATTACACGGCGTGCTGCGGGGAAAAGCCTGTTCTAACGTTTGAGTCTAAGGTTTATTTTTTAGCACCTGGCGGCTCTTTTTTGCTTCTCATCCGTAAACACTCTGCATACTCTTTCATGTGATTCCGTTTATTTTGAAAAGTCTCAACAGGATATTGAGCTTTATTGTGAAAGGTTTATGTGGAAAATAAACAAGCGGACACGCGATGGTTTTACCGTCGTTGTTGCTAACGACGATGCATAAAAACAGGCACTTGTCCGTCTATAGTGTGGTTATATTAAATATAAGAGAAAGAGAGAACTTTAACAAATTAATATAGTCACTACAGTGACCATCAAAACCATGAAAAAATATTGCCGTAAACTTTATTTTGTGACACCACAAAACAAACGATAATGTAAAATGAAACAATAGATGCTTTTATATCGTCATCCGATATATATTGTACAGCCCTAATATCTAATATATACACACACATATATATATATATTTATCAGAGTGAAATCTTTCAGAAACTTGCGAAACTGAAACTTGTTAACCCATATGGACTAAGGGCCACATTGGTGCTAAAATGAACACAAGCCAATCACAAAAGCTGCCTTTACCGTGCATAACGTCTTCTGTCATAACGGTCCCTGTCCCTCTCCCTGGATCGGGATCTGTCACGTCCTCTTGACCTTGACCTCTCTCTTCCTCTGGATCTCGACCTGTCCTGTCCTCTGGATCTGGATCTTGATCTCGCCCTCCCTCTAGATGTAGATCTGTCCTTTTCCCTGGATCTGGATCTGTTTCTGTCTCTTTCTCTGGATCTATTTTTCTCTCTGGATCTGGATCTGGATCTGTCCGTATCCCTGGATCTGGACCGATCTTCTTCCTTGGACCTGGATCTGTCTTGCTCTTTGGATCTTGATCTTGATCTCTGGAACAACAAATAAGCACAGTGACAGCATTTTTTTTTTTTTAAGTTTTCATGTGTTAAAATGATTTGGAACAATCTGAATGCAAGAATGATTTGGACAACACGGAGAACACCAGAGCAGCACAAAACCAAGCTGTCATTTTTAAAAGTTTGAGCTGAGCTGAAAAAGAGAGACAACCCAGCAATGTGAAGTCAGTCTGCCTCAGGTCCTGCATCAAGTAAAAGCATGTATGCACCTGGGGAGCTCGTGTCTAAGTTGACAGTAATGGAAACAAAGTCCTCTTTGATTTGTGATTCTGTCAGTCAACAAGTTAAATCTTTATTCAGTGTCTTCTTCACAGGGTACACTCATAAATCAGGCCAGCTGACACTAAACATGCTACTGTGTCTTACATCGGTGCCTCAAGCTTAAACTGGGTCCTGTTCTCACGGTAACCATCTCTTCAGACCAAGCAGTTTTTCACACCAGCTGTCCAGAACTGCAGCCTGAATAATCTACTGTGCAACGAGCAGACTAATGCACAGCCACATTTTCAAATGCAACATAATCATGTCTTAAAAGCACAACATGAAAAAAACTAAGTAAATAAGCCTCTTCTTCAGGTACTTTATTCAAAACTATTCTGACATTCAAGATCACTTTTAGGCAAGAATAGTAACAAAATGCTTCAGTTCCCATTTCCACACAAAAATACATCAACTGAATAAATACTGTCAGTTCCTGAACTCTTCTTTGGACACTATCTAAAACATAACATGGATCACTAAACTCCATTTACCAAAGCATCTGACTGCATTAACTTTTTAAGATTTTGGTGTTTCTGAATTTGTTGTTTTGGCTGGATCATTTTTATTACTGCCGTGAATCTCAACTATTGTTCGGTATAGTTGGGGAAATCAACTTACTTACTCCACCTACTACTAATGGCGTTTCTCACTCCAAACTCAACATTTTTGAATGATGAGGAATTATAATATACAATATATATATTTATAAATATAAAAAGGGCTTTCAGAATATGTTTCACCCTCTGTAACTGTCTGAAAGCATCTGATTCTTCCATTTCTACCGTAGTAGTCTGTACATTATGAAATGTGACAGACTAGTAAAAGCCACATTTCTTACTTTGATCTGAGCCACGCTGCTTCGAATCTTTCTCAGTGCTGATGAATGATGTTCATCCTCATCACTGCTGCTGGTGCTGTCTGAACTGCTTGAGGATGGGCTCCTGGAGGGCCTGCGGTCCACAAGACTTGGCTGAGGGGACCGTCGCTCATTGGGGCTTCTTTCAACTGAGCCAGCCTGCTGGGGTCTGCCCGATGCTGGACTAGACTCATTCTCTGAAGGTCCTGCAAAGAGAAAAACAGATCAAGAACAGTATTAGTATATCCATTCAATATATCCTTCTTCTTCCACTTACCCAATTTAGGGATACTGTGGGGCATAAGGCAGGGTAGACATCGAACAGGTCACCAGTCTCTCACAGGGCTAACCAGAGACCTATGCTTTGGACTATGACTATTTAATAGCTACGTCATAACTGCAAACTTTGTGAAATTTGTTAATCCATATGCCTGGTGGCCACGTAGGTGAAGGACACTCAAACAACTAAACAAATAAAATGGACACCAGCTAACCACAAAAACGCACATCTATCTGTTACCATTCATACCATGCACCCTACAGCGCAACCTAATTACATGTTGCACCAATAGATTCTTCTCATGCATTTCAGGCTACTTTTTCACTGCAGTTTTTGAATTTATCAGTGAGAGAATAACAATCATCATCTCAACATAACAGATAATAATTATAGCATCAATATAAGGACTCACAAATGTCAGCAAATTCCTGATGGGAAATTGCCAAAACTATTAAAATGGACGTGTAGGAATGTACAAAGAAGATGAAAAACTTGAGACAAATATATTTGCCTTTAAAAAAATTGACCACTAGAAAACTGGAGGGAAAAGGTCCGTGCATTTTATTTGTTTCTATCAACTGGTACTGAATGAAAAACATGTACACACACCCACACATTAATTTAGACATAATGTACCAGTACAAACACAACACGTAAATTATGTCGTTAGCGCTACAAAGGTTCACCGCAGAAATCTAAATCAGGTCTAACAGGTGGAAGTACACCAGAGTTCCCAGCAAGGGGTACAGAGAAAATATACAGAAAGACCCAGCTACTAGATTCAAACCCAGGACCTTCTTGCTGTGAGGTGACAGCTAATGATTGCAGCACCGTATTGCTCAAGTATAACGGATGGAGATTAAAGCGACTCTTATGACAAGAACATTAAGTGTAGGGTTCACAGCAGCATTTACTCACCACTGTTTTCTCTCTGTGCAGGACTGGGACTTCGACTTCTGTCTGCAGAGTCCATACCTGGAAGGGAGGAAAAAAGACAACTAAGACATTCACTTTGATAGGAAAAATGCAGGTTTTAATTAAAGAAACTTTTTTTCTACAAACTCCGTTACATTAGGAAAAAAAATATGTTAATAAGTTAATGAGATTTAGTGAGACTTTCTGACATAGTTCTCTGACACGATCCACGTATTTCTACGAAGGACTCGGTTTACAGACTTGTTGATCTGACATTAGTCTGCTCCAGATAAACTTTACATGAAATCACCAATACTCAATGCAAAACGAAGGATACATTTACTGTTTATTAACCGTTTTGTGAGTGATTAACGATAAAATAAGAGGGACGATGACTTCCTGGTGATGTTTAATCGCCGTACTGAGAGTCAAAAATTGTCATTGCCAGCGGACGGAAGAGGTAACAATATGATAACTGGGCATTTCCTGAGGTAAATATTACCAAATGATCAAGTTTGTACGTCTTAATAGCCGATTAAACACAATTTGGGAAGGTTCTTGAAACAGCAACACCACGCGTTACTAAAACGTCTTTTCAAATCAACTCCTCAGTTTTATCGCCATGTGTGTTAAGCTGAGCTAAAGTTAGCTTGTGTGCTAATGCTGTCTCGGCTACTGCGATCTAAGCTTCTCGCTACTATTTGCTGTCACTAAAACCTTTAAGATTTTATTTCCATATCACTTTGACAGAAGGTCTGTCCAGCTAAATTGCTTTGTTTGGGTTTTAATGTCCTTACCATATAATTTCCCGGCTTTCCTTAAATCACTGTCGTTCATCTGGCGGAAAACTTCCTATAATAACCAACATTACTTCCGGGTGACAGATCTCTTCCGGATTTCACAATAAACGCAGCTTGTGAAGTTTGGATTACTGTTTTTGTTGTTGTTATTTTTCTTTTCCAGTTTAACTTTGTTTCAGGATTTAACATTTATAAATAAAGTTGTAACACAAGAAATAAAGTGTATAAAATAAAATAAACACACATGGCCTTTTGTACACATGAAATTTGTTCATTTATTGTTTCATTTTGTTGTTGTTTTTTTAATTTTCAAGGTCCTCAATTGTGGTTTAAAAGGGAATATTTAGCTTCAAAACAAAGCTTTATTTATCTAAATAAATCTAAATAAATAAATCTTAGTTTATTTACTTAATCACTCAAAGTTTAGAGTTGCATATGTAAAAATTTTCACTTAGCATCCTGAAATTTCTACTTACTTCTGAGTGTCTTGAAGTTTTGGGATGCTGAGCAAGTGGGAATTTTCAAAATTTCCAGATACCATACACAAAATTTATTTGACTTATCAACCCAAAGGTTTGACTTATATATATCTTTTTTTTTTCTTTTTTTTTAAAAACTGTATTTGGGTTTAAAAAAAAATGTTTTGTTTTTACATGAATACCTTATTTGTTAAATCTTTGAACATAGAGAGGCACAGAAAGACTTTCAGCTGTATGGGAGGACACGTTAAATCACTGTTTAATTTTTACTATATCATAATACCAAGTGTGTAGTAATGTGAAGTTCTGTGAGTAAGCCCCATTTCTATTAGTAATACTTCTTTTTTGTGTGTGTAGGTTTAAAGGTAGAAAAAGTACGGGCCAGTTGCTTGAAAACAAGACAACAACTGTAAACAGTTGACTTTTTTCTCAAAATTCTGGAAAAGAAGAAGAAGAAAAAAGACGTGCACACTTTTTTCCCAGTGGCCCTAATCCTATTAAATAAATATTTTAAACCTTATGTTTAAAATATTTGAAGGAAGTTTATATTCTCCAGCACTGCAGGCCTTCAGACATCAAAACGATTTGAGCCTAAACGGAGGGAATAATAACACATAAAATACAACCCTGTTGGTGTATCCATCACTCTATTGCATACAGAGATGAAAGAGGAAAAAACATAGTTTCTGAATTATTTATAGCAGTGTGCTCGGGTTTAAAAGGCCCCCGACGATGACGTAGTCTCCGCGGTACTTAAGCATCTAGCTAGCACTACTAAAGAGGAGCATAAAAGGAGTAACGTGTTTAAGTTCAAACACAAAATTTATAAAAGCTCAACACGCAAACACACACTTGCTAACGGTAAAACTGGGAGAGAAAATAATAAGAGTTAAGTTCACTCAGAGATGGAGAGCAACGTAAGGAAGAGAAGACAGGAAGAATGCCAAAAGGCAAGTACTGCTCAGGGGTATTTGATAAACTGGAAATTTTAAAACCTGCATGTAATGCCCTCCTTTTTTTTGAATGACATTTTAGCTTTGTATATGATATGAAGTTGTGAAACAGTCCAGGAAAACAAACTTAAGTATACTAACTTTGTGTTAGCAGTTGAGTGCAGGATAAACATGTTAGCTAGCAGTAATGGGATTTAAAGTAAAGAACAGTGTGTGTGACTGGGGCACAGAGGCTGTGGTGCTCATGGTCATAGTTATAGTTACATAAAAGGTAGCAGAGATTAATCTAAATGTAAGTTTATGATTGATTCACAGAATTCCACTGACTTTATACTGTCTATAAAGACGGTATAATAGGGAATGGAAATCAAAAAGGATATCTTATGAAACATCTTACATTTTGTGGGATTCAGTTGTGTAAATTCACAAAGAGCAGCAGGTCAGCTGGTCGCAACTTGTACACAAAGAAAATCTATTGAAGCTCACATTAGAAATGATTGTGAGTAGTGATTCTTTTCCCCTCTGAGCTGAGCCACGTCACTACAACCACATCATAAATCATATACATAACAAAATTTCAAGAAGTGTCTCAATCTTGAGTAATGTAAAACACATTCTGGACCACAAATCACTCCACATTCTCTATTGTTCCCTGATTGCACCGTATTTGAATTACTGTGCAGAAGTGCGGGGCAATACTTACAAATGTTCGCTATCATCAATCTTTATATTACAAAAAAGGGCCATAAGGATAATCCATAAAACCGGTTACAGAGATCATACAAATCCACTATTCTTAAAATCAAAAATTCTAAAATTCACAGATCTGGTTCATTTTCTCACTGCACAAATTATATATAAAGCAATAAATAACCTGCTTCCTGACAATATTCTAAAAATGTTTTCTAAAAGGGAACGGGGATACAATTTGAAGGGGGAATTAAATTTAAAACATCCTCGTATCCGTACAACATTAAAAAGTTTTTGCATCTCTGTGTGTGGAGTGAAGCTGTGGAACAGACTAAGTAAAGATATAAAGCAATGTCCGAGCATGGCACAGTTTAAAAAGCGGTTTAAGGAGATGGTTTTTACAGGGTACAGGGAAGAGGTAGAGATTTGATAGGGTGTTCTTGTCTAATATTTTCATGTGTGTGCGGGTGCATGGGTATGTTGGTATGGGTATATATATATTTGTAGGTTGTGTATCCTTTGAGGTGTTAATGGGGTTATTGAAAATGTGTATATGTGCGTATGTGTATATACGTATGTATGGATAGATAGAAAAATATATGTATGTATATATATTTAAAAAAAAAAGAAAAAAGAATAACAATTAAAAAAAAAAATACACATGACAATAATGTAATTGCAAGGAGGTATTTCTGTAGCCTATAGATTTCTTGACAGTGGAAAAGGGGTGGGATTAAATAAGCTTATGCTTCTTCCTGCTCCTTTTTAAACATGAAAGTTATTTGTAGTTGTGGTTGTTCGTTTTCTTTTTGTTTTGCTTTGTTTATTTGTCTCTTTTAATTCTATGTTGTTGTACTTTTTTAACATGTTCAAAATAAAGATTCAATCAATCAATTAATCAAACCTTAGAGTTCCTCCACCTGCTGAATCCCACTTAGTCCCTCACATTCAGGTAAACAAAAAAAATGTGTTGAGTTGTGTTCATATTATTTTAGTGTTACATATTACAGTTTTTTCTGATTGCTTAAGCACATTTTTTGTAACTATTGGCTATTTTTGCAAAACTCTACACACAAATAAGAAAACCTGTCACCCAATTATCAAAACATTGTAGTTCTCTTGCAAAAGCGAACCCAGCTAGATTAACTCTTCACACCTTCGTAAAAATGGTGTTTTCGTATCAAACAGTATACACAAGCCATCATCTACTAAGCACACAATGCGCCAACTGCACACTGATGGTATGAATACAAAACACATCTGGCTTTTGCTTTCTCTGTGTACAGATGTCAATTGAACATTCTGCCTCTGCCCCCAACATCTGGACGTCTAGCAATTCTGTAAAGTAACAATTTCAGTATTTTTGCATGTATGGTACTGTTGTGTTTCTCATCAGAGTATGGCAGTGCTACAAAGTACTTACCGATTCTCATTTCGAAATGTCCTAATGATGCTTGCCACAGTGTAGCGGCTCAGTTTAGGCTGAACCCGTTGGCCAGCTTCCCTCAGGGTCATCCCATGGTTGATGACATGGTCCACTATTGTAGCCCTGATGTCATCAGTTATTCTGTTTCTTACTCTTCTTACCCTTCCTCTTTCCCCTCCTCGTCCTCTTCTTGCTCCTCTTTGTCCTCTTCCTCTAACTTCCTCTAACCCTCTTGCTTCTTCACCTCCACGTCCTCTTCCTCCAACTTCTTCACCTCCACGTCCTCTCCCTCGGCCTCCTCTGATTCTCACTCTTCTCACTCTTACTGCTCCTTCCATTGTACTCCACATAGACAGCTTACCTGTGGCCTGTTTATAGTGCTTAGGCTGATTGCAAAGTGGACTAATTATCTAAAACAGTTTTCACATCTGAAAGTGTGCCAGACAGTTGGCAAAATAGTGTTAATGATAGCCATACATGTGTATAATTTTGCTAGGAGTGTGTTGGAAATTTGGTAATTGAGTGTAAGCAGTGAGTTGTGCCTACAGTTTTGCAAAGTGTGTGTTACAAAATTGCAAACTGAGTGCAAAGCAGTGTTTGTGCTTTTAGTTTTGCAAACTCAGTGAGTGGTTTTGCTATAAGTGTTAATAGTTTTAGGAATTGTGCTATAAGAATCACAGTTAGGGTTTAAGCATTCAGAAAAAACTGTAACATAGCATGAAATTTAGTTAGCTCTGCACAACAGTAGCTGGTAGAAATGTCCTTCAAAGAGCTATTTTTTTCTTTCTTACACTGAGTACATTTCACAGCCTGATTTTACTGATTTTCTTTTATTTGAGTAAAACATTTGATCGGTACTTAACTTTAACACAAGTATCTGTAGATTTAACTAAAGAATGTCTTTGCTTTTGCCACGTCTGTTTATTTTCCAACCAAGGCCTGTGCTTTGGTGAGGGAGCTCTTCAAGATTAGAAGATATACAATCTTGTGGTTTCTAACAAAACCAACTTTTGGTCATGTTTCTTTTCTTCTTGCTGTTTTTATACACCCATATAAACTGACGACTCAACAGAAGCTTCATTCCAGATGTGTTTACAGCGATGGTGGTATAGTGGTAAGCATAGCTGCCTTCCAAGCAGTTGACCCGGGTTCGATTCCCAGCCATCGCAGCCTCGTTTTGTGACAGAGCATTAGGGAGGAAAAGAAACCTGTTTAATGTCAGAAAGAAGACGATATATAGTATACAATAAATGAGTATTCAAAGTAAAATAACAACTTATTGTAAAAAGATTTTATTGATTTTCTTTTACTTGAGCAGAGAAGTTGAAGCAGTACTTTTTAAACAAAACTATCTGTACTTGTGCTTAAGTAAATCCTCTCAATATCACCAGATGCTCAGCCTTTACTGCAGTCTCCTCCAGTTGTTTCTTATTTTTGGGTCTTTCTGCATTTAGTTTTGTATTTAATAACTAAATAGCACAATCTGCTTAGCTGATATCAGGTGATTGAGTTGGCCATGGAAAGATTAAGGTGGAAAAAAGGTGTTTTACCAAGTGTGCAGAACCTGATGATCTGTGAGTAATACTTCTTACTGGCCAGTAATATTGAGAGCTTAAAAAGAAGGCAATTTGACTTCTTTAGATATTTTGAGGATGTTTCACTTATCATCCAAGAGGCTTTGTCATTTATAGATCAACTGAGTCCCAGATGACACTGCACCACTAGGGAGGGCTGTCCCTTTGGAGGTGTCATAACCCACAAAGATGGTCGATCATAGTGGACATACACGGCCTCATTTACTGTTCTCTTAAACCAATTGTCATTGTCCAAAATGTGAACACTGGGATCCTGGGAAGCGTGTCCTTTCTTAGGTGTTGCAGGTGTGCCACTGAGTCTTGTCCTCCTGTGTTGCATTTGTCGACACGTCTACGGCATCCACTGTTTAAGTCTATTCACATTTAAGTGACATCAACAGCTCACATGATGGCGGGGTGGGGCAAGGTGTCAGAGGTTTCAGTTGTCGGCCAGGTGATGGGAATGACTCACGTATTTTTCACACCTTTGCTCATGTGATGACTCACATTATCAATATTAGGTTAACATCCCTAGGAAGTACATCAATTTTTATATACACAGCGCCCAGTTTCAGTCTCAAATTAAACAGACTAACATCATTTTAAATATAAGGATAGGAATCCTTTGCATTCAATGACTACTTGAAGTCAAGAACCCATGGACATCAGACGTGGGAAGCAACGAAATACAAATACTTAGTTACTGTACTTAAGTGAGGGTGCTCTGCAAGATTAGTAGGATTTGAGAGAAGATATACAATCTTGTGGTTTCTAACAAAACACATTTTTGGTCATGCTTCTTCTCTTCCTGCTGTTTTTATACACCCATATAAACTGACGACTCAACAGAAGCTTGATTCCAGATGTGTTTACAGCGATGGTGGTATAGTGGTAAGCATAGCTGCCTTCCAAGCAGTTGACCCGGGTTCGATTCCCGGCCATCGCAGCCTTGTTTTCTGACGGAGGAAAGAAAGTAATTTTATATCAGAAAGAATACGATGGTATGCAATAAATAGGTATTCAAATTAAAAAAAGTTGGTGTTGCCTTGAAATAGTATTACTTTACAATTATCATATTAAAATAATAAGACGTTCAGTTAGTTTGCACAGAAACAGCTGGTAGAAATGTCTGTCAAAGACCTACTTTTTACATTTCACAGCCTGATTTTATTGATTTTCTTCTACTTGATTAAACAAGTTGAATCAATACTTTTAAACAATCTTTTAAACAAAACTATCTGTACTTCTAGTAAATCCTCTCAATATCACCAGATGCTGTGTTTCTTCCTTTGAGAAGTTCTGCTCACCCTTTACTGTAGTCTCCTCCAGTTGTTTCTTATTTTTGGGTCTTTCTGCATTTAGTTTTGTATTTAATAAATAAATAGCACAATCTGAGTTGAGATCAGGTGACTGACTTGGGCATTAAAGAATATCCCATTGCTTTCCACTGAGAAACTTGTTTTTTTCAGCATGCTTTGGGTCATCATCCATTTACACTGAAGTGCTGTCTATAGAGCTGAATCTGAGCACAGGGTATAGCCCTGTACACTTCAGAATTTATCCTGCTTCTTCTATCAGCAGTCACATTGTTAGTAAACACAAGTGGCCTGGTTCCAACTGGAATTCCCAAACAATTTATGCAAATCTTAAAAAACAATCCCCAAAGTAAAGCTGATTTCCTACACTTCAATCACATCTTAATTGTTTTCAAATCCACTGTGCTGGTGGCAAAATTACAAAAATATTGTCTTTGTCTAGCAAATTTTCAGCTTGTCTGTCTAAATATCGAGCACTTATGGGATCCTTCTGAGGTCCACACACAAACACACGGTACACCACTCCTCTGTACTGAAAATAAATACATCTTTATTTTCTCATCTCTATAGAGTGTCCCCTCCTTGCATCCCATTTAAGACATCAGTACAAAATACACATAATCATTATTAGACATTAACAGAAATGAGTAGACACCCACAGTCCGACATTAAAATGAAATTAGAAGTGTGTGAAGGATTTCTGATCAGCGAGCACAGAGAGAATGTTTTCTGCAAACACAAATTCAGTAAAGTCTGGAGAGAATCAGAGGACAAATACCAGTTTAATTCATACTAGTTTGGACTGGACTAAATATTTATGCCACATGACAACATCTGAGCCAGGTGCTCAATGACTATGTTGATGCTAAATGTTGCTGAAAGCTTCACATGACTAGGGAGTGCACCTTGGACCTTAGATATATTGTTTCCAAAGACAAAGGACGTACATCCATACACACAAAAATCAGCTTTCAGGACGCAAATTCAGTCCTAATGCAAGTATGCGTGGAAGTTCAAAGTAATCACGACAAGATCATAAAGCCAACGACATGACTTAAAAATAAAATAAAACCTAATGTTTAGGCTGTGGATGCCTTAAACACATTCAGCTCCCACATTTACATTTGTATTCATCAATAACTAATGGTACATGCAGAAAGCTGAGCGACCACATAAACAAAGGCTTTAATGCTAAAGAAAACAGGTTTGCCAACTGGTTATTAATGCTTCTGTGATCAAGCAGAAGATTCAAATTTCCCAGAATAAAAGCAGCAAGTTTCAGGTTTATCTGTATTAAGACACGCGGTTTGCATTGATCACAACAAGATATCCACAGATGAGCTCCGTATGATCAAAAAGTATGTTTACATTATTGCACAAGTGAAACTAACATGCCGATGCAGCTAAATGTCGCTAAGCTCTTCCCTCTGACTTGCCAATACATCATCATCCACATCATCATCACGGTCCCCATGACAACTTACAGAAATCTCTGTCATCTAGAACGTAAGCATCTCATGACTTTGCACGCTGACTTCATCACCTGCTCGAGCATGATCGACATAAAGAAATTACCCAAACAAAAACACTTGAAGCAAAGACTCATTGATTTTACAGGATGCTTTAGCTTAGCTTAGCACAAAGACTAGAAAAAGGGGCTAGCTGCTGGTGTGTCTCATCCAAAGAGAAACAAAACACCTTTTCTCGCAGCTCCATAGCTGTCAAATCCAAATGCTTTTTTTGTGTTTTGTTTTGTTTGTGTTTTGTTAAATAGCTGGAGGCCATGACAGAAAGGTTATCCATATAAACAAAACTTAGTGTACTCTAACATAAAATGGGTTATTATTAAAGTTACTGTGATTGGAGTTAGGTTGTTCAATATCTTTGATGATCTGATGAGCAGGAGGCAACACACAACCAGAAAAAGAAGAGCAGCAGGAGGACTATGACGACGATGATGGAGGCGTTGATGATGCATCGGAAACTCTTAAATGTCTACTTAAACCCTTTTTAAGCAATTAAGGTGAAATGTGCATGGAATGAGTCATTTTAAGGTGGAAAGAATTCAGCACTATTATTAAAGATTAAGGAATGGAGACCTTTACAGTCTCTAACAGTGTACAGCTTAATGGATGTTAGGGCATTTTCCTTGTTTTTAAGGCTCAATTCTGCCTAATTCAATCATAGAAAAAAGTCTCCTTGAGGATAAATATCCACTTTCTGGCTCCACCCCAACATTGTGTAGGACCAAAGAGTTTCACCTGTGGCGTTCATACCATAAAGAAGTGTTTCAAATGTTTGTTTAGGGGGCTTAGAAGCAGCTGCTTCATGTTTAAAGCGTCCAGCTGATTTAAAAAAAAGAAAGAAAATAAGGCAGCTCCACAATGTGACCATGTGAAACAGAGTTGAAGTCAGAAGCAACTGCTCTTCAGACATGAATTATTTTATATACTGCTGAACAGCCCGGGACTAAAATGCTTCAAGTGCCCCTATTGTTCTTGTTTTTCCCCACCTTTCCTTTAGGTCTGTTGTATAGCTTATGTGTGAACTTGTAAGGTTTGGAAAGTTACTAAGATTAAAGTTCACATGTTTGTTGCTCATACGGTTCTTCTGTTACTGTCTAACACACTGGCCTCCCTGACAGCTGTCAGAGGACAAGTAGCTGGAAACAGTTTAGACAGTGGAAAGAGAAGCTGCAGGAATGTGCAGAATGATTAAATACTATGTCATCTATAATATATAAAAATTTGTATGTGTTTTAAGTAAAAAAAAAAAACACTATGTAAACATATTCTAGTAGATACCCCCCAAAAAAATTATGAGTCTATATTATGAGCATAACATGGGCTCTTTGAAATTGAAAACTTTAAAAATACTCAGATACATAATGCCCAGAAACAGTTTTCACTGCTTTTTTTGTTTTTAAACAACTAAAAATATTCCCAATAAAGGTCCAGGGAGAATTCAGAGTAACCAAGGTGCTGTTTCGCTTTCAGATTTATTAAATTTCATTTTTCACTGCTGTGATCAGCACAAAATTAAATTAAATTAATGCTCATCGTGGAACAGAAGCAAAAATTTCAGACGTTCTAGAAAATTCAAGAGCTTTAAAAAAAATAAAGCAGGAAGAGAGGAAATATACCCAACGGCCACTTCATTAAACCCATCTGCATAACACAGCTTTAGGTTCCCATCATTGTAATTAAAACAGCTCTGACCCACGGGGGCATGAACTCCGGGATGTTCTGTGATATCTGGCACCAGGACACTGACACCAAATCCTTTTTTGCTGTTGTTGTTTGGCTGTGGAGTGCAGCCTAGTTTATTCTGGCAGTGTTTGCAGTGCACTTGTCACAACGTCCTCGCTGCACAGAGATGAGCGGTGGTTCTAATGTTGTGGCCGACTGGGCTGAACGCTTTAACTGCTGAGGTTTTGAACACTGATGCCACAGTTGGTTACATTCAGTAATCTTACATTGTTCTTTGAAGGTGATCATGGACAAGATCATTGTGATTAGTATTATGTGCAGTTGCACAGTTCAGCTCTATGATTTCTTTAAATACAATTATCCAAACATGTCTTCTGCTAGTGTCATCTGATTTCCTGCTGGGATCAGAGGAGATTTGACAGAACTGGGATTAGTAGTGGTCATACTGGCAGGTGTGAGCAAACTAGTATACTAGTATAACTAGCATAACTAGCAAAAGTGGTAGTGGTTGTAGTTAGGTGCGTCTGCTGTTTGATCACAACAGTTTAGAAAGGGAAGAAGGGACGTCGTTGATGTCTCTGGGTGCCATAGCCAAGATGCATCAGACCACCACAGTAGATGCAACCAGGTGGGGGCGGGGCTATTCACATACAGGTGATGTTTCATCATCAGTGTTAGAGACGTACAGTGTACCAGACACATATTGTGTTCCACAGTGTTACGCAGCTATACAGTGATACAGACAGACAGTGGTGTCTCTCAGGCTGTGATTGAAAGGGGCGGTGCTCTGCTGTTGCTGTGACTACACGGGGGGTTGCCTGGCGGGTAGCGGTGACGGCCGTGGTGAAACGGCAGCCAAGAGCTCGCTGTAGATCTCCCGTCGCACCTCTTGCGCCACACTCTCTCGAATCTGGAAAACAAGAAACAGAAGAGGTGAAATTGCTTAAAAACTTGACCTGATCCCTCAGATTGTTGTGGAGAATCCTCCTTTAATTTAAGCTTTTAATGGAAAGACACCTTATATAATCAGAAAACTGAGTACAATTTTAACACAGGTTTTTAAACATTTTATTGTTATCTAGCTTTTATATCTCTGGAAATGCTGAGCACAGGGGGATAGGATAAGGTGTGAAAAGAACTGACGATTTTAAAAGATTTTAAAATGAGAAGAAATATGAAATGAAAGATGAGACGAGCCAAACTTAGGGAATAACTCTTGGTGGAGCCAGTGTAAAGAAAGGGCTTATAGGACAACTCCACCCACTGCAATCAGCAACTATTTTGGTAATTCTGGCAACACTCTGAGTCAACAACATTGTTTGGGCAGCTGGTCCTCGCGCTTAACAAAGAGGAAACGATATGTCGGGCAGGAATTCCAGAGTGTGATCCCAAAAAGTTGAGCTGCAAATGAATTTCCTGACCTCAATCTTGGCTTCGAATAAATTGCTTTAAACCATTACCTCTTTGATGAGCTGCTGCAGGCTATCCACTCTGACTTCCCCCGCTGCTCCTTCCTCCACCTCTGGTGCTTCTCCTCTGCCACCTCCTCCTGCTGCTAATGCTACTCCATCACTGGCTCTCTCCTCCTCCTCAGTTTCCTCAGTGTGTACGTTGGGTCGAGGAGGGGGGGCAGGGGTTATATTAATTGATGCCCGATACATTCCTTGCTTCTGTTTGCCATCTCCTCCTCCTTGATCTTCTCTCACTGGACTGACTGACCTCGGGGAGGGGTTTGTGTAGGAGGAGTGACGGTCAGAGCCAATCTCTGACCGCAGGAAGAGCTGCTCTCTGAGGAGGTCTGACACCTGGACAGATAGGAAAGACGGACAGGAAAAGGTTAAGACATTAGTATTTTCAGCTTTATGTAACAAAAACAATGCGCGCACGTGTGTGTGTGTTTGTGTGTGTGTGTGTGTGTGTGTGTGCGCGCGCGCGCACGCGCTGACCGGTTCCATGGCTCTCAACGCAGAGGCGGTGGACAGACTTTCAACACTGAAGTCTCTGTGAAGACCCTGAGGAAAAGAACAATGGCAGTATTACAACAAACTAATATAACAGGCCTTCTGCCTTTTCTCTCAGAATCAGTTGACAGTTTTTGTACAAAATTATTTAGCAAAATCATAAAATATTATGTTTATGCTTCAGTATCATGGAATATATCATAGTTTCAGTAGCAAAACTGCACTGATTTAATGACTTTTAATGGGGTAAACTTTGAAGTGCTGTATCCTCATGTGGGTTAGGTGGCTGGTGAAAACAAGTCACAGCATATGAAAGGCCTCCTTTTTAACTATATATTTATACCAGCCTAGCTGATTCTGAGGGGCCGGTGGGGACTTTTTAGCCCCACGTCCTTTGTTGTGTCGCTGTACTTTAGTACTCTTCCATTACACTTTTCTTTTACATATATTTGTGCCATTTTACAGATCTGATGTTTCAGGGTTTTTTCCCTAGAATTTAACACAAAAAGCATGACAATAGCTGTTTTACACAAATCCTCTGGTGTGCATTTACTCTGTGCTGCGTGCGGTGCATCAGCTCCAGTCTGTCTTCCAGCTGCTGTTCGAGCTCCTGCAGTTCCTCTCTGACCGCTGACCTCAGAGATTGAAGCTGCTCCAACTCCAGCCTGCAAACAAACACACACAAACACACTCTCCAGGTTTGCTTTTCATTGCGGTGTCACGGCACCGTCACATTTCTGTTTGCTTTTGTGAGTCACCTGTCAGCAGGGCTCAGGTGATTGTAGACCGGAGCCTGCTGTCGGATGATTGCCAGCTCCAGATCCATCATCTGACTGCGGAACAAGTTCAGGCTCTGCCTCTTCTGCTGAAACTCTGCCAAAGTCTAAAACCAGAGACGGGCGCACAGTGAATCACACATTTACTGATAGTGACAACGGTCTGCTCCAGCACTTTCTGCTTGGAAGAACAAGCACTGAAAACTAAGAGTGTGTAGGTTTTCAGTCATGCAATGGAAAATATGTAAATATGGAACACAAGGTTCTTACATGTAAATAATGAGCCAGTAAAAAAACCCAAAAAACACTTGCTGCTTTCAGTGGAATCGAAAAGCAACATTTAAATACTGAAGGCTATATCCGGGAACAAACACTGTTTTATTGATTTAACATACAACGTCCTATGTGGCCAAAATAGAGAAAGCTACGCAGGCATCAGAGGAGATGACGGTACCTGGTGATTAGGCAGAGTTGCTCTGGGCTCACTGAACGTGTCTGGAGTATCGGCTCGATTCTAGATGAGGAGAACAGCGATAACAACATAAGAAGGGAAACTCCGAATAAGAAGAAGAACTACAAACTCCAGACTAAACCTTAATTAACAGGGTGATAAGACAGTGTGACTGAGGAGGACTGACCAGACTCTGAACTGTTCCCCGGATCTCGTGCAGGACTCTCCTTAGCTGCATCTCTGTGCTAGATGGGCTCTGGCCGGGTCCTTGACCTCGAGCATCACGAAGCCCTGGCTGGAGGTTGTGACCTGGGCTAAGGGCCGAACCCATGCCTATGTGGAAGCCAGGAGGAGGAGGAGCCAGCCCTGGATGCAGACTGTGTTCTGGGGACACTGTCGGATGGAGATGGGTGTGGTGGGGAAATGACAGGTACGGGTTGTAACCTTGAGGACTAAAGTAGGGCGAGCCAAACTGTGAGCCTTGAGGAGGGACCTGGTAGGGTTGCTGGTGACTGTATTGATGGTTATAGACCGGGTGATACATTCCAGAAGGTCCAGGATGCAAGTGACCCGGAGGGATGTGGTGAGGAAATGTGGGAGTTGAAAGGGAATGCAAGTTGGACATGCTGTCATGCTGGGGGCCTGGGGAAGTTGAAAGCTGAAGGAGACTGGTTAGACTACAATGGTGGTTCACTGAAGGGCTGTGGTGATGGTGGAGGTTAGGAAGACTACTGTGTAGATGAGGAGGGGTGTACTGCAAAGCAGGGTTCGACATGAAGGGATGTGGGCTGGAGTTAAATCTTTGATTAAGATTTGGACTGGGACAGGGGCATTGAGCTGAACGGTGAGAATTAGGGAACAGATTCTCCTCTGGATTCAATCTTGGCTGGTTTTGGTAGGCATTCATGTTTTGCTGGAAGTGGCCAGGCTGCTGCGGATTGGATGACAAATCTGGAACACTCTGGGTGCTCCAAGATTCGGCATTTACTCCTGATGGCCAATCAGGAGGAGGGCTGGGGCTTTGTAGGGAATAGGATGGCTGCATCAGATACCGAGGTATGGGCTTAGGTGGAAAGACAGCTGGTGATTTTTTTTTGGAGCTATATGAGGAGGCAGGATTTATGATCAGAGTTGACAGGCAGTTGATTGGTTCTTCCTCTTCCTTCTCCTCTCTTCCTTCTTCTTCGTCCTTGTCCTCAGGCTCAGGGGTGTATTTAAAGGAGTACTTGGGCTGGGTGCAGGACGCCAGGCCTTGCCCAAACTGGATCCTGACAGATGATACAATCTTGGAGGGCGAAAGGAGTGAAGAAGGCAAGGAAGAGGACCTCTGCATGGAGATGACACGTCTCTGGGAGGCTGTACGGTTCGATTGATTGGCTCGGTGTAACGCACTAAGAACCGGAGAAGCTGGAGCCACAGGACAAAGTGATTCAGAATCATCCAAGAACACAGGTTCTACTTTGACTTTGTTCTCACCACTCGTTTTCTCTGTGGATGTATCTGTGTCTCCTTCAGTCTCTGTCGGGTTCTGAGTGTGCTCTGGTCCTTGCTCTGAATCATGTTGGGATTCCTTTGACTCTGGCTGTGCTTGTTGTTCTGCAGCAGGCATACTCTGAGTAGACTCCGGCTCAGGCTCTGGATCAGGATCAGTCCGGTCACGTCTCTCAACATTCTCCTTACCCAAAGTTTCATCTTGCTGTACTTCTACTGGCCTGCTCCTGGGCAGATGGTGAGCTGTGTACTGTGGAATCTGCTCTGAAGTCTCCGTATCCATGTGCTCTTCCCTGGAGCTGTTACTTCGATCCGACTCTGCAGCTTCACCTGGCCTCGCCTCTTCCTCTCTACCATCTGGCAGGTCAAATGCTGGCTTGTCCATTGCAAGGGGAGTAACCACGTCTTGTGAAGGGTGCGACGTCACAGTGGTCTCGCTGTCACAGCTGTCACTACTCACCTGCACCTGATTACAATTAATTCAAATTTCACTTAAATCCCAAATAATCATAAATATTGAAAAATATATAACTAATAGTGAAAGGGTATAGTATTTCCCCACAATGAAGAGGAGTAGAAACATAAAATACAGCATTACAAAATCAAATTCTCAGGTTACAGTGACTAAATTTTTGTGGTTGCAGTTTTCTGGTGGTTGCACTTTTGAAATGTGCTCTGCGGTAATCTTTGTAATCCAAAATTCCCATGTGTGACCAAAAGACGTATTACTTGCACACACTTTAGTCTCCAATTAGAGTCACTAGAGCTGCTATTTTATTCAATCAGGACACCTTGATTTATATTGGTGCTTTCTTACCACTGAATGCTCAGTTCCTACTTGCTAAATCTGATTTATGTTAGATTACATAGGAGTACTTTTTTCTTTAAATAGGAGAATAAAATAAGTGTTCTAGGCCAGATTTGATTACGCTGCTTGTGATTCTTTTCCTGCTTTGATGAAGTTTTGTCTGGTTTTTCATGATTCATTTCAAATAAGTCTGAAGGTGACGGTCATGAGAAAAAAAAAAAGAAAAAAGGAGGGATGCACAGAAGAGACTTGAAAAAAAAGAAAAAAAAAGAATGAGAAACAAACAAACACACAAACAGACCTTAAGGTGGCTGTTGAGATCAGCAGAAGGCTCCTCAGCAAAGCCGCTGCTGTCAGACTGTTGGCTGCCTGTCCTCGAGAGGTCTACTAGGAAGAGAGAAAGAAGCTTTAATTCTTCCTGCATTACCCGATCTGTCCTGCAGGTGGCAGAGCAGAATCATTCATAGAAAACATGTTAGCGTGCAACAAGAAGCTGTGTAGAAATTCTATGTCTAAAGGAAACGAAATTCTTAAATGGTAAATGGCCTGTATTTGTACAGCGCTTTTACTAGTCCCGCCTAGGGACCCCAAAGCGCTCTACACGTCCAGTCATCCACCCATTCAAACACACATTCACACACTGGCGGAGGCAAGCTACAGTTGTAGCCACAGCTGCCCTGGGGCAGACTGACAGAAGCGAGGCTGCTTCTGGCCCACACCAGTAGGCGGTAGGTGAAGTGTCTTGCCCAAGGACACAACGACCGAGACTGTCCGAGCCGGGGCTCGAACTGGCAACCTTCTGATTACAAGGCGAACTCCCAACTCTTGAGCCACGATCGCCCCTTAGTTCATACCAAATAAAAACATTAAGATGGAACGAAAGACAAGGCTTTTAAGTGGATCAAAGCAGATAAAGAAGGGCTGCAGGAAGCTGTTGAACTCTGAAAGAATTTTAACTGGGGGAAAAAAACGACACGCCACTGGTTTGTTGCATGATTTACTACCAAGCAGTTAAAGAATTTAAAACAAGACTTTCTGACGTTCTGTTAGAAATCTTATAAATAAAAAAGCCCCACCAATTTTTTCCCCCCATTTATAATGAAAAGAGTTCTTTTAAGATTTTAACAATGTTTTTCTATGAGAGCTTATCATGTTGCATATTTTAAGCATCATCAGATTCAAGCATCAATAGGAGTGTTTGATTTGGAACTCCAGTGAACTATATATAGTTTTATGTACTCGATCTGGCTAGTTAAGGATTAAAAGATGGGCTCGCGCTTCTTACAAACAATGCTGTGACTATATGGGCTATGAAGATGAACAACAATGTTCATAACGGGCTCTAACAGAATCCACCTTAACAGGGAGTTGGTGTTAATGACAGAAAAGTCCACAGATATTTAGACAATAAAATGTTAAGAAGTGAAATTTCAGCCGTGGATTTCTTCTAAACGTCATTTTCAAGTAAAACGATCTAAACCAGGGGTCTCGAACTCCAGGCCTCAAGGGCCGGTGTCCTGCAGGTTTTAGACCTCACCCTGGGTCAACACACCTGATTCAAATGATTAGTTCATTACCAGGCCTCTGGAGAACTTCAAGACATGTTGAGGAGGTAATTTAGCCATTTGAATCAGCTGTGTTGGATCAAGGACACATCTAAAACCTGCAGGACACCAGCCCTCGAGGCCTGGAGTTCGAGACCCCTGATCTAAACAATGACATTTTTGTATTATTCAAACTTGGTGAGTGTTTCACAAGGAATGAAATGCATTCAGTCAGTCAGCCCTCAAAGACACAGTACACATTTGCATTTTGCTGAAAAGCACTGAATACAAACATGACCATCTGCTTGCTTAAAGGAAAAATGCAAGTGAAACGATAAGGTCATTCAGAAACTCAAGTCAGCGCTCACCTCCCGATCTAGACGTCCTGTGTGGGTTAGCCTCGTCTTCGTTAATCTACACGACAAAAAACAGGCTGAGTTTTAGGAGAAAGAAAGAACTGAACAGAGTCCTTCCCCTAAATAAAAGCTCAGGCTTTTTACCAACTACTCCGCTTCACTGAGCAGACTCAGGCAACGTGTGTCAACAGGCTCGTTTTTCTAAAGCTGCAAAGACCAGTAGACACGGGTTCTCATCTACCTGACATCCATTTGTCCCTTTTCTGTCTTCAAGAGTTTTTTAGTTTTTTTTTAACCCCCCCCCCAGCCTAAATATGCATAAAATTTCACTTCTGCCAGTGTATTACAGTAAGTAGAGGATTTTTGTCCTTATTTGCATGCATTTGAATCCTAGAGTATCTTTCCAAGCCATGCCCTCTGGCTAAAAGGCTACAAGGGAACCAGTCTGTGAGAACCGACAGCATACATGTAAATGTGAGATGGCTTTGGTAACCTGGGACACCATCACAAACACAGGAACAGCTAAATAGTAGTTGGTGACAACATTGTAACATGCCCATGGAAAGAGGTCACCCACTGATTTGACCAAGGAGTATGAAGCCCCCAGAGAAACCCATACCTCCTCTATTTCAAAAGAGTCTGCGTTTTCTGTTCGAAGATGTGCCAGCCGTGGCGGGGCCAGGGTGTGAGGAGCTTTCTCTGGGGTGGAGTTTCTTTTCTCCACCTCTTTAACCACCTGAGTGCCTTCCCCTGTTCCCTGGTTGGTTGACTGAAGGTCTGGGTCGGTGGTGTGCTGTTCAGGTCTGATGGGAAGTACAAGTTAGTCAACTGAGAAGTAACTGGTAGAATATTTTGTATTTATATAACCTTAGCTTGACATCTGAGCAAACGGGGACAGTGGGAGCTTATGTATGAGTACTGCAGCTTTGGATGCATGGATTCAAGCTGGCAGTGAAGTTTCATACTTCATGAAGAGTCTGATATCGGTTATTAATAAATACATGAGAGAGATTAACAGCAGCTTACGTGTTTTGAATTAAAACACGGATGCTATGAGTAGCACCAGGATGCTAATATGGCAAAAATTACATCCCAAATTTGAGGTACTTTACAAATATTTTTCTTCTGTGTGATTCAGTGAATAATACATTTTAAGTAATTCAGAGGAATAGTTTTAAATGGAAACTTTCTTGTTAGCCATTCTAGTCACTTCTATTTATAAACTCAATTACAAACAGGGTTCATACTCTGTATGTAAATAAAAATAGAATACGTTGACTCACAAATCTCAAACTCATATTTTATTCACTGTAGAAGATAGCTAATGTTTGCACTGAGAAATTGTGTCATTTTAGAAAAAATACTAGCTCTTTTTTAAATCTGATTCTCAGAAGTAAAAATAAGTACAGGCTAATTCTGATCATCTGCAGGAGTCTCTGTGGGCAAGGGATAAGGCCAAGAGTCAATACTGAATCATGAATACCAGAAATACCAGATGTGAAATGATGCCTGCATCATCATCCAGCGCCATTATGATGGTTAATGATGGTCTTCGGAAGCCTATTCTTGGAGAGTGGTACAGATCTTTACATGCTAGCTAGGAGTACTCTGACTGCTGTTATTGCATCCCTGTTATGTGCAGGGATGCAATCCTCACATCTATTACCCGAGATGGTTCAGTGACACCTGGGTTACTCCTTGTACAGGACAATGCCCAGCCTCATGTCTGCATCTGAAACCAGAGACAGACCGTCTAGGAGCTCACTAATGCTCTCTGATCCAGATCTGGAAAGAGATCCCCAGGACACCATCTAATTATTTGCTACAGGATTAACGGTAGCAAAAAGAAAAACTAGAAATGGTCTGTGGGCACCACTTGCTAAGTATTTCCCTTTTGTCTCATTTGTTGCCTCTCCATCACACCTGCTGTCACTGTTCTTTGTACTAAAGCAGGTGAAATGGATTCACAATGTAATATGATTCCTAAGTGGACAGACCGATATGACTGAGGTCTGACAAAGTTTGAGAACCACTGGCTTCAATATCGATCTATATGTGTCATCCACAACCTCAAACTGGTTTATATGCATTAAGTAATGATACCTGTTGTCTGTTAGGGAACCTGTCTCTCCATCCCCACTGGTTTCCTCAGTAACTGTCGCGAGGGGACAGTTGTCTTTCTTGCGGATGTGTTTCGGGCTAACCACCTCTGCCTGGTGGTGAGAGTTGTTACTGGATCCGTCCTGTTCTGTACCGGCTGGTGCGCCAGCAGGAGCTTCATGTCCGTTGGTTAGAGTTTGCTGGTTAGGCGTTTGGGCCTCAGTCGACTCTGAGGTGGACGAGAGCAAGTTCTGTCTGCTAAGACGTCTCTTGAGGATTTTGGCAGCATTTATTACGGGGTTCCTCTTCTTCAGAGGAGAAGACTGCTCGTCTCCTCCCCCCTTTCGTCCTCCTTTTTCTCCTCCCTCTACTACTACAAGCAATTAGAAAAAGTTAGAAAAAGCCAAATCACTAACACTTTGGAGTAACACAAATATTAGTCAAACAACTACTAAAATAACTATTAAACTATTAAAAACTATTAAAAATAAAAACACCTGTCAGGAGGCAAGGGTGCTGATCATGTCTTATTTAAAAATGTCTGTTCATCGTCTATTATGTAAAGTGATCCTTGTTAAAGCATCAAGTTGAACAGATATGACTAAAAACCATATGGACTTTGCTTTCAGTATCAAGTATATGGCTACCCAACTATTCAGCTAGTGATTTTTATCAGTGTTTTTCTAGTCTGATGACTTCAGTTAAATAAGCCCTCTGTAATATATTAAGTACATTTTATTGTAAACATCCTCCACAGCAGTAAAAGTCAGATTAGTGTTTGTGCACGACTCTCTGCGCCGCTCAGTCGGTCCAGACTAAAACAGTCCTTCAGTGGACTTTGTGTTGTTGTCGTCATTACCTTGATCCGTAGTGCTGATCTGCTGGACCGGCTGTCCAGAAACTTGACTGTAGAGCTGGAAAAACTCGTTCGCTACTGTTGTCAAGACCTCGATCTGACGGAAACGACCTGAGAAAGAAGGCAGACAAGACAGTCATAACACAGTGCTTCAAAGAGAGACAACAGCAGGAAAACAAAGAAAGAAAAGGACATGTGCAAGACTTCCAGCCTGGACTGCTGGCACAGGACAGACTGTAGCCATGTATTTATGCTGACCCTGCTGTCTTCAACATGTTCAACAGAACAAACCACATTTTTTAAAGGGTGTAAAGCATCAACCAACTACAAAGCAATGACCAATTTGCTTTTTTAAGTGAAAAAGATCTTAAACTATAGATAGATAAAGTATAGAGATTCACAGTTTCAGAAAACCAGACACCAGAGCTGTGACACTGCAGGACACCAGAGATTTTTTTCCAGTTTCCCCTGCTTTTGTATTGGTACAAGCTAAATGTGTGCTCTAGGCTCTAAAAATGAAATGGACATGTTTTCATCCGATTCTCAGTAAAGCTCCATAAATGTAATTTCAGCCTGTTACAGATGAAAGTTGACAGTCATGAGTTTGGCCTTTGCTCTAAAATAGAGCTCATTATACAAGTGTTTATTAGATGAGCAGAAATAAAGGAGTGAATGGTGGAGTGATTCCACAGCAGGACTTCATTCTTCAGAGAAATTGCTATTGTTAAAAATCTGGTTTTAAACAAAATGAATGTTTGGAATTGAAACTATTCTGAGAAAAGAAAAACATCAAAAGCTGAACACAGACGTCAGCTCTGCCACTCCTTCCTCCTCCTCCCTCCTCTTGGGGTTGTGTAAGTCGAGCTGTCAGTCTTATTTCTAACAGGATGATGACTTGCATACTTTCCTGCCTTCCCTGCTCCCCCTGCCTGTCTAAATACTCATCAGTCTGTTATAAAAACGCCGACTTCTGTCTCCTGTCTTTAGGTGAACATGTTGTTTCTCGCTTTTATGTAACCACCTGAAACACAGATCTGCTAACTCATATTTCCCTCACCTCTGACTTGCAAATCCAAAACAACAACAACAACAACATTTATTTATACTGCATCAGAGGTAAAAGTAAGCACATCATAACTGGATGTGTACATTTGATGGTGCTCTCACATAAACAAAAGGTTAAAAGCAAAAGCCAAGTTGTAGCTTAGAGTTTACTCAGCATCTCTGATGTTTTCGCCTGCTTTAGCTCCTAGGTTCTGTTTCAGTGTGCTTTCACACCTACAGTTTATTTAATCTGGTTTGAATCAGTGCATGTTCTGGACGAGTGGATAACAATGATAATTTTACTCCAAACATCCAGCCAATATTTCAGGCAAAACCATACATAGCAGGCTAGTTGCTACAGTTTCTGTACTCTGTAGTCAGCCACAAAGTATACCAGGCTACTGGAAGACATTTAGCTCAAACTTACAGCTTGAGTCAGTCAAGGTTAGCATAAACTAACTAAGCAAAAAGACCCTATGCGATGATGCAGATGTGGATGTAGGCCTTTCCTAAAATTAGTTTTTACCCCAAAGTGGCCCAAAAAACCCAAAACCAATTAATGCACCTTTAACCTCCTAAGATCCAAACTCTTTCACGACATGCATTTTTAATTTCTCTTTGATATTTGGGCATATTGGGGCCCGATGAATGAAAAAACAAAGAATTACCAGATTTTTTTAAACCTTATTTTTGTTTTTAAGAAAAATAAGAGCCACATATGAGGATATTTGTTTAAAAGTTTGATAGAACAGAAGCAATATAATGTCCTCGTAAGTGGATATCAGGCCCATGTAGAGCAAAATTGAGTATTTTAGTCTAAATAACCCAAAATGTAATGTCCACGTATGTGGACACAGGGTCCTAGGAGGTTAAAATAAGCTGCAGATCAGGCTGTCACTCACAACTCATGACTATAGAACATCCTATTACACATACAGCTGTGTATGATGATAGTAATACTGTGCGAGTGAGTTTCCTGCTCACTGCTGACTCTGCGTTAATGCTCATTCTGAGGATCCTAATACAGGAAGTGAGGATTAAGTGAAAACGGCACACACTCTTTTTCTGTATCCATCCCTGGAGATTTCTTTCTGATGGTGAGAACGGAGCTTACATAACAAACAACAACACACGCATGTATGTCTGGGATCTAGGGAACCAGTGGACGAGTATGAGAATGTTCTGGAAAAGAAGAAAGCCTCCAGGAACCTGAGACGGGCCAGAAACTGTTAAAGAAGCAGTTCATCTTAGACACCCATCTGCAACTTTCATACATTTAGCTTTGAAATAAACCTCTACTTAATCTTTTAGCTTTGGAGACCTGGACTGTCTTTTACTATTACCATGTACAAGTGTCCAGGTATGTGGAGGTAAAAAAAAAAAAAAGAAAAGAAAGAAAAGCTCCTCTGAAGTTTCATCTGTGCCTGTCCTTTACAACCCTGGTCCACAAAGGTTGACATGTTGTATACAATGACTACATCAGCAAGGCAAAATATCAAATGTTGAGACAATACAATACACGTTCTTTAAATTTAATGCAAGGATGTTTCAAAAAACGTTGAGGGCAGAGGGACGTTCACCATTGTGTTGCATGACCTCCTTTTGCTTGATATGGGGTTTCAACAGTTCAGGGCGTTCTTTGTTGCATTTTTCCACTTCGCAATGCTCCAAATGTTTTCAGTTCATCCGTTGTGACCTTCAGAATGTGGTTTGTATCATCTTACAAAATTAAGCAAGGAAATACTTGAAAAACACCGCCAGATATGTAGCACATATCATAATATTTCCCCCATTTTCACAGGCTTAAAAGTAATTGATACACCGGTTTGAGGGCCATGCGAGGCCTGTCCCCTTCTTATTTAATGTCAGAATGAAGCAGACATAATATCTGAATTTGATTCAAAGGTTTTCAATCTAATTTCAAATGGGGCCCAAAGAGCTGTCAGTGCAAGTGAAGGCAGGTTATTGTTAAGCTGAAAAACCAACCTATCAGAGACAGCAAAAAAATTTAGGAGTGGCCAAAACAACAATCGTGAAATAAAGGAATTGATCAGCTCAGCAACACTAAAAAGCCCTGAAAGATCTCAGGAGAAAAACAGCTGATGATCCGAGACAAACCTCATAAAATACATCTGCCAAACACGGTGGAGGCAATGTTATAGCATGGACGTGTATGGCTGTGAGTGGAACCAGATCACTAGTATTTATCGCTCAGAGCAGCTATTCTCTCCTCAAATTCAGATTCAATGCTGGAAAACTTCATTTCCAAAACTGATCACAAAAGATTTTCATCCAAATATTTAAAATAATTATGAAATTTGAAATTTTGTTTGTCCAATCACTTTGGAGTTTCTAGAAATGGGGGGCCATGTATAAAAACACTCGCAATTTCCAAACAGTTCAAGCAAAATTTGTGTTAAACCCTTCATTTGGTCTAAAATCCGCTAAAAACTATAGACTTTCTATATTCATCCAATAAACTACAGCTCTAACTGTACCGTCATGGATGCTGACTTTTGAACAAAGGACTGATAACAGGCTCAATAGTCCATCTTTTCTTTATTTTAAAAACCCACCATCCATGATTTGAAAAAGACTTTCACACACACAAGTACAGTTAGCAGTGTCGTATGAGGGAACAGAACTGCATGACTGGATTATGTCGAAAAAATATCATTAAACTGTTTGCCTATGCAGGATTTCATGGTCTGATAAATAATCAGCTTCAGCCGCTCTCAAATACTCTATAATGATTTCTTCATATTCTAATCTCTAATAATCATGTTGCTGATCCACTGACAGTTAATGCAGCTAATTGTGGGATGTTAATTCAGGTCTTTCCAAGTATTATATGACTTTTTTCATTTGTTTTGTGGCAACATTTAAATTGAGAATGCACATCACAAACAAGACAAAGTCTCAATTTCTAAATTCGATCGTTTCTTTGCACCAGTTCAAGGCAAATACAAGCTTTTCTTTCCGTTTGTATGTTGTTTTTGTATGTTACTAAAATTGTCAACGTTTCTCATTACATCGGTTTGAGCTGCAGAATAATATCAGTCAGCAGTGTTGGGGAGTAACGGAATACATGTACCGCCGTTACGTATTTAAAATACAAAATATGAGTAACTGTATTCCGTTACAGTTACCGTTTAAAAAGGTGGTATTTAGAATACAGTTACTTTGTTGAAATAAATGGATTACACGGCGGTATTTTCCTGTTTCATACTGTTGCAGGTCAGGACTGTTTAGTTTTGTTTGACAGCTACGTTCTGTTGTTCCAGGCGGCAGCGTTGCGGTTGCCATGGTTACAGGGTGACGCTCTCTCTCTGCGTGTTGGTGAGAGAGCGCCTTTTTGTTGTTGTTGTTTTTGTTGTTGTTCTAAGCTAATAGGCAGAATGCTACAGGTATAGCTCTAACAAATGTAGCCTCATGGGCAGTGTAGTCCGTGCTGCAGGGAGAATGGACTGCCATACTCGTTATGCGTCTGTGAGCACAAGGAGAAAGAAAAAGGACAGTGGAAAAGTATAAGTTGTCATTAGCAAAAACGGGAGCTGGAAGCATGTAAATATAATAATAACCACTGCAGCCAAGAAGAGTGCCTGACGAGCCCAGTTGTAAGTAAGCTATTAAGACTCGACTGTACACCGTGTTCGTGTTTTCCTCCAAAACAATAGGTTCCGTTGGAGCAGCCTTTCAACGCCTCTCTCTGTCTCTCGCTAGCAAAGTGATCCAGACAACAAAGTAAAGCTAGTTTTCAGCTACGAGCCAGACACAGAACCCACCGTATTAGCCAGAGGTCCCTTTACTACGGTTCGGAGCCGCGGACCTTCAGTAACAGTAATAAATCACAGCAAGTAATTGAGTACTAGTTGAGTAACGTAACAGAATATGTTACAGAATACATTTTGGGGCATGTATTCTGTATTCTGTAATGGAATACATTTTAAAAGTAACCTTCCCAACACTGTCAGTCAGTAATAAGAGTCAAAAGCTGTGAACTCTTTTAACACCTGAGAGCGTAAGCCTGGAAGATTTGCGTGATTTGTAGAGAGTCAACAGGTCTTCTGTTGACTCTCAGTCAGGGTGATGTCATGTTCACTTCTTCACATTCATCTGAAGCGTTCAACACGTCTGATTGTGACAATTAAACTGAAATCATACTGAACTTGAGAGACTGCTGTCACTACATTTGTGCTCTCCATTTCCACAATGAAGGCAGTGCAAGTGTCCAGCCAAGGTTCGCTGGGCTCTGATGTGTGTAATAAACAAACATTGATAAGAGAGCCACTGCAGACCTTTGGATAGTGTGTGAGAGCATTGCTAGAGTTTAAAGCAATGGACTCAATATAAAAAGCATTACAACAATGTAGACGGTGCTTGTGGCTGAAGAGGCACAGCTGCTCAGTCAAGACGGCTGGAGATTTCAGCGAAACAGGAAGAAGCCACTTGAAGTTGTTTGTCATATGGAATTCAATGGAAGCCAGCGGGAGCGAAATTAAATATGAGAAATAGGACTGCGCCTTTCCAAACAATACAAGTCAAGAGACAAGGTCAAAGGATTTTTTATTATTAATAAATACAAAGAGGTTTTCTTTCCTGTGATATTACCGGGACAAGTTAAGGTGCAATTATTTCTTTGCACACATAAAAGCTCACAACAATCAGCAACAACATTAAAACAAGAGCGAGTTGAATAACAATCAATCACGCCTTTATAACTCTTTATAGATATCCTGCTTGGAAACAACGGTGTCTGGCATTTATGCAGATGCTCCTTTGATTCGGATCAACTAAACAGTTTCGCAGAGCAAGCATACCCTCTTTCGTGGAAATGGTACTCCCCCAGAAAGCTAACACACCAAACCACACCATAACCCTGCTGAGGGTTGACCCGAGGACCACAGCAAAGAGCCAAAGGTGATGACTTTTATCTGCCCACCACAACTTTGGCTTTGACTCGGTTGAGTCACTGAGCTTCAGCTTGCGTGCCATCAAACATCTTGTGACTCATATAGTTATTACTGGGAGGTAACAAGAAAATGAGGTCGTGACCCTGAGATATGCAGACAGAAATAATATATGTGTACATGATCAGCCACACCCGCTCTTGGTGTCCATAATGACCTGCATTAGTGTTTTAGAAAATAAACATCCAGGCCTGGGACCTTTGGTAAACTAACGCACACACGCGCACGCACACACACACACCTACCTTGAATGACAAGAAGAACATTGAGTCCTGCAACAGATGGCATGGCTCCCACAGAGCCCTGATCAACATCACAGAGTCAGACTGAGATCACATGATGAGACACCAGGCGCTGGCATGGATTAAATTCAAAGTGTGGCATTATTCTGCAAAATGCCAAAGCCTGCATTGGCATACTGATGAGTCGGCATCAATTTAAACCAGTAAACTAAATTCCAAAGAAGTTAGGGTGCTGTATAAAATGTAAAAAAAACCAAAAAAACAAATGCAATGATTTGCAAACCAGATTTTACTCACAGAAGAACATAAAAAACATTCAAATATTTTAAATGAGATGCACCATTTTAAGAGGAAAAATTTTGGCTCAGTTTGTATTTTGTGGCAGCAACAAGTTTTTCTTTTTTTTTTTTTTTTTTAAAAAGCAGGCCATGTTTAGCACTGTGTAGCATCTCTTCTTTTAACAGCAGTCTACAAACTACAAACTGAAGAGAACAGCTGCTGGACTTTTAGAGAAAGAGTGTTGTCCCATTTTTGTCTGATATCTAGCTGCTTAACAGTCCTGGGTCTTCTTTGTCATATTTTTTAATTTAGTGATGTTCCAAATGTTTTAAAGACAATGCTAAACTGCCCTGCCTGCAATACAGACCTTTTCACCAAAGAGTTAAGGTCAGTGATCCTAACACTGGTTTTCAGCTTTGTCCCTTACACACAGGGATTTCGCCAAATGTGTAGATGATATCATGCTCTGTAGATGATGAGTCTCTGCAATTTGACTTTTGGGACAATTATTCTGAAATTGCAGCACAGTTTGTAGATGCAGGGTTTTTTTTTGCAGACTCTGCACATCTTTGCTTCTGAGAAACTGCCTCTCTAAGATGCTATTACAGTCCCAGTTACTTTTCCAGCCTTTTGTTGCCTTCTCCCAACTTGAGACGTATTGCTGCCATCAAATTCAAACTAAGCCAATATTTTTAATTAAATACTGAAATGTGTCAGTTTAAACATCTTATATATTTTCTATGTACTACTGTGAATAAAATAGGGGGTTTGGAAATGCAAATCAGTGCATTCTGTTTATATTTACATTTACACAGCATCCAAACAGTTTTGGACCTGGGTTTATATTTGGCTTTTATGCAGTTGAGACAGTTCATTTATCTTAGTTGACACCACAAATCCGCATCTTATGTTAGCCATTGACAAGTGTATGGCTGGTTGTGTGAAGTAATCATGACAACAACTTACTTGCAGGTTAAAAAAACAAACAAAAAAAAAAAAACAAACTAAAAAGACAAGACCAAAAAAGAAAACAAGGCAGAGCTCGATCGGCCGTATGAAAATATAAATCTGTTGCCTTCAACGAGCACAACAGCAACAAAGAACAGCAAACAAGAAGAAGTGAGACTTTATCATCAATAAACTGGAACAACTAAAAAGTAGAAAAGTGACCAAAGACTCAGTTAAAGTATTCTGGAGCTCAACTAATTTCACCTCTGAAGTCATTCATCTTCACACACACACGTACACACACACACGCAGCTGACTGTCTTCTTCTTGACAGTTTAACAGTGTAAGTGCAGTAAAAAAAAGAAATGCTTTGCCAGATCCTGTGTGTGTGTGTGTGTGTGTGTGTCTGTTCGGTAGTGAGCCAGTACCTTCATGCAAAAACGCATTCGAAAACAAAAAGAGGCCAGGATGTTAGCGGAGCAGGTCTGTGTGCGCATGTGCGTGCGTGCGAGTGTGTGTGAGTTTGGGACAAACAGACCTTTGTCTTTGCTGGCAGTGTTGTCCAGGCAGTTGGCAGAACAGCTAAAAAAGCCGAAGGACCCCACAAAACACCACAATAATACTGGGAACAGGACACACACAGTCACCGAGCTTCACTTCCTCTGCCTACAGTTTCAGGACGTGAACCTCTGAGCTTCTCATCACTATCATGGTTAACCCTCCACCTGCAGCACTGACGCTGTAGAAAGTAAACCCAAACACCAGAAGAGATGCAGCGGCGTTAAAAGCATGGAGGTACATACTTGTCAGGGCGTAGTTGGGGTTCTCCAGCTCCATCCGCTGCAGCTGAGCTGCCAGGTAGACCTGTATATGTAACACAGGAAATAATGCCATTACAAATATTATCTGTGACTGATGGTAATACGGCAGCAGGTTTTCCCCCGCTGATAATGTTTACTTAATATAGAGGTAACTAAGAGTCACTGTGGGAAATGTTTTTTTCCCCCTTTATGTTTGCATTCTGTCTGATCAATAGAGAAAGGCAGAGCTTCACTGTAACAACAGTATGAGTCACTGCACCTCGAGCTGTGGGCGCAGGTCTGTACCATTACAGCTGGAAAAGTAACTAGAGGAGCTGGTTCACGAGTGCTCTCCCCGAGCACCACCAGGGCTGATCAAGACAGGCCATAACTCTGCTTAGCTATGGCTGTGCTTTGGTTGTAAAGTCTATGGCTGTGATACATTAGCTTGTAATTTGGGTAGGACAAATTGCTTTGATTTATTGCAAGTGTGCGGTAAATTGAATTTAAGCTACTCCTTAGTAAGCATCTCTGTCACTGTATCGAAGCAACACAAGTGAAATAGAGTAGAGCTTAGTTACGTGCATAACTTAAACCTTAAACGCAGCTGAAGTTTTAGCAGTAAGCAAGTCTGTAGCCACTACTTTGCCGCTCTCATTGACCACATACTGCCTTAGATTATGCTTGAAAAGAAGGACGGAGCATTGTGAGGTCTCACATTTGCCAACACACAACTTTGTGGACCACAGGAAATCCAATAATGATTCCTTGGGAATGTAAGACTTTCAGCGAGGGAATGCCAAAGGGTTTTAAAAAATTTTTTTTTACACTCAACATCTATACAAGCCACAATTCTCATTCCTCATTAGCACGCACATGGTAACACTGTAGACCAAGTTTTGCACACTAGTATCATGGCTGAACATCTTGTTCTGGTTTTTAGAAACCCCAATAAGAAAAAGCTTACTGCTATTTGAAGAGCTCCAATAAAAACTGGCCTACTGCTAAAAGCCAGAAATAGTATTATGCTCATGCCTACAGGGGTATTAATGATAAAATAAAAAGATAAAACATACCAAAGATTAAAAAAATATGAATAGGAATTTTTTTTAAAAAGCCAACAATAACAGTTTGACAGGGATTAAATTGTATTTTTGCACCAAGAAGGTGATTCAGGGATATATTAGACAAAAACTTGGAATATCTCAAAATGGTCATCTTAAAAAAGACAAAACGGGGCAAGAAGAAGTGGCAGAGCTAAAAACTATGTACAGCAGATGAACTGTAACTGAAAGTCACGTCTTTACGAAATAAAAAAACTCCAGCAAAGAGAGCGATGCATGATGATTTCCAATTTCAATAAAACACTGCACCGATTTCCCATTTTCCTGGGAAAATGTAAAGAAACAAAGGGTGGCTCAAAACATTTGCACAATACTATGTGTCAAAAAACTTTACGTCCCTGAATATGGCTAGTGTATGTATAAAAACAAAAAAACCTAAAAAATGTATGTGAATGCTTAACGTTTTCTAATAAACCGCAAATATAAAGTAATCATGCGAATAAAGATTTCATTGTTTTTGGAAGTATCTGGTCACAAGTATTAAATTTTTTTTAAATTTGGATCAAAATAAATTAAATTCACACTAAAGTTATTAAAAATCGTCCTGCATGAGTGAGTGTCAGCAGAAGAATTTGCACCAGACCATCAAGTAGACTGTGAAACATTTCACTGAGTAAGTTAAAAGTTGGATCTGCTTGTGCCATTAAATTCAAAGTCAAGGATCACTGAAGTGAGTTGGACGTATCCTCTGTGCTCCTGGTTCTGTGAAAGTGTTTGCAATGTACGACCAGCGACCTTCTGATCATTCACAAGTGTGCATTATAAAAGTGCTAAACTACAATGATGAACTTAAAAAATCAAAACAAAAACAAATCCATTTCTTTTGCTCTGTCTGTACCTTAATGTCGATGCCTCGCGCCGAGGAGCTGCTGTTGAAGAACCTGGAGGGAATCTTTGAGGACAGGTCGGGTTCTTCTCGACCAAAGCCAAGGTTTAACAGGATTTCCTCAGGATCCTCCTCGTATAGGTCCAGCAGTTCTGACACACTGCGGAGAGACACACGGGCAGTTAGAGAGAAAGTTCAGAATTAGTCTGAACTTTCTCTCTAACCGCAGAGTGACGACTGCAAATCTGAACCGCTATGAAAACACACAGCCAGCAAGCAGAGTCCTGCTCTTCAACTATTTTACTGAGACCTGAATCCTGACCAGCAGCAGAAGACTAATCCATCCAGGAGTTTCACCTCAGGTTTTGCCAACACAAGAAGTTGCTATTTGTGTAGAGCAGACAGTGTAAAGTGGTTATGCAAATTAGTGTATTTTATATTGTATTTGGGTGATTCTAACACAGTGATACCTGCATTTAGATGAGGCTGCTGTGGTTTCTTTTTCTACCCGCTGATAACTCAGCGAGATAATCGTCTGCACTGTAAGGTGATGGTGCTACTCATCTTCATAATACAGTTTCTATTTTTATGTATTTGTGAAATCGTGAGAAGCCACTATACATCATTTACCACATTTAACACCAGCTAATAACGTCAGCTGACAGACACGCCTGCTGCTCCGACCTCATCGCCTTATCCTGTCCACTCACCACAACCATCCTGATAATTTACCCACCACATGTGTTTATAGGTAAAGGATGTGGACAGCAGATATTTCTGATAGAGCAGTGACACTGCAAGCCATTATTACTCCAACCAAAAACAATTAACTTACATTTATTTCAACACTAGAGGTTCCTGATTCTTTACTTTGGCTCACAACTTTTAAAAAGAATTAAATTTAAGTGTCTGCTCATGGCTAGTGCCCAATCAGAATTACCCTCATGGGTCTGGGAGGAGGAGTTGGCCGTCCGATTGGGGTCTGGAATGTGGGGCCACCCTGCTGCTGCTGAGTCGGGGCAGTCTGCTTCTCTCCACCCCAGGGAAGAGGGTAACACTACCTGGGTCTGGGTGCGGTTTCCCCCTCCAGGGGCAAGGGTACCTAGACCTAGGGTGTAGAGTACGCTTGGGGAGTGTGATTGTGTGTACAGCGTCTATTTATGTCTGTCTCCACGTTGGGTGAGTGTTGAGTAATTGCATATGAGAGCATAAGTGTGGTTCCATAAGGCTCGGTCACTCTGGCACAGCTGGCTGCCGGTGGAGCTCACGGGCACGTCACTGCAACCCCCCCTGGCTTCTGCTCCACGGCTGCTGAGTGACCCCTCATCTGGGACTCTCCTCAGCTCTTTCTGGGACAGTGGCACGGCTGCCCCTCTGTTGGTCTTCCTTGGTCTCTTGTGTTCTGGGGGCCTCTGGATGTTTGGAGTCTTGATCTCCTCCGTACCTGCTTCATGCCCTGGAGGACGGGGCTGTGGCTCCCCACACCCTCTAGCAGATCATTACATGAAGGAACCTTTTAAAAACAAGCGCGTCCATGCTCACAGGTGTACACACAGGTGCTCACACACACAAACTACACCCTTTTTGGCTCCTACCTCAAAGCACACTGTGCGCTGTCGATCTTACGTGCTGCACAATAATGTTTAATGTTTGGTATTTACTGTGATATTCCCATATATCATTGTGATGTTGTTTATTATGTTGTTCTTTTTTTTCTTCTTCTGCTTGTTTTCTCTTTTTTCTTTCTCAACAGTTGATACAGGTGATTGATATATGTAATTTTTTTTGTCTGCTTATTTTGTTGGTTTTTGTTTTTTGCCCTTTATCCCCGTCCCTCTTCCACGCTGTTTTTCTTTCCCTCTTTCTTTCTCCCCTTTCTTTTCCCCAGTCAAGTCTGTCCCGTATTTAGCAAGTGAAAATAAAATAAAATGGTCCATTTGGTAAAGTAAATCCGTTGGGCATCTTTCTTCGCCTTTAGACAATAATTCTGATGGCAAAAGAGCCAAACGGGACAGGCAAAAAAAAAAAAAAGAAAAAAAAAAAAAAGAATTACCCTGATGCCAATGTTAATATATTTAGGTGGGGTTTTTTTGCTTTAAATTTTTTTAAATATTAGTACATAAACAGAATATGAGAGCATACATTTTTATACAATTTTTTTTTAAAAGAGCTGTGTCACAGATTCACAATGAGCAGGCCATTTATAGCATAAATATTGAATTAGTCTTGGCTAAGGGAGCATGACAGGGAAAGTGAAGAAAGGTGGATAGGTCCATCACTCTGACTGACATCAGTGTGATTAAATTAGAAACAGCAACAGTGCAGTTTCCTGTAGATCTCAACTTATTGTAAAAACTTTCATAAAGAGAGAAAAAAAAAAAGCAAAATTTAAAACACTGGATAATTCTGAGATCCACAGATTTTCTCAGCAGGGAATCTCCTAACTACTGCTCGACATCCAAGGAATTTAAAATAAGATGGTTTTTTGGACAAAAACTCTTGCACTCCTCTTGAATAGATAACACTTCCTCTTAGAAATACACCCTGACTTTGACCTTTATGGACAGTAATTTTGTTTGGCTACAAATGAAAAACCTGAAGTACCAGACTGTTTCTTAAAGTTCACCATTGCTTGGCAGACGATTGGATGAACCATCTGTTTATCACCATCTACCATGGGCAAACTTCAACTAATCAGGTCATCAATTCACAGGATGCCGAGCGTGCAAAAGAGGGCACGCTACCATATAGTTACAGCAGTGCAGCTGCCTATGTACTTAGAATATTACAAGATTTATTTACATTTAATTTATTTATTACTGCACTTAGGTGGTAATAAATAAATAAAATCGTTGGCATGTGATTGGATGAAACATCTGGCTAAAATAAATGCATAACTGCAGTCGCACTGGCTAGGTACTTATTGGTCAGACTTAGGTTTAGCTAACAGCACAACTTAAAACCTTGCAATGGAGATACTCTGCTGATTAAAATTTTCAACTTCCTTGCAAGGTAAACTAAAGAGTTCTCTGGTTTGAGCTTTAATATCAGCATCTCTGAGAGTTACTTTCTGCAGATCCCTGCACAAATCGGAGCGAGAAGTGAGCAAATGAACTGACCTGGACACGGTGCTGCTCTTCCCAGATCCTGTGGAGTTCATACTCTTTCCTTTCTCTTTATATTGGCTCCTTTTCCGATCCGCCGCAAGATCAAAACTGCATACGAAGCATTAACATACAGAGAGGCATTAAATCACGCACGTGCATTTGAGAGAAGGGAGAATCTAAAGCTGTTTTTAAACATGAAGTCTGGAAAACATCAGGAGAATCAAATCAAATCAAATCAGGAGATTCACCACATCTGCTGCTTTACATGTTTCACATGTGTTCTCAACACTTGAAATAAACTGGTTTATGCAAGCTGCATGAGTCAAGCATGCAGGAGGCAGGGCACAGGACAACTGCTGCTTACTGTGAATTCATAGTAAGCATTCAATTACTTTTTTCCTCAAATGGGTGAAATTAAGCATTTCATGGACTCTGACAGAGCTGGATGAGACATTAAATGGCCTTTCTCGTGCCAAATCTTTAGTACAGAGTCCATCTACGTCAGGTAATGTCTAGAAAAGCTTCAGGCTTAATGCACCAACCAGCTGCCACTTTATTTACTGAATGTAGAGAGTAAAACAAATTAACTCACCAGGCTTTGGTTTGAGGATAGTTGGCTGCAAAAGAAGAACATGAAAATATTAAGTACACATCCAAATACAAAATGCTGAGCAGCATTACTGTGTCACTGCCCTGTGCCTTTAATCAATAATGTATCAGAAACTTCCCCCCTGACCAAATCAACATAACGAAAAACACAGAACAGGACAAAAAGGAAACCATAAAGTCCCAATAAATCAGCTATATAAACAAGTTTTGACTTGACCAGAATCCCAGGGGACTAGAGGTTGGATAAAACTAGCCTTAAAAATGAAGAAAAGAAGAAAAAGAAAAAAAGGAGTCAGGATGTGAAAGTCATAAATAAAATGAAAACACTGCATTAAAAATGGCAACAACCAAACAACAGCACATTAAAATACACCATCAGAACATTTAAGAAACAAAACAAAACAAAAAAAGCATGACATGCGTGCACTTAAACCAAACAGCTAACCAGGGGAATATATGTGGATCTTTCAAAAAGATGAAGTATTGTCAACAACAGGGCGGTACTTAATGTGGGTGGCTGACTTTTTTTTTTTTCAAGTCTGGCAGCAGCAAGAGGGAAATATTTTGGTTTTAAAGGCGAGAGTAGGCGACTACGAGGAGTTAACGGGAGGATGATGCAAGTCACCTTGAGGCGGATTATGGCATTAGAAGCCTCTTTAGAGCTGCTCTGCAAAGAACAAACAGCTGCGAAATACATGACTGATGTAATATGATCTGGAATTTTACTAAGCCAATACAGGAGTGATGTCTTGTCTTTTCTTTGTAGCAGCTGCATCTTGGACAAACACTAGTCAAGAAGGGGTGTAATGAGACAACTATGTATAGGGAGCTGTCGAGTAGTCTAGTCAAGAGGTGATAAAACAAATACTGGATGAGTCATTGTGGGATAAAACTGGTTTTAATTAAGCTAAAATTCCTAAGCTGATAAAAGCTATCATTCACAGAGACCGCTAATTTGCAGAAGATATTAAAAAAGAAAAAGATTTTTGTGTTCGTCGTGAGTAGAAGAGGAACCTTTTAAAAGGTTAGTAACTAAGCTGATTTCACTTTTGCCCGAGTTTAGCTGAAATATGTCTTTGAATATGACAACATTTGGACGGTCAAAGAGGTTCTTCAGTGAACAAACTGTTTTCACAGACAGACTTCAGGGGAAGTAAAATTACCCTTGGGGGTTGCCATATAAATTGGGGGCATCACGTAAAAAATGGTTTCCTATTGTAACAGAAGATTCCCTCTCTCTGTCCCTCAGACAGAAAGACGACAACTTTAAATTTTAGGCTCTGCAAGAAGACTTTACTCTTTACTGTGACACAAAAACCTGAATAGAAAGAAAGCAGGCACTGTACACGCTGAATACAGCAATCACTACAGACAAAAGAAAAAAACTTTTAGATAGGAGAACAAGTTTTTCTAAGACCTTTTCAAATAGGCCGTTACAACAATGTACAACAGTTATTAAGAAGGTTCAAGATGACATTTTTTTAATGAGATGCACAGCTGAATGCTTGAAACTAAATAATCAAGCAACTATTAATTATAGATTAAAAAGGATAGGAACAGTGAGTGGAACTTCTGTACAGGGTACTAGTTCAGTTGGTTGAACTTGCTCGCCATTAGCCTCTCCTTTACTTTACAATTCTGTCAACCATTTGCTATAAATCTCCCAGAAAATGTAAAGGCCAAGGTCTTCCTCAAGGTCTTTTTAAAATCACCTAGAAGGACGAAAAATAAAAATAAAAATCTATGACAATGTCTTAAGAAACTAACACTAGCCTTAATCTATACCTAGCTACAGCAGAGAAAATCTGCCAAGTTTTTATTTCGTAACACTTCAAAATAAAAAACTGCTTTTGCCCAACTTGGTCGGAATCAAACCAGCTGTCCTAAAAACGTTAAAGTTTAATTAGTGTGCCGTTTACCACGGTTTGCTTGTACTGAGCACTGATGTAGGTAAACATTCATTTTGTCAAGCAACTTTAAAAAAAAGTGATCACTTGCTGCAGGTCTGACTGCTTTTTTTTTTTCCATTTAACAAGAACTTGCTGAGACACGTCGCCGTCCGTGTGAGAGCGTCTTTCTATTCCAGCTCATTTCAGATGAACTTCTTGGAATCAACAATGCTTTTCTTCTCTAACAGACAGCTGGATTAAAGGAGCCAAACGTGACAACAGTGACATCGACACGCTAATTCACTGATTCAGTTCCACACCATTCACCCCGAACTATTTAATTCACTAATTCACTTCTATCCCATTCACCCCTTAGCACTTTAATCCCTTCCTATCCTGTCCTCCTAATGTTAAACAGCATAAGAGCCAATTAGGATCTGTCCATACCTGACATCTGGAAAATCCTCCACAGAGGACATCAGCTACTCCTGTCAAATATCACTCTCAACATAATTAAGGCACATACTGTCAGGATAACATGAAGCAGACAGAGACACTCAGACTAAAGAATCCTAATGTCACCTCTGTATAAACACAGACAGCTTATACAAAATCAAATGGTGAACACAGGCAGGCTGAGTCCTTGATGCTCAGGAAATGTTTAGTGACGCTAAACTAAATATCCTTAGACATGAAATATTTGATGCAGGTATTTTTAGTCAAATATGCATTTCCCATTTCCCAAATGTTTTATGAATTTGGTAATTTAATAAACCAAATCCTTCAAACTTATGCTAGCGTAACATTTTGAAAGTTTCACATTTGTGAAAGTGAATAGCTGCACAAACAACTGAGATTTTACTTTTAAAGACATGAGCCAATCGGTGGGAGGGGCTTATCAGGTTGGAATGTGTCACAAAAATTATCTTTAAAGAGTTAAGACTCGACCAATCCAAAGTCAGAAAGGCTGTGTGCAAACAAAGAAAGTGTCATTAGCCTCCACAGTAGTGGTTGACTGATAAAACTCTGTTCCTGTGCACACAGGGCAACTTCTGAGGCTTTTCAGAGTCCCGCATCAGGAGTGTAATGAAAAAATGCCAGGCATGGCTGGCCTGAGAAAACTAAGCTGCTGCTCTACAAAAACATTGCTGCTTGATGCCTTTGACTAAAGATCACATTGGAAAGCCAGAAGGCTGCAAAAACAATGCTTTGATGAGTGAGAAGAATGAATAGAATGTTTTGGTTTAACTGAGAAGCATTATGGAGAATGTAAAGGATACATGAACTGTTATTTATATAGTGCTTTTTTACTGTGACTGAGCATGCATACTCATACCAGCACCTTTTATCGATCACACTTGGGAGCGCTGCACAAAGCAGGGATCAAGCCACATCAGTTCTAATTAGGAGATGAGCCTGAGCCACAGCGGTCCTACACAGGAAAGGACAACACTAGATTGCAGCTACTCATTTATGAAACATGGAGGTGGTATTATCATGGTTTCGGTCCCTTTTGGTACATCTGGGACAGAACAGTTTGTGATCTTTGAACAACAAATTCTGACATACTCCAGTAATTGCTAAAGAAACTTTTCGAGCTTGGTCCATGACTAGAATCTCAAGACAGGATAGGTCAAGCAGCTTAATAACAATGTAAAAACAAAAGTCATCAAGGGTCCAAAAAGAATAAATATCACATTTCAAAATGACCAGGTCCTAATCCTAAGCTGACAGAAGGGTTGTCGAATAGCCCGAAGGTCACATATTATTACGCTATATTAGGTCATTTTTCTCAATAAATAAAACAACCAGATTTCACTGAGTGGTACAAATTGTCCTTCTTGGACATCAGTGCTCAGAAAACTAAATTGATGGTTGTGGATTTTACAGAGAATTTTACGATTACCTGCCTTCAATGGAAAAAAGATGAGGCTACTGAGTTTGTGCAGCAGTGTAAATAACTTGCCACTATAAGTGATAACAAGCTGACCTTTGAGTTTCAGGTGGAAGCCATGTGTAGAAAAGCTTACCAGCACAAGTGTGCTTTTATCACAAGCTTTGAGGTTTCCATGTCAGCAGCACGGTTATGAGAAGGTTTTATTGAATCTGTTCTTACATTCTCATTTATTAGCTGGCACGGGCCACTGAACCTCAACAGCAAAAACAGGCTGCAAAGTACTGGCTAATATGGAGACAGTTTAATGCGTAGGAAAGTAGGACGTGTGCGCCTTTATGACCTTCCTCATCTGTACAAAGTTAGGACTCTGAAGAAGACCCAGTCAATTCTGGTTGATCCTAGCCACCACTTGTCTAAGATGTTCAAGTAGCTTCTATCTGGCCGGATACAGTATATCAACATGCAGGACGGACTCTGCAAACTCGGTTGATGTCTTTGTGTATTTGTTGTGCGCTTTCTGCTGATACAAGGTAAAAACTTGTAGAATTAACCAATTAACACCAGTTGGGGCAGATCAGTTGGGGCAGATTCCCCCAACTGATCTCCGACACACACACACACACACACACACACACACACACCATACATGACATTTCAACAGAAAGTCATTACAGGCTATTGTTCAGTTGGTGACATATACACTCTGCCGCCCTTACAAGATCACAAATATGATGAACACGCACACTCGTCGTGCGTGCAGCGTGTTCCCACACCTCTGCCACTGTTGACTTTTCCTTCAAGAAGAAACAAGACTGGAATGAAGATGAGGTATCACAAGATATTCTGTTGATTTAAGCACTGTTTTGTCAGACCTTCATCCTTCATTTAAAAGACATGATCAAAAGACACGTGGGTCAAAATAAATAGTTTTATCTATATCCATTATTCTGACATAAAAGAAATGTCAAAAAGTCAACTGCCTTTCTCTTCTATGGGACTCCTTAGGAAGCTCTATGGGATATGCAGTCCTGTAAAAACACCAAATTACACTCAATGATTAAATAAATTGCTGTGGAAATTTTTTTTGGCTGACTCTTCTTCACTGCATTGCTTCGATTCATTGATGTTTGTTGGCATTTCATTTGATTTTGACTGGGCCACTGCAAGACTAGATTTCCTGCTGTGCTTTAGCTTTTCACGCTTTAGCCATGTCACATTTGACTCTTTAATCCTTTGGTATACAAAGGAGTACAGTTGACTCAATGACTGCAACATGCCCAGATTCTTTGGTTGAAAGTCCAAATCATCACATTTCCACCACCATGCTTGACAGTTAGTATGATATGTTGTGTTTGGTTTACATTAAACATTATAGCCATACATTTCCACTTTGGTCTTGTCTGTCCAAAGGACATCGTTCCAGAAGTCTTGTAGTTTGTTAAGATGCAGCTTCCCAAACCTAAACTGTGCTGCCATGTTCTTTTTAAAGAGAAGAGGTCAAGCCAACTTGTTCCTTCTTAGAAATTTCACAGTCATGATGTCAATTAAGATTTAACATGCCAATAGGCTTTTCTTCAGTTTCTCAAAGCAGTGCAGTCTGTCCGCTCCTTGGAAAGTTGCAACACTCTGCTAACACAACCTCTGAATAACTTCTGCTTTTACAGAGGTGCTCACATTTGCTGATGATCAACTAATCAATGTATCTGAGTAGCAGCACCTGGCTGCTACTTACCTCTTATTTCCTATAGAAGCATAATGGTGCACTTAGTTTTTTTTTTTCTTCTTTTTTTCAGTTCTCTACAATGCGCTTTGTAATAGTTTGCTGATCGTTATAGGTCATTGTTTATCCTTCTAAAAGTTGGTTTTGGACTACTGAAGTTTGTATCCAAATTTCTCTCATGACCAAGTACAAAATAACTCATACTACGTTGATGACACTACACTTTACCTCCATTTGGTTTCCTTACACAGACTTTCCACTGACAGATCCGTAATGGGAAAAAAACCAAACCTCCCACACACTCTAGATAAAACCCTCAATGGACATAGAGCGTGTCTATGCATTTGTGGTTTGTACACTACACAATGCAACACATTACATGATGACTGCATGACTCAAAAATTTATTCCATTGAACTAACTGAAAGTGTTGAGATAACTAGAGGGTGTTCAAAATATCAACTATTCACTTCTCAGCTCAGTAGTGATTTAGGAGCGAGATGCAACAAATCTGTTCCTGACTACAACTCATGCAAATCTAAATAACCTGGTGTCTGCTCCCTCTGTGTATGGAGTCAAAGTAAAACTGAGAACTAAATCCAGTTCATAAAGCCTTTAAAGACAACTGTCATACAGCAAAGTACTACAATTCAGAAGCTTTGTTTTTAGGCTTTGGTATCATAGATTTGAGATGCTTTTGCCTGTCCAAATAATAGTAAACATTCATTTTAATCTTCAGACCAGAGCAACCCTTAGTGGTAATATGAGTAATTCGAGTCAGGATTATGCAATTTCCTAATCAGCAGTAATCGAAGCCAGGGAATCTGGAAGCATATATTGATTTTTCCTGAAGTGACAACCTGATAACTTCATGTAACATTTTCTAAAAGCTTTTGTAATGTTTTTTTTCACAGAAGTCAAAAATCAACTACAGATGTGGTTAGAACAGAATCCAGTTTCCATCAGGTCACAGTCAAGAACTACAGGGAGATAACAGGGGGAAAAAAAACAAAACAACTTTATTTAAACACTCCAGGAAACCAGAAGGATTTTTTCCTGGACCCTTGGCAGGCTAGCCAATGTAGGACTTCATATTATTGAACAGTAACTATGACCATTAGGATTCTGTTTGCATTATAATTATACAAGATAAATATATTCCTGCCACAGAAGTTTGACATTAGTCCTGATTAGTTTTCTCAACTTATGGACCATTAAGGTTTTGCGTTGGGGGCAGCTCTGCTATTATCAGCTTTCAAACTCGGGCAGAGAACACGTTACCAAAATGTCAGTGTTTCTATTTTTAATATGCCATTTAAATCAGGATTCAATTACACAATTAGCAGAAAATGGAGGGAAACCGTTAACAATGAGAAGAAATTGTAAATCTTGCGAACTGACCTTCAGCCCCCAGTGAAAGGTCATCTTCAAAGCTGCAGCCGTTCTTCAAAGGCCCTGTTCTCACACACACACACACACACACACACACACACACACACACACACACACACACACACACACACACGAGTAAGGTGTGAAATGCCGTCAGTGACAACAGTGCTAAACTAAAACAAATTCAGATTTGATGCGGCAAATAAATTCTGATGCACTAAAGTCTAGAGAGCAGAAGAGCTGTCACCATCACAAGTTTGATGTTCTCACTGTGCTGTACATAAACAACAAGAGATTACCTCTGCTTGGAGAAGCACTCTGGTCATCTAGAGAGGCTCCAAGGGGAGTTCTGGAAAACAGAGAGATGATGAGTGAAATAAACTGAACACGCACGCAAAATCCAACATCAGCCACATCAGCCAGTTAGGTGTGCTGCGATTAACATGCACTAAAAAGGAAATAAGAAAGTAGCATGTGGATCGATACATCATGCTATCTCTCTTTTTTGGTAGTCTGTGTGTAGATTTGTACTGTGTGGCTGAAGCCACCTACCCTTAGACTATGTCGTAGTAAATTCAAGACAAATCCAAGGTTAAATACCCATCTCACAAATATCCTAGATAATTGATAATAATGCTGTATGGCTTTGTATAGCAAGATATTTCCTAACTTGAGCGAGCGAACTGGCTGCTTGTCTGAGGCTGAGTGCCAACTTTAATATCTCTCAAGTCAGTAGTCTGGGTAACCCAGACTAACTGGCAGTCAAATAAAGGCCAATATTTCCAGTCTAAGTCAGGTCAAGATACTTATTCTGGTCAATCACATCCTATACCAATTATTCTAGGTTAGATTTTGGTTTTAGAAGCTTTCGCAGTTGTATTGACCAGACTAGTTGCTCCAGGCTAACTGGCTGACAGATTAGGCTAGTTGACAGTAGTACTGAGATAGCGGGTCTGAGCTGCTGTCTGCAGCAGGATGCTGGAGAGACTGTGCTGTTACACAACCTGCAGCTTTTATCAATGGCACAAGTTCATGGCACCAAATAAAACACACACGCACACACGGACGGTTGTGTAATAGTGCGCAGTCGCAGTGTTTACTATTCCTCCCACTTGCCAAAATCAGCCATGTTGGCCCCAAGTCCCTACCCTGCGACTGTAGCTATAGTAACCTGCTTGCCATGTTACCACGGTGCCGTGTCATGCTGTAGACGTTTCTGAGTGACAGCGGTTAAAACTGTGCTTGTGTGATAACAATGTTGACTCAGCAGGAGGAACCCCTCCTCTGTTTGCTCTTTCTTTTTCTGCTTTTCTTTCCGTCTTCTGTCAGCTTCTTCCTGCATCTTTCTCTCCTTACTCCACTTCAGCTGCTCTGTGCACCCTATCTCTGGGCGTGGGTCAGCTGTCTTTGTCTGTGTTTGTTCCCTGTGGTTCTGTGTGCTCTATGTCTAGGCGTTGGCTGCGCTTCAGCTCTACGTCAGCAGCTGATAAAAACACCTTTAAACACACACCTCTAGACATCAGGAAACCATATCAATAACCCACCAAGCGACAAAACCAGTTAGCAAGCGTTTAACTCATGAGTCAGGCTCTAAAAGACCATAGCTCCAGCTGTTCATATTTACATTAATGACTATGTTAATCTTTCTGTACCCTCACACTGTTTTCTTATCTTTTTGATTGTAGTTATTTATTTCAGCAAAGCTTTTATCTCAAGCATCTTAGATGAATGTTCCAACTTTATTAAAGTGCTCAAATGCCCATTTCCCAATCTTTGATTCTAAAATAATATTAAGACATTTGTGTTCTTTAATATAGTGACAACAACTAGAGTGATTCCCATTCCCATTTAAATAATCCCATAATTAATCAAACCTCGGCACTCATTAACTTAATTTTACTGTAATGCATGGCCTAATTAAATTCAGTAATTATCAGTCATATTTTGACTTGCATTCAAATTCATAATTCATGTATTTTTACTGTAAGTAAAGGCATGAAAAAGCTTTGTGAACTATCCAGAACTTGCAAAAGTTAACAGCATGTCCATGTCCGAGCCTTCAGCGTCCCATATGTGGGTCTTTTTACCTGGCTAAATCACCATGGGAACTTGGTGAGCACACAATCTGTTTGGGGATTGTTTTAGTTACAATATCCTTTAAGTGCAATACAAATGCTCTGCTGAAGGAAAACATTTTATATGTGGTCAAATGTAGCCAAGCTGTATATTTAGAGCAGCACAAACTGCATTGTCACTGGAATTTGCTTGCATTCAGATAGTTATGTTTGGTGCTAATCAGCTGCCAAGTATCTTATAAAGATTGTGATAAGAACATACAGAAAAATATCTATTCAGTCAGTAAATGAATCTCACTTTCATTGGGCAACAAACTAAAAGTGATTTCCACGTCTCTGTTACTGTTTAAACATCCTTTAATTCTGAATAACCTTTAATGTGCCTGCAGTTTAAAGTTTCAGCGCTCAGATACGCAGAATCAACCCCCCTTTCAAGTAAGTGTGCAAATACACTCAAGCAGATAGCCTGGGTTAACAAAGAAAGTTGATAACCACCATCTTACTCGTAATCGCCAACTGAGGTTTTAAGTTTTGTCAAGCCAGCTAACGCAAAGAAAGCCCGGCTAATGTTGAACTTTCTTCCTAGCATGCCCCTCAAAACTAGATTAGCACAGATGCACAGTTACTTTTAACCAGTCGAAGTGTCTGTACAGGTGAAATTGTTTGTAGGAAAAATTAACAATGATAACGGCAATAAAACACAATCCAGTTTATATATAATGGAAAAATTTCCAATAATTTTTCCTGCAATGCCCCACTTCATAAGCAGAAGAAAAAGCCCATAATGCCATAATTTTAATAAATCATTAACAATAAAAAAAAATACAAGTGCAATTTTAGTCAAACAAAGCTTGGAACAAAATCCACAAACTCTTGTTTATTTTCCCTAAAAATAAGAAAGAAAATCCTGTTTTTCTAAGCCTTTCAGCTTCAGGAAGTTACAGCACACAGTTTGGCTTTGGTTAGCTGACCACAGCATGAGCCAAAATGACCAAAAACTGCAAAGCTCTCTGTTCTCCAATATTTGCCGTTTTTCTTGTTTTGTATATATTCCTTTTGATTGCATCCATTTCTCTTGTTTGTTATTTATTCCTGTTCTCTTGCCATTTATATTTTATTCCTGCACAGTTGAAGGAATTACATTTCTTTGTAAATGTGCAATGACAATAACAGGCTTTTCTATTCTATCCTATTCTATTCTATAGTGTATGTGCAAGGGACTCAAAGTGTTTTTCTAAAAATAACTCACTACAACAAAAACAGAAGAGCACGTTTTGGTCATTATGAACAAAAATGTGAATAACATAATAAAGGACGTGTGGGATATGATACAAAGCAAACCTATTTTTTAAACTTCTTACATGCTTAAAAACATTCATTTTAAACTGGCATCATTAAATTATTGGACTGAATCGTCTAGCATGTGTGCACTGCTTTAGCACGTGAGAGATTTACTGAAAACAGGATATTTAATCAGGTGGTGAAAGAATACTGTACCTGCAGTCATTCAGCCAGCTGGCGATCTTGTTGTTAGGAACTTGCCCTAGTAGAAAGAAATGAGCATGTTAAAGCAATAAACCAGCGCGTGCTGTACTGTGCAGTGATTACAACATGCTATAAAACTATTATAGTGGTGCCAGACATCAGGATATGTCAACATTACAATAATTTGGTCTGCAGTTTGTGTTTCCACTGTTTTAGATGTAAGTGGTCCACATCCAACTTTTCTTCTCAATGCTCTGACCACAAATAATGATTCATTTTATGGTTTCCCTAACTTTACATTTTACACATATAATGATTAAATGTCACATTATTTTAAATGTGGGCAAAAGTGCATAAAAAGTTATCCCTGTGGCCCAAAACTTTGGTGCTTTACACTCTAAATAATATGTTTTGCTGTGTTTGTTTTTTTGCAATAAGAAGGCAATCAGGCTTTTTTATAGGCCTGTAAAGTGATTTGATGGTTACACTTATTAGGGCTACAAACCAAAACCTGTGAAACACAACACACACCCGACAATACTTACTGAATGAGAATTCATTTCACTTTGATCTTCTGACAAATTAAAGTGATCTCCACGTCTCCTTTATTAGACTGTAGGACAGTAACGTGTTTAAATGTATCCAGTTAAAAGCTGCAAAAATACCTTGAATCTAACAGAAATCTATGGATAGAAGTCTTTGGGAAAAGTCTTTGGCTTTCTATCCTGACCTCTGCAGACGTTATTCGTGCTTTTTTCCGGCTCAGTCACATTTTGTGTCATCTCGAATAAGAATTTGGGTTTAATCTGTAACTCTTAGTCACACCATGTTTTAGAACAGAGGCTTATTTATAACCTTTTCTATTTCAAAGGTTCATAAACAAATAAAAGCATATCATTAAGTCAGCAAATGTAAAACCTTGGATACACGGGTATTTTAGGTACAGTATTTAGCAACAGAGGCTAAACAGTTGAGTTCAACTAACCCTGGTGTGTGGGTCCCTGTGTGTTCCCATTACTCTGGCTCTGCTGGGGCTCCTGGGGACCAAAGAGGTGTTCTGAGTTCGAATCTTGCCAGACGGATTCTCTGGTTTTGGCCCAGGCCAAACGCCTTGATGTGGAATCTACGGATCAATCAAGCATACCGTCTGTCAACAAGATGGCTATTAAAAGGTTGTAAACCAGAATTACTCACAAATGTGCGTGAACGGTTCTATAACTATATTTCAAAGTGTCAGCAGTACCACATTTGTAAGAGTGTAACGGAGTCTCTGAATGCAAAGTAAGACTTGCAAATGTGTCCAGTAATCTAAAAATCTGCTTTCAAAATCAGTGTGTGTTATCAGATGACATATTTGTAAATATGTCTAGATTTTCAGCACACTTTTTATCCATTTATTTTAGCATTTTGTTCAACTACTAAGTGATCCCCTTAACTAATTAGTTCAAATGTTTATTTATTTTGGAGGTAAGATGTTAAATTTTTTATTCACCTCTTCTAACCAATTTGAAATTATTCATTATTATTGCTTGTTATTTCAAGCGTTTAATTGATAGTCCAGTATTTTAGCTGCTTTCCCCATTATTACAGTATATTCATTCTGAATCTAAAGAAAGGCGACGCACCTAGACCAGTACTGACTTCCACTGCCAGAGCTCCACTCTCCATTTCTCTGGTTGGTTTGATGCGGTCAGTCAAAGAAGACTGACGACTCTACAGCAACATCAGCAAAAGACAACATACACCTGCAAACACAGAAAAACACTTTTATATTTAATAATTCATTTAATATGCACTTAAAACATGAATACGAATCATTGAAAACAAAGCAACTATATAAAGAAAAGATGAATGATGTTAGTAAATATATTAATGTATTTAACTGTTAGTTACTAATGATCACTTGCAAAACAGAAGCAATACAAAATATAATACATGGAAAGTAATACAATAGAGAATATTAGTTATAGCAGATGCTGTGCTGTATTAGTAGGCTCTAGCTGAAACATGCAACCGAAAAACATACAGTACACAAGAGAGTAGATAAAAGATCTGAATCACTAGTACAACTATCACTTTTGGACAGTATAAAGAACGTGTACACACAGATACTAATCCTGATTTAGTATCAATAGGAAACAAGGGACAAGTCTGAGCAAACATCTACAAATATAAAACCAAATGGCATCACAAAATTTGTTGTAAACTCCTAGCACGTAGCAAACAACGGTGTAGTTTAACAACAATTCTTACACAAGTGACTTCTTCAGAAAACTTTGCATCTTTACTTTAATGTGCTTCCTGATAATTACCATTTGTGCAGTAAAGACCAGTTCTAGAGGACTAAAGTAGAGGGAAGCTGCTTTGTAGTTAGATGAGAAGAAGAGAAGTGGCCTTTATATAATTGCTTGAAAGTATTAACTTTTGGTTAATAAAGAAAAATGAGAGGTTAAAGCTGTCATCATAATATTTAGGGCCCATGCAAAAATCTACTGTCAGGGTTCACCAAAGAAGTGTAGTGTCAGTTCTGCTGACACAGGGCAAACTAATGTGATGATTCATCTGCAAAAATGTACCCAGAGGTGTAAAAAGTTCTTTGGGTGATCTACTGACTGTCTTTCAAAAATGATGAGGGACTGAGGGATCGAGTTATTTCCCAACAAAAATGACACAGTATGAAGAGAAATGAGAGGACACTGAAAAAGAATCAATATGATTTTCTATAAGGCAAATTGCAGGGACAGGGATTGCAGGAAATGGTGAGGACTGAGACTCCATCAGAGCACAGATTTTACCCAGAGCAGCGTCTCCGCACTTAACAGCCAACCCGTACAAAGTGTAGAAGAACACCAGACGTTATTTGCCATGAGAGCCCAAGTCGTTTGTCTGTTAATCAAGGTAAGTTACTGCGCCAGGGTGTGTAAATGGGTGCATCCGTCTGTTTTTTTCCCTGCAAGCAGTGTGAGGCTGCTTGTATTTATTAAAGTCTGACACACTAACACAATCAAATTAACAGCTGCATTTTGGCAGACATTTGAATATGGTATATATAAAAACCTAAGCTAAAAATCTTCATGAAAATCACTCTGTGTGCACACTGCTGAGAAAAGTAAATAAATAAATAAAACCAAAACAGATTTTTTTAATTATGTACCAACCTCCCGGCCAAAAGGTGACTAAAAACTTAACATTCTACTTCTAAGTAAGTAAGTAAAGTTTATTTATATAGCACCTTTCACAGACATGTGTCACAAAGTGCTTTACAAGGTAAAAACACAATACAGTCATAAATACATCATAAAAACTCTGGTCTAATTAAAAGCTTTTTGAAATAAAAATGTCTTTAGCTGCTTTTTGACGGTCTCCACTCAGTCTACTAACCCCTAACCCCTACTTCTGCTCAGTTTCACAAGTACTAGTGTTACTGAAGAGCAGAAAGGGGCTTAGGGAAGAGATATAAGACGAAAGGTCACAGCTTTGAGCCATCCACCTGTTACAGTTTCCCACTCGGTTGCAAATAAATCAAGAGTTCAACTGGCACAAATCCCACAACCAACACCTCGTTGTTGAATCCAAAAATTTAAAAAAAAAAAAAAAAAAAAGCCAAAAGAGGGTTTTCCTATTAAGTATTAGTAAATCTGTCCTGTTATTTAAGCATTTGACCTCATTACATGTGTATTTGAAGGATTTGCCTTTTCAGAGCTCATAAACACCCTGAAAGACAATCAAAACCTTTTTAAAGTGAGTCAATGGATTTGCAAGTTTAAGAGTTTTAGTCCAATTACAGAAATGAGCACAAGTGAAGATATGCAGCTGTGCAACAACACAAATGATTTTCATTGAGTTTGTTTTCTTCTCAGATCTATAATTTTAAAAATTAAATCTGTTAAAATGCTGCAGTTACTGGGACACAACAATCAAAAGCATCTTAGATTAATATATGAATTTCTTAATGTATAATACTGACTTTGATAAACACCTAGCATTACATGGCATACAAAAAAAGAAAAAAAACAACAATGTGCACATGACACAGTTACTGTTTGACCTCAATACACGGGCAGATTGGTATCTGATGGCAAATAATGTTTTGCGTTTTGTGTATACCGTACAGGTTAACTGTAACACAGATTTCAGGTTTGCAATAAAGACAGCTGCGGGAATCCTGCCTCCACCCCAGCTGTCACATGACTTTAACTCTGAAAAGTTGCAGAATTCAAAATTCACCAGAGAATATGTAAGGAAAACAAAAAGCATCAACATTATGAGCGAGCAGGCAACTATCCTGCAGGAAAGCATTAAAAGGGGGAGGCAAGACACATCCCGAGAGAAGAGAGCTGTAAGCAGTTAGTAAGAACTGATGAAGATGATCGGACTGGTGACTATAAACGTTTTTAAGCTCAGTTAAATAAATTCAACTTGCCAATGTGGTGAAATAGCCTTAGAAACAATTACAAATCCAAAAGTACATGTGACTGCGCACACTCAAACACTTCTTAAACAAATAGAAGTCAAACCCAAACAGCGAGTCAAAACGGATGTTGTAAAATTCTCTTTTAGTTGATTAGATCATTATCAAGCAAAATGAACACACACCGATTGTTTCTGTACTCTATGGTGCCACTTAAAAGTCACACAATAATTTGATTAAGAAGTTGACTGAATGCAGGCGTCGCTCTGGAGTTGATGTTTTGTCTACTAAAAATATATGGCTATGTGTATAGGTGGACCCGGGCCTTTCATTTTCCATTTCAAGTTAGAGCAGAATCCAAAGAAAGTATGAAAATAAAACTATGCAAATTTAACTTTTCTGTGTGACACTTTGTTTTCACTTTTTGCAGCTACGTAACTATTAATACTAAAATTACCCTATAACATTTCAGCTCTTAGCCATTTCTACATGAAGGAATGGGTGAAAAACGTGACTTGCACAGCAAAATATTAAATTTCTTAAAACGCTTTTTTAAAAGCTTCCAGACAATAAAGAACTAAACACATTAAAACTCGGGATGCCAATATAGTTGTGTTGTAAATCTTAAGGTCTTCACTAAGTGCATTATTTGTTAGCTACCCTACTTGGCAAAACAGCTATAACACCAAGAATGCTAACAGGCTGGTGTGCAGTTTGCTAGCAATGTGGCTAATCATCAACACAGGCAAGTTAATGAACAGCTACCTTTACATTTCACAGTAAATAATACAGCTTCAAAAGGAATTTACTGACTTTCAGAATGTAACTGTATGGTATATGTATCCTGCTGCGCAGCTATTCATTTTTTATTCCAAATACTGACCTGACTTTACTTACAAGAGCCGAGTATTCACAATTTTAACACCTAGGACTAGGTTTCTAACAGTTCTTGTGCTGAGTCACTTTTACTGATAAAGTCCACTGTGTAAAAAGTTACCCACTAAAAACTAAAGCTCTGAGCTAAAAGTCAAATAGTGCTCATGGGGTTATTGAAGGGAGGAGGAGAGTGATGGAGAGGAAGAGGCAGAAGCCTGGAGGAGCATAAAGCCAAATCTAAAAGAGAACGTGTGAAACAGGAAACGAGTGTTTAGAATGAAGAACAGAACAACTTCCTGTCCGAGAGAGAGCGAGAGAGACAGACGGAGAGAGAAAGAAAGATGAGGGGTGAGCGAGGGACAGCTATTTTTAGAATCCTCTTGTAAATGCAAAACAAAGTGGACAATCTGAAAACAGCTGCAAGCACACAGACAGCACGGACAGAATGAATCAGCTGCTTTAAAACACATCAGTGACACAGCAAGAGTGACACAGGAGCAGTGGCTAGCAGGTCAACCACTCTTCATCCTCCAAGTCATCTTTAACTCAGAGTGCCCTCAGTTCCTCATAATTTAAAGAAGGTCATAAAGAAATTTTAGCGTTGCCCTTTAGAGATAACAGCAGTCATTACAGAATTCAGCTTTGACATTCGCAACACTTCCAGCGACAGGCTCTTTTGAATTACGATTTTTTTTTCAAATATAAAACAATTCCATTTAAAACTCAAGACAAGCTGATGCTGTGGTCACAGAGCTTCCATTAAAGCAAGTCATACATCAGACTGAACCAGCAAAGCCTAAGCCTGCAGCAGCATTTATGAAGCTCCGTCAACTCAACAATGCAGTGACCATGACAAAAAAGAAAAAAAAAAAAAACTAGTAAATGCTGATGCAGGAGTGTGAAGTCTACATTTTCATACACCGCATGTTGCTACTTAAGATGCAGAGAAAAGGATTCTGCATCCAATTTGGAATATTAATAACTAAACACAATTTTCTACCTAGAAATGCCAACGTTTTTCTTGCCAAGATTCTGCCAATGCCAAGATTCCAATATCTGACATGGTTAATTAATAAAAACTGAAATGTTTAAAAACGCTTATTTTTCCTCATATGAGAGGTTATTTAGTTGGTCCACAGTCTTAAACAAGCCATTGTAGCTCTAAGAGTCAGAGCATTTTCCTCATATGACCATATTTGAGATATCGGCTCTCTGTGACATCATACAGATCCAAGAGCAGAAAAAACCCCAAAACAAAACAACTATAACTGAGTTTTTGGCATCATTATTTTAACTTTGGTTATTTCTAATATGACATACATATGCATTAAAGGCCGCACATAAGCAAAGGAGGTCAACCAGCGCACACCTCACGCTTATAGACAAAAGACGATCGAGAGTTTGCAGTTAGGGCTCCTCGGCTCTGGAATGACCGCCTTTTGACTGTCTTCTTTTAAATCGCTGCTGATGACTGATTGTGAAACGTTTTTTGTACGTTTTAGCATAGATTTTATATATAAACATCTTTGGCTTAACTCCATCTTTTCTTTTACCTTACAGATTGTTATTGCTGTCTTTAAGATATTCATTATACTGGAATCACACTGCATCTTATTTACATTTTGATGTCTTGCCTGTCCCATCTGAATTTAGATGCAAATCCTTTTTATAATTTCTCCCCACCTTGTTTTTTTTATTCCGTGTTTCTGTGAAGCCCTTTGTAACACTGGTTTCGAGAAGTGCTGTACAAAGAGATGTTATTACTACTTATTAACATTTACACTTCATTTCTCCCTTTGTCCAAACTAAAGATTTTTTTGGTCAACACATAAAACAAAAAAAGCAGAAGATGACCATAAGTGAGAATCATCTGGTCATTCTTCTTAACAAAACAGCACTATCAATTAATATCGAAATCATTCAAATGGCTTTATTTCAGCTCTATGTCGAGTTTAAATACGACACTTCTTTCACATCTGCTTCACTGTTGAGAAGTGACTGCAGCGCAGATATTAATATCTAGTCTTCAAGATCCAGTTTTGAACTGGAATTTTATGTTTTAAAAAATGACTCAAGCACAGGAAAACTGAATGAGGAACTAATGAAATACTTAAAACACTTAAAAATACTTTAAAAATATAATAAAGTTATTCTGGGATTTCTTATCTCTATAATAAAAGTCATTTCAGTTAATATTATTTTAGGGTATTACAAGATCTGAGCTGGCCCTGGAAAAGGACGTTCTGGAAATCAAAACAATGTAGGCGACTGAATAATATACGTAAATTTATTATTGGAGAAAGGAAAAAAGACACATTTAGCTTTAAGAAATGACTCCTCTTTGAGTTGTATTACATTTCAGCAAGGGTAAATCTTGGTTGTCCAATAATCTGTTTAAAATATCAACTTTTTCTGGCTTTTCTCTGTTTTATCTGAAAGTAAACTAGTCATCTCTGAGAGAAGAGGATGACCCACTGACTGCAGGAATATTGAGCCTCAGTGTTAAGTTAACCTGTCGACTCTGACAGAAGCCAGACTCAGAGGTCGAACTGCAAAACGCAACACAAGCCTCCACTTTTTCCAGGATCGGCGTGGTCACCGTACACGGCGCAATGATAACAGAAGCATTACTCTGTGGAACGCTCGTGAAGCATGTGAGGCGACAAATAAAGTCGGCGTGTTCAACTTGACATATCTGTACAGGGGACAGTTGAGCACTTGGATTTCATAGACATATTCTGTAAATACTGCACTATATTTAACACTAGTTTTAATGTAAATTCAAATACTGAATAAAAACTTCACAATAGCTTTAATATATACTTTTAAAAAATGATGACTGTGGTCATTTTCATGCAAAAATATCAAACATTTTATAAATGTGGGGATTTACTGCTTGCCCTGAAATAGATTTACTGAATAATTTCAAGGTTTAATGCGTTGCAGGTGAGAAACTGACATTTCTTACATGTTACCAAGCAATCGGTGAATGCATTTGGAAATTAACCAGCAGACTGACATTCAACAATGCAGAAACAGAACAGAAACCAGCTCCAACTTAACCACCTGAGTTGGAGCAAATGTGTTTAAACATGAATACATCACTGCTAATAATAGCACGTCATACCGCCACAGGTACTTTGCCTACTTTAGGCATCTCTAGTTTTGGCACTTAAAAATCCTTTGCTCAGGAAGCTTCCACCACTTGTAGCTTTGGTACTTTTACATAACTACGCCACAGAATGCACTGCAGGTGAAAGCATTTCCATTTTCTAAACTAAATCACATATTTCAGCCTGAAGAGCATGATGGTGAAGTTTGGTCTTTTCAACATTATTACTACTATTTGTTAATAAGTTACTATATTAGCCTGACCCACAGCATTTACAGTAATGTGGACATTTAAAAACATAAGATACATTTTTACAAACAAACCCTGAAGTTATTAACATTAAAATGATTATTAATAGAAAAAGATAAGCTTAGTTTTTTTTTATATATACATTGCAAAAAAGTAAGTAGGTAAACCAAAGATCATTTTGGTTTAACTAAACAAAAAGGAACTTTTCATAGATAAGACTTTAACAAGGAGGCTGATGATCAGTTGGTAAACTTTTCTGCTGTCGCGTCATAGTGAATTCTGTTATTTTGATTTTAGACTGATTGCATTTCCCAAGGTTCAAAAACACACTAATAAAATCATCTGACGCTAAAGTTTCCTTCAGAAATGTAACTCTGCATTCAGCTATGTGGACTAGGTACACCTTTAAGTGATCACAAACAGCAGCAGCATTTCAGAGCCCGCAATTCACTGCACAGCCCGACAGCTTGTTAGTCAATAAGCTTTTTTAACACGCCACAGTTTGCAACACACTCACTCACGCACGCACAGATGAAGATCTATCTTACACCCACTGAAGGGTCACTTTTCTTCAGATATGTGCGGTTTGAACACCATCCAACCGACTTTAAACCCACTTTTCAAGCCTGCGCAGCCTCTCTTCTAAATCGTCAGCAAACTTTCTTCTCCTGCTGTAAACTCAAGCCCACTTGTTGATCCGTTCACTCGTTCCTGCTCTGTTATGACACGAAGGACAGGGCTGACAGCAGCCTCACCAAAACTCTCAAACAGCCGCAGAGCAGTGGGCATTGGCGCCGTGAGCGCCCCGGTCACTCACCGTCATGTTCCTCCGCAGTTTGCGCCTCAAATCCCAAAGTGTCAAAGTTGACCAAACTTTTCTAATAAACACTCCAACATTCCCGCTTCCGCTTCCTGAAACCTGCTGAAGCAGTGACAAGTAGCGTGCGAGGAGGAGGAGGACGGCGACGGGGAGGGCAGGAGGTGTGTCCTCAGAAGGGTACGGCGGAGGAACAGCGACCCCTGCCGGACCCCCTTTTTCTTCACATATCCTAGCTTGTCGTCTTTAATGGCTACTGTTGTCTTTAATATTTACTGACTGCACACATAATGTAATATCAGCTAGAATCCAGTGAGGTTAAAAGAATCAAATGCCTTGTTTTTGAAGTACAAACACACACACATATATATGTAAAAAACAACCTCACATTACTGCTTTAACTCATTTTAACTAGTCACAGAAGATCTTGTAAGGCTCCCTGTAACCAACATTTTCTGCAGGATTGGGTATTAAAATTATTTTGTGAAATAATTTCACAGAACTTTATTAATCCCAAAGAAAACAACAATCATTGAATTAAAAAGATATAGAATACGTTGATCAGTTAGTGAATACAAAATATATTAATTATTAATCATTTAAAATGTAAAAAAGTACACACACACACACACACACATATCTATAATTAAATTTTTTTTTATTTAAAATATCCCCATTGCTTTCTCATATTTCTTGCTTTGCCCACCAAAGTGTTATGCAGTCTAATCGCTATTGATTTTTTCCCCCCCAGGTTTAGTTTGTAATGTAGTTTTAGTTCACTGTAAATGCGTAGCAGCAATTGAAAGGTTGCTGGTTCGATTCCATCTCAAGACAGCACTCACCTTTGAGGGTGCATTAATAAGTGCTCCTGGTGTATAACCTTGCCAAATCAAACATGGAGACCTACCTGCTGTTGTGACCCTTCGGGGAAGGGAACAGCTGATTTATTTCAGTTTACTTTAATAACGTTGCCAACTGACAAACACTCCAACAGAGAGAAAACCCGTTGGTGATACCAGTAAAATCTGTATTATTTTAGCTTAATAACTGCAAACATTTAAATCAAAACAACGTGCTTTTATTTTAATTAATCAGCTGACCACTTCATCTCAAATTTTTAAAAGGCTAATAGCAAAAACACCTGCATAATTCTTTCTAACTTGCTAAGATTTTGGTTTATGTATCCAGAAGAAAAATACAACTTTTCCTAAGTGTGACTTTGGGCTGCTCCTTCTGACATGATCACCTTACATCGACTGAGTAAACGCGCGAAATATCAGGATACTTTCAAGGTGGCAGTTTTATGACATGAGATTTGGGTCATGCAACAAGACAAGGACCCAAAGCATGTACGCAACCAGCAACAGAATGACTGAAAGAAGGAGAAAAAGCAGATTTTCCAGACTTTACTGTTAGGATTTTGCTTTAACTATTTCTGTGACATGACCTGAATATAAGCATTTGCTTATATTACCCAGCTGGTGCTGTGACTGATCACTCAGTGTGGTGAAAAAGAGCTATGAGAAGTACACTTTAATCAGACAGCATTTGTCAATAATTAGACTTGGCTCAAGATCAGATTGATGAGAAATCAATTCAGATACTTCTCAAGTGTTTAGATTTTTTTTTTTTTTGTATAAAAGTCAGTGTAGAGGCTAAATGTTCACTTCTTGTTTTTATTATTCATAGATGTTCTGAAGAATTCAAAGAAACATTTGATTTGAACTTTTTAATCTGCAGTACCAACATATGAGCACCAGATGGAAACCAAACACTATTGCAGTGCAGCTGATCTGCACTGAGAGGCTTTGTTGATGCCTGTTTTCAAGTTCTAACACGTCCCCTCACACGTGATAAGGATCCTAGATTATTTGCATTAAACTATACAGATCAGATGGAGCACACCTACACCCATTTTAGTAACCATTAGGGTCCGACCAGGTGGGGCGTTGACACCTGTTCTCATCAATTTGTATATCGATGACCTTTCTAACAAACATGAAACAAGCATGATGCTGGATGGATGGTTATTAATGATCCTTAGAGCACGACAACCAAGGAGGACAAGAAGCTAGTTTTTTTCTCTCAGGGAGACAAAAGTCAGATATTTGGGTCACATAATCAGGAATGAGCTTTGTAATAATGATGATGATGATGATGTGCAATGCACGAGCACTTTAAAACACCTGTTTTTAGAGCTTGCTGTACTTCATTTGTGTTAAAAGCAAATGCTTCAGGTGGCATGTGACACTTTGAGGATCTTGCTCAAGCTTCCAAGATGAATAGAGTCTGAGTATTTATAATTATACTCTTCCCAACTGTAATGCCTTGCTGAGTAATTGTTTGTATAAACATACATGTCGATTAAGTGATTCTAAAAACGCGGCCTATGCTTTAACTGGCACAAGATATTCCTCCTGCCCCTGGAAACACTGTAAACATTGCCCGTTTGTGCAGTGATCGCTTGTGATTGCATTTTTGCATTACTGCATTCATACTGTTACTTTTTGTGTATTGAGATGCATCAGAAGTAAAGTTTCCCTATTTAAAGTTTTTAAAAATGTCAAGAATATTTCAGCTACGCCTCCAGAAGGAATCTGCTGTTACTTTGAATGTCATGTGGGAACACGTTGAGTTATGACAGTTTGAGTCACACCTGCCAAAAGAATGAGAAAGAAAAAAACTTTTAAAAAAATAGTGTAGGGGACTGACTGTGATTGGATGTTTGTTCTGCAGCTACTTCCTGTGGTGCTTCTGCTTTATGCCGCAACATGTTTCTAAAAACCAGTCTTCTTCCTCTTGGTGTCACGTGTAAATATGGAGCTGCCTTCAGTTTGCTTATTTATGACCATCATATTATTTTTGAAGGCATTTTAACTACATTAAAGCTGAATGCAGTTCTGCTCTTGCAGAGCTGTTTGTCTTGTTTCTAGAGTTGTGCGATGATTTTATTCTCTATAATTTCATTTCTTTTTTTTTAAGGGGTGAACTTCTTTGTTGTTATGTGTTCTAATGAATCTTTGTTGTCTGTTTACTTCTCTGTTTATTAATTCAGGTGTGGCCTGGATACTAGATACTATTGTGTGCGTTTTTTGCATGAATAAGGCAATCTGACCTTCTACATACACACACAGACGCCCACACACACCTGGCAGTATGGAATATTGATGATTATTCAACAGTGAGTTTCTGTGCTGTTTGTGAGCTTTGCTCCAAAGAGAAGATTCATTCATTTTGGTTGCTTCAGCATCCTGTGAACATGTCAGGTAAACATAGTACACCTTCTGCATTTAAAATGCAATAAAACTCTAAGCGTGGACCTCACTAAAAGACATTTAAAGCAATAAAAATCCATCAAGCAGAAAAAGAGAAAACTTTGATTCTTTTTTTCATTATTATCACTGCTATAAATCTGATCGGATAAAGTTTCATATTTATTTAAAGCTGAACTAAGCAGCAGACAGACTGAAGCATTGATTGTGTGTTAACCATTACCTGTCAGATGGTTCAAACCGGTGGACAGACACAGGTCCTCCACAGTTACTGGGTAACCACCTAGCAACCATTCTATCATCACCATAGCAGCGTCTTCACCGCAGAGCAGCCTGGTCCAAAGTCCTCTGCTTTTTTCTTATTGGCCTACTGGTTTCCTCCAGCTCTTCTTCTGTTCTCTATTGACTTTGTCAAACATGTAGTGGAAACATTCCCTATGATTATGTTTGACCAAGACTGACCTAATACTAGAAAATACTTTTATGGGCCATCGTTGAAGAAAAAAGTTTTTTTTTATATAGAGAGATCATTGTTCTTAAGACAAAGAGGGGAGACGCAGTAACTGTTTTAAAACAGGGATAAAGGCAGAAATTTTTAAAGACATTTCTAATGTTGCTCCAGATTGTTCAAGTGGCAAGACAATTCCTCCAACCTCAATACCCAACATCGGGGGGGGGGGGGGGGGGGGGGGGGGCATTGTGGCTCAAGAGTTGGGAGTTTGCCTTGTAATCGGAAGGTTGCCTGTCCAAGTCTCGGTTGTTGTGTCCTTGGGCCGTTGTCTACTGGTGGTGGCCAGTGTCGCCAGTGTCCGACAGCCTCGCCTCTGTCAGTGCGCCCCAGGGTGGCTGTGACTGGAATGTAGCTTGTCATCACCAGTGTGTTAATGTGTGTATGTGAATGGGTGGATGACTGGATGTGTAAAGCGCTTTGGGGTCCTTAGGGACTAGTAAAGCACTGTACAAATACAGGCCATTTACCATCTCAGCCTCCTCATGTCCTTCTAAGCTCTCATTAAGACTGTTGCATTCGAAAGCACTATCACTAGCCATGAGTCATAATAAACCTCTGACATCGTAGATGAACATGGCAATATCAGGTCACCTCTTTTCTATAGAGAGTCACGGTCATGTACGTCTGATCAAGCCTCATCATTAAGGTCCTGAAGAACTAGTATAATATGTTGTCCTGATTGAACTGATTGGATCAAGTTCATGTGCCACAGTTGCAGGTCTGTACACACACCTTTTAAAAAACAATTTTAAAAAATTTCCATTTATACTGAGTTTTATCGCATTCACTTAGCTCTACAAACTAACTGGCTTTATAGAGTAAGACGTTGACTATGTTACTGAACAGTAATGTGGGTCTGTTGTGGAGAAGAGAGAATGTAAAGTGAACTTGTTGAATAACTCGTTGTGTGACCAAAGGAATGAGTTTACAGATACAAGTGGCAAAGAGGCCCTTTGTTACTTCAGAGGGGTTTAGAGGAGAGCTGCTACTTTTCCACACTGAGCATCTTACCGGGATGCTTCCTGGATGCTTCATAGGTGTTTCAGGGATCTCCGGCTGCGTGGAGACCCTGGGGCAAATCCAAGGCATGCTGTAGGGAAGGTCTGAGCTGGCCTGGAAGTGCCGCGATGCCCCTCAGTGCAAAGAGCTGAAGGAGATAACTGGGGGGAGGAAATCCCAGATCTGGATAAGTGGCACAAAATGGATGAATGGATGGAAAAGGTCAGATAATTTAAACTCAACAGTAATCTGAATACAAGTAATCCAGGTACAGACAAAATATTTACAGGCACACAAGTTTTTGTTCGTTCTTAGAGCTATTGAGTCTTTCCTCTACATGTTTATTATATACATAAAGAATCAAACAGCACTAGGACCCATCTATGAGTATCTCCTCAGCAGGAGATTGGAGGTATTTTTGTTAATTATTCATGAGAAAGAGACGGGGTCAGTCACATTTCAACAGCTCAAGATGTTGTTACCTGTCAGACAAGTGAGCTGTGATTCAGAGCCACAGGTGAGAAGCTGTCGCCTAATCATTTACAAATCCTTTACGTTTAAAAACAGACAGCAATGATAAGTCTTTGAGGCCTATAGTGACCTCAATCATCACATGCAACACTCGCCTTCCAGCAGTAAGTTTAAATCTACGCATGCGTAGATGTTGTGGCGACAGATGGTCAACTCACCTCACAAAAGACAGAGAGAGGGAGAAAGAGAGAAAGAGAGAGACTGGATGGCACAAATGGAAGATTTGTCACGTGATCCCCGAGGCCGTTTTAATGACGCAAGCACCATATGGCGCGTGCCAGGAGGGCGGGGCCTCAATATGCTAATTACCCCCACCAAACCCCGCTGCGTGTGTGTACTGAGTATAAAACCAGCAGCATCCCACACACACCTCAGAAAGCTCATAGCAGATCACGCACAATCACGCACGGACACGCAGACAGAGCGCGCGGGATGCGTGCGATCTGACATACAGCGGCTCATTACAGCAGGTAGGTTCATAACTGAATAATAATCAATATGCGAATTCCTCTGGTTGCTGGGTCTCGGCGTTGTCTGACCTTGGGAATGATGAATATGGTTTCTTATTTGTGATTAATTTGTTTTTTTAAATTTTTTAAATTAATTATTAGAACGTTAATGATCACTTTACTTACCAATGAATAAAATAGCCTATTTCGTCTCATCTAATGTATAGACAATTAGAAAGGACAGTTTAAAAAAGCAAAAGCCTGTAATTTTTGTTTTGTAATAATTAAAATTAGTTTCCTTTTTCCTTTTTTTTTTTTTGGTTTATATATTATATATTTGAGTTTTTATCCTGTTTGTTGACCAATCTGTTACACACTTTTTCCTAAAATAAAAAACGTAATTTAATTATTAATCCGTTTAGTTTCGATTGTATTTTATATTCGTGTTAGTACCGAATGTCTGCTCACCTGCAGCCGTCTGTCGGTCTGTTAAACTAACGGAACCAGTCAGCAGAAAGAAAGTTTTATTATTATTATTTTATTACTATTATTATTGTAACTTCGCCTTATAAAAAACTACACTTTTTATCAATAAGCTGTAACACAATGCCTTTCGCATTTCGCACACTTTGTTAAATACTTTAAATGTTTTTTTTTTAATATATATATTTATTTAGAGTTTCGATATATTTTAAACGCTTTCTGTTAAATCATTAAACAAAATAATTCTGAACAGAGACGTGATTGCGTCTCTCTGGAGGCAGTTTGCAATCCTTTGCGCGGGTGTTACCGACAGATTCTAATATCTAAATATGAAAACACACCTTATAGCTAATTGTGCAGCCATTCTTAACACCGCAATTTTCTTTTATTACATTATTTTTTCTTGTGTAGAGATGGTACTTTTGTCTGCACATTTTATGTTTATATTTGGCATTTATATTTAATATTGGATTCGGTTCAACACAGGATCTTTCTTTCTGTCTTTCAGTGGCTAAATTAAAATGTCCAATTGCTCCTTTAATTTAATCGTCTTTGTTCTGTTTTATTTAAATAAAGACCATCTAAATAAAATTCTACCCAAATGTTCTAAAGTCAGGGACTAAATCTTAAAATCCCAAACTGTTAATTGTTCTCTGTTCTGTTAAGCTTAAGTGTGACAGCAAACTTTCAGGAGTGTTTTATTATTCTTTAATATCAGCTAAAATTGTTTTCCATCAGAAATCAGCATCATGACGAGGTCTGTGCTGGAGGAGCAGATGTCAGTGGAGTCGGATGAGCAGCAGGAGCTCTGCAGCCCTGCAGAAAGAGAGAGGAGTGCAGAAGAAGTTACAGGTGGAGGAGGGGAGGAGGAGGAGGACTGCCTCCATCATCTAGAGGAGGATGAGGAGGAGGATGAAGAGGAGGAAGAGGAAGAAGAAGAAGACGGGGAGAGCAAACCCAAAAGGCGAGGGCCCAAGAAGAAGAAGATGACAAAGGCTCGTCTGCAGAGGTAGATTCTCTTTTCCTCTGCTTGCTCTCAGTGTGATGTGAATGGTAAATGGTAAATGGCCTGCATGTGAAAGCAACACTTTCAAGTTAAAAATTAAAAATCCAAAGTTGCACTAGCGGAAATCTCACAAGGTTCAACCTCTGTAAAGCAGGACCCATTCAGTAGAAATCACTTGCATTGGATTAAACTATTAAAAAGACACAAAACTGCATAACAGGAATAAAATATTCAAAGGATGGTTGAAATTCTAGTTTTATTTTTTGTAGTTTTCTGCATTTTTTTATGATCACACTTATAGAGATCGATAGATAGATCTATGCTTTATAATGAAGGTCAGTGTTTTGGCTCACATACATACATACTGTATGCACAATAATTGCTTTAGCATGTACTTAGTCTCATCCTCAGCACACACACAGCTGATGTCAAAAGGCTCTGTGTGTGTGTGCTGAGTCATTGAAGAAATAGCAACTTATAGCTTACAAATTAAATAGAAACATAACTGGATACATAAATAAATAAGGGGAACAAAGAAATGTGCTGAGGGTCATTTTCACAGGTTCCTCCCACAGTTTAATGAAGTCCCTCACTGAACCTGTCACTACAGGCGGCTCTGTGTTGGAGCTCATATTGAATAAAGCCATCTGCCACAATCTTCTCTGGAAAACATGTTTTTGTTCAGATTTTGATTAGCAGAAAATTGTTACGTACATTTGATCAGTAAGTGCTTGCAAAATACCAGAACACAGAGTAAAATCAATGTGAGACAACATGCAACGTTTTACACCTACATACAATTGTTTGCAAACTTATGCAAAAGGTTACTGAATAAAAATGAACACTAATAAGATGTTTCAGATGAAATGAAAGATAACCCAGCTAACAATGAATCTGCTTCATGTATTTTGGAGGTTTAAGGTCCGTCGGATGAAGGCTAATGCCCGGGAAAGAAACCGCATGCACGGCCTGAACGATGCCCTGGAGAGTCTGCGAAAAGTCGTCCCCTGTTACTCCAAAACGCAGAAACTATCAAAAATTGAGACACTGCGCCTCGCCAAGAACTACATCTGGGCCCTGAGCGAGATACTGCGCTCTGGAAAGGCACCTGACCTCATGAGCTTCGTCCAGGCACTCTGCAAAGGTAAATCCCACCTGACAATAACAGACTACACTGGACTGGACCGAAGGCTGACCCAGTCTGGTCTCTGATTATGAAACATAAAGAGACAACAAAGGTTTTTACCCAGGAAGCATTTTCCCATTGGGCACAATGAGCATGTGTACTCCTTACACTCTTTAGTGTGACAGTTTAGCTGATAGATGAGACTGTAATACAGCTTTTTTTACAACAAATATTTATAAGTGTCACAGTAGGAGCAGCACAGGTAAAATTAATGATGTCTCATGAGAAGGTAGTTTTTGTAATGAATGAGTGTGGTTCAACGAGGTGAAGTCGTCAATACGTGTAATGCAAAATAACAAAATTCCTGAAAATCATAAAGAAATTAGTTAGATAAATGTATAATGTCTCGGGTGAATGTGTTTAGTGAGGTTTGAGGTTTAGCTCATTGGTTCATCTACTTATTCATAGTTTACTGGTGGATGCATGCAGATTTTTCTGGGATGAGGTCATCTGATTTCATGTATAAGATTATGTCTATTAAACTAGCCCTGTATGTGTTTAAAAAAAGAGAAATTACTTGACTGCAAGCAGCAGTACTAATTAGACTTTTTTTAAAATAACCTTGTAGGTGTTATTATGGAACTACATTTTGGCATAACATCTCTGCGTTTTGTTTGCCTGTGTTTTTTTTACATAAAATAATAAAATTAGTTAATTAGTCACAATTTTAAGATTCTCAAAAAATAGCATCAATTAATATGTACTGGCATTTATTAACAGCTATTACAGCATACAGTTATAATATTTAAATTCAACTTAATAAAAAATAATATTACAGTGCATGGATGATTAGTTAACTAGTGCTTCTATTACATTTAATAGCAGGTATTCATATTTATTAACATGTATAAATGAACCTCGTGACAATAGACTGATACCAATAAACTGTGTTTATAGTCATTAACAAGCATTGACAAGCACTAATTATTAACTATTTAATACTATAAAGAAATAATGACCAGTATGTATTGATCAGTATTGGCTAATCATTGTCCTTCTATTGTCAGGTCTGTCTCAGCCGACCACTAATCTGGTGGCGGGCTGCCTGCAGCTTAACCCTCGGACGTTCCTGCCAGAGCAGACTCCAGATCTGCCGGCTCACCTTCCCCCTGTCGGTGCCAGTTCCTACCCCGGACATTTTCCCTACCAGAGCCCCGGGCTTACGGCCGGCCTGCCCAGCCCTCCCTATGGCACCATGGACCCCTCTCACATCTTCCACCAGGTCAAAGGTCAACCCTACGGCCCACTGGAGCCCTTCTTTGATGGCGTCCTCGTGTCGGACGGCCCGGCGTTTGACCCGCCGCTCAGCCCACCACTCAGCATCAACGGGAACTTCTCCTCGTCCTTCAAGCACGAGGCCGTCGCAGCCACCGATTACGACAAGAGCTTCTCCTTCAGTGTGCACTATGGAGGCGGGGGAGCTGGAGGACACCCTGCCATCTATGGCAGCGGGGGTTCCAACCCACGCTGTGGTGACCTACAAGTGGACGGGCTGATGGGCTTTGACGGACACTCACACCACGAGCGGCTGATGAACGCCCAGCTGAACGCCATCTTCCATGACTCCTGAGGAAGAAGAGGACGAAGGACTGAGAGACTGATGAAGACAGAGAGACCTTTGTATGGAAAGACAGTCTTGTGTACTTCTATTGTTTTAAAGCTGTCTTTCTGTCTGTCCTTGCTTTTTTTCTTTCTGTCTGCGTCAGGCTCTGCGACTCATCCTGACAACGGCGACGTCGCAAAGATGTCACCTTGATGTAACCTTCTTTGTAGCACTTCATCCTGCGGGAGACGCTCTCTGAATGTCTCGTTATTATCCATATTATCACTTAAAAATAATTAATAATCAATGAGCAATAATCTGGAGTAAACTATGCAATTTTGTTAAAAATCTGAGTGACCCTCAGTATAATAATTCCAAATGTTGAAAGAATAAAGATTTCTCTATTTTTGGGTCAGTGTGTGAGGCAGCGTTGGGCCGGTGATGGGCCGGTGATGAGCCGAAGTGTTTATGTGATTTTTACTTTTTGCTTTTTATAACATTCCTGTAGTGTTCTGTTAACATTTCATGTGACTCTTGTTCATATTTTATAAGATAGATGTTTATAAATACCTTTTATTAAAAGGGATTCAATGTGATCCGTCTCAGAGACTCTCATTATGTGCAGAAAGACAACAAAACAAATAAACACAATGTCATTACATACAAATAACATGCCAGTTTTGGTCCTGCTGTTGTTTTAGAGCAGTATATAATACTTAGTGGTTACTTTATAAAGTATACACTGTTTTTACACATTTGTGCCAGTCCTGAAGATAAAACGGGGGTCAAACACAGTACTAGCAATACATACCTAACAAAAGTGGCTAGTTGGTAGATACCTCAATGAAATACATCATTCTATATATATATTGATGTATTTTTAAGAATTTATTCAGCCTAATTAATGTGAATAATCTTTTGTTTTCTTAGTCTTTTCTGTTGGAAACACCCTTCAGTTTCAGAAAGTCTAGACCAGGGGTGCCAAACATAAGATCAGGCAAAAGACTACAACCCAGGCCACTGGACAGGTTTAGAAAATGTGTAGAAGTGCATAGTTTTGGGACTTTTAACAGTATTTTCACAAGTTATACACATTTTCCTATTGACAAATACTTCCATCCCCCATTGTATCTATACTACATCAAAGTACAAGGCTTCTGTAAATTACTGAAAACGTTATATTTAAAAATTTGGAATTACAGGACTATCTGAGCAATGACTAACCAGAACCTTCTCTGTAAGGTTACACGTTTCCTGTAGTTTCGCTGGTTCAACCAACTTTGATGTGAAGTGGCCCACGTTTTTAAAGAGTTTGACATCCTTGGTCTAGACCAGGGGTGGGCAACTCCAGGCCTCGAGGGCCGGTGTCCCTGCAGGTTTTAGATGTGTCCTTGAACCAACACAGCTGATTTAAATGGCTAAATTAGCTCCTCAACGTGTCCTGAAGTTTTCAGAGGCCTGGTAACGAACTAATCATGTGATTCAGGTGTGTTGAGCCAAGGTGAGATCTAAAACCTGCAGGACACCGGCCCTCGAGGCCTGGAATTGCCCAACCCTGGTCTAGACAAAAATACTGAAGATTAAATTTTGGAAACCAAATCAACATCCCGAAATCTGAGTTCTTATAAGGTTGCTGTTTAAGGGGTTTAAACTGAGGTTAGGTGTTTTTTTTAATGCAATGTAATGAGTGCTTAACCTGAAGAGGAAGAAATTGGCTGCTCGCAGCTATGCGAGTATTCCCACAAGATCTGATGTCATAATAACGTCACAAATTTTGCATGTGACGGCTGTGTTTAGGCTCCTTGCACAACACTAAACACACAAGGGAGAAATTCATATCTCCTTCCAGAGGAAATCATGCTAATGACATTATCACGCCAAATAAAGGACAAAACTCAGATTACAGTCTCTCTCTATCTCTCTGTGTGTGTGTTTGTGTGTGTGTGTGTGTGTGTGTGCGTGTGTGTGAAGGGCACAGATGTTCGTTCTGCAAGCAAGATTTTAATTTATGAAAATGATCTTGTTTATGCATGAGAGCCCCCCTCCACACACTGCTGTCCTGCTGAGTATTGGTGCGTGTGTGTGTGTGTGTGTGTGTGTGTAAGTCAACAGGGACAATATGGTGGCCATATCCCACCATTTAGCCTTCCTGTTGGTGGAATAAATGAAATAATAATGAGAGAAACTTCAACTAAAGCATGAATAAATCCTGGTCAGAACTCCAGAATTTAAACCACAAAGAAAAGATTATATAAGTAAAAAATATGTTTGTTTTTTTTTACTTTCATTAGACAGGACGATGTAAAAGCAGGTAGAAAATCAGAGAAAGGGTAAAAACAAGTGGCAAAGGCTCTTTTCAACAGCCAAACAGTGGCTGTAATTATTGGTATGGATCCTAAATATCTGGAAGCTCTGAAAACCTCACTTCAAAATAACCATGCTTCCAGTAAAGGGACACTGTGAAGGCAAATATGGAGCTCTGGAAAAAATCTCAATGACGGCTGCTTGTGTAAGTTGCTCACAGTGAAACTACAAATGCGTTATTACACTCAGAAGGTAGCTTTCGCTTTAGCAGCAGCAGCTGTATTATCAGTATTATTAATTAACAGTATTAGCACAAGTCTTTGTGATAGTGGTTTTGCGTTTCAGTCTGTTGGCTGATCATAATACTGATTAATGCAGCTTTAACTCAGCCATCTGTCAGCAACACACACACATGTTTGTGTTGTGGCTCATAATATGGTGTTTATACCAGAGTCACTTTCCTCTTTGATTGGCCGTCTATTATAGCATATAAGGGGACTCATGCCTTGACTATAATTAATTGGATGGATGGATGGATGGATCAAAATGCAGGCAGTCATATCAAAAGTATTGATGCTTTATGTTCTGTTTGCTGTTAACTGGCTTTTGCTAAATATACTATTTGTCTCTCAGTATGAGGGAGGATCTAAACGCAGCTTTTATTTGTGTCTTTAGTTACTGGAGAAGATGACAGAGTGAAAGCGTCTATTAAGAGACGAATCACTTCCACTGGTTCCATTATACATGAAAGTCATATTATCATAGCATATTGTGGTCAGAAATGAGCTGCAAATCTATGTTTGTGTATAGATTAAATTAGCAAGATATGCTAATATACATACTAATTAGTGAGTTTTAGAGGTGCTAGAATGTCTGTGTTTTTCCAAGTGAACTCCAAGTCTGTAACTACAAACACATGAGAATGTTTAGTTGGCTTATTGGCCAGATGTATCACCTGTTTTGGAACAGATTAAACACCTATAGATGTGAAAACACAATTAGATTAAAATGCTAACTTTACATAAAATAAAAGTTTAAATCCTCCTTAACTGTCATGTAGTACATTACAATTGCACCTTGTTAATCAGTCTAGCTAGCCTGCGACAGTGCTAGCTTACTGATTCCCAGTTTTAAAAACAGTGAAAAATAAAAATAGAAAAATAAAACAACATGGAAACATAAAATACCAAACTCCTGAAATATCTTTACGCTATTTAATTTGTCAAAGGTAAGGTCTACCTTTTTTAAATAATTTTTCTGCTGTTTAGCCTGCAATGTTAATTATATTTTTATCTCCAGTGACTTCTATAAATATAATTAAAACATTTGGATTGCTAATGACATTCACGCTAAAATGCAGCAATAAACAAACCTGAGTTTTGAAGCTCACACAGGTGCGCGCGCGCGCTTGTTGATTACACACCAGTGAATCTGCCGCGTGCTCGAACTGTGCCAGTCCGCTAAACTAAAGCCGCTGCCTGTTGCCATAGCGACAAGACCCGGAAATACACCGTGATCAGCTTACTACGTGTTTATTAGAGGGTATCAAACTCATAACGGTTGAGTTTTTGTTTTGTTTTTTGTCTTTTTTGTTTGTTTATTTGCTTGTGCGTAAATAAACAGTAGATATGTCGGAGCCCGAGGAGCTGCCGCAGAGAGAACAGCGAGAGAGCACGAAGAAGAAAAAGAAAACGAAGCGGAGTGGGAAAAAGAAGAAGGAGCAGCGGGAAAGAGAGGAGCAGGTGGAGTTTGAGCAGGAGGTGCAGAGGTGAGTGGTTCTTGTGGGTTTCCTCCAGGGTCGCGTTATACACAGACCCACGTTTTGGACCCACACATGTCTCGGTTCATACAATAAAGTGACATGGCAGAGGAGAGAAAGAGCCGACTTCTCGTAGTCAAAACCAGTCTCTTCAGAAAGCTTTTCAAAGTAAAAGCAGTTAAATCCTTACAAAGTCAATAAATAAATAAATCATTGTGCCAACGTGCAACTGTTACTCTTCCGGTTTAGACATATTATTGAGGTACTATTTCCCGCAACCCAAATAATACATATTAAACATAAAAAACAATTGACCTTGCAAAGCACATGACTGTGCACTGTGGTTATGAACAGACTCTAAACTGTTTATGCTCAATAAAATAAATGACATTAAAATGTCTATGGAGAAAAGCGAAATTGCATGCAATATATAGATAAGTAACTTGAATTAGCTACGAACCCCTCTTATTTAAGCTATAAAACTAGTACAATGTAACTCTTCCTTTCACTCTCTCTTGTTTCAAATAGCCATCTTGACCATGGGGTTTTTGTGAGGTTTAAGCCCAATTTAAAAGTGAAGCATCATGTATACTGTGATATAACACACTGTACATGTTTCATAAAAGTGACACATTTTAATCCTGCTAGCAAGCTATGACTGATGGACAGCAATTGGTACACTCCCACTATGTTTCATGAGCAGCTTGAATGTTCTAATTTTCATTCAGGGAGATGAAGTATGTCAACATAAATAATAATTGTTTGGCTCACAACTTCATACCAAACTAATTCTTGTTTTCAAAACGTCTTGGTACTTGGTGCATATCTTTGGTTTTCACCACAGATTTGTTTTTTCTTAGTTTTTATTCATTATTGAATCAATTTAGTTTAAGGATTCAAAGAGGAGCTAGAGAGAAAGTTTGATATCAGAGCACTTTTCAGAGAAAGTCTGATAATCAGTCCCTTTGTTAGCATATTTTATCAGGTTACTTCCTCAAACAGATAACATAAAATTAGCAAACGCAAAGAAAGACTAAAGAGTAGCTCCTGTCTGTATATACACTCAGCAGGTTATTAAATTAGAAAAGCTATTTTAAAGCAGTACAGAATGCCTGAGAGTCACACTGCATTATCTTCCATTATATGCTGAACCTTGTCTGATGTTTGTGTTGTCATTTGCAGAAATAAAGAATAAATAATGCTGAAAAGGTATAAATAAGGTTGATGAAAAGGTTGATGAGCATTCATCAGAATTTACAAAAATGATGTGCAATTCACAATTTCCTGGGGAAGCATCTAGAACGTATTAACAATAAAGTTACAGAATTAATATTGCATTGAAATTGACTTTTTTCTGTCTTTCTTTCTTTTATTTAACAGGGACAAAAATCTAAACATGCCAGATTATAGTAAAACTGCTAATTAACATCTGTATTCCTGGGGCAGATCACATAAAACTTTATTATAAACAAAAAAAATACAGACATGTGACAAACACTTGTAGAGTAAAATGATATGAAGTGTGCTGTTATGTTTGCTAAACATAAAAATGTTTTATATTAGAGGTGAGTGACACATCTAAAAAAAAAGAAAGTGCAGTGACACTAGTAGCTCTTCACACTCTGTTCATACATCGTCCAGTTTATTCCCTGGAAGTTGTGTCGTCAGGTAAAAGTCCATCAAATGTATGGTTTATACTTCATACTTTGCGACTGGTTCTACGTGACAAATTAAATACATACAAGTAAACTCTATCCATGATTATTGAAAAAGGTGTATCATAGGGAGGATTGCTTGGCTATCATGCAGTTCAAATGAACAGAATTTGGGACGGCAGATGTTTAGTTCCTGTAAGGGCAGCAAGACATCTGAGCAGAAACATGCTCAGAGATCTGTAGCAGTAGTAATTCTTTTTGGAACCCCGCCCCCCAAAAAACATTTTTCTGTGTCAAATATGAGAATTTTAGGTCTGTGTCTGTATACTTAATATCTCTGTGTTCATACTAAAGTTGTCCCAATACTTGAATTTCAAGACAAAAAGACAAAACATTTAGAGGCATTTTTAAAAATAAAGGTTAGAAAAATACAAACAATAATATCGGTGACAACAGTACTTGTAGTGCAAAAAAATATAAACACCACTGTACTGTTATGTACATATTTTCTTCGGTAGTGCTGGGTTTTTAGTGATTTGGCTCCATATTTTGGTTGTTGAAGAAATTGTTAGTACGATAGGTTGCCACTGTTTCTAACTCAATGTATACTTTTCTCAGCTTCAAACTTTATGACTAACATAACAGTTTTTAGACACAAATATTATCCTGTTAGAATAAGACCATCCTTTTTAAAGTTATAAATGGTCAAGACTGATCATTTCTGCTCCTACATTAATGTTACCATTTTGCGATTAGCCATAGCGGCTAGCTGCTACCTTAATGATAATAGTGGTAGCAGCTAGCTAATAATGGCTAATGTGGCTATCGGATAAAAGTACCTTCGGCTGCTCATTTTACAGAGGTTGCCACAGCAGATAGGTCCGCATGTTTGATTTGGTCCTGACACAGCTCTCCTGACTATCCAGGCTTGGGACCGATGTCATGCCAAAAAGTGATCATCTGCTAGCAAGCAGTTGCCAGTTTTTGCCAAAAAATGATTTTCTGTAACTGCTGTAAAAAACTTGTTGAACACTTGTTATAATTTATCAAATATTTCTGTCTTGAATGATATAAAATCATTTTGAGTCCAGAAAGAACATTTCTGTTTCAAGCAAAAGCTGCAGTCAGTTTTTGGCAAAGTGCAAAACAGGTATCTAAAAAAAAAAATTAACTAGTAAACCCCCGTGCTACATGCAGGAGACAGGAAGCATACAAGCATACTTACATATGCTAGGATCATTATTGTATGATATATTATATTGTGACACACCATTGTACTCTGACATTACATTCAGTGCTCAGTTGAACAGCGAAATGTACAAATATCTAAAATTGTGGGATTTATATAAAACATTTGTAAACGCTAGACAGATGTTGTCACTCATGGTGCCTGAGGCAATGTGTATGCAAAGTTTCATCAAGTTTTGTTACTTGTCTAAGAGGAGAAAGGGAAGGTACGATCAGACATACAGAGATACATCTGCAATAATCATTATAGTGTTATATAAAACCTCTTCATAAATCCTGTTTACACAGCCTATTTACCGATATACTGTATAAACAAGGTTATTAGACATAGAAAACATATACAAATTGTCAGACGTTGGTAATCATCTTTTGGCATGACATCGTGTTTGGAGTGCACTTGCTTGAGACCCCCTGAGGTTGGGTTTGTGGTCAGGTAACTGCTGATGAAACTAACTAACAGTGATGTGTGTGTGTGTGCCAGGTTAACGTTTACGATAACTGTTCAGTACCTAAATTTTGTTGAAACGGGAGCCTTACTGACCTTTAAACTCCCCAAAGTGTTGTTCAGTGTTGTGAACTTCAGCTAGGGGATAGGCTGTGTGATGGATGGATGGACAGTTGGATGAAGTTGTGTGTCAGCTGGAGGAGCCAAAGATGACAATGTTGGTATCAATAGTGTTGCAAAAGTGTCTAATCCAATAGTAATTTTTGGTATCAATTATAGTCTGGGAATCAACTTTTTTTTTTTTTTTTGGACAACCTCATTTTGAGTTGTTGGCCATAGAAACCTTTACCTGGGCTATCGTAAACTCTTGTATTCACCATTTTCACTCATTTCCATTTATTTTCTGACATTTTAAAGCCTAACAGACTAAGCAGTAAAATGATGAATCAACTTTTTCTTCACTTTGCCAATTATAAACATTTGTTATATATATTTATTGACATGGTTGATATCTATGACTTCCTATTGGACAAAGTAAACTGTGTGTGTTTATTGTGTGTCCGTGTCAGTGAGTGCATTGTGCTGCACGGGATCTTCAAACTGGGCAAGAAGAGTCACGACGTCCTGCTCACCCGAACCAAACTGACCTGGACGCCTATCATCCCGGAGAACCCCACAGGTCAGTGTCCATGGTGATGGGTTGTCATGGTGTTGAGTAGACGTGCTGGTGTCAGACAGACTGTGGGTGTTTTTCTCTCTGTATCTAGAAACAGCTGGTGTTGTAATGGAGAAGTTATCTTGTGTTGAGACCACCTGAAACTTGACATCACATGTATGTGCGCGCACATACACGCACGCACACACAGTTCCATTGTGACACAATTAAATCCCCCTTTCCCCCGGGTACTCTCCCTAATGCTGCAGTGTGCGGTTTATATTTAATTTGGAGGAAAAAGTAACATGCCATGCTAACAGACTAAAGCTTCATCTTTTCAGAATTTCGGTTTTTTTTTTTTTTCAGTGTGAAATTGGCTCTTGTAGTTGACTGTGGACTATGACTACAGCTTATCAGGACACTGATAAATCCAATACAGTTTGCCAGACTGAAATCTGCTGTCTGGACAAGCCTGTGTAAAATCATCAGATGTGTTTTTTGTGTATCTTACCCCTGTTTTAGCCGTTTATGTTTTAGCTTACATGTGGGTCAGAAAACAAACAAAAAAAGAAAAAATACCAAAAAACATTTTTTAAAATGTTTACATTTTATTCTGTTTAATTCTGTCTCCTGTGATCCTTTTTCGGCCCAATAGTTGTAGTAGGCTCTTTGTTCTGATTCTGAACTGGGTTAAAAATCTTCTGATATATTAAAATAAATGGAAGGACACTGCATTTCCCAATGAGAAACTGGAGACGTTATTTAATATATGGTATAATGAAGATAAAAGATCATAATTATACATCATGTCCTGTAACAGGAGACATTTTTAGCTTGTATTTATTTACACTTAAGTAAATTAACTATAGCACTTTAGCTATTAGGAATTGACAGCCATAATTAGAAGATTATGATTGATTATGAGATGAAGTATATCAGACTAATAGGGCAAGAATTGATATTCACACCTATATGAGGTAGCGTCATCGTCCTGGCTGCTTAATTGTAGAGATGATTAACCATCTTTATCTCACCTTTAATGATGAAATGGGGTTTTATTTATTTATTTATTGTGAATGCAGTTCGTCTTTAAGAGTTCTGTGTCTTCAAATAACTTTCACTGGGCTTTACACATCACTTGTTAATTCACATTTGACTCTGGCTAGAGTGATTGGATTTGTTGTCCTTCTTGTTCATTAATTCTTGAGGTTTTGAGTGCATTTGAACTTTTTTAGACAGTAGCAGTAGCAGAAAAGAGGAAATCCAGGAAAGGGAGTAGAGGAATGAAATGCAGCAAGCTCACAGGCTCAGAGTCGAATGAAGGACTCATTTACTGAGGGCATTTTTGACTCTGGGGTATGCACGCTACCCACTCTAGTAATCATGCTGTCTTTAACCTTCAGCTTGCATAGCTAAATAAATTAAATGCACCTCAACACTTGACTTAGTAGAAGATCTCTTCCCTCTTTACCCTTTTTCCCTCCATCTTCACCTGTCCTTATATCTACCATCTATACATCCAGGCATCAGCGCTCCATATCTCAGCTACATCTCCAGTATGCAAAACCAAAAGCCAGCCCTGTGATGGCTTTAAAGCTTAAACGACTCTGCTTTATTCTTGTGTAATATGGTGGTATCATTTTGCTGTGAGATTTTTGGTTGAAAACCGTTCAAACAGAACTGGTTAGTGAAGCAGGATGAAGGTGCAATTTAAATGTGTGTGTGTTGTTGAAGCCAATCTGTTTTGCTGTATTTCATCCAAGCTAATGTCATTAAGCCAGCACTGTGTGTGTGTGTGTGTGTGTGTGTGTGTGTGTGTGTGTGTGTGTGTGTGTGTGTGTGTGTGTGTGTGTGTTGGCAGTAGTAGAGAGCAGTTGGTTCAGCCCGTGGGGGGTTATTAGAGTCTCTCAGTGTGAGGAGATTAACACACACACACGTACAAACACACACACACATAGTCAGCCTGTCAGCATGCTGTGTGTGTGTTGATTAGATATTTCTATATAAATGGATCAGCTGTTATTGTTTGTTTCTACACATAAATCCATCCTTTCTGTCTCTCCGTGTGTCAGGGAGGTGAGATCTGAGCGATCAGACAGTTGTGTTGTGTCAAAGCAGGAACTTGCAGCTGTGCTGAAGAATTTAAAGCCCAAAATGCAGTTAGCACACAAGAAATCAATGCACTATTGGGAATCATTATACTGCCAAACACCCAATTTTTGTAATATTAGAAACATGTTTACCTCAAGTTGTGTTTCATGTCGTAAGCAGTGAAGTATTCGCTGGAGTGAATCCTGTGCTGCTAAAGCAAGAAAAACAAAAAAATATTCACATGAAGAAACTGAAACAATAGTGTCCAAATGATGGATGTGGTTTTTATTTTAAACAGAGTGATGATCGCTATTGTTTTGTTTTGTCTTTACAGTGATAAGCGTAGTACGTTCAGTCAATATTACTTATACTTTATTATTATTGATTTAACTCTTCTTTGAACTTTTTCTGTCTTTGTATTGGAAAACTGTAAATAATAGCCTTTTATAACATCATAATTATTAATATTACCAATTATTATATTATCTAGGTCTCCATTTGTTTGCAGGAAAAGAACAGTATCTGGTTTTAAATAAATCTGCACAGTGATATGATGATACACGCAGTTTAAGCACAGATTTATGTGTTCCCACTGTTTGTGAATGTGGCCCAATAATGGGATGACTTGTGTTTGACCTGATGTCAGATGTAATGTGTGTATTGGTAGAATTTAGAGCCTGTCCAGCAAATAACAAAAATAATGAAAAACTAAAAACTAATTTGAATATTATCCAGATAATATTAGAGATGGACCGATCCGATATCACGTATCGGTATCACTCTGATACTGACCTAAATTACTGGATCGGATATCGGAGAGAAATAAAAAATGTAATCCGATCCATTAAGTATCACAAAAGCACCTCACAAAACTTGCGACATGGCGTAACTCAGCTCATAACCTTAGCACGTCAGAGCAGTATGCATCACGTGATAGAGCGGCTGTGGCGTGCGAGACCTGTCGGTGGTCTGATTGAGCGTTTGGAGCCTCGCTACCAACCCGGAGAGAAGTAAAGCAAGTGTGTAAGTTCATCTCTGAATGTTTGTAAAGCATTCCCACGTTAAGCTTAACAACCGATATATGGAGGGACTGCCTCTTCTCTCCCCCTCCCTCTCCTGCTGCTACTTCAATCATGAAACTGATCAATGATCAGCTGATCGGCTTTTCTGTCGCAAGTCCCGTCTCTCTTGTTTGTTTTTGGCCCACTTTGCACCAGAAAGAGGAAACCCGTGGCTGAACAACAGCAGCACGGTTAAGCTTGATAGGCTGTTGTTAGAATTAGAAAAGTTGAATCAAAACGTGACAGTGAAAACAAACTTTTTGAAATCATGAAGCACAATTTACCACAGGGGAGACAAAAATGTTAGAAGTTAACACGAGACATGTGTAGAGTATTGCAATCTGATTTTGTAGACACTTCCAGAAACAAATGCAATCTTTTAATCATGTCGCCTCATTGTACTCACTTTTTTTTTTTGCAAAGGTCAAATTGCTTCTGACTGAGCAATCAAAGAAACTCCCTGCTTATCCCAGTACACCCAACAGTAGTAAAAATGTGGCAAAAACAGTGGTAAAAATGCACATTAATTTCCACTTCTTAAAATTGGTGGAAAACTTGTTTAAAATTTGTTGTAATTTGACTGGAAAAACACTTTAACTCTTCCCATGATACTGAAATGTCAGTTGACCAGAAGAAAGAAGATTGTATCTGTTTAGGATTATCATATTCGATGGTGGAGTAATGTATAGTGTAGGACTCCAGGAAATGAATGTAAGTCAGTGTAATGTTCTCTGAAGTGATGGAAGCATGACTCCGATCCATAACTCCCCACAGTTACCACATGGCCTGGTCACCATGAGACTGAACTGCCACTGAGAGTGTTTGTATGTGTGTGTCTGGGCCAAGCACAGGTGCTAACAATTCATTTTTCCCTATTTAAAATTATTTTAAGAATCAAATGATAGAATCCTCTGGGAAGTGAGTGGATAAATGGTTATTAAAATTAAAAGTAAAAGGAATAATTACATGACTAATGGCACATAATTTTTATATAAATATATCTGCGTCTGTGTGTGTGTGTGTGTGTGTGTGTGTGTGTGTGTGTGTGTGTGTGTGTTGTGTGTGTGTGTGTGCGTGTGTGTGTGTGTGTGTGTTAGCACAGCAGGATGTGAGGACCTGATGGGAATCTCATCTCCATCTGGGAATGAACCAATGTGTGCGTGTGTGTTCACAGTGACTCTGTAGGTCCTGTCAGCTCAGATCAGAGTCATCTTTATCGGGTTAGATGGAAAATCATCTTCCTACCCCTGACAGTGTTCTGCTGTATGTTTTTCTATCCAGGTATGCTTTTACTGCGTTGGCAGTATGCTTGGGATCATTGTCATGCTGAAAATTGAAACCGTTTCCAATCACATGCCTTCCAGGTCATATTGCATGGTGGAACAAAATCTGATGGTACTTTTCTGTGTTGATAATTAATCAATTGAGACACAATCTCCAACACTATTGACTGACACAAATAATGACAGAGCCTCCACTGTGTTTTACAGATGGTTGTAGACAAGAACTCAACTGAAAATGAGTGAAAAAGCAGCCAATGTCCAAAGAAAAACTTTGAAAGACCTTCAGAAAGCCTGTTGCTCAAGATCACTTTAAAAATTACTGACTACTTCTGTATGTATTTTAAAGTTAGACTATGTTTTTAAAAAGAGGATAGAGGGTGCTTGCTAATATGTTAAAGCCACTTGGAAACAATTTACGATAATAAAGTAATTTGCCTTGACTTACTTTTCTGTTTTCAAAATCCACTTGTGTTTTTTCTCAAATTTAAAATGCATAAATTTGCACAAATGATAAAAATGGTTTTGATTCCTCACCTTTAACCTCTCATTTGACTCAGAAGACAAATACTTTAAACGCAAATAATATTAATTGGACACAATGAATGAAGACTCAGCAACAACAACCAGACAGACTGTTGTTACACACGGTGACCCTGACATATGGATGCTGGTCTCTCTGGGGAACAGGGGAGGGTGGCGTGGGCATATTTGGTGTTTGCTAACAGCAGGAGGTATTTCATAGAGAAGGGGGTTAATCAGCTATCGTTTATAAGCTTTATGAGCTGTTTACACTGTACTGTACAGGTGCTTTGCATCAGGTTAATATCTCTTTTTGTCTCTTTGAGCACAGAATTGATTTTCCTACTCTGGGTTTGTTATAGGGTTGCACATTTTCCATCATGTTCCTTAACCTGTTTGAGTTCAAATTAAATGAGATGCCAAGAGGCCCCTGTTTTGCTATTGTTAGATTATAACAGTATTAAATTAATACTGGCCAAACTGTTATTCATCATAAAGTAATCCACAGTTTAACCCTGGAGAACCCATGGAGTCAAATTTGACCCCATGGGTTCCCTAGTAAACCAATGGGGTCGGATCTGACCCCATGGGTTCTCCAGGGTTAAGTGCACCATTATAGGTTTTAAATCTGGAAGGATAAAAATATTCTTTTTTTGAAAATATCTCTGTAGATCTGAATGTTTCTGGTGATTAAAGTGGAGTTTGTTTTTGTTTATGCACATCTACCAGCTGTGCCATGCATTTGTCTCTAAAGCACATCTATATGGCCATTTTCATTATTCTCCCCCCAAAGGGAGGGAGTATGTCATTGGTTGTGTTTGTCTGTCTGTCTGTCTGTAAGCAATCTAGATACCATTAACAGCTTGAGCTGATTTTATTTTAGTGAAATTCTGGTGAAGGTCAACATCACGCCCTCTGTCTAACAGACTCACTCTGTGAATTATTACAAAGGTCTTCAAGTAAATTTTTATAATTCAGGCTGATAAAATGTCTATAAATCTTCTCTGATGTGACGACTTTTGAAAATTTAAATGATGCTTAATTTTAAGAAAACTAGCCTTAGTAACTGACAAAATTGGTACTGTAAATATTGGATTTTGTCTTGGACGTGTCGATTGTTCTTATTTCATTTAAAAAGTTTGTTATTTTGAATTAAATATCAGTATAGACAATAAATTCTCATCAACAAGTGTGCAGTTGTTGAGAGGTTATTAAAATTCCTGCTATAAGTTCTGAAAAAAATAAACTTCTGGATGTGCTTGAGTTCTACTTTTGTGGAAGAAGAAAGATGTTTTAGTGAGGTGTTGCCAGAGCAGCTTTACTGCACTGTGACACTGTATCTCATCTCTGCTGAAGTGAGGGAACACAATCCTTTAAAAGTTAATTCCCCATTTGCTGTTTTGATGATGGTGGTGGTGTTTAACGCAGGTGTATACATGACCAGTCCTAATATTATGACCACTGACAGGTGAAGTGAAAGACACTGATTATCTCTTCATTGTGGATGGAATATATTGGGTAGCAAGTGAGGATTTTGTTCACACAAAAGGAAGGAACAGTGGTGAACCAGCGACAGGGTCATTGCCGGCCAAGGCTCACTGATGCATGTAAGGAGCGAATGCTGGCTCGTGTTGTCTGATCCAACAGACTTTTCTGATAGAGAGGTACTAGAACACACGTGTCACAGTTTGCATGTTTGTTGTTTGAGTATGCGGCTGCATAGATGTAGGCTAGTAGTCCTGGAAGTGACCACTTATATCAGGATAGAAATATTTTATCATAGGATGAAGGTGATCACATCTTCTTTTAACATTAAGTATAAAAGGAGGGCTGAATCGATCATGAAAAAGGTGTTCCTTATCTCCTCATCTCTTATCTGATAAATCAGAATCCAGGCAAATTGGCAAATTCTCACATTTTTTAAACTGAAACCAACCAGTTTAATTTGGTGTGAAAGCAAAAGTTTCCATAAGTTTGTTTATAAGTTTACATACTGTAAAGGAGATTTACATTTAAGTCATAAGCTCCTTGCAAAAAAACAAAAACAAAAAAACCACTCCAAAGTGCTTGCACTACTGTCATCTGCAAACGAGCCATGCACAAGCTCACTCAGACACAAAGTATTTTCTTTGTGTCTGAGTACATATGTTATGTAACTCTGAATGGACTGTCTGAGCTATGCTAATATTATCCTCAGAGGATTAGAAGATTAATATGATGCTGGCCAATCAGGTTTCAGAATTGTTTCACGATTGTACTTGTTGATGCTGTACTTTACATTCTGCTGACAGCACCAATGTGCAGCGTTCACATTTGATTGACTATTCAAAACAATTGAAACATACAGTAAAACATCAATCAGACAAATTAATCACAGAGTTTGTTGTTAATGGTAGTATCCTTTTATACACTTACTTTTTCGCAGTGGATTTGAATGTTTTATTTAATAAGACTTTAGTCTTAATGTTTATGAAAAGAAAAAATCTCAGCATTTTGACATTATGGGTAAATCTCAGCATTTCATCTGTTCACACTGGTCAAGGATGTTTTTAGCTTGGCTTAGCACAGAGACTGGAAGCAGAGGGAAACTGTTAGCCTGGTCCCTTTCAAAAACGTACCCAAACCTCTCAGATGTCCACCATGTACCTTGTTCATTAAACAGTGTGCTGTGTTCAAGTGCTGTTTGTTAACTACCTTTTTCTCTGCAGGTGAGACTGGTGTCCCACAGTCAGGTGAGGTGCTTCTGCAAGACATATTTGCAGTGAAGGTGAAGCGGAGGCGAGCTGCGGGCCAGGAGTCAGGGGGACCCGTGCTTGGTGTGGCTCTCTTCTGGTGTAGGAGGAAAGGGAGAAGGCTGAAGGAGGACACGCTGCACCTCCACAATGCCTCCTCAGAACACACGCACACCTGGTACAACACCCTGAAGGAGCTGCTCACAGGTAACACAGACATTCAGACTGTCATGCAGTTCAAGCAGCAAGCACACAAAAGCAAACCAGGAGTTTAAAGTATTTTTGTCAGTATTCAGCATGTTTGTCTTAGATGGTGGAGCTGGTCAGCCATTAACCATTTGGGGTTCAGGGTTTCTGTTGTTATCCTGTCAAAATGTTGAAAGTAACACCCAGATGCTGTGAAATTGCTATGGACAAAACAGTGGAATGTAAATGTGACCAAGCTAATGGATGAGACCCAGTTTGGAGGTTCCTTGGGCCCACATTGAACATCCAACTGTGATGGACTCACTGAAAATGAGACTGTCAGTTTGTGTTACATAAGAGCTGAAACAGGAGAAACGTGAGTCAGTGCTTCAGTGAGTGTCATACTCTAAGATGATTATACTGTACACACACACTGCTGAGTAATACTGTTATAACTAGCATGCTTAGCATCTGTCCATTAGATGGTTTGATGAATGGAGACTTATTTAAATGGAGTTTGTCATTAAATTCACACTTTACAAATTTAAACTGATATTTTTATTTACATCATACTAATACAACTGTTAAATGAACAAATAAATACATGGATTCTTACTAGACATACAATATCTGTATTTCTACATGTTTTTGTACAAATGTTGTCAGTAAGGTATCCTAAAAATTGCCACACCCACAACTGTAAATAAAAGGCAACACTCTTTGTAGCATAACAAAATTCTGATGCTGGACTGTATTCTGGGCTCTGATTATTTGGTATTTTTGCTGATGAGATGCTACCATAGCAAATAGTTGATTTTGGAGTCATAAAGTCTTGTTTTTGATGTTCACTTTCATTAACAAGAATGTTCTGTTTGGAAAAGCTGAAAAAGAAAAATCAAGTAGGAAAGTGTTGGAAATGTTTGAATTGCTGGAAGATTGAATTAGAATACATTTTTCATTAGGCCAGAATTTTAATTTGTAATAATATCTAAAAAACTGTCATCAGCCTTAGCTGTTCTTTGTGTTGAGTGCTCATTCAGTGAAGTCCCATTGTAACGCTTCAAGCTTAGCTTCAAGCTAAGATTGTGTTCATGATCTTAGCTTTTTAAAACTAGACGTTGACTTTGTAGGGTGTCTGACTTTGAAATCAAACCGTGCTTCGTGCTCCTTTCTGATAATGATGGGGATCATAATTTACAAAATCAATGTTTTATTGAATAAGACTTGAAACTAGCTCGTAAAATCATCAGTGTTCACAGAGGTTGCAGATCATGGAAACAGAGCTCCCCCCCCCCCCCTCCCAGAAACTTCTGTATAACTTAAGGTGTTTCTGCAACCATGGGATTTGTCCCTTGCTTGGGGGTATCCAGGGTTAAAACACTTGTGCGTTGCCTACAATTGTCAAGTCCAAAAGCTACAAAAGCTTTTATATACAATCTGTTTTGCTAATTAGCAAATGTTAGCATGCTAACACACTTAACTAAAATACTAAACATAGTAATTAAACATGTGGTTTACTGCAAGTGATTGCAATAAAACTTTGGCTTGCAAGTTAGTCTGGACCATAAACTGTTTAGATTGATAAAGCAGTTTTTTCTACAGTCTGTGGAAAGGTTGCAGTGTTTTTTTTACTGGTTGTTCTGCTTAGATGTGCTGACACCCTGCCATTATTATAGTTCAGGGGCTTTAATGTATATCATATAATGTATATATAATGTATATCCTTATGTTATTTGGAACAAAACTGAGCTGAAATCTGTGCTGATATTTTTCTAAGCCAACATGGTCAGTCAGCACTGCAGCTGCCCAAGATATACCAGGATTTAAAACGCACACCTTTGTGTTTTGTACTTCTGCAGATGATATGCATGATGATGCAGTGCTAGCCGCTCAGATTAAAATTTCATTGTTTTCTATCTGTTCATCACTCAGTTTAATGAGGTGAGTCACAGTTACATCAGACCAGAGAACTAATCTGCTAATCCACAGGAACAAAGACAAAGGATTACACACACACACACACACACACATTTAGCAGTACTCAGTAAAGTGCTGTCAGCAGTTAAATCATGTTGTCTGCAGGAGAGATTAGTTACTGTCTGCATGAACACGTGTGTATACAACCACTTCATATTTAGTGCATAAGAAATATCTCTGAGGCTTGGAACTTTAGACAACATACACTGCAAGGCTGAAAGCATGGAGACATGACTTTTTTCTAGTTTCAGGTTTTCAGCAATATTTCTGAATCTGCAGCTGCAATAGCTTTATTGCAGCTTATTTAGGGGCTGGCCTGTTGTTGGTGTTCAAGTTCAACCAGTGGTGTGCAATGTATTTGACGTCCGAGCCTTGAGTTCAGTTCTTCTGCACCATGCTAGGAAAACCCCCCAAAAAACAATCTTATGTCTCTGACTCAGTCTCAAGTATCAAATAAAGTGCAGAAGATGTCACAGTTGTTTAGTTTCTTTAGACATCAGTATATTTTTTCTATAGAGCATAAAGTTTTCAGAAGAATAACCTCTTCATTGCCCAACCACCTGCTGCTAAAGCTCTGGATGTTGCTGCAGTCGGACGTTCCCAGACGCTGATTCCCAGGTGCACTGTAGTGGGCGGTGCGTGGCTGACAGTTAACACACAATAGAAATGTTGAAGTGCTTGTTGTGTGGATTTAACTCACATGGACACATTTTACATTTCAGTTCTTCTCTATTTGTCCAACCACGCCAACTGCAACAGAGACATTACAAGCTATCCATAAATGAAGAGGTCAGGGGTCACACACACATTACTGTCCTTTTATCACCATAGCATCAGTCTGACATGTTATCGCTGGTCACCTGTCTGTCTGTCCATCTGTCTGTCTATCAAACCAGATTACCCATGAGGCCCTGCAGCAAAGTCACAACTTCTTCAAGTCTTTGTCTTATGGCCTCGCACTCACACTCACAGACATGAATGGCCCGCAGGTCGTGTGTCAGCTCAAGTGGTCACACTGCACATCAAGCTGTGACGGCTTTTGTGACTTTACACACCGCAGCAGAGGAGTCTGTGTGCCTGTGTGTGTGTGAAAGGTAAACACAGTCAGTAGCTCTGCCACTGTGCGGACATTAAGCCTATTTTCCAGCCAGAGGTCAGTGTGAAAAGCGTATTGTTGTGCGAATCATGGCGTCACCGAGCGGGCAGTCCCGCCGCAGCCGCAGCCGGCACCACTTCTTAACCTTCGGGTCTGAACAGTCATCTGCACAATGGTGAGCACAGCGCAGACACTTCCTGTTTCTGGAACCTCATTTTTTGTTGTTTGCTGTGTGAAGCAGCTGCAGAATGCTGTTCAGAAAGTGAATGGTAGTCAGTGACAAAAGGCGAGAACTGCTGCTGTATAGACTCCAATTCCATACTCACAGTCAGTCTGCAGGATCGACTGACCGCAGTTGTTTAACACCACAACAGACTGACAGGCCGGTGGAAATCGCAGGACAACTGAAGTGAGCGTTCATAGGTCACCAGGTGCCACAGCGACCCCTCCCAGATCTTTTGTCTTGCGGTTGCTGCTTGGTTACAGAAACCTCAGGGTCACAGTATCAGAGTAAAATGGGTGTTGTTAGTCCAGTGGTACTGTAAGTTGTCATATGGTCAAAAGGACAACATCAAAATGCAAGGTTTTACCTCTAGAAATGGAGTATAGTTGTGTTTTATTAAATTCAGGAAACTGCTACCCATGCACTGTATTTTCCATCGCCTTTTATTTATATATAAGAGCTCCCGGGACTCCCAGGAGGATGAGTGTTTACCATCTGAGGTGGCTTTCCTTACACTCTTTTAGAAAGGTGTTGTCTAGATTGTTCCTCCTCAAATCCAAAATCTTGAACTAGTGAAGCATGTCATCGTGGTGGACAACCAGATATGTGAGCGTTTGAGCTGCACACTCCACGGGTGCAAATGCTCTGAGCACCATGTCACTAATAGTTTGATATTGATACCCTTCCTCCCTTTTCCTATAACCTCTGTCAGCCCGCACTGTCCACTGTGACTATCATTTATAATTAAAACCCCCTTAATTGCAAAATGTTTCAACTTGCAGTGATTTAAAAAAAAAAGTGTAAAGTAGCACATTTTCACACTAGAGAAACTGATACAGACTGAGGCTGATCTAATGACTGCATGTTAAATGCTTCACAGAAAACTTGTGTAGGTAATGAAGCTGTGAACTAATTAAAAATGATCTAAGGATGGAAAGATTTGGATTTCCTTAGGTTTACGATGACCTGGATGACTGAGAACATACGCAGACAGGAAAAATGATGTTTGAAAGCTGGAGATGGAGTCTGTTTGTAAACAACATGCAGCAGTCCAGTCTTAAGTGCTCAGTCAGAAACTCAACACTACTCCTTGATGACACAGGGATTGTTTACCATGGTAACATTTCAGCAGCGCCATAGCAACCTGTCACTGGTCAAGGCTTGGAGATGATCTGATGGATACTTGATCTCTTTATGTCTGTGAGTCTGTCGTCTTCTTACATTTGTTGTGAAGATGGTTCCTTTATGACAGAAAGCATCTGTTTATGCATCAACAGTGTGAGAGTGATTTCTGTCATTTTTAACACATTATTAGCTTTTATAAGCAAGTTGCCAGTATACACTCTCTAAAAGAAGTGTAACTGGTCTAAATGTTAAGTCTTTATTTTTCAACATTCTGGAAAACCCACTCATTTTCAAATGTACAGTTCCCTATTCCTGGATTGCATAAGAAATTGAAAGCACAATGTCTAGTAAGAAAGATGTCATCCCAAGGTCTATCCAAGATTATGTGCTGCATGTCTGCATGTTCTGGAGATTTGCTGTAGACTGAAGAGTCACTTGAACCAGAACCTGCAGCAGGTAGAGAACCAGACAAAGACAACCACTGCTGTACTGTGCACTGTTACTACAAGAAAAGATCTCACAATAAGAAACTAAAGCTAGGCAATCAGTGGTCAATCATGCCATTATTTTATTTAATCTACATGTATTTTATTCTTTAATATGGGATGCAATGAAATCTTTTTTAAAAATTATTATTATTATTATTATTATTATTATTATTATTATTATTATTATTATTATTATTATTATTATTGGTTAAAAGTGTGCAGTTATTTCAAGATTTTGGGAGTGTACATGCAGAAAGCTCAGTCTGACCTGCTGAACCCACATGGAAAAGATATATATAAATCTTATAAAGTTTGTATCTGTCTTGTGTGAAACTTGTATGAAAAGCATACAAGAGTGAAAACAGATATAAGATCCCTTGAAAAATTATATAATGAAACTTGTATGTTTTGGATACTTACTAAAACAATATATGAAAGTAATGAGAAAGTGGCCACTTTCATGAGTAAATCATAGAAGTTTTTACTATTTCTTTTCCATATGGGAAGTTACTCTCTTTCTAAAATTCATCCAAGGTGGCTTTAAAAAATCCACAATAGAATCAGCTGCCATTCGCCTTTGCGTGGTCAAAACAGCTGCTCCTGTGTTTTAAATTCTCAGTTTAAGAATCACTGATGGATGGTGGTGATACCAGTAAAACAACTCTGGTGGTCAAAAGAGATTTCACAAGTGTGGGACAGAGGATACTGCAACAATCCCAATTTAGGGTTTCCTGGTATTGAATTTACTGAACTAAATACTGAGCTGATAGGCAGTTTCATAAGCCACTTTAAAAGTACTGCCAATCCCACCAAAGAATACTTTCAGATTTCAAAATAAAGGTTTGTTTGGTTTCCATTTCTCTTGTTATCAGCGGTTAAAGAGCAGAATAATCCATGCTCGTTAAACTGAAGGAGAATCAATTACAGCACACATGAATAAATATTGAAAACTAAGCAACCCAACTTTGCTCCTGATGATAGTATTGAGACCCTCTGTTATCATCACAAGGTCCTTTCTTATAATTATAAGATCAGTGAGAGATAAGGTGTCTTTTGAGGCCTTTTTTAATTTATTGCATTTCCACATAAAACCAAAAAGAAATGTAGGTTTATTCAGGCTTGTTTGTTTAGTGCTGCAGCACAGATGTGTTGCTTAGAATGGAAATAGGCCTGAGATTTGTGGGACAACGACAGGGTGGAGATTCTGGTATTTGATGGGGGACCACTAGAGAGATGTGGAGGTGTCAGGTAGCTCCTCACAGGAGCTCCGGAGAACCTGGTCAGAGCCGTGGGGTGGAGTGATGGCAGGAGGTGCACAGTGTGTATATGTGTGTGGGGGTCATTAACAGGGCGAGGTCACGGCCTTTTGGGAGCAGATTATAGTAATGAGAGGGATAATGGAGCTGGTGTGTGTGTATTGATCTGAGATGGTCCAGAGGGATTCATAATGCGGTCTCTAAATCTGCCTAATGATGCGTCATACAGGGGGTCTGTGTATGTGTGTAGTGTGTCGATATTATGAAACAACACACACACACACACCCATCAACCAGTGTTGTAGATGTAAACAATATTCTGATGTATCAAACAGGCCACCTCCACATATACTGAAGCAGCTGCACAGACACATGTGTTATCTGTTTATTTATATATATCTCTGGGTTAATACTTTAAATTTAGGGCATGTGGAAGTCAGTTTCTGATCCATGCAGAATTTTAAGTGAAGATGTTCTTCAGTTTGTTCAGATACTTAATGTCAGCCACGATAACAAAGTGTGTTGTGATCAGCGTTCAAGTAAGGACAGTCAGCTGTTGGGCTGATTGATTATGTTTGTCATCACTTGGTAAGTTAATTGTTGTTTTAATTAACGCATTAAGAGCTCATATTAAAATTTTAGTATTTTTAGAAAAATATTTGCAGTCTTCCAAATCTTATTGTCCAAAATGAAAAGTTATTTAACTTCTTGAGTACACATAAATAAACATATAAAACTGCTTCACCTATCAGAACATAGCTGCAGAGGAACGTGAAGTGGAACCCTCAGCTGGCTATGATGAAAGATAGTTCATAGACATTTTATAATCCAGAACTTTATGTAATCAGCAGCAGTAATTTTTTTATTTTATCTTTTTTGTTCACTAAAAGTAGCACATGAACACATTTCTTTTCTTTCATTTTTGACTTTTAAGGGCACTATATTGTGGACCAAAACACACATGTGGTGTAGTTGGAAATATTACGTACAACCAAGGAGCTATGCTAGTAGCAGTCTAAAGCCGCCAGTGTATCCCACGGGAATGGTTGCTTGACGTGCTGCCGGTAACGTCATCACACAGCCACTCCTGAAAAGCAGGTGTCACTACTCAGATATTTGTTAAATGCTAATAAACATGAAGTGCAACTGAGTCTCAATAAAGGAGACTCAAAGGATCAAAAACTCATGACTCTGAACCAGTTTGCCACCAACTGGTTTGCACATCTGGGCAAAATCTCTTAGTAATGCATGGAGTCGTTTTTGATCCTCTGAAAATGGGGGGACTCTCCATGAAAATCACTGTAATTACTGAAGTGTTAATGGAGGGCTTTTGAATTAAAGCTGTGCCTACTTCACATCTACATTGTTTTGTTTAAAATTCAATGTTGTGGTATTACTGTGCTAAGATGTATGGACCTAACTATCTTATAGTCTGTTGAACAATAACTGACTCATAGCCCATCACTAGTGTAGCTAACCAACCATTGCAGGGTTTCATTTTCTTTCAAAATCCAACCTATGATGCACCTGCTAAATGTGTGTGTGCATGTGTGCGTGTTTTCAGGGTTCAGCAGCCGTCCTACAAATCTGAAGGTCTTCATCAACCCTAGCAGCCACAAAAAGGAAGCCGTTCACATCTACAGAGACCACGTGGCTCCTCTATTCAAGATGGCTGACATCCAAACCGACATCACAGGTTAGTCCATCCAAGTGTTTATTTTTCTGCTCAGTAGAAACACTGAAAAATTAGATTAATAAATATAAATAAATGTACGTATTTTTGTGTGTTTATTTTTAAATATAAAACTATGTGAGGCAGGGTTTTAACAACTAGATCTTTACTGACACCAGACATGATACTGAAATCTGTGTGTGTGGAGGGAGTCCAAAGGTCAGAGTTAATGGCAGCTTCTGGTCGCTAGGTAACTTGATATAGGGGGCGGAGCTTAGCCCATCTGTTGTGACAGAGGGAGACAGCCTCCTCTGCACTCCTCCCCTCATCTTCTCCATCTTTTTTCCTCTCCTTTCCTGTCTCCTCCTGTTTCCAATCATTTGCTCTTGTCTCATTTCCAGTGCTTCTCCTCTCTGCTGTTTTCTTGTTTTCTTTCCACCTGTCCTCTTTTCACCTTTCTGTTTTCCTCTCCTGCCTCATATCCTTGTGTCCTCTTTCCTTCTCATTTCCTATCTTCTTGTCTCATCACTTTTCCCATGTTTCCTCTTTCTCCTCCTTTTTTCTTGATTCCTCCTGGTTGCTTCTACTCTCCCCCTCTCAGCAGATGGTGTGATATCCGCTGTCCCACTTTTTTTTTGGCAGTCATCAAACACACACTTCATCTGACCACACATATGCACGAACACTTTATCTCTGTCCATCTCAATGTCTCTCCATCTGCTTACTTATTTTTTCCCCCTCTCTCTGTCTTTACCTGTCTTTCTCTCTCCAGTAACAGAGAGGAAGGGTCATGCTCTCTCAGTGATAAAGGAATGCAAACTGGATGAATATGATGGGTTAGTCATCTATATCTTTTTTGCTTTCAAAAGCACTCTGGATTTTTCCATTAAAAAATCCAGAGTAAGAAATTATTGTAAAAATAATTAGCAGTTTAAATGTAGTTTTGTTATTATTCACCCATAGATGTTCAGTATCATAATATGTTGCTTTCTGAACCAATGTGTGACTGATTACAGACAGGTGGAGCCACCTTTAATTGTGCTGAAAGTAGTCAATGCACTTGAAGATGATCAGATGATCTGCTGTATCGTGTGTGTCAAATATCAAGTAGACATTTCTGTATGTTAAGCTTAAAGCAATCCGCTGTCAGCACTGTGAGATCGATGAAACTGTCTGTAGCTTTTAAACTGGATGAGTCTAAAATATGCACTTGAAGGCGAGATAAATGATCTCAGGTCCAGGTTAAAAGAAAGCCAGCTGACGATCAGCTGGTCCCTATTCCTCAAGAGGACAGGTGATAGTGGAATCTTACAGTTGGAAATAGTTGACTGTTTAAAGGTAAGTGTGTTGACATGAAAGTTACCATGTTTAAATTGTGACATCATCCTGCTGCTGAACTGAGGTGAACTGGATAATCAAACAGCAGTTTACTGTCAAAGGCGGACACTGAAACACACTGACCCTGACTGATCTCACACACCTCATGCGCACACACACACACACACACACACACACACATACACAGGTAAGATGATCAAATACCAAACATTAACTGTTCACTTTGTTGTTAAAGTTAAAATAACTTTTCATTCCAATGATAGAACAGCAGCTACAAGTACAAAAGCAGCTATCAAATTCTCATCAGTCTTTTCCTGATGGTGTGTGTGTGTGTGTGTGTGTGTGTAAGCAGCTTTTGTGCTCAGCCCTCATAAAGCTTAATGTGCTTAGAGAAGATTAGCTCCGCGTTGCTAAGCTAGCTGCTGAGTGTGGGTAGGTGGTTGGGTGTGTGTGTGTGTGTGTATTTATGTATGTGTGTGTGTGTGTGTGATTTGGTTGAAACCTACATTTGCCAATTAGGTTGGCTGTCACCGTGGCGACTACAGCTCCAGGTAATCCCATACTCAGGAAGAGGGGGAGGGGACGGAGACTGTTCACCTCCCATTTACTGCAAATAAAGACTCGGAAGATGAACCTTCTCACTTTTTCACTTTTTTTTTTTTTTTTAACTTTTTTTTTCATTAATACTAACAAACAATAACTGCCTCCCACCCTACCCTAAGATAAAATACAACTTTTTTTTTTCAAAAGCGATCAAAATATGAGTTTTATCTGTCGTGTGACTCTTTATGGGTCATTAGTAGAAATGTGACTGTAAATGATTCCCTCTCTGTCTCTTTGGGCTTACCATATGATAGACTGTCCAGAGTGTATCCTTTTTCTCACCCTGTGATTGTGAGTTCTTTTTTTTTTTTTCTTTCCATCTGTTATGGTTAAAATATTGCTCAAAAGCATTTCACACCATGATTTAAATATAATATGTTTGTTTTAGTTTTATAGTCAACTTTATTCTAAACTTACGATTTTAACACTTAACTTAAGATTCTAAAACAAGACATGGATTATACTACTGCCTGTTAGTGTGTAGACCTTTAAAACCCCCCAGCAATCATAAATATTAAAGAGTTCATGAACTTTGGTGACTGTAGGACAGCAATTCACTGGAGCCTTTCAAAATAAAACCCATCACAGTCATTCTGAAATCCAGTTTCTGTGTGTCTACTAGTTTAGTTGTAGTCTAATTCTAGTATCAAAACTTTGGTACTGATGTTTTTCTACTGAACAAGAAATGTTGAGAAATATTTGTGCTTAATTAAAATACAAACCTTTGCAGTGAAAATACAACCTAGAGTATTTATAAATATCCATTCACCATCAGTCGATATTCATCAATAGTTAAAAGAAATAAGTACTCAGCATCACACGTTCAGGACCACCCTGCACAAACATTTTAGTTAGTGCCCAAAAACATTCAGGTTACTTACCCTGTTGTATTATAAAACAAATTGTCAATTTTACTAGAAAAGCCACATCCTCTGCTGGAGGGTTTTCCTTTAAATCATCAGGAGTTTGAGATCTGTGAAATGTCTTCTAGGTGTATTATACTTTTTGTGGCTGTGAGTTTAAGTCCGCTTGGGTCCAAATAATGTAAATGTTGTCATTAGGTGCCAAGATTGAGTCTCTGACAATTTTTTGTGACCATGCGTTTATGGAGACTCCACATTTCAATGAGCCAACAATGGATCAACACTTCAAGCAGACCTCAAAAGCGCTATAAGAGGACTATAATGTCAGTGAAGTCTGTGTCCTTGACTTAGTATAACCACCTCAATGAGCTTCACAATAAACCCTTATTTAGATTTGGATGATTGAGACTGACTTGTGTAAATGTCTACCTGTCCTCACACTAGTTTTTTTCCACCTGTCCGTCAGGGTGGTGTGCGTCGGTGGAGATGGTTCAGTTGCAGAGCTGTGTCATGCTCTGGTCCTCAGAGCCCAGCTGGATGCAGATTCCCCAGAAAAACCAGTGAGAGCCGCACTGCCACTGGGAATCATCCCAGCTGGTAAGCGAGGGCATTCTCATATAGAACCACTGCTTTAGGGTCTCATAAGGTTTGGTATGCTGGTATGCAAAAACATGACATGAAGTATGTTTATTAACGGTCTGTCTTCACATGTTTGCAGGTTCCACAGATGTGGTTTCCTGTTCTGTTCATGGAGTCAGAGATCCAGTCACTGCAGCCCTCCACATTATCTTGGGTAAAGCTTACATGTTGTAGATCTGTTACATAGATTGGGGTTGGTTGGAATTGTCTTTAGTAAATCTATATTTGGATCACCTAGCGTTGTCTATGCCTTTTTATAAATCTGTCACATTTATGTCCAAGATTTTGGACAAGCTTGCTAAGCTTTGGTGTGATTGGCTGAATGTCAGTCTGGCAGCAGGGACAGTGTTTAAGAACAAACAAACATGCAGACAGACGGTGGGACTGGACTCTGGAGGGAGTGAACAGACAGATGTCTAACAACAGGGTCTGTTTCACTTGAAATCACTAAATCACAGGTTTACACTGCTCGCAGCAGCCCCGCCCCCTTTGTCTCTGCCCACCACACTGTCAGGTAAACACGATAACCAATCACCTAGCAGCAGGGCGGGCAGCTGTGTTTGAATGACAGCTTATGGTGTGATGATGTTTCATTGTCACTAATTAATACTGCGAGCTGAGTTTGTATGTGTGTGAGACAGATGGGAAAATTCAATAGCCCTAATGAGACTACTTCCTGAACAATAGAAAACTGTTAAAATTCCCAGGTAGGAAGCTGTTCCCACGGACACCAGGTGACTGCAGGTGAATTTACCTGTCTTCATAACACTGATGAGGTGGGCTCATCCACAATCACATGATCTCCTTACTTGACGTTAAACTACTAACAGGGGCGGAAGCATCAGTGCTGTTGCTATGGTTACCAGAGCCTGAGCATCCCTTGAAAATAGCGGCTTAACTGTTGACCTTTTATCAACTTATGTTTGGGAGTTGCAGCTGACACTTAAAATTTTCTGTATGTGAAATGGCCTTAGCTTGTTTATAGGTGTGTGTCAGACTTTTTGTATTTCTGGGTGCTTTTTTGTATATAAAAAAGCATTTCAGCTGTAGAGAGATCTACAGGCGAAAACTACAACAAATGGCTGCAGGCTGCTATCCAACAAAAAGAAAACACAATTGGCTATTAGCTTTGCGGGGGTATTTTTTTCTGTGTGCAACGTAAAATAATATAAGCATCCAAAATTAAACTAATGTTTGGAAAAGCTGTGTTCAAAATTCATTGCTCTGTTTAACAGAGGCTGGAAAATCCTTCATAAGGGGGCCAATTCTGTCCTGATCTCTAAACATAAATATATAAAAGCATGACATGAAAGTCACCACCTTGACCACTTTGCAATAATCTCATCAATGATCACCTTACCTGTTTAAAGCAGTTTGCCTCGTTCATTGTTGTATGAAAAACTACTTGCTCACAGAGTTTAAAATTTTTCCAGAAGTTCAAAACCTGCTGAGTCTTTTCTAGCCTGGCTTGTTAGAAACCTTCACTGCAACAATGAGTGGAACGAAAATAGAGACAATTTTAGCAATATGTGAATTTCTCTTTTCTGATATAGCAAAACTCAAAGCAATGCAATAGCCTGTACACTGAAACTTCAGCATACTGTATCTCTAGACTCACAAACAGATTCAATATGATATTGATATATATTAAATTAATACTCAACGGTTGGCCCTCCTGGTGTTTGGAGGGGTATCTTTGTTGGCACCGTCATCATAGCAGTAACAAACAACCAGAAGGCAAGCTGGTCGAGGTTCAAATAGCAATTAGGATTAGCCAAGCTAGCTGTCTGGGAGTAACAACGGCCTGATGTAACTCATATACCACAGTCTGAATAATTAGATTTTTGACATTTTGATGCCAGAAGTACAAGCAATATGGCACATTTACAAGTGCATAAATGAAGCATTAAACTGGTACATGTGAACCTTGCTTTACAAAAGTGCGAGTCTGCATTTTTACCTGCATTTATCCACAAACCAGTAATTTTTGTGCAGGTCATCTACTAATTAGTACTGGGCAGTGTAGAAATGTTGTAGAAAGTGTAGAAAGTTTTGTTGCTGCTTTGTCTGCTGTTTGTTTGGGGGGTTTTTTTCATTATGAACACTCTGTTCACTTCAGGCACATTATAGTGATTTCTGCTTAGGCACAGAATGACTTTAAGTCTACCTTCATTAATGATTTACTCAAGAACTTGAACATTAGAAGTTATAAGAACTGCCACAAGTCCTGAAAAAGTCTTTCTCCATGAGGATGTTTCACAGCGTCAACAAACTCAGCTCACAAAGCAGATGCAGTAACCAGCTCCTCAGACACTGAGTCGACTCCCTGCTCGCTGTTTGCTCACATGAACCCAATAAAATAAACAAATCATTCAACTCTTCTAGAGTTTTTAAATGTTAATAGAATGAATGTATCAAATTCTGATGATAATAGTAATTAGAGTCATTTCACTGTGACATATTACATGACAGTAATAATTTGATTTCTATGCTATCAATCCAAAAAGCCCAGCAGCCTTCTTATACAGTGACATAACAACATCTCCACAGAGTGTTGGGGTATTTTCAAAGTATGTTTTAGAAAAGCTCGTTTCAAGAGGGGGAAAATTATGGTTTAATTCAATAAAAAACAAAGTTTAAAGTTACAGCCTTGGAGCTGAGCAGCAGCCCTAAATCCTCCTACTGGTGGTTTCATGTGTCCATTTTTAGCGCTGCCCTTAAAAACGAGATACTGCATCTCAAGGGGCTATCCTTTAAATAAATTAAAATTCATTTGTCTTTTGTCTCCTCCCTAAATGCTTGTATGGGATAATTGTTGGTTGATATTCATTTATTTCAGCATTTTTAAAAATGACTTGTGTGAGCATTTTACTGCTAACAGAGACAGTCATCCAGCTCATGTGACGCTAACACAACTTTCTAATAATCAGTTTGTTTACTGCTGAATTAACTCAGTCATTTTGGTGTTTTTACTTTCACTGATTATTATATTTGTGCTTAATATATATAGGATATATTAGGTACAAATATTTTTTTACATTCAACCACTTCTTCCACTATATTTTTGAATAAGAGCTACCAATATGGAAATAAATCCTAAAGGTGGATTAGGAGCCAAACAGAAAGATAATGACTTTGTGATGTAAATGAATATTAGTTGGACCTTTTAAGAAGCGCCGCAGGTTTGATCTCGGTGACACACTGACCGTCTCAGCTTTAATCCTGCGCAACACACACTGACACACAAACACACTGACAACACGCCATATGGTGAGGAAATCAGATTCTGTCCAGAGAGACAGACAGGCAGTCAGACAGACAGGTGCGGAGACAGCAGTTCAGTTCAGTAGGTTACAGCAGGTATGTGGCCAGATGGCCCGCTTAGTGCGTGTGCCTTTGTGTGTATCCATCTAAAAGCTGGTGGAGCATCTCAGTAAAGGAGCTTGATGGAAAAATCTGGTTATTTTTTAAATTATTTTAGTTATTTCTATGGTTTGTGCTGCGTTCAAAGGCTGTAGAAAAATAAAACCGTAAGCAGTGTTTGGCATGGAAGCCATTTTTTTACCACACACATAAAAAGAATCTGAGGAAACGATGATAATGTTTCCTCAGATTCATTTCAATCCTCTGAGTTATTAATTGGCTTCACACATTCTGTTAATTAGTCGTATTTTAGACTGTGTGTATTTGTATGTCTCATTTTGTATGGATAAAAACCACAAAATGTACAAACGCAAAGTAAGGTTACAAAATTATTCATTTTCAGTGTGAAGGCTTGGAGTAAGAGTTGTGTGATGTCCTCTGAAGTGATGGAAACACAGCTGTGTGTGTTGCTGCATCCTAACTGTTTCTAATGAATCGTTTAAAGGGTCTTCACTCAGTGTGCTGGTGTCTCTCTGCCTGCAGGTCACCTGCAGCAGGTGGACATGTGCAGCTTCTCGTCTCATGGCCAGTTGGTGTGCTTCGGTTTCTCTGCCATGTTTGGCTTTGGCGGGCGGAGTTTAGCGAGGGCAGAAAAGAAGAGATGGATGCCATCGTCACGGCGGCGAGAGTATGCTCTGGTTAAGACGCTGGCTAGGCTGAGGTGACACACACACATATATAATTTTTACTTTTAAATGTAAATGTGCATTCCTAAGGCCTCAGTCACACAGACCTGACTGACTGACCTCAGTGACCCCATAGCAACCACTGGTCACTAAGGAAAACTGTATTCCATGACTGTTTGGTTGCTGGAGGTTGTTAGCTGTTGCTAAGTGAAACTGGTCACAAAGAGGTATACAGTGCTCCACGGTGCTGGTGATGCTTTTGATTGCTGGAAGGTTGCTGAGGTCACTCGTAGTATGTATGGATGACACTGATTTGTCTGCAAAAAGATTGTCTGTTTCCTGTTAGCATCCCATTTTTATCATTTCGCTAAAGCTAGAGTCTGTGTCTTCCATGTGGCAATCTGCTAGCAACACAAGTAATCACAAGGTGATTTTTGGTTCATCACTTTCTTTGCCACCATTTTCACATGCTGAAAGCAAGCATCCTCCAGCAACCACTCATAAAATACATATTTTTCCTTAGTGACCGGAGGTTGCCAAGGGGTTGCCACACTTAGTTGGTCTCTAAGTGTGACAGAGGTCTAGCTAGGTCTAGGACTAGCTGGTTTCTTATTTCTTTTTTTCTCTGTCTCCCTCAGACCGGAGGACTGTCAGCTCTCCTTTTTATCAGCAAGGAAGTCAAACAGCAATTTGTTTGTACAGCGGTGAGAAACACGCGCCCACACAAACACGCACATACGCTCTGTGATGTTGGATGGTACATCTAAAGTGTCTTCAGACCACCATAAAAAACAGTATGCATTTGTTTAAACAGGTTACAAGCACTCAGAGGAGACTGTAATTGTTCCACACCAACAGTGTTTGTTAGTTTGCTGCGCTGTTACATTTACTCAGCAGCTGAACCAGAAAGGCAAACACACCACGTAACAGCTTGTCTACTACAGAGACTTGCACCACAAATCTACCAGAAACAAAATCAACGTAAATTTATTAAGAACAGTGAGAGCCTGTTTGAGTCAAAGCTGTTGTTTTACCATGATTAGTTTAATAACTGGCTCTGTGTTTGATGATATTGGTCCGTTATATAAATTTTCTTCACTGTGAATGCAACTCTTCTGTCATGTTTGAAAAATTAACTTGATTTCTTGCTCCTCAGAGATAAGGACCAGGACCAAGACCAGGACCCAAAATCCGGTAAAACCACTACTTCTCTATTAAAATGGACAAATCAGATTTTAATCGCTACCAGCTACTCTCTGTCTTACTTTTTCTTTCTTTGATTTGTGTGTACAGAGGGGGAGGTGTCCTGGGTGACCAATCAGGGCCTGTATCTGAGCATCAGCATCATGTCTATCCCTTGCCTGAGTCCACATGCACCTCAAGGACTAGCTCCAAACACCAGGTACACAGTGTACGAAGATTAGCTCGATCTTCTGCTCTTTGGCCTTTAATACATCACAGTGCGCGTTAATGCATGATGATGTTTCTAATAATGCTAACAGTCTCCATCACTTCCTGTTTTTGACAGTTTGGCAAATGGCAGTGCAGCGCTGATTGCAGTCGGAAACACCTCCAGGTCCGAGTTTATTAAACACCTAAAGAGATACAGCAGCTCTACTGGACAGGTGAGAACACCTGCCAGAGGTGAAAATAACATGAATCAATTTATTCCATTCAAATCCTCACTAAAACTTTTAGCAGATTTTTAAGGCTCAGGAACTGAACATTTGCAATCTAAAATATTCACAACTAAGGAATGTCGGAGTACGATAGCTACCTTTTTTTCTTTACAAACTCCCAGTTTACTCAAAAAAATATGCATTTTTTTCTGTCTGGTGCAGTTAAAGTTCAAGTGTTTGCAATTTCTCATTGTGAAATTGCAAATGATTTATGGATTTCATCATCTACAGTACATATTACTATTAAAATAATTTTTAAAAATGGGGCAAATCTTTGTACACAAGAAAATAAACTAAAAACACACAAAAACCTGCAGAAATCAACACTTCCAAGACTGTTCTGAGGGGACATTGTGCATCAGTTAAACTAACTCTACTGTGCAAAAAAAGCAAAGACAACATGTTAATGTTATCATGATGGGCTTAGTTTAATTGCACAGAGCTTGTGCAGTGTGTAGATTATGCTGATGACAGCCTAAGCTGTTATATATGTTTCCACCCGGATGTTTTCCACCAAAGAGAGCAATTTATTGTCGTGGTAACTCACTCTTGACTTCAGGGTCACACAAGCACTTTGACTCGGGACAATTTTGTGATTGTGTTACAGTCGATTAATGGCTGCTGATTATACCACAATCCCTCAACGTTCACAACACCTAAAGACTCTAGAAGATGGGAAAGTAGGTCCCAGTTTTAAAAATACTGCAGTTTTCCTTGAAGTTAGTGAGTAGATTAGCCTGGTTCAGCATGACCTGGTCTGGGCAGAGAGACTGCACACTAACCCACTTACTAAATATACTGGCAGTGTGGTGCTCAGACTTGGAGTAAACAGGCTGTTTACTGACTGGCCTACATCCTGTTAGCGTCCGTCCTGACATCTCAGCAGAAAGCACGGCAAAAGTGGGTGTACAAGTGGAGCTGCCCACATGTGACCCTTACAGTTTATGTCCTACTGTGGACTTTAAACCTCTCCTGTCACTTGTGTGATGTAGAGTGTGTGAAAAACTGAATACACCTTTATTAATCTGATGATTTTATCGAAATAATTTTAAAGTTTCAGTGCTTTTTGGTGCAAATCCTCCTGTGTGTTGGTATTGAAGCAGCATTAAATTGAAGCGGAGCTGCAATTATACATTAACCAGCTGGATATTTCCATGATCAATTAATCATATCCTTTGTTTGCTTTGATCTATTAAAAAAAGCTGAAAATGTAGGTCTCCCTCTTTAATGAGATGCAATAAATTCAAATTCATATTATCAAATAGTGGCGACAAAATATTAGAAACTGCTAGAGAAAATTTTTAATCCAATAATTAGGCGTACTGGAGTAGTAAAATATTTCTCTCTATAATTCACAGTCTCGTGAAGGTAAATCAAGTGTGTATTTAAGGACAGTACTAGAATCCTCTGGGCTCTTGTTTTAAGATAGATGTTAATCTGTCCTATAAGAATGGCTTTACTTTAAGAAAGCGCAAACCTGCAGGAGAGGACAGCAGACAGACAGACAGACAGTGGGACAGTCAGCTGGTCTTTGCTGCCCCCTGTTGGAGCCTCACAGCAGAGGACAGTGGACCGGAAGAACCACAGACAGATCCTGCTGCACTCTAACAAGCTGCTTAACGGAGATCTTAATGGCTCTTTCTGACCTCATCAGCTCAGCTTTAACACACACACAGAAACACACACACAGACAAAGCTCTGACTGATTATCTGTGTGCAGTTCAACTTCTCCTTCGTGGAGACGCATGCTGTGTCAGCAGTGAAGATCCGCCCCTGCTCACTGAGTGGCTGTTCTGAGGATGAGAGTGAAGAGGAGGATGACTTGAAAACCACACCCTTCATCCACGCAGAAGGAACAACCTTCCCCTGGAACATCGACGGAGAGCTGGTGGAAATTGCTAATGAAGTGCTCATCAGGTGGGACGCTCACGCCTTCGTTATTCAAAATATATCCAGATAATACAATCATTACGAACAGAGGAATTACTCTGAATTTATTAATTCAAGAATTGATTATTGATGATCAAGGCACTATTTTTCCTTTTAGTTCAGATCAATAAAATACAGCAAGAAGAGGTGAATGTAGAGGATAATAATAATAATGATAATAATTATTATTATTATTATTTTGGACAATGGCTGCTCTTTCATTTATTTTCAGTCCAGTCCTTGTACCTCATCATTTTTAGAGGTATCTTGTTTTGTTTATTAAAACATTAACAGTGATTTATGAATCTTTCAAACATAAAAAGGGACCTAACACAAGGGCTGAACCCATGTTGTGTCTTCACATAACAGACAACTTAGCACGAAATAATATTTTTGCACCAACATGATGATTGTCAAAGAGATATTAGCCACAAACTTGGTATATCTCTATGGAAGAGGATTAAGGAAACTGGAAAAAAGAGGCACTTTTTTCCCCCAGAATTCTGAAATTAAAGTCGGAATTCTGACCTTTTTCTCAGAATTCTGACTTTTTTTTCTCCAGAATTCTGACCTTTTTTTCTCCAGAATTCTGACTTTTTTTTCTCCAGAATTCTGACTTTTTTCTCAGAATTAAGAATTCTGAGATTAAAGTCAGAATTCTGAAAAAGAAAAAAAAAAAGACGTGCCTACGTTTTTTTTTCTTTTCCAGTGGCCCTATTCTTCTTCCGTAATATCTCAGTATGATGTTCAGTGAGTTCTTAAAAGATTTGAGGAAACTGGACAAACGGAAGACAAAAGAAGAAGTGACCGGCCTAAAAAACAGATAACATGATCTGAAAGTCATGTTGAAATTCATCGAAAGAAATTGAAAAATTTAGCAAAGACCTGAAAATGCATCTGATCCATCTGCTGCTCACTGAAGCCTCATTTGAAATGGTCTCAGTGTAAGTGTGGTTGTTAAGAAGCCATTCTTCATGAATGGAAACGTGGCTGAGTTGTGCGAAATTACACAAGAACTGGATTGAAAATCAGTGACAATAGATGTTATAGGGGGATGAATTCATATTTGAATATTTGGATCAATTTTTTTTTCTGCGTGTGGAGCAGGTCAGCAGAGAGGTACAACAGTGAGTGTCAACAGCCATCACTAAAGCAGGTGGAGGCTCTGTCATGTTTTAGTGCTGCTTTTCATCCAGTAGTGCAAAAATTGATGAAATAATGAAGAAAAGTACCAGCAGATTTTGATCCACGATGCAATTGGTTTCATTTTTCACAGTACCAAGCAACTGACTGGTCTCCTTTTCCTGGAGCTCACACTGTGTTTGTTTCTTTACATTCTGTGACATTTACATCAATACCAATCAGGCCATGCAACCATAGCAACATGTCTGCAGGTCCTTAATATCCACCTGACTGTGTGTCTGTGTTTCTGTATATCTTTGTGGTGCATTCAGAGTCCACCCAAGACTCATCACTCTGTACGGCGAGGAGGTGGAAGAGGCCGAGTCGTCTGTCTCCTGCAGCTGCATCTGAGAACAACAAGGGGGCGCTGCTCTGTGTGACACTCACCACGGTAACCAAAATGACTCAACAGTGCTCTTTGTACAGACTCTGAACTCACAATTTGAAACTTCGGTCGTCCGCCCATGATTTTAACGATATATTCATAGAGGAAAAATAAATAAAATAAAAAAAGCTCCTTTACTTTAAAGCTGTATTAATTTTATATTCTTTTTATCAAAGTATAATGTGAATGTTTTGTAAGTTTTATTCATGTATCAGCTGCAGAACTGACCAATGCACATAAAAATGGTTTAATGTTTACAATTTACTACAGTTTCATTACCCATTTCTCTCAGATCATGTGACTTTAATTTCATATGTTGCTTTTTTTCATCCAGTTTTTCTTTCTGTGGCAGAGAACAAACTTGTTTAATTTGTGTTCAAAATCCAGTTTATTTCACTTCCCAAAGGGTTCATGTTTGAATAAACATGAACTTTTCTATCTGTGCAGACGATGGTGAAGCAAAAACAGACCTGATGTATGCATGTAGATTCTCATTTTGCCTCAAATTATACTGCGACTGGAATAAAGTATAAAAATCAAGCTGTTTAAATAGAAAATCCTTTATTTTAATAGAAAAGTGTTGCTAAAAGCAGTGAGACTCTCCAGTGCAGAACAACTTCACATACGAACATCAAAGTCACTTATTAAAATATTAAAACACTTGGTGTGAATCTGTGAGGTGCATTTGTATTAAACACACACCGGAGTGGAGGGCAGCAGCTAAGTGAACAGTCTAAATGGAGACCGTTAACACAATGCTTTTAAAAAAATGTATTACTTGAACCAACAAGTTATCAGTTTAAAAAGCCCAGGTGTCAATTTTAGGAAGTATGACTGAGAAAACTGACCACATCAAACATGTTTACTTAGTGTTTGTGACGTGTCTGTTCAGAAGATGGAGCTTTACTTTGAGAGCTCGGGCCATAAACATTCTTTTGAAAATAGTGATTTCAAGTAGTTGTCGATAATTAGGCCTCCCACCTACCTCACACTGGTAGGAGTGGTTAACCTTAAATGTGCTTTATTTAAAATGCATCACATTTATGTTTTTTTTTCCTCTCTTGTTTTATTTGTATTCATTTTAATTTAAAGAACTCCCACAGGACAAACTTTTTCAGGGGCATCACATTGTGATTGTTACCACATTAAAAGAGCCTTCGTGCCTCATTATGTTTGATTCTGTGTGTTTGACCCTCCTGGGCCCAAAAGGAGGAGGAGTGGAGGAGAAATGCTCGTTTCTAGCTTTCCCTGCGTGGTGCACTTGTGCTCATCTGGCTGTACATTGTTCTCATTGTTTTTCCCTCCACATACCAGCATGGCTTCCTGTTTTCTTCTTCCCTGAATGGCGTCCAAAGCGTCAGAGAAACTGTAAACAAGTGTGAAATCAGGCTCACGGGGAGGTTAAGGAATCATAGCACCAGGAGGCAGCACAGTGGAGGATTCACTGTAGAAAGATCCTGCATTCTGCTCATTTTTCAATCCTCTGCCCTGAAATTTCTATTAATCCTACATCAAAACTGCCCTCAGTTTCCTCTATTGTGAAGCAGTTTGCAAAAGCAAGAGGGTAAGTAAAAACAGATAGCGCTAATAAGCTAAACATGTCCTCCACGTTGGAGTATCCAGCCAGTGGTCAACATTGCTGGCTCAGTGAACTAACTTTGTGCAAAACAAAAATGTGTGGATGTGCATCAGATGAGCTGATTGTGCCATAAAAATTTGCTGGTTTAAGCAGAGGAGACCCATCCCAAAACAAATAGTGGGAGGCAAAAAACGGTGTGATCACCTCTGTTACCAGCAAATCCCAGCAGCCATCACCTTCTTCCTCCAGCTGGACGACATCCAGTGTGTGCCACAGGCGTCAAATAATGCAGCACAGCCAGTGAGTCTGCTCTTTGTGTGTTTGTGTGTGTGTGTGTGTTGGTCAGCAGGTGAACAAAATTCAGAAAATAAGTTACACAGTCAAAAGGAAGGTTTCCCAGAGCTACGAGCCAATCAGAGGCAAAGTTTAAATCACCTGAGATCCTAGAAAGTGATGTTCTTTGTTTTGTTTTCTCCTAAAAAGAAGAGTCAAAATGAAGGTCATTAATCCCAGGACGCTCCGAGGCTTTCCGATTGGTTCAGATTTGATGACTTCCGGTTCACTTCCCTTTTAATTAATCCTCTATCCATCGAACGCTGCAGTCTTTTTTCTTTCAGGTCTTTGGATTTCTCTGGTTCCTTTTTGTGAAAGCATGTCGGCAAAATAGTTTAAAAGGTCACAGTCAGATTCAGGAGGCGTTCACTGTCACGTGTTAGACTCAAACCCTTGGAGCGTAGATGAATTTCACTGACCGATGACGTTCACAGTGCTGCAGTAAGACCGAGGCATGATGAACACTCTTTCATAGGTACAATGTGAACTCCACCTTAGGGTCAGATCACGGGCAGAGAGAACAATCTGGGTTAGGTAGTGCTTTCTCTTTTGCTGTGCTTGGGAACGAAGTCCCAGCTGTCTCTGTTGAACTCATCCTCCTTATGATGTAATTCTCTCTTGAAGAATCCAGCCTGACGGACAAAGAGAAGAAGAAAACGTGAAGCCTGTGTATCAACTGCAAACATTAAACTGTAACATAATGTGGTTGGTCAGTACCACAGAACTGAGCCATGATATTTTACAAGATGGCAGATTGTTAAAATACACCAGTTATTGGTGGGAGAATTGTCACAAAAATGAGTTTATGTTGAAAAACAAAAATTGAGTACCTTCCACAGACACCAGATGAGAGCTGCCAGGATGGTTAACCCCACGGCTAAACTGACAACGACAATGAAGATTTTCACCATCGCTGAGGGTTTCTGGGTAAAAACTGCTTCCACCAATACCTGGAAATGTGCAACATAGATCTTTAACATTGCTGCACCACGGCAACTGTGAAGCCCAGACTCTCGGATCACAAGTGTGTTCTGATTGGCTGCAGGGGGGTTTTACCTGTGCTACAGGATGATCCTGGATCAGGATGGTGTTATTATCTTGTTTAGGTGATGACATCACTGCCATGCTTTCCAGGATCATGATCCCATGGCGACCCTGAGACACAGAGAAAGGCATCAGGGACCAGAAACTCTGGCAAAATGCAGTGAAATCAGTCGCCTGCGTGCGAGTGTGTTACCGGAGCTTGCCGTAGTACGGCAGGATTCAGGTTGGCTTCCAGTTGGATGGTGACCTCTCTCCCCGCCTCCAAATTACCAAGGCGACACACTAACCACTCACAAGCCTTATCGGTGCGGCCACAAAACTGAACATAGAGAACAAAATTAAAGTTTGCACCCTTGCATAAGCTATATCACATTTTTATGTGTGTGTGTGTGTCTGTGTTTGCGTACCATTCTACGGGTGGAGGTGGGCGAAAAGAAGAAGATGAGTTGTTTGATGAAGGAAGCTTGAGGGGCGTCGCAGTCTTCGATGACTGAAACAGTTGTGTCACTGATGTAACACACGCCTTGAGACGACTGCAGAGAGAATTCATGTGTTAGTACGGTCTGTTCTGTCGCCATTTACGAATAACTTTTCTCACGCTCGTGGCTTGTTTCACCTCAATTCCAGCCATGACACATGAGAAACCACACAGAACCTAAGTGCAAACCCCACTGCCGATGTTTGTGTTGATGTACCTGCCAATCGACCACTTGCAACAGCCTGTGACGGTAAGGTGTGAGGATCTTCGGCAGCGCAATTTCAACCACAGTGTCGACTGACCTGCTGGGACCGGAGTTTAACACCTGCAGGGAGATGGAACAAGATGCTGAGACTCTCTAAGGCAAGGACATGTTCATATCAAGAGCCCTATTTATTTACCTTGTGTTTTTTTCACCTTTTAATGTGTGGGTACCAGTGAAAGTAAACCAAATGAGCACAAACATAGCAACAACTTCCTGTTTGGTTCTTCCCTTTAAAGAGTTGCTAAAAAATTGTTGATTGGCTCCAGTTTTCATGATGTGCTACTACTACTAAGACCAAAGGTTCCCAATTGAAACCAGAAATGACCAACTTACAGATGACACTTTTCCTAAACTCTCCAATCAGTGTTGATGAAATTGGACTTGCTGTAAAGTTTTAGCTTCACATATGAAATTGTATTTTTGGACAGCTGCATATATTTTTTATTTTGGCCAGACTAGTCATTCTTCTGTTCCATTTTCTTTGACTATATGCTGCTGAAAGTGCCGTGACACACAGAACTCGCATCTCTGTGTTTCCTCATTTGCTGACCTACATTCTTAAATAAATAAGTTTGGTCATGCAACTAATGTCGTGACACTTCTGTGTGTCACAACATCCCACCTTGACACATCTAACTCTTCATAAACTCAGTACATAAGTCCATCCATCCTTTTCCGCTTATCAGGGTTGTGTGTGTGTGTGGGTGGAGATGGTGGAGTCAAACTCAGGACCTTCTTGCTCTTCTTCTTGGCATCAGTGCTAACCATTATGCCACCGTGCTGCCAGTAGACATATAATATGTCATATTTATATAGTTTTTTAAATATATTTATATATATAATATTTACAATATTTCTGCTAAGTTCTGCTATGTTTTTGTATTTCTGCCAAGTATTATGTTTTCTTTACGTTATTGCAGTTCTGCTAAGTAATTACATTTTTGCTAAGTTCTTATGCTTCTGCAAAGTTATTACAATTTTTTGCTACTTTTCAGCTTTTTCAGCTATTTTTAGCAGACAGCTTCAGCGTTACAGCATCCACACAGCATTTTCCCAGGAAATGCAAATTTTTCTAGTTCTCTTTAAACTTTGCGTTTGTGATCAGCAATAAAGGGTCAGGATAAAATGGAAAAAATTGGAAAATATCATATTATAATGTTATACTGCCTCAGCTCAGTGACATGTTTTAACAGAACAGACTCAATGTTTTTAGTATTACTATAACATACATACGGGCAGACATACACATAAATCAAACTGTCTGCAAATGTGTACAAGTCTACCATCTGTTACTGTTTTTGCTTGTTTGGCATTTAAAGCATCCAGAAGTGTGTTTGCATCCTGTCTGATCACATATGAAAAAAACCCTCTGAATCAGGCTGACCTACCTTGTATGTGTAATTGAAGCTTTCTGAATAGCAGTTAGTGGAAATCAAGTCTTCATCTCCAACTTCAAAAGAGGAGGGAGTCACAAAACTGTAAACAGGCAGACAGAAAGCATTGGGATTAGTTCTCTGGACTTAAATATGTCCTTTATTTTTGCACTCTGAGGAAAAAATGTTGTTCACATGAATTTCACTGACACGGTAAAAAAAACACCCCAAAAAAACCTTTGACAAAGCAAATAATAGTAATGCACAACAAGGTGAGCTCACCCGTGGATGTTCACATTGACTCCATATTTGAGAGGAAGGGTGAGGCTGATGGAGTTGTCATGGAGATATTCCCTCCTCTCATAGTTATCACTGCAGAGAAAATAAATTTCACATATTTTTACTCCCTGATGGTTTGATTCAAGGTTTAAAAGTCTATAAAGCTATTTCATATTCATTATTGTTTCTTCTTCTTCTTAAATGTTCACATTAATCTGCATTCTGCATACTCCTTTATAAATAACACTTTATCTTCATACATTAGTTTGCTTTAATGTCATAGGTGAGGAGTCCGCTCACTTCAGAAAAATGATGAGGTGAGCGGAGATTTACCTGCTGGTGTTGACGTGAATGAGGTTTTGGCCAGGTGTGCTGTTCTGGTTGACATCCAACAGAAAGCTGATATTCAGCTACAAGAAAAAAAACATTACTTAACATCTTCCTTCTTTATGATTTTTGCTGCTAAAACTTTTTTACACAATACAGGAATCTCTACTCTAAACCAGCTGCGGTCCGTTTCACCAGATAGTTTTGCAATATTTTAAACAGATACGTCGAAGAAAAATAGAGAACTGAAAGTACAAGAACCCGCTTTGACCTTTGATATGTGGACCACAGGAAGTTGAGGACCCATAATAGCTGGCTGGAGCACGACATTCAGGTTCTTCATAATTTTAGTATGTGATCAGTGTGTTATTACCTCCAATTAGCTCGGGCTTACCTGGGTGTGCGCTGGAAGGAGGAAGCTGGTCACGCTGCAGTCAACACCCACTGTTGTAGCGTTGACTTCCTGTGTGACATCACATCTGACCACATTGTCCTCCTGGTTGAAGAGAAGCAGGCTTGTTTTGGTTTCGTTATGTATTACAATGTTGACAATAATCATTTAACAGTTAATGCTGTGTGACTGTCTGTTTACACAGCAGTTTTAACTGTAAGACCATACTGCTGTATGTTACTGCACCAAACATACTGCTGTCCATTGTATCTGCCTATGGTTGCTGATGACACTGTCTAAGAGAGCAGCAGTCTGCTGTTCATCTTCATCTAGGTTCTCAAATAGAGTTCTGTTTTTTTTAAGAATAATGGCACTTTTTTCTCATTTTACCCAATCAGCATCCACCTCTGGCAGCTTACTCAGCCAGGACCATTTAGGAGTACATACATGACGGTAGGTATGTTTTTCTGCCCTAAAAACAGCCCTGAAAATGACCCTGAAACACACAAGCTACACACCATTTTATCTATTGATTCAGTTCAGTTTTATTTATATAGCTTCAAATCACAACAATGGTTGCCTCAAGGCTCTTTGTGAGGTAAAGACCCTACAGTAATAGAGAGAAAACCGAACAATCAGAACAAGAAATCAGACTTGGCAACAGTGGGAAGGAAAAACTCCCCTTTAACAGGAAGAAACCAGGCATGAGAGATCAAAATTAGTAACTGATGCAAAATTGTGTATAAACACATAGAGTGAGAGAGGTGAGGTGTGTAAAGAAAAACACTTGGTGCATTATGGGAACCCCTCCCTAAACCTATTGCAATTTAACTAAGGGAGGATTCAGGGTCACCTGATCCAGCCCTTACTATAAGCTTTGTTAAAAAGGAAACTTTTAAGCCAAATCTTAAAAGTAGAGAGGGTATCTGAAAGTTTGACTCACATTTTGCAGTACTTTAATGTAGTGGATGTTGCTGGGCAACCGTAGCGTCAGTCGTGGCAGGAAGGCGTCATCTCCAGAGTTCAGCAGTGAGGCTTTCAACATGATCGTTTGCCCGGATCCCAGCGCAAAGTACTCCTGCTGACTGAAGACAAACATGACAAACATCGCTGGAGTTACAATCAGGATCAAACTTTATCTACTGTTGAAATACTTTTGATTTCTTTTTTGGTTTTAACTTGCAGATTTTTACAGTTTGATCTCAGGAGCCCAAAGTGTGAAGCTGAATATAACCAGCAACTCTGGCACTTACTAATTACAGCAGCATACAGCGCACATTTATTCTCTACACAAAAATATGCAAACACAACAGCTTGATATCCTTTTTTCTTTTTTTTTCACATATATTCCGGTTGTTTCCCTGTTGTTGTTTTTTTTGTCTTTCACACACAGTGTCATTCACACTCCCTGCAGTGTGTGTGTGAGAGAGATCTTACTGTGGGAGCACTAGATGAGCTGACAGCTGCATGTTTGTCGAACAGTTCACCAGGGAGCAGGAACGAGCAAAACGAGTCTGAGAGAAAGAAAAGAAGCAGCGGGTTAGCGGCAGCCGTGAGAATAAATAAACATTTCGATCGTGTTACTTCAGTGATAACATCAAACAACTTGAGAGGTTCAATAAAAAACCCCTGATGACTAACTCCACCTGTGAATTCCTACTTGTAAACTGTTCCTGCACTGCTTTATGAGTGTGAGCAACATGTGGGGGACGCACACAGCAGGAGAGTGTTAATGTGCTGAGATGCAGCTGAAAACACATCTGGATAGGCGAGATGGTTTGTTGATACACAAAGGTCGAACAAAGATAAAAAATAATAATTTGCAGATGGCTTAATGTGTTAGTTTAGCAGTATGCTAAACTTATGCATCTATTCTTTTATAGCTGATTAAGCTAATTCATTGTGTTGTAACTGCAAGTAGAAATTTTTCATTTTTATTTAGAGCAGATTTATAAATATAGATATTGATTACTGTGTGCATGATGGGCTGTTCTAGCTGTTATTTGCTGGGTCTTTGTACGCTAGCTTGGTACCTGGCTGGTGATGGTGTTGCGGTGTCCTGCGCTCCGCTGCAGAATGGGTTTTAACGGAGGGAAGGATGTGGAAGAGGCTCTGCGGCTGTTTGTCTCCCTGAGACTGTAAGAAACCACAAACTGAACCGGAGTAAAAATGTCCCTCACATCTTTCTGTTGGAGGAAACAAAAAGGGTTCAGAGGAGGAAAGACAAACATTTTAACATCACTGCTGTTAATCCAATCAGTGCATCATATGTTAATATGCCCAAAATAGACCGTGGGTGAGTATATTACCCTTTGGTAAGCCACATGGGCCACACAAGTGAGATGCCCCTGTCGTGCTCGTACACGCTCATTTGTGATATTGGATGATCCGTTACCGTGGAAATAGAACCGAGGTGGGAAGGACGGTTTATGGAGGAGGTCAGAGGTCAGATTATACTGAAGATCTGAAAAAGAGAAGAGAGAAACAACCTTCAAAAATCAGGCTGCACACTTTATGCAAAACAAATGTTGCCTTTTGGAGAAGCTATCATCCAATCCCAGCACTGAAACTGCAATTAGGCACATTGCTGTTGTACAAGAGGATAGAGGGAGAAAGAGAAAACGGCTGGAGGCTTGCATTTATGTATTTTACGATAAGGACAGTAGGAGTGTGACTCTGCAGCTTTGGCTGACCGATTACATAAAACTGACCACTACATTTGTTTATGAGATGTTCAGATGAGCGGAAAAGCAAAGCTGTCAATTTACCAGTCAATCTATGTCCCCACCCTCACCAATGGTCACAAGGGATGCACAGTGAAGGAGACGTGACAAAAATGAGACTGGCCTCTCGCTTAAAGATAAGGTGAGGAATTCAGGCATTCGGCAGTGGCTCAGAGTAGAGCTGCTACTCCTCCACACTGAAAGGAGGCAGTTGAGGTGGATTGGACATTTGACTAAGAGGCCTCCTCAGCGCCTCCCGGGTGAGGTGTTCCGGGCATGTTCTTCCAGGAGGAGGCCCAGGGGTAGCCCTAGGGCATGCTGCACAATTATTAATTTAAAAACTGCAAGGTAAAGACTCTACAATAATAAAGAGAAAACCCCAGCTATCAGATGCACTTGGCGACAGTGGGAAGGAAAAAATCCTTTTTAACAGGAAGAAACCTCCAGCAGAACCAGGCTCAGGGTGTGGCGAGCATTTGCTGTGACCAGTTGGGGGTGTGGGGAGGGAGACAGGACTAAAGACATGCTGTGGAAGAGAGCCAGAGATTAATGTACAGTTTATATCTCTTAGCTGGGCTGGGAAACCCTCGACGTTTCCCTGGATGAGCTGGAGGAGGTGGCTGGGGAGAGGGGACATATGGATTTCTCTGCTTAGGCTTTGGGTGCCACTGTGGAGTGTTTCAGTGAGTAACATCCACAAGAATGACTGGTTCCCCAACAAAATACTGCATTATAGCAAGGTGTTCCAGTCACCTGCTGTCACTGACTCTAATGATGTGCTTGATTGGTGTTTACTTTTAAACATAGGTAGCTTTTAAATTTTATAAATTTACAGATAATACACTAAAGATGTGCAATTAGGGCAGTACCTATGTGCCCTCTGAAATGTCTGGACTGGACACTGAAGCATATGGTAACGTTAAAGCAGGGAGCTGGATGCTTGAGCTCTCGGCACAGCGCCATCCGATCGTCGATCTGCTCTGGCAGGATCAAAGACGCGTTCACTTGAATCACTGGACGGGTCCTGCAGCACAAGCACACAGTCAGAGAAATTATCACAGCATGCAGACTGGGGTTTATGAATCACTGAAAACAACTGAAAACAAATAAAGCAGGAGGATTTTGTTATTTTCACCATATTTTCCACAGATGTTGGGACACTTTTGGTTCTCTTGCACACTGCATACATTAAAAAAACATTCCTGTTTACTACTATGAGAAGAGGGTAACTACAGACGGAGTCTTTTTGGGTAAAGTTTCAACAGGAAGCTTCAGTGACGACTTACCTGAGAACCACGGCTGAGTCAGAAAGGAACGCACCAACTGCCACATCTGCAGAGACAGAGCGGGTTTAGCCTGCTTAAAACAATCTAATGAAACAAATATGGCAGAAGTTTTGGCACTGAATTGTTTACCCTTGTAACCGTTATCGTCAATGTCAATGCCAGAGCTCAGCGACTGGCCGAACATCCTGAGGTCATGGCCAAGGGTGGATCCAGTAATCCTCTGAAAGCACAATGGTAGGTATATCATGAAAGCTGGTGTAATGATATTGCTTAAAAGCACAGGAGGATATAAGTACTAATGTAAGCATGTGCAAGCAAGTATGCCAAAAGGCCAAATATAGCAGCCTGAGTTCAACTCTGACCAGTGGCCCTTTGCTGCATTTCTTCCCCTAATCCATTTCTGTGTCTGTTTTCCCATCTATTCTCCTCTGTGCTATTAAAAAGGCCAAAAAATATCTCATAATATTCTTATACTTTGGGGGGATTTATCATTAGTATAACTCCCACACTGGTTATTATTCTGTTAATATCTTTTCTGATTTTTGACTGATCCCAGTGTTAAAGAAAGAATAGATCATTTGTCTTGGTTTGATTTGTCCAGTCACTACAAATTCATAGCTTTAACTCTTGGATCTGTTTTTATCTAGTATATTTAATTATTTATGAATCTCTCTTTGAGCTATGACTGCAAGGGGATCAGGTCAGATTTTGCATTTTTGTTAGACATGTTATTGCACTGGTAAGTAAAAAGTAAGTAAGTGACATTTTTACCTGCACGTCATCGTCATTTACAGCCCTTGCCTGTCACTTAAAGACAGGTAAGTCCCCCACATACACGTTATTCTCTAAATTAAACGGGTGAGTTATATAATAATTTGCCCAGATACATCTTGGGGGAATTACATTTAGAGAACAAAACCTTGTTTTGTACCAGGCTGAAAACATGTTTACTTTTGTTGTAAAATTGGGACATTCGTATCTTGTTTCATTTGAAAACCTGCAGTTTTTCTTTTTTTCAGCCCTGGAGGTTTTTGCTCAGTTTGTACCTGGGATGGAGTTGATGAGATGCCCTCTTTTCTGCCGTTGTAGATGTACACGGCTCCTTTAAGGTCGTCTTCATGTGGAGCACCAATCGCCACATCTATTCACACACACACACACACACACACACACACACACACACACACACACACACACACACACACACACACACAATTTTGTATTTATATACTTGAAAGGATTCTTGTCTTCACTTGTCACCAACCTACAGTGCCATGAAAAAGTGTTCATCCCCTTCCTGATTTCTGTCTTTTTTTATTTTTACACTTTTGTACTTAAATTTTTTCAGATCATCAAAGAGATTGTTACATTAGTCAGAGAAAACCTGAATAAACAAAAAATAATAGTTTGTTTTTCACATAAATTATAATTTAATTTAATAAAGGAAAAAAATTATCCAAACTTTCTTTGTGTGAACAAGTAATTGCTCCCTAAGCATGCCACCCTTGGCAGCAAGAACTGCAGTCAAGCAATGGGCAATGAGTCTTTCGCATCACTGTGGAGCATATAGTTAGGGCTGGACCAGGTGACCCTGAATCCTCCCTTAGTTATGCTGCAATAGATGTAGGCTGCCGGGGGATTCCCATGATGCATTGAGTTTTTCCTTTCCAGTCACCTTTCTCACTCACTATGTATTAACAGACCTCTCTGTGTTGAATCGTATCTGTTATTAATCTCTGTCTCTCTTCCACAGCATGTCTTTATCCTGTCTTCCTTCTCTCACCCCAACCGGTCGCAGCAGATGGCCGCCCCTCCCTGAGCCTGGTTCTGCCGGAGGTTTCTTCCTGTTAAAAGGGAGTTTTTCCTTCCCACTGTCGCCAAAGTGCTTGCTCATAGGGGGTCATATGATTGTTGGGCTTTTCTCTGTATCTATGAAGCGCCTTGAGGCGACATTTGTTGTGATTTGGCGCTATATAAATAAAATTGAATTGAATTGAATTGAATTGGAGGAATTTCGATCCACTCTTCCTTGCAGAGTGTCAGTGTCAGATTTATTCAGAATACACTGGAGGGTTTTGAAGCACGAACAGCCAAAGCATCTCAATCAGATTTGAGTCCAGATTTTGGCTTGGCCACTCCAAAAAGCCTCGTTTTGTACTTTTTGGGTTTGATTTAACCAGAGCTGGACTTCCTGCACGTAACCGATCGTTGTCAGGCTGTGAAATGAACCATATTTTAAAATCTGCATTTGTATTTACTCTGGTTATCTTTAGGATGGGACAAATAGTTTTTCAGAGCACTGTTTCAGCCTAACCTCATCTTTGATTTCTTTTCTTCAAAGTAGTCGTTGGTTCTTGTGACTTTTTACATAAAATTTTCACACTTTTTAACATTACCATTTACTAATTTTTAAATTCACAGGGTAATTTTTGTCCTTTCTTGTTTTTTCAGATGGATAAAAGTATGCAAGAGTATATAAACATGAGTAAACACTAGTATGGTCTTTTAATATTTAAATAAAGTATCCTTAAAATATTGAGGTCTTGGACACACTAATGCAGTCAGAGATACTTCCATTGTTTCAGACATCAGCACACTGATTTACATTTATTTCTTGTCTTACCATATTTCCTAGTTTACTGTAACGCTAAACTTAAAATCAGTCTTCATAGTAAAATTTCATGACTACAACTTTTCCTTTTTTCTCCAAAAGTTAGGTGGGTCCACCCTGTGTGTGTGTGTGTGTGTGTGTGTGTGTGTGTGTGTGTGTGTGTGTGTGTGTGTGTGTGTGTGTGTGTGTGTGTGTGTGAACAGATACAGTGTGTCCCCAGACCATGGGTTCACACACACCCTTTTATCTAGCTGTGGCAGATTAGAGGGCATGTTCAGTTACAGAGCAACAACAGTATGTCATTAACGTTTAATGAACATAATAACACCCTCCACCCCTCTCACAAACACACACAGACACACAGAAGGTAGGGGTCTTGATGTATGTGTTAGGGCGTTGTGTTGAAGTCTGTGTGATGTTCTTTACTTATCAGGAAGTCTCAAGTACAGTTGGTCGGCTTGTAAGGCACCTAAAATACATCATCACTACATGCATGTTATTTGTTATGTAGCTCAACAGCCAGTTAAGTAATGTAGTAGCATTTCTAATGTTTGTGCTAATGCAGTAGATCTGTGCAGAAAGTAAAGAGAGCAGCTCTCTAATTACCACTCTCAAGGTGCCCTGGAGCACACAAGTGAACCCACAGCTGCTCACTGTGGGTTTTTGTGCTACTGTGACAGCTACTGAAGCAACAGCAGAGCATGTGCTGTCAGCAGTAGCAAGAGCAGAAACAGTAAAAGCAGGAGTCGTTTCTAAAGTATAGTACTTATTTGCAGTACAAAATCTTCTGTTATTTGTAGTACTTGGAAGAGAATGAAAAACAATGTTGCAATGCTCTTAGTACTATGAATAGTTATAGTATTTGCAGGCAGGTTCGCCAGCAGTAATATTAGCAGTGGGACTAGTAGTATCTGAAGCAACGGTTACTTAAACTTCATGTTTTTTGCACTAAGACAGTTAAGGGGATATTAACATTTTGCAATAGTACTGCCATCAGGATTTATCTTTATTTTTACTGGTATATATATTTCCTTTAATGTATTTTTAATACTAAAAGTATTTATAGGAGAAGTAGGCTTCAAAAGCATAAGGAAGATTTTATAAACTTCTAGTACTAGCATTAACTGTCACATATTCAGTACTTCTGGTTGTAGTAGTATCAGCGGTGTTGTGTATACCAAAGCTTGCTCCAATAAAAAAAACAACAACTTCTAGATCAGTCGGCGTGTGATCCCTACCAGGGTAACCATCGTCATCCAGGTCTCCCAGGTCTGCGATGCTCTCTCCAAATCGGGCAGCGTAGGCGTTGCTGCCAGTCAACTGAAACTGCTCCTCCTCTAGCTTTGCCTGAGAAAGGACACAGGACACGTTAACAGGTCATCTCAGAAAGTGTAAAGAAAGAAAGAAAATAAAGTCTGTGTTCACGATCAGGTTCCTTTATTTTTAATTCACAAAGACTCGTCCTCATAGTGTCACATAAATCAGGGAACGTTTTACTCATTATACATGGATGTATGGAACTGTGAAATTAGGATTAACAGCAGAAACAATCAACACATCACAGCATCACAGTACAATAATACCATGCTCAGTGTTCCTGCCTACCTGCCCCTGGTTGATGTACACATGGACTCTCCCTTCTTCTCTCACGTTGCCCGTTGCCATCGGAGCACCAACCAACAGGTCTGACAATCCATCTGCGTTTAGGTCCACCGCACAAATACTGGAGCCGAAGTAGGATCCCAGCTACACAAAGACATGAGCTAAGTGCTAAGCAGGCAGTTGCTTTGAATGGGGAGCATTAATGCTAAGGAGCTTCATACCTCTTTTCCAGAGACCTGGGTGACAATCTGTAGCACACTGTTGTCTGCTGTAAAGATGAAGACCTGCACAGTGTATACACACAGTCACTGAATTTAACATCACATCTGCTGTACATAACACAAATAAGAAATCTTTACATCACTGCACCAAAGATGCAACAAAGATGAGGCTGGCGGTGCAGCCCTTGCAAGTCAGGTAGGTCTTACCTTTCCCTTCTGATTGTATTGTGGAGCTCCACCCACCACCTCCACACTTGCAGGACTCAGGAAGTGACCAGCTCCAACAGAATAGCCTGAACAACAGCGTGGCACATGATTAATTTAGGTAAACTTTAATTTGGGTAAAGTTTCCATTCATTCTCATCTGCTTATCCTTATCAGAGTCGCGGTGGGGCTAGAGCCTATCCCAGCTACAGGTCACCAGTCTGACACAGGGCTAAGACAGAGAGAGAGTGCCTGGGTGAAGTTTACTTTAATATTAATACTCCACTAAGTTTAAAAAATGTTGATATTCTTATGTTTGTCATACTCTGCCTGATAATAACAATTCTGTCCTTTTACTGAAATTGCTATTTGCACAGTGTGGCGCTTTTTCACATGACTGAGGCGTAGCTGTGGGCACAAGGATCCACACGAGTATGCAGGCATGTCACATAATTCACAAGTACACTTGTACAAGTACACATTCACTTGGTAGGTGATTCTAGAGCAACCGATTCAGGAAATGTCGCAGGAAAGGAACCATCAGAGCTCTGCTCATTCATTTGGCACAAGCCTGTGTTCACAGCTAACCTGCAAAGCTATGTTGTTACATATTTCCACCACACAGGTGGCTGCACAAAATTTTACCAGATACTGTGTTTCCTGACTAAAATGTTTTCAGTATGGAACTTTAGAGAAAACTAAAGTTCCATATATTTCTTTTACTTGTGAATAGACCTCAGCTAGCTCCTACCCCATTTATAGACTTAAATGCTAAGCTAATCTTCTGTTTCTCAGTGTAAATAAATAAATCCTTATGTCATTCATATTATTAACACTGTATAAAAACTGTTTACAAATTGTACATCAACCTAAAACAGCAAAATAAGGTAGAAACCAGTCTGTTGGTTGAGACAATTTTACCAGCAGTGGTGAAAATTTGATTTATTGGTTAAGGTTTCAGATCAGGTTTGGCATGTGGTCGATCTAAACTGAGGTAAACCATTTGTGTGTGGCAATGCATAGACACGAAAAAGTCAAAAACAACCACAGGCTTTAAAAAAAAACTTCCTGAAACTGTTTCCTGTGTATACACACACACACACACACACACACAAACACACACACACACACACACACACACACACACACATAACCACATGCACCAGTGGCCTGAAGACAAAACTCAGTAAAGTTTCTACCCCCATCATAAGTGAGAAGAAACCATTTTGCAGTCTGAGCTTGTATAAATTTCATTTCAGCAGCTCGTCACCACTGGTAATTGTGGTTTTTACGTCCCGTGAGAACCTTGAAGATGTTTTCACCTACAGTTTTCAGAACATAGCACCTCTCTGCTTGGCTTCCTGTTTCTCATGAACACTGAGAGGTGATGCATATGCTAAAATGTGTTCGTATAGCCTCTATTTCTGACATTATCTTGTGGGAGTTTTTTCTCTTGGTTTCTTAAATGAAAACACAAATAAATATGACTTATGCCATGTCTATATGTACCCTTTATCCTCCTTAACACATGGGCCAATCTGCACCAACATCATTACAGATTAAGATCTATATGTTATTAGAAAAATATATAGATCTCAGTTCCTTTGATTTTTGTATTTACTATGTTCATCTAATCATCCCCCTGCAAATGCGATGTTATGATCTCTGTTTTCAGTTGTTTCACCTGTCAATTTCAACATGCGTAACTTATATTGTATATTTGTATATAATATTTTGTGCGAGTGTGTGCGTGTTTAAGTTTTCGTCATCAGACTATATACACACCTAAATTGCTCAAGGATTAATAAAGTATAGTGATTCGGCGGTATAAGGCACATATTCAGAATAACAAGATAAACTAACCATACATGTCTGTGCCATACAGGAGGGATGCTAGAAAGTGCAAAACAATGCATTAACACAGGATGTAAATGTGTACATGCAGGTGTCATGACACGTATTCCTGCCAATGTTTTTAGATAAGTTTGCTGATCTAAGAGGCACAAACAAAAGGAGGAGTCTACCAGCAAAGGCAGTCAAGTTATTAACTCAATGTAATAATTAGACTTTAAATTTGCTTTGCAAATATTTTACAATAAAGAAAAATCAATAAATAAAATAATGTTTGGGCTATGCACACTTTTTTTTATACAAGAAAACTCCACAGGGCAAGTTCTCAGTTTGTCCAAAAACATGTTCACTGTGAAGCCGTGAGCTTTTTTTAGTTCCTGCAGCTATCAGCGGTGACAGTGTTTGCTTTAAGTCAGATAACGTGGCGTGCCAATAATTTAGCGCCAAAATGCAAAATCAAGACTTTAAAACGAGACTCTGCAAACCAATGGGTGGCATCAGCGTGGTTATCTCTGTCACATGCAGTTTATGATTATGAGGATGAGAGCACACTGTATATATGTATATGTATATATGTATATATATATATGTAGGGCTCAAAACGCATATAACCAGTTGACGTCGAAACCAAAGCTACGTGTTTGTCCCCAAATACTTAACAAAGTTTAAACTTGGTTCTCCCGCTAAGCAAAATACTGAACGCATAAAGTCTGTTTATATCAACTTACTTACATTTCCAAATTTAACTTCCACCTGGAATACTTTTATTGACTTTAGCAAAGCTTGTTCGACATTTTAATAAATGTGCAGGTTAAGTGAACTCACACTAAACTACAGTTTGTGTTTTAATCAGCTTTTGCTGTTTGGCCACTTCCTTTGCTAAAGCTGTTTACACCAACTTCAGATCTTATAAGAGAAAGAGAAAAAGCCACTGTTCCTCTCTCTTAAAGCCAAAAATGCTTTAATTGTTAGTTTAATTTAATGGTCTTTTCTTATTGGTAGTAAGGGGGAATCATTTTAACAGGTACAGTAAAATAATGACCAGATAGAGTCTTTTCAATGTTTTTGTTTCTATTATTCACGTCTCTGTGAAAGCTCCATAAATGATGGAAGGAAATCTATGACAGTAGCTGTAACTAAAATTAAGTTGGACACTGAAGTGAAACTAAGGTAAGTATCATATTCACAAACAGAAAAAGTGCTACCTCTGTGTGACCTGTTATGATGTCTCCACAGCACACAGCATAGCCATGAGCAGCTGTACCAGTGACAGCATATCCTGGAAGCTGCTTCTTCTTGCTTTTTTTTTTTAATTTAAAACTTATCCGAAGATCTGGATAGGTTTGTCTCTTATAGACCAGATCAGACTATACTTAACAAAGCACAGAACATTTCCTTTCTTTGAGTCGAACAGCAAGGAATGAATCCTGGTGCTCAGCGGCGTTGCTGTGAAGTGGCAGGAAATGTTTGCATGAACAGTAACTAAGGTAGTCTTCTGACCAACATCAGCTTTATGTGAACACCTGTCAGTGAATCTCCTTTTGGGCGTGAGACTTTTTACCTCCACATGGTGGCTACAGCGTGTGAGTGAACAGCAATCAAAGAGCTTCACCTTCACATTTTGTCAATCCAAGCCGCAGAATCAGAATTGTGTCTAAAGGAAGAGGCAGAAGCACAGACCGACTCTCTCTGATGAGGCTTGTGGTGAAAGCACAACACCGGTAGGTAACAGCTGTATTCTGGAAGCGGGCTAACATCAGCATTGCTGGTAGAGGGGCGCGTGGACTACGTACCCAGGTAGCTTCCAAATTTGACGGCTTCAGTGTTGTCATTATCGAGGTAGGCTGAAATCTTCCCGCTGGTGGTGTTATAGACCAGAACTGAACCAGTCCAGTAAGATGTCCCTGGTGCCCCCATGATGACCAGATCCTGAGAAAGAGAGAGCCTCTATATTATGTGACGACTTTATTTAAGCTGCATTATATGTATAGCTGAATATCTTAGATTAACTCTTACATATGTTGCTTTAAAATTGTACTTCTGGTTTGATCATGTCACAGTTTTGCTCTTTTTTTAAAAAAAACTTGAATTTATACATTTTCATAGCCTGAGGAGCAGCAAGAGGACAGCAGATGGCTTTTTAAAACATGGATGGACCGCGATCAGTCTGCAAGAGGAAACGGGGATGACACGATTTTAACAAAGCGTGTTGCTTATGTTACTAACCTCTGTCAGGAAGTTGGAAATACCCGCCTGACATGATCCATAATCCTCCCCAAACTTCCTTTGGTGGTCTGTAGGAGACACACAGGCATGTCAAAAGGTGAAGGTGAACAAACGAATAAATCCCTCTGCAGCTGAACAGCTGCTGGTTTCACATGCACACACATTCATATTGCTACAGTCACGGTCATGGTTTTACATATCAGGACATTATTTAAAGATATCAAGCAAAATAAAAAATAGTTCTTACCAGATGTTAAAATTGGGTACAAATAACCTGAGATGTACAATAACACAACATACTGGACTGTCACATTACTTATTTAACAAAAATGAAGACAAAATGCAGAAGCAGTGTGTGAAAAACTAAGTAAAAATGACTTCATGAATCTTTTTGTCTCACTCTCAGTCTTTTTGTTTCCCTTCACTGAGGTTTGGGGCAGTTGTTCATGCACAGCTCTCTTAAAGTTCTGCTACAGCGTGTCAGTCGGCTTGAGGTTTGTGCATTCAGATATTGTAACACTATGATTCTTCTCCTCCGTCAGCCATGAAGTTGCAGATTTCTGTTGCGTTTGGGACACTGCATGATCCAGTTTGGTACAGACTTTAAATATAGGACAGAGGTCCACACGTTTGACTCTAGAATACTCCTACGACGTGTTTGGGCTGAAATGCTGTTTGTTTTTGCCAAACTCGGCACTGTCCCATTTTCTCTCCCTCCAAATAAGCCATCCTTGTTCAGTCTTTTTTTAATTGCACTGTTATGAACTTTTAACATACTAACTGAGGCCTGCGTAGTCTGACATGTAGCTCTTGGTGTTTTTTGTCATTTCTTTGAGCATTGCACAGTTTGACCTTGGAGTGCATTTGCTGGAACATCCACTCCTGGGAAGTCTGACAGCTGTCATGAATGTTTTCCACTTGTGAATAAACTCTCTCAGTGCAATAATAAATGAACCCTTCCCTGACTGATGGGCAGCTTCTCTAAAATCATTGCTGATGTCTTTTCTCCTGAGCATTGTGTTAACACTAGAGATGGACCGATCTGATATTACGTATCGGTATCGGTCCGATACTGACGTAAATTACTGGATCGGATATCGGCGAGAAATAAAAAAATGTAATCCGATCCATTAAATATAAAAAAGCACCTCACAAAACTTGCGACACAGCGTAACACAGCGAGCAGTGTGCTCACGTGATAGAGCGGCTGTGTGTATTTGAAGCCTCGCTACCAAACCAGCATTTCATCTCTGAGAAAGTTATCCCAGAGAGAAGTAAAGCAAGTGTGTAAGTTCATCTCTGAATGTTTGTAAAGCATTCCTGCGTTAAGCTTAACAACCAATATACGGAGGGACTGCCTCTTCTCTCTTCCTCTCCTGCTGCTACTTCAATCGTGAAACTGCTTAATGATCAGCTGATCGTCTTTTCTGTCGCGACTCCGTCTCTCTTGTTTGTTTATCGCCCACTTCACACCAGAAACAGTGTAAGAATGTAATTTGTAGTTCTTTACCCTGTTCTACAAAAGGTTGCTAGGTCAAAAAGTTGTTCTCTTTAGTAGGAAGAGAGGAATAAGTGTAACCATTAGAGCAGCATGTGTGCGTGTGTGTGTGCGTGTGTACCTCTGTAACAGGGGGTCATAGCCTTGTAAGTTTTCATGTCGCTGCCAAAACGATAACACACCCCATTCGGAAGCTTGTTGTTCTGACCATCTTTCTTTGAGTAGAAGACGTTCTTCCAGCGGTGACCACAGGCCTGAAAACACACAAACACACACAAACAACATGTGACATGCAGTCATTACTAAGTCACACGTTGGCAGCAGAGTGTTGTTGTTCCCATGACCTAAGCCACTGTAACAAAAACTGTGTGTGTGTGTGTGTGTTGAACATTATCATTCTCCTGTATGTTTATTCCCCCCCCCCCCCCCCCCCCCCCCCGTGCAACACAGACGATCACAGTGAGGAGACATTTGGTGCTGTAAATACTTTCTCAATCACATCACTGCCTCCATTGTGTGTAATAGAAATGCCTTCAGGCTTTTCAAATGTTGCTGTCTGTTGTGCAAATGTTTCAGGCTTTCTAAGTGACTGACCTGCTGTTTAATGACTGCTGACTATTTGTCATAAAGCTAGATGTAAAATGGATTCTTGTTTAAAAAAAATAAGAGTTCATAACCTCTGAGTTTGTTTATGATACTGTGCTAATGTGCGTTTACTGTTTCTCTACAATGACCCTGCACCTTGGATTAGTTTCTTTGAGTTCTCTAACTCCCTCTTTTTGCTTCATGTTGTGAATCATAATAGAGTAAAACAGGGAGTGCAAAGGATATTCATTTGTCACTATAATAAAAAAGAGACACATCCCTAAGTGTGCAGGATCTGCTAATAGCTCAGTGAGCGCTGAATTGTGGACATCATTGCTAATGTTACTAAACTAGTCTGACTACCTACCACTTTCCCAGCATCAAACAAACCTAACAGCACAATGGCTCCTCTGAAATGCTGAATGATACAGAGAGACAGATTTTACATAACCAGCACTAAAAGGGATTTCCATAAAAATTGTTAAAAAATACCTTTTTTAGGGTATATAATTATATGATGTACACCATGTCTTCAAAGCACACCACCAACCATCGCTAGCCCTGAAATGTTAAGCACTGCAAACTCTTATCCGGTGGCATTTGCAGTCTTTCAGATGGTGTCTTTTTTATGGCATGTTGCCCGACCTCACTGGAAATACCAAAAGTTTACAGCCTTTCTGAACAGCCACATTGTAAAAACCACCCTTCACCCAGAATGGTGAACAGCATTTTGTTAAAACTTGAGGTTTGTCTGACAGAACTGCCACAGGCCACGTGTTTTATGTCCAAATGGTGTTTCAGAAAGTCCACCACGAACACCAAAGTCACAACAACGATCATGTTGAGGAAGCTGCTGAACCAACGAAGATGATAAAACTAAGAAAAACGTGTTTAGTGTCGCTCATTGAGCATCAATAACATGGGGGAAAAACCTAAGTAGCACAGAGAGAGTGTGTGTGCGTTACCAGGATGTGCCCCCCTTCCTTTTCAGGTTGTCTGGATAAACTGACTCCCATCCACTGGTGATCTTGCTCGGCTTCACACGTCTTTCCACACCAAGACACATCTGCATACACATGGATACGTGGTTGACTGTCAGCATATCACCTTCACTCACCTTATATAGCATCTACAGTACATCCAGACTTATTAAATATATGTGTTTATAACACTAGCACAATAACGGATGCTTTGGCTGAACTTGCATCTCTCATGTGAGTTTCATCTCCATCAACAGCTGGAGTAACGCAGGGGGAAAAGACTAAACACAAAGGCTGACAAAAACACACACCAGCAGTCATGTGGTGGCATTTCCGGGGTCCAGCAGCAGCAATGCTGCAGCGGAGAACAGCTCCTGGAGACACTGAATGATGGGAGGATGTGTTTGCGACTGGCGCTCCAACTACTAACCTAAAAGAGGGAAAGAGAGGCATTTAGCACTGGTTTTGTCTTTGTCTCAAGTATCTAAATCACATCTGTGTGTGAAGCATCAAAGAGCTGCTCTCATTGGCAAGAACTGCCTAACTGGTGTGGGCACACGCACACAAAGTGATACTGTGTGAAGATGGCAGCTTACGGAGCGTTACTATGGTAATTAAATCAATTAGAATAAGACTGTAAGAACAGCTGTGAGTTATTTTACAATTTAAAGTAGATGAGTGAGGTTATTACTAGCATGTAGCATTCTTTGAAATGTAGTTTACGATGATCAACGGCACATCAGTGGACAATCAGTAGTAGATAAATAGATCAAAAGTCAGGGTTAGGGTTGGAGGGGGCTGGTGAGTTGTTAGTAGACCAATAACGTGAATACTAGTAGAGATCCAGACCAGCTCTCTGTGTTGTGGCGATACAGCAGGACTGAGTATCCGAACATGGAGGAAGGCGGGCCTTTAAACTCCAGACTGTGGTCCTGATCCAGACTGTATCCTGCAGCAGGAGGAACCAGGGCCTGAACTAAGACCATGACCAGTGCAGAAACACTGGCCGCGGAGACCTTCATGATGGAGGGCAAACTGCGAGAAGAAAACAGAGGTTATGCTGAATGAGTACGGGAATTTACATTTTATCGCTACACAGTTGGTCATTGAAGCAAATCTTTAAAGTTTCCTTTAGATTTTTCCCAGATTTTTCTTTTCACAGTTTAGTTGTGTCTGAGTGCGATTTATGTGACGATTGCCCAAAATGTGGCATTCCACAAGTGTGAGGTTATTACCAGCGTTTCCACTGTAGGACATCAGTAATTAGTTTAACTGGACTTTATTGAAAAAAGGGGAAATTGCACAGGTTCATCCTGCGACTCACTTCAAATGACTTGTTTGTTGTTGTAATTTCCCAACAAATAACAGAATAAAATCAGCTTTAATTTACTTAATTTATGAGCAGTTAATTTCAATCAATACCTGTGATGAGAAAAAAGTATGTTTAATTTGAGCATGCATCACTTTACTTAACACCACAGTGCACAGACTATTAGCACGCTAAGTATGTCAGCCTGAGTTTTGGCATACGTAAATAACAAAATGCAATCTAATTAAAGGATGAGCTGATGTTTAAATGTTTCACTGAGTCCAGACATGAGATAACCGGATGATTAAACCAAAAAAAAAAAAACCCCATACTGATATATATCAACTGTCAGACAGTCTCAGAGTTACTTAGGAGACACACCCCTGTGAAGTACTCTGGTGTCTGGTTTTATAAGAAACCACAGCCAGTGGCTGCTTATATCCAACCACAGACTGAAAGCAGAGGAAATCACTTAATTTGTTCAGGTTAAATTAAAGAAAAGTTACATCTACTTTTCCATCAGTGCAAAAATCGAAGTGTTTCTGCTGTCTGCTCTGGCTATGAGTTTCCCCCTGCTTCCAGCCCATATGCAAAGCTCAGCTAACTGTCATCTGGCTGTTTCCTAATCTATACAGCAGGAGAGAGAGTGAGTGAGAGTGCTGCCAATCTTTCTTCCTGTCTAAAAGTGAACAAAAAGATTCAATCAAGTCGATTTTCCAAAATTGGAAAACTGCTAAATCTATTTTTCATTGTGCTTTTGTTTCTCTGGATTTATTTATTCATCTTAATTTGCTTATTTTAGCCTGTTTGAATCATGCTGGGCTGCGGTTGCTCTTACAGAGTAAAGTACAAAGTTACGCTTTTCTAAATAAACATGAGCTTAATAACAGCTAGTTAAAAACTATAAGTAATGGTCCAGACATTCAAACACACTGTTGTCAAGTTTCCAATGTTGAGGACCCCCAAACTTTTGGGTCATATGAAGAGTTATGACTTTACCGACTGCTGCCATTATTACCAGTTTATTTACAGACTCGTTGAACCGTTAACACAGAAATATTTTTCTCAGCCTGACTCCTTAACCACAGCATTGTTTGATTCTTCATCAGCTCTATCAGTCATTCACTGTATAAACGGTCCACATTTCGCTTACTGTACCGCTCAGACAGCAGAAAGCCTACCCCGGGTCAGACAGCTGTTATCCCGGGTCAGACAGGTCCAGTGGCTGCCGGTGACAGACTCAGGAGAACCGCAGCGCGTGAAAGACGTCTCCGTTAAATCCACTTTATTATTCCCCGCGGGTCTCGCTCGTGCGTAAATCCTCCTGTTGCTCCCCAAGTCTCCTAAAGAGTCTCGTGCGTGGACCGGCTTCGCACGAGACTTGTGTGTTCTTATACGGGCAAACACGTGCAGTACGAAAGAAGAACTAAGACGAGAGAGTCTGAATGTTAAAAACAGAAAAAACAGAGTGAAAACTTGAGTTGAGCAGAGTTTCACATGGAGTCAATGAAACTGAGAGATGAGCGCGCGGAGACCCTCCCCTCTCTATTTGCGCGCGTGCGTGTATAACGGTGTTTCCTCTAAGCCCCGCCTGAGCGCGCGCGGTGTGTGAATGTGTTAGAGTCGTTTCCTCTTCAGTTGTCACTAAAGTGTGAATGAAGTTAGCGTTGATCTAATGTGACTGTCTGAACCGTGCAATGCGCGCAGGAAATATTCAGAAACAACAAATATGAGAAGTCCTTCTCTTAAAGCGTGAAGACAAAAAACACAGCAGTCGTGGCTCTAAAGTTTAAAACACTCCTTTATTCTAAAAAAAATCCATCCTCACAACGGATGTTTCTATTGTTTTCATTTGTGAAACACGTGAAGCTTTAAGAATAAAGCACAAATTCATATTCATAAGAGGTTGAATTTGAAACGTTTTTTAATTCAAAATTCTGAAAATATAAATGAACAGATTAGATACTATAAATGGTTTAATTAAGTATAAAAAATAAATATGCATAATATGCATTGTTTCAAATGCTATTAAAACCCGACTGAATCCAGTGTGATGTTCATAAGACTCACAATAATAAGGCAAAAAAATAAATAAATCACTATTTGGAATTTGGATCATTTTTGCAGTACAGGTTGTTTTCCTGCCAGAAAATATAACTAAATTATTTTTTTTTAAAAACAACAAAAAAAAAACATTTTCACACTTTAAAATGCAGTAATATACAATTGTGAAACAATTTCTACAATACTAACTTTACTTTATAGATCTGAGTATTTCTTATTCTGCTACTGAATTATAACCTTGTATTAGTTTCCTCCAGGCCTCTAACTTAATCTTGAGAATTATAATAAAGCAACATAGGGAGTGCAGTGAATGCAAATCTCCTTGTTGTGACATTTTTCACCAGACACAGAAAAAAAGACCTGATCTGCTGATCACTCAGTGAGTACAGCAAGAAAACATCTAGTGGATATCATTGGTAATATTAACAAGCTTATCTGAATATGTTTCACTTTCCCAGAAGCTTACAAATGCATGGAAAGAGGATGTTACATTTTCCTAATGTACTTTTTGCTTCTATTTAAAGTAGTTTATGTCTGCAGTGTGAGCACAGTGGAATGTCTCAGCCATCATGTGGTCTCTAATTCTGGTCAGCTGACCATCTAAAGTATTGTTAAGGCTGTGTTCAGAGAAGCAGCACTTCAGGCAGTGTCCAATTTTTTAAAAACAACAACAAACAAACAAACAGGTAAATAGCTGAGGTTGATGGCTGTGTTAGTTTTGCAGGATCTTGGTTACAACTAAAATATGGATCCAATGTAGGATAACCAGGATTCACCCTCGGGGAACTCTGTAACAACTCTTATCTGGATTAGCTGTCGGAAATCTGTTATGCTTCACCAAAATGGTGTTTGGAGCCAGCAAAAGCAAAAAATGTGTGCAAAAGAACGCACAAAGTCCATCTGTATTCAGGTAACTTACAACAGTACAGATTCTGGTGGTCAGATTTGGATACATAACGAGGGATTCCTTTAAATAGCGGCCGGTTATAGCCTGCTGTTTATAGCATGTGTATATTACAATGATAAGTGGATGACAGAAAAGGTCTCTTGACAAGAACCTTGTGAAATCATTAGCACAGTTCCTTCTTCAGTAAAGGTCACTATTCTCACACTGGGAGAGCATTAACATGCAGATAATAGTGTGTAGCACTGTAATTCCCCTTTTCAGATTTTTAGCACATCTGTAGACTTTCAGCTTTGTAGTGTTGCCTGTTGGTCACCAAGGGGACAAAAAAGCTCGCCTAAAAAGCAGCCTTTCATCTGATCCATCCGGCTACTCGCTAAAAATAAATAACTACATCAGAAGTACTTTGTGTGACTCCAACTGTTTAATTCACTGTTACTGGACTCAGTAAACAATGACTGCATAAGTAGTGTGAAGTAGTTTGTAGTGATGAACAGCTGGTGTTAGCCATGTTTAGCTGGAGATCGGGTAGTGGTGGGGGGGTAGATTTCCCAGCAAAGTCACTGAAGATCTCCAGCCAGTCTGTGATTCAATCCAGACTTTCAGTCAGTCATGATTAAATAAACCAAAGAAAAGATGAGAGGACATGTTTGCAGAAAGTCATAAACAGGAGCAAAAGGCAGCACAAATGTTTTAAGGGAGTACATTAAAACTCATCCTTTAAGTTTCTTTAAGTAACAAACTTCTCCTGTTCAGCAGAAAAGAGGACTCGGAAAAACTCGCATAAAATCAGCCTGATTTTGGCCATTCAGATAAAAATAGCTACAGCATGAAAGACAGTTATGTAGCAGACAAGCTGCTTTGGTGGTTGTCAGACAGGAACTCGGCTTCACGCACACATACGCATTCACATACACATTCACTCAGTGTGTTTGTTGGTATTTCCTGTTAATGACCCTGCAGTTATTATGTAGCTGTTCCCACCCTTCTGCACACTCTGAGAGTCCATATGTTTAAGAAGTAAGAAAGAAAGAAAGTCATGCAAGCTTAACACAGAATAATAAGGTTAGCTAACCTCTACCGGTGGCGAAGTCGGTGGCTGAAGCACTGTTACTGTGGTCACACAAAGTTTTATATACATTTAACACTAGTTTGATCTCAAATGCTTATATACTGGTGCATGATATTTTATGTGCAAATGTGCATTTAAAGTAGGTTGTGTTAGTGCTTTGACAGACTGGCAAACTGTCTCAATTGAACATCGCAAAAACTGGATGGATGGATGGATGGATGGATGTGGATTCATACTGACAAGAGTATGGCTACATGTAGTACACTATGAGTGTGCAGATGGTGTAACCATAACCGCTAAAAGAAAAGGAACTTTGTGCACTCCTCACCAATCTTCACCCTGTGAACACTGTAGCAACCAATTTTCTGGCAGCGGATATGTCTAGTACCAGAGAGGATGTTGGCTGCGAACAACAGAAGATTGTTATCAGTCACTGAAAGCATGCGGTTTGGGGTTTATCTTCTTCGCTAGAGAAGCTTGTGACTTTATTGTAAAAATTGCAGAATCACAATCAAATGCTGAACCTGCTCGAGTGGACACAAAACCACTCTGGAAATTAACACGGAATAGGTTAATATCCAGCACACAGAGTAAATTTGGAGCTAAGTGAAAGTAGCAACAGTCAATAACTTTAACCACATAACTCCAAGGATGTATCATGTTCCCACTTCCTTGAAACTTACCAGGGGAAATACTTTTTGCCCGTAGGTGTGTTTTCAAATGTGTGCACTTATTCTTTTCTTATTTGTATTGTTGTCTCAGCCCGATTTCCTTGAGAAGCCTTCATATTTTCTAGGCCGCCTTTGTAAATAAAAACATGTTAATGTCATCGATTCCATTGAATCATTACCATCTTGGGCTACAAATTGATGCTACAGAAAAGTGTGGCCCTGCTACATTTTAACTTGAGTAAATATCTCGTCAGCTCAGTGTTTTTTTGACAGTGGTTTTGTTGTATTGGTTGTCTGTTTAACCTCTGTTGATAGCTTACGTTAATTTCGCTCAGTTTGAGACAGTAGCTAAACAAAAATTTACAATATGTACCTTTAAGTCCAACCTGAAGACAAAGCCACTTATTAGCATAAAGTATCACGTTCCTTAAGGACAAACTGAACTATTGCTCTTTTTTTTCCCCGCAGAGTATCCATGTGAGGGGAAAAAATATTTTAGGAATGTTTTGCCTTCTGGCTGTTGTAGATTAAGACTCATTAGGCACTTTCACCCATACTGTTTTCATTTTAAACAACAACTTATAAATAGGCAGTAGAGTCCTCTGTAGGGCTGTTTAGTAATCCGTACATGGTTGGGGTCACATTAGGGTCCATGTTACACAATATTTCTGTCAGATAAAGCTGGGAAGATCTCACATAGATTTCAAATATCTCAGTAAAACCACAGAAATCTTTATTGTAAGCCAGACTGTCTGATAGATGGAGTGGAGTAGTTAACTAGTTGCTTTATTTTGAACCGATTCATGTTCTTTTGAGCTCGGGAAGTCATGAAATTAATGACACTGGTTACATTTAAATCATATTTATGCCCAAAATGATTACTATCAAAAGTAATTTGATAACATGTAAATTGTTCATATAATTGTGTTACATGGAATATAAAATGTTACATTTAATGGAATCTGTAATCTGTAAATGGTATTTACCAAGCAGTGATTAATGAATCATTAATGTAATCATTACATTAATTTAAATAAATGAACTTTTGAAGAATACATTTTTGAGTTTTAGTTTATATAAAAGATACTTAAGGTTTGGGGTTTTTTTTTATTATTATTATTACATCAGCAGTGCAGGTGTCACTCTTGTGACTTTTGTCAGCTTCAGCTAAAATCTCGCAATCACTGTCATTGTTTTCTGCACAACACCAACTTCCCGAAAAGTTGGGGTGTTGTGCAAAAAAATAAAAGAAGAATCCGCTCTAACATATTATTCACAATAGTACATATCAAGTGTTTAAACTGAGACAATGTACAATTAGAGAGGCAGAGTTTCTCAGAAGTAAACGAAGATAAAGTTTCATCAATCTGCAAAAATCATCAACAAATTGTAGAACAATTTTACAATAATGTTTGATAAATTGAAGAAGAACAAACTGCAGGGGTTTTTTTTTTTTTGGGGGGGGGGGGTCTGAATAACCAGTGTTTGTGAGTTGCACTGTGCAAATATGAGAAATTCAGGGCTCAACATACCTGCTATACCAGGGGTGGATCTACAGGGGGGCAGGGTTGGGCAACTGCCCCCCTGTTGTAGAGCCGTGGATATTTTGTTGACTCTGTTTACATGTAGAAGGTTTCCACATACTTCACTTGAAGAGGGATGTGCCGCCCTGCCTAGATCCCTTGCCCCTCCTTTGCTCCCACATCTGAATTTTTTAGATCTGCCATTGTGCTGTACCTAGTTTGATTGTTGCAACGTATATCTCTAAAAAAAACATTTATATACTGCTGGCTCTCACGTGACTGATGCAATAGACACAAGTAACAGCTTTCTGTGAGAAGTTTAAAGTTGTTATTCCAACAGTATCTGAGGAGGTGGATTGTTCTGATACTTCTCAGAAGATGAGGACGAAGAGCAAAATCAGATGTGAATGAAGCAATAATGTGTTATCAATTTGACAAAAATGCACTGCAAACACACGCAACACATCCAAATACAGAAACTCACAACACAACAGGAAGGCACTTCATTCAGCCCAGAGGACAACACAACGTCCTTCCAGGGGTCACAACAAAGTGATGAACCTGGCTGGAGTTCAGTGCTTTGTGACTATAACACAGCCACTGGTGAGCAGTGTATTTAACTTAACGTTTTTTTGTGTTGCCTGAAAATGTTTCCATTGTCATTTGTGCAACTTGTTTTTGGTTGAGTTTATTTGAACCACATGTGTTCACAGAAGAGGTTTTCCTGATTCACTTTGTGTTTGGTTGTGTTGCAGTGCAATGAGCTCTCTGGCTCTCTGTGTTTCAGTACTCTTTACTGAAACGGGGTCTGACATACTTGCTCTACCAGGGGCCTGAATGGCCTTTTAATCATTTCTAAATCATTTTTAGCATACCACAGCACTGCTTTTGATACCATAGATCAGTAGTGTCCAAACCCAGGCCTCGAGGGCCGGTGGTCCTGCAGGTTTTAGATGTGTCCTTGATCCATCACAGCTGATTTAGATGGCTAAATGACCTCCTCAACATGTCTTGAAGTTCTCCAGAGGCCTGGCAATGAGTGTAGACCCAGGGTGAGATCTAAAACCTCGAGGCCTGGAGTTGTCCAAGGTTGCCATAGACCATGGTGCCCTTACCTCTCAGTAAGACCACTTGGTCAAAAACAAAGGAATTTCTTTCCCGTGGTTTAAATCTTATTTAACCAACAGAGTCTTTACAGTGAAGATTGGAGAACCATCGTCCTTTAAAAAAAATCCACTCACATGCAGGGTCCTTCGGGGATCCACTGTTGGCCCTTGATACTTGATGTTCTCCCGATGGTTTTACTTTTTTTTATATAAAAAAACATGCTCCATAATGCTGATGATTCACAGATTTAGCTGACTGTCTAGAAGATTTTAAGATACAGATGACTTTGAATACTCCTAAACTGACTAATGATAAGAATACATGACTCATATTGTTTGGAATCACTGACCTACATGACCTCAGCTCTGTATGCAAAACAAAACAACCAGGAAGAGATTTAAAAAAAAACCAAAACAACAACAACAACAACAGCAACATCATTTTGGTGTCATTTTTACCTGTATTTGTAAGGACAGTAAAGACTTTTCACACAGGAGACTAAAGATAAAGATTGGCACGGACATTCAGCAGGGGACGATTTAATACTAACAGCAATTAAGATCCTCTTAGTGATTTGTGAGTACAAAGAGGGCTGAAGAAGGCAACTGAACTTCTTTAGGTTTCTGAAGATGTTTATTTTTTGTGGTTGCACAAAGATTTCCTAAGAAGTACTTAGCAGAAAAACTACAGCTAGCATGCTGTAAGCCTCTTTTAGCATCTTGACGATGGTGACAGATAAACTGCTGCAGAGAAAAATCCAGATTGAAAACAAAACAGGGCAAAGACAGAGAGCCCATACACACACAGCCAGTAAGCATATAGGTTCTCTTTGTCATATAGAGAGCAACAATACTGGTTGTCATGCAGATACAGTATGATGGTGGTTTTGTGCTACATGTGAATGTGCTGACAGCACACTGCTCCGACACTTCCTCTGTTCTCTTTCGTTTCCCTCTTTCTTTTCACTCACTGTCACAGTTCTCACAGTTTCTGGGGTATGTGAGACCCTTTACCTCCTTATTTTTGTCCCCCTTACCCTACGTAAAGCAAAAAGGAGGAACAAGAAGAGCCTTGGTTGTTGTTGTGACTTTTTTATGGTCGTCAGGTGTTTCACTGAGTGATACAATGACCTGAATGGCACAGAGAGGCGAGCTTGTAACAATGCAGGAGTAATCAGACTGTTAAAACTTAAAACTCAGCTCAAGACAAGTCTTCACTAACTAATGAAGTGTCAGCACACTTAATTCTCATTTAATTCTCACTAATTTCCTTTCAGAGCAGTGTGCTGCAGGCGGGTGCCCCTACTTTGCAGAGAAGTCCAGAAACAAACCAAAGAATTACAGATAGTTAATCACTTTATTGCTTTTAGAGCATTCTTCAAAAACAGGTCACAAAGTCAAAAAGCCAACATGCACATTCATCATAACTGCCTCTCTGGCATTAAAATGTGCCACACTGACGGTGATGTGAACATGAATGTTAACTTGTAGTTTTGAGGATTTTGCAGCACTTCATTAAATTGCACTGGTGTGAAGTGGAAACAGTGTGTGCAGCAGTGCAGGCTATGCTGCTGTGCAGCTCTGAGCCAAACTCCATCAAGTAAAGTCTTCATCCAGTGAATCTGATAAGTGAGTGGCCTTTCAACGCTGCTTTCTCTCTTCCACTTCCTGAAGCTGTGACATGTCTCATTGTTTACAGATACCGAAAAGTGATTTGGTATAATAGCAACAAAGAAGTAGAAAAAAAGACCTAGTTTCTTCATGCAGCTGCAGCAGCAGCAGTGCAGAAGTTATCTGCAGTTAGCAGGCAGCATTTTTAAGCAACCATCAGATCAATTTGTTGTAGTGCCGAGGGAGTCATGGCAACAGGAAAGCAAACATCAGCAAGAAAATCTGTGTAACATTATACTGAAGCTGAGGCCTTACCTCACTAACAATCGAAAGCAAATGTGTGAGGTCATCAAATGCTGCTCAAAGTAAATGTTTTCTGAAGGATTTTGATCGTTCCTATTCATGATTCATCACGAGGCAGCTCCAGTTTACTTTGAGTTATATTAAGCTCAGTTGTTTAGCTGTTTAATTGGGTGTACATACTCATTTTATTTAGTTTTAATCGGCATTTTTTTATTTATCCTAATTTAGTTTTGATGTTTGTTTCTTTATTTTCTGTTGAATATTTAGTTCCAATTTTACACATCTCTTTAGTCTTTTAGTTGATTTTTCATGTTCTGCCAAATAAAGACCAAAACCTGCAGGTCTATAAAATTTTTTTTTTTTTGTTCGCGGCTCTCTCCACACAAAGACAAAAACAGTCACAGATTAAAGTTCTGCATGTGTGTGTGTGTGTGTTATCTGTGGTATGCTAATGACAGCAAATTCCTGCTGTGTTCACATGAATTGATCACAGATCAGTCGAATAAGAGCCAGATACAGAGCTTTCATCTCAACGACTCTGTGTGTGTGTGTGTGTGTGTGTGTGTGTGTGTGTGTGTGTGTGTGTGTGTGTGTGTGTGTGTGTGTGTGTGTGTGCAGACTGCATACAGTCGGGGTGGAGGTGGGTGCAGCTGCTGACATTACTGAAAATATGAAAATAGGAGGAAATGACTGTTTATTCCTCCTGTACATACTGAACTACTGTCTGCATCCACATTTCCCTCAACACTGACACAGTTTAGAGAAAAAGACACAGAGAGCTATAAATAGTCATGGCTTAAACTGTTTATTTAATCTAAAGAAGTTCTGCTTTGCTGCTTCGTTGTTGCTGTAGTTAATAAAAAATGATTACATAGCACCTGAAGTCACTCAAAATCATATACAGCAGAATTTGCTGTATGTGAAGTTGCATGGTGTGTTTTTATTTGTATTTTACCCATAATTAGACACTCACAGAATATTTAAGCCTGGTCTGACCCTCTCTTATAGAAAGGTAATGTGGGAGTTAGAGGAAACCTCAATCAATTCAATTCAATTCAATTTTATTTATATAGCGCCAAATCACAACAAATGTCGCCTCAAGGCGCTTCATAGATACAGAGAAAAGCCCAACAATCATATGACCCCCTATGAGCAAGCACTTTGGCGACAGTGGGAAGGAAAAACTCCCTTTTAACAGGAAGAAACCTCCGGCAGAACCAGGCTCAGGGAGGGGCGGCCATCTGCTGCGACCGGTTGGGGTGAGAGAAGGAAGACAGGATAAAGACATGCTGTGGAAGAGAGACAGAGATTAATAACAGATACGATTCAATACAGAGAGGTCTGTTAATACATAGTGAGTGAGAAAGGTGACTGGAAAGGAAAAACTCAATGCATCATGGGAATCCCCCGGCAGCCTACATCTATTGCAGCATAACTAAGGGAGGATTCAGGGTCACCTGGTCCAGCCCTAACTATATGCTTTAGCAAAAAGGAAGGTTTTAAGCCTAATCTTAAAAGTAGAGATAGTGTCTGTCTCCTGAATCCAAACTGGAAGCTGGTTCCACAGAAGAGGGGCCTGAAAACTGAAGGCTCTCCCTCCCATTCTACTTTTAAATACTCTAGGAACAACAAGTAGGCCTGCAGAGCGGGAGCGAAGTGCTCTAATAGGGTGATATGGTACTACAAGGTCATTAAGATAAGATGGGGCCTGATTATTTAAGACCTTGTATGTGAGGAGCAGGATTTTGAATTCAATTCTGGATTTAACAGGAAGCCAATGAAGGGAAGCCAAAACAGGAGAAATATGCTCTCTCCTTCTAGTCCCTGTCAGTACTCTTGCTGCAGCATTTTGGATTAACTGAAGGCTTTTCAGTGAGTTTTTTGGACATCCTGATAATAATGAATTGCAGTAGTCCAGCCTGGAAGTAATAAATGCATGAACTAGTTTTTCAGCGTCACTCTGAGACAGGATATTTCTAATTTTAGAGATGTTGCGCAAATGGAAGAACGCAGTCTTACATATTTGTTTAATATGTGCGTTGAAGGACATATCCTGGTCAAAAATGACTCCAAGGTTCCTCACAGTGTTACTGGAGGCCAAGGTAATGCCATCCAGAGTAAGAATCTGGTTAGATACCATATTTCTAAGCTTTTCAGCGCCGAGTACAATGACCTCAGTTTTATCTGAGTTAAGAAGCAGAAAGTTAGTGGCCATCCAAGTCTTTATGTCTTTAAGACATTCCTGCAGTTTAACTAATTGGTGTGTGTTATCTGGCTTCATGGACAGATAGAGCTGGGTGTCATCTGCATAGCAGTGAAAATGTATGCTATGTCTTCTAATGATGCTGCCTAGGGGAAGCATGTATAATGTAAACAGAATTGGTCCTAGCACCGAACCCTGTGGAACTCCATAATTAACCTCAGTGTGTGAAGAGGACTCTCCATTTACATGCACAAATTGGAGTCTATTAGATAGATATGATACAAACCACTGCAGTGCAATACCTGTAATACCTACAGCATGTTCTAATCGCTCTAATAGAATATTATGGTCAACAGTATCGAATGCTGCACTAAGGTCAAGAAGGACAAGCACAGAGATGAGTCCACTGTCAGAGGCCATAAGAAGATCATTTGTAACCTTCAATAAAGCTGTTTCTGTGCTGTGATGAACTCTGAAACCTGACTGAAACTCTTCAAATAAACCATTCCTCTGCAGATGATCTGTTAGCTGTTTGACAACTACTCTTTCAAGGATTTTTGATATGAAAGGAAGGTTGGAGATTGGCCTATAATTAGCTAAGACTGCTGGGTCTAGAGATGGCTTTTTGAGTAAAGGTTTAACTGCAGCCACCTTGAAGGCCTGTGGTACATAGCCGATTATTAGAGATAGGTTGATCATATATAAGATCGAAGAATTAATCAATGGCAGGACTTCTTTGAGCAGTTTTGTAGGAATGGGGTCTAAAAGACACGTTGATGGTTTGGAGGAAGTAATTATTGAAGTTAACTCAGAAAGATCGATTGGAAAAAAAGAGTCTAACTTAACATCAATGGAACTAAGAGTAGCTGTAGATAATATTACATCTGTGGGATGATTATTGGTAATTTTTTCTCTAATGATAAAAATTTTATTTGTGAAGAAGTTCATGAAGTCATCACTAGTTAACGTTAAAGGGATGGTTGGCTCAACAGAGCTCTGACTTTTTGTCAGCCTGGCTACAGTGCTGAAGAGAAACCTGGGGTTGTTCTTATTTTCTTCAATCAGTGATGAGTAGTAAGCTGTTCTGGCTTTGCGGAGGGCTTTCTTATAAAGCAACAAACTATTTCTCCAGGCTAAATGATGATCCTCTAAATTTGTGACACGCCATTTCCTCTCCAGATTACGAGTCATCTGCTTTAGGGTACGTGTTTGAGAATTATACCACGGGGTCAGGTACTTCTGATTAGAGACCTTAGTTTTCACTGGAGCTACAGTATCCAGAGTCGTACGTAGTGAGGAGGTGAAATTATTAACAAGATAATCGACCTCTGTTGGGGTAGCGTTCAGATAGCTGCTCTGCTCTGTGTTGGTACAGGGCATTGACGATGATAACAGTGGCTGGATTATATTCTTAAACTTAGTTACAGCGCTTTCAGAAAGACATCTACTTTGATAAAGTCCACTCTCCACTGCTGCGTAATCAATTATTGTAAATGTAAATGTTATCAAGAAATGATCAGACAGGAGAGGGTTTTCAGGAAACACTGTTAAATGTTCAGTTTCTATGCCATATGTTAAAACAAGATCTAGAGTGTGATTAAAGTGGTGGGTGGGTTCTTTTACATTTTGAGAGAAACCAATTGAGTCTAACAACAGATTAAATGCCATGTTGAGGCTGTCATTTTTAGCATCTACATGGATGTTAAAATCACCCACAATAATTATTTTATCTGAGCTCAGAACTAAATTAGATATAAAGTCTGAGAAATCAGACAGAAACTCTGTGTAAGGCCCAGGTGGACGATAGATGATAACAAGTAAGACTGGTTTCTGAGTTTCACAGCTGGGGTGGACAATGCTAAGCATCAGGCTTTCAAATGAATTAAAAGTCTGTCTTGGTCTATCATTAATTAATAGACTGGTGTGAAAAATTGCTGCCACACCACCCCCTCGACCTGTGCTTCGAGATTTCTGGTAGTTAGAATGACTCGGGGGTGTTGATTCATTTAAACTAACATAATCATCCTGCTGCAACCAGGTTTCTGTAAGGCAGAGTAAATCAATTTGTTGATCAATTATTAAGTCATGTACTAACAGAGACTTGGAGGAGAGAGACCTAATATTTAATAATCCACATTTCACTGTTTTACTCTTTGGTTCAGATGTGGATACTGTATTATTCTTTCTTTGTGATTGTTTAAGTTGTTTGTTTTTTGTCTTTTTGGAAGCAGACACAGTCTCTATGGAGATGGGTTTTTGGGGGGGTAGCAGGAGGAGAGAAGCTGCAGAGAGGCGTGTAAGACTGCAACTCTGCTTCCTGGTCCCAACTCTGGATAGTCATGTTTTGAGGGGTTTAATAAATTTGTCGATATTTCTAGAAATGAGAGCTGCTCCATCCAAAGTGGGATGGATGCCATCTCTCCTAACAAGACCAGGTTTCCTCCAGAAGGTTTGCCAATTATCTATGAAGCCCACATCGTTTCTGGGACACCACTCAGACAGCCAGCAATTTAAGGAGAACATGCGGCTAAACATGTCACTCCTGGTCTGATTGGGGAGGGGACCAGAGAAAACTACAGAGTCCGACATTGTTTTGGCAAAGTTACACACCGATTCAATATTGATTTTAGTGACCTCCGATTGGCGTAACCGGGTGTCATTACTGCCGACGTGAATTATGATTTTATTGAATTTACGTTTACCCTTAGCCAGCAGTTTTAAATTTCCTTCAATGTCGCCTGCTCTGGCCCCTGGAAGACAATTGACTATGGTTGCCGGTGTCTCTAGCTTCACATGTCTGAGAACAGAGTCACCAATTACCAGAGTTTGACCCCCGGCGGGTGTGTCACCGAGTGGGGAAAAACGGTTAGACACATGAACGGGTAGGTGGTGTACCTGGGGCTTCTGTTTAGGACTACGCTTCCTTCTCACCGTTACCCAGCCTTTCCCCAGCTGCTTGGGGTCTGCCGGGGAACAGCTAGCGGGGCCTACGCTATCTTCGGCTGCACCAGCTACAGGGGCCTGGCTAGCTAAGGGTGAGAGCAGGGTGCAAAGCCGAGTCTCCAATTCAGTAATCCTGGCCTCCAGAGCTGCAAATATGCTACATTTGTTACAGATATCATTACTGCTAAAGGAGGCCGAGGAGTAACTAAACATCTGACACAATGAGCAAGAAAGTGCAGAAGGGACAGGTGAAGTAGCCATGGTGCTAACGGGTCGGCTACGAGCTAAGCTAGCGAAACAGTACAGAGACAGTGAGTGAATACTATAAATTAGGTAGTGAGTACACAGAAAGTGTGCTTCGGATGAAGCACGTGAAGATTATACTGTGAAAAAAGAATGTATTTAAAAGTTGTTAATTAAACTGCTAAGCAAATAAGCTACTCAGAAACACCACTGTGTTTGAACAGGAACAGGAAGCGATACTATACCACAGAGCGAGCGAGCGAACACCAAGTGACAGCGCCCAATCAGAGGAGTTAACAGAATCAAAAAGCAGTCGGAGCTGAATTATTTCCAGCAGGTTGCTGACATGACACTAAATCCATGAAGCTGCTCATGAGCAACTACGAATAAATGATAATCAAATAGGCACTTACAGCTTTCATTACACAGACTGTTGTGTATGGAAATGCTGTGGGTCACCTTAGTGTCTCAGTTTTTTAGAATTTGAATCTTGAATCCATGCTTTTGTTCCCCACGTCTTTAAAGTTGAATGGGGCGCTTATTACATTTTCCATTTTCAGAGGGGGTTCCACGGTAATTCAGACCATGCATGTTAGTCATATGTACTGATGACTGAACCGGAAAGGATGTGCTCCGACAGTGAGTCATGGAGCATTTTGGTGGAAAAAAAGTGACATTTCGAGTCTGTGTGATTTTTAATGCCCACGCAGCCTCAACTCTCACTGAGCAGCTCATGGATGCAGTGAGATGTAGATTTGGTGTGGATGGAGGGCTTAAATGTGGGAGACAAATGTAGCTGAGTGTGAGGAACCTCTCAGACAGAAAACTGCCTGATGTTAAACATGAGGACACACAGAGTATTGTGAAGTGTGTTTCCAGCCATATATGGTGATGTTCCTGTGACTGAGGTCATTGACAGATAGCCATGACATCAGACACGCACACACACACACACACACACAGATTAATGTAGGTCAGTAATATAAACCGTAACACACAGAGGACTGTAAATATTTTAGGAGTGATGTATGTGCTGTGACACACCCGCGCGCACACACACACACACACACAGAGACCCCCCGGCGGGAGGAGGGGAGGATGGGAGGATGGGGGTGTGTGAACAGCTTGTGACGTCTCCAGGCCATGATAACGTCTGCTAATTGGTTCCATCAGGCCTCAGTATGTGTGTGTGTGTGTGTGTGTGTGTGTGTGTGTGAGAGAGAGAGAGAGAGAGAGAGAGAGAGAGAGAGAGACGGTGTTCCAGTCACATACATCATGCCAGTTTGTTTCAATTTTAAGCTACTTTTTTCATGTCTTTCAAAAGAACTATGACAAAAAAATCCAACATCTTTACACTCAATACAGTCTGAAAACACATCAAATCAGATTTTCAAGTAAACCTGGAAATAATCAAATGGTTTAAGGATGTGGAAACTAGAAGAGGTGAAATGTAAAATAAATATTTGAGAGCAACAAATCTGAAGCCTTCACCTTGCTAACATTTTTTGCACATAAGATTGCAATTCCTAAAATGTTCCTAAAATCTTCTGTTGATCCAGATGTCACTCCGGTGGATCGAGTGGACAAACCAGAAGTGAGTTCAATTAATAAATGAACTTGTAGTTTACATTATGTCATAAGTAGGATGTGATGGTGGAAAACATGGGAACCTGAAGTTAGTTTATTAATTAGAGCAAAGAGATCGCTCCTCAGCATGAAATCATGATCCGACTGAAGGTTTCTAAGGGAGCAGTGCACACAAAAGTGAACACACACTCTGCTCATTGAGAGATTAAAAAACCCCAACATTTACTTAATAAGCACAAGAGTCAAAATGTAACTCAAGACTGAAAATGCTTTGTCAAAAGAAGTCTGTCTGATAGTAACCTCAGTGTTTGGGTTGGGCTAAGGAATAAAGGGTTTTTGAAGTGGAAGTGAAACGCGGTGGTGAAATATTCAAGTCTGGGTTGGGGTTTTTTGATACCTTGGAGATGGAAAACTCCACCAAATGGACCCCACCCTGATCAAGATGAAGTGCTTCTCCATTCTTCAGAGATATGCTCCACCCTCGTCTTTGTATCTTCATGGGGATTCATATTGTACGAGGTTTGTGAGCTCAAGAACAGCTCAAAGCTTTTCAAGACCTACTCAAGGAAGGTCTGACCGTCATGGACGCAGCCTGTCATGGACCATCTGTTACGCTGACATTATAATACAAAGTTGGAAACAAATGCAAAAAAGTAGAAGTAGAGGGCATAGAAGTAGAAGTATAATAAATTGGTCTTCCGGACGCTGATGGAAGAAAGTCTGTGAAGAGCAACATTTGCTGTCAGCTTGTAGATGACAGCAGAGAGGACCACACGAGGAAGGACGACACTCTGACACCACATCCTGAAATCACTTCATACTTTTGTGTGTGATGCATGGCACATGCATGTGACCTCACACGTCCTTCAAAATGTGAAGGACACAAAAGCCCCTTTTCCGTTAGTACCTATTTGGATCAACTCAACACAGCTCGACTCGGATTGGCTGGTTGTCCTTTACAATCAAGTACCTCCTAGTGTGCATGGTTGTCAATATAGCCACGCGGCCCATTATCCCGTGACGTAATTAGTATGCGAAACAAACACTACAACAAAGGTGGACGTTGAGGAGAGAATATACCTGCTCCTCGATCTGTGGCTTTTCATCAGACCCGGGAATACAAAAACGTGGTTTTTGTAGCCATTTCCCTCATTAATGGGTTTCAAAAAAGGCTGATTTTTGATATTCGTAAACGAGACCCTCTGATGATCAGTGTTGGTCAAGTTACTTGAAAAAAGTAATCAGTAACTAATTACCGATTACTTCCCCCAAAAAGTAATCCCGTTACTTTACTGAATAATTATTTTCGAAAGTAATTAATTACTTACTACGATTTACAACCTGAATAGGTGATAAAGCGATAGATCTTTCAGCCCAATTCTACTTTTTCTGCATAATCCATCATACAAAATGTAATCAAATGGAAAAGTCTCTTTTTAAAACTTTTTTTTATTAGTTTTAATCTTTTAAAAAATGTAATTATATGCAACATTCTCTGACTGGAAGAAATTTGTTTAACATTTAAACTTATTTTCTGCACATTCCAGCACATAAAATATATATTTTTTTGTGTTTACACTCACTCTTTCAAATAGATGCAAGTAAAACACAGCAGAAAATAAATAAAGTCAAAGACTAGCGGTCCTTTTGCTCTATTTTCACCTGTAAAGCAGGAGTAGGGCAGGCGGAGGTTTACCCTGGTGCAGGTGAGCCGCAGCGGTCAGTGGAAGAATCCGCGGGTTTCTCTGTGAATTTCCCATTACGTCGTTGTGCACTCTGTGCTTGTTTAGGGGTGGGGGGGTGGGGGGTGGGGGTTCGCTGTAAAAAGAAGTTTTCTTCCCACGCACAACAGACACTAATGTTTTTGTCACTTTTTATGGAATCAAACTCAAAGTGAGGTCAGTTCTTCCAAGCTTTAAACGCTGCACGCTCATACTCTCTCCCGCACTCGATATATGATCCATTGTTGATCTGCACACAGCTGTTGTCACCAACGTCACACTCGCTTACGTCACTGTCATGAGACATTCTCGCAAAAAAATCACAGTTTTAGTAACGCAGTAACGCAGCGTTCCTACGGGAAGGTAACAGTAATCTAATTACCGTTTTTGCAACAGTAATCCCTTACTTTACTTGTTACCTGAAAAAAGTAATCAGATTACAGTAACACGTTACTGCCCATCTCTGCTGATGACTTATCGCTACTGACCAGCCAATCAGTGGCATGCATTCTGATTATATTTCATTGCCTTGTATCAGGTACTATCACCTAATGGAAAACCCTGAAAACTGTGATGACCCGTGGTGAGTTGATCTGAGTAGATGCTAATGAAAAAGGGGCTAAACACGATCATGGAGGTTCATGGAAGGGTCCATTGATGCTCCCAGCATTGGGCGATTTGCATTCAAACAGTGCAGTCCTGCACGTTTTATCGACCTTTCATGTACTGAAGGAGTGAGTACTTGTTGCAGTGTTCTCCTGGATGAAACATGCCACCACCCAAATAAAACCTCTTTCCAAACAGTTTAAGCATCCTTTCCGTATAGTCTGTCCAAGCTTCTTTTCTGATATAACGTAAAAATAGCAGTAAAAACCACCATGATCTCTTATCTAAAACCCAGCTGTGGGGACAGGGGGATTCACACAAAGTTAGGCCAGTCTGTGCCAGTAGATGTGACCTCACTTGTAGTACAGTGCTCCTTTTCCCCCAGATGTCAAACTGTCTGATCTAGGAGTGATGCAACAGCATACTGGCTGTTTCTTGTTATTTTAAGGGGTTTTTGTTTTGTTTTGGTTCTTAGATTCATAGACAGTACCTGGTCTTTGTATGGTCTATTTAACAAGTCACAAATACACAGTAGTGGTGGTAAAGGTTTGCTGCGCTGGCTCTTCCATGTCTTACCAACTTAGAAGTCTGACTCGAGGAAGCGTTCCAGCTGAAATATCACACCGGAAAGTTTTCAGACAAGCCCGTGACTACATGCAGTGCACCAATGGGGTAAATGAGAATTACTACTGTGCAGAAATATGAGTCCAAGTAAGGCATTAAACATTTTGCAAAGCATCTTGACATCCTCCAAGGATCAATTGGTCATAATAACCAATTCATCAGTGTGGAAAGATCATTTTGCTGTTGCAGACATGAATTCAAAGATGAATGTTAATTGTCTTGTGACCAGAGCATATTTCAGGGTCTGTCCTGAATCATCTCAGTGCATGTCAGGGTCTTAACCTGGGCGAGGACTGCAGCGAGAGAGGACTGGATGTTACAGACTGGGCGGAAACATGGAAAAAAGGCCAAAAATAGTTGGACAAGAATAGTTGGGCTATAATTGAACTGAAGAAGAGAAACACCTTCAGGAATAAACCAAAGAGGATCCAGCTGTCTTTGACTCAATGCCGTGAGCGGAACGACGCAGGAGTCCCAACTGTGAAACACAACGTAAATAAACTTGGTCCAGCAAAAGTGGGTCAGAGTTCATACCATCTGTCCGTCTGTCTCATTTTAATACAATAATACAGTAATTAATAACAAGATCACAAGAGTTCAAGTGTTTACTGTGTGTGTTTGTGTATGCATGGCCATGTGTTGAATTTTTAATGAGCTACAGGCCTGAAGCAGAAGCACTGTGTGTGTGTGTGGGTGAGTGCGGATGGGTGAGTGTTGTCCCACAGGCAACACAAGCTGTTACTGAAGAAGATGCCTTTGGACACACGCACACACGCACGCACACACACATACACACACACGTATGACTTTGTCAGTTTCAACTGAAACAATTTCAGTGTTTCAAATTATATTCCAGGGTTTTTAGTTCACCATTTATGAGGTTTCAAGAAGAAAAAAACAGAAATCCAAATGTTTGAAAATGTTTTGGAAAAATTCTGTAAAGATTAGATGAAAATACTCAAAGGATCAATTAAGGTTGGTTCATTATTTTGTTAGATAAGTTGAAAAAAAAGTTAAACAGAGAAACAAGTAAATAAAGAAACAAGGTTAAATGAGGTAAAAAAAAATTTAAAAAAAAAGAGAGAGAGAGAGAGAGAGCGAAACCCGAAACCATTTTCTCTGAGCAAGAACTTGGCAACAGTGGGGAAGAAAAACTGCTTTTAAATGGGCAGAAACCTCTGACAGAACCAGGCTCAGGAGGGGGGACTCTGCCAGGACTGGTTGGGGGGTGAACAGAGGTGGAGGAAGACGAGGCTACATCAGGTGAGGAAGCAGCAGTGTCCCTCCTACGGAGCAAACAGAAGCACTTTTTCTTCTTTTCCATGAGCGCTTTTTTCTCCAGGATGAGGATTTTCAAGTCAGCGATTGTTTCTGTGTTTTGGTTCTCAAGTTTCTTGCATCTTTGTTCCACTTCTTCTAATGTTGCTGGTTTTTCTTCAAGCTTTCCTCTCAGTTCGTTGGATGTTGCCTCCTGTATTAGCTTTTTCAGACTTTGTGCAGGTCCGCACTTCTCTGTTGTATTTCTTTGCGCATGTCTTCTAACTGCTGATTTCTTCTCTGGATGTCGTAGAGCGTACACTGCAGGTCTTCATGTATTTCGTCTTGTTGTTGTTTTTGCGCCTGCATTTCAGTATTTTCGTGCTTCAAGTTGTTGAAGGACAACAATATCCCCTTAATGAGCTCTGAGTTGTTTCTCGCCATTTGATTGATCCTTTTTTTCCATCTGTGAGCATCGTTTTTCCAGTTTTTCCTTTTCTCCTTCCAGTTCAGTAGTTTTGTCCTTCATTTCATTACAAAATTCTTGCACTTTTAGATTTCCTGGAAAGTCCTAGAGAATAACTTTTTATTATTTTAGTCTTTCTTCCTGTTGCTCTTTCTCTTGAAGAAGGTCGTTATTTTTGCGTACTGTTTGATCCAACCTTGTATATTTTCCTCCATGCCTTTGAGTTTGCGCTGCATGTCTCTTTGCTTTATGTCCTTATCTTCCTTCTGTTGGAGGATTTCTTTATTTTTTTCCACAGCTTCATCGAGCTTTCTTTGGAGCAGCTGATTCTTTTGGTCCATGTAGTGGAGAGCCCATTGGATCTTCTCAATAGTAGCTTTCCTGTCTTGAAGCTGGTCGGACATTTATTTTAGTTCAGCGCCCTTTTGCTTGTTTTCTTTAATCAGGAACAGAATCTGCTCTCGGGCTTGACCAAACTTTATCCCCCAGCCCTCATTAATAATTTTTATGTCAGGCTGGCGTTGCTGTCTTTCTTCCAGGTGTTTATTTTGTGCTTACATTTGTCTGCACTTCTCCTCCAGTTGAAGTTTCTCTTCTTCAGTGTGTTTAATTTTGTTCTGGAGATGGTAGTTTTTCTTCCTACTTTTCTTCCTACTTTCCTGGCGCCTTGTTCCTTTGGAGGAATAAGACGCCATTTGGGGAAATTGGCTGGCCATGCCAGGAAGGAGAGGCGGTGTAATCTTTTTGTCTTTGTTGGTGTTTTCTTGGATACATGTTGGAGTTTGTATATAATGACTCTGAAAAGGTTTCAGAGGACATATTTTAGTCCTATAACTCCAACTAGACAAAGCACAAATGTAAGCGACCAGTGTCAGACTGAATGACATCAGTCTCAGGGAAAGACCATCACTTTATAGGATCTTTATTTCATGATCACAGTGGTTGAAAAAAAATCACAATGACATCACTGGAAAAAAAATACTATCAGCCAAATTAATCTGATTTCATAGCACGTGAATCGTTTTTGGCACATTCAACAAACTAAAGACATGTATGTGCATGGAGACTGAAAGAGTTTCCAACCACAAGTGTACCAAAACCAATCTAAACTAGTAATACACACACTAATACCCATGCAAAAATTACGTACACTGAAATACATAAATAAAATACACATACAGATTTAAAACATAATCCACATATCCTCCTGATGAACCGAGGGAGAAAAAGTCAGTTGACCTTTTATGTGATTGGACAGAAGCGAATGGGAGTTTCAGGAGGATAAGCACTGCAAGGATGCATGCATCACATCCAACACAGACATAAAGGTCGAAGGTTCGAAACTAAAAACCCAGTGTTACTTTTAGTTTTCTCCCAAGTTTTCTACAAGAGAGATGTCAAACTGTTTATTAAATTTCTGGTAATTTTCAAGCACTACAAAAAGAGTCCAAAGAAAACTAATCAGCCAGTGTGACCTCTCTGCAGTTACTCTTCGAACCTCCTGCAAATAAACAAGGTTTTGGCCACAGCGGTGAAAGTAAATACTTAAAAAAATAACAATCATCATTCATTGAATTTTTGAAGGTTTTGTTTTAGGACACTTCCTCCTGAACACTCAGAGAGAGAAAAATATGAACTTTGAATAACATAGTCTGATATCAGACTGCAGCGGACCCACAACAATGAACAAACACCACTCTGAGACCTCTGCTGTAACAACAGTGCACATCAGGACACAGATGGGCAGATACGCTGCCTCCATGTTACAGGAGACGCAGAGTTTCAACCACATCCTCTGGCAAAGTCCTTGGTTATGATGTCACATCCTGTCTGAAACAACTGCCATTGTGATCTCCGGGAAGTAAGCTTCCCGCGCGGAGCTTGTTCTTCCCATTTTGGGGAATCAGTTCAGTCTCACACTCATGATCCTGCTGGACAGGAAGAGCATGCAAGGCAGTGTTTATGCTGTTTTAGGTCAGTCAGACCCTTTTCCCATTCAGAAGCTGGACAAGTTCATGGTCTACATTTCACATCAATAACAAAAAACAAGCTTTTCAACTGATATTTACTTATTTAACTAAAAATCAGAAGTCATTCACCTTAGAACAGTTATCTCATGGTCTGATGTGCACATAGATGCTACCTAAGATTAAATCTGTGCTTTTCAAACATTCTGGTTTACAAGTTTAAAAATAACAAACGTGTGGGAGATTTACAAGTCATTAACAGTTCTACTAAACAGTGATTTCCCCTCTAAACCTCCCTTTCCTTCCACTTAAACAACTGAGGGAAATAATTATTTGAGCCGCTGTTGAATTTGTAAGTTTGCTCACTTAAAAAGAAACAAACTCAAGGCATTAGCTCCCTCCACTGATTTTTAATAGGACCGAGGTCTGCTATAGACTGGGTAGGACACTTTATAACCTTAATGGGCTTCTTCTTTAACCACTCCTATTATCGGTATCTTTTGGGTCATTGACTTCAGTGTCTTCAGTGTTCTTGCTAAAGGAAGGAAGTTCCGGATTTTACAGTACATTGCCCCATCAATGCAGTGATGTCATCCTGCACCCTTAGCAGAAAAACAGCCCCAAATCATAATGTTTATGAACTTGACTGTGCGTACGGTGTTCAATTCAATTCAATTCAATTCAATTTTATTTATATAGCGCCAAATCACAACAAATGTCGCCTCAAGGCGCTTCATAGATACAGAGAAAAGCCCAACAATCATATGACCCCCTATGAGCAAGCACTTTGGCGACAGTGTTCTTTGGGTCATACAGCAGTGATGGAGAAACTGGCATCCAGGTGCTGAGAAAGTTTGCCGCTGCATTTATCTGATTATTCTGTTGCAAGACGTTTATGTTAAGTGTTGTGAAACTGTGATTTAATTATGGTTTCATTTATATAAAGGATATGAGTACTTTTTCTAGCTGAAAGTAACAGCTGCACGCTGGTGTTCTGAAAGCAAATGGAAAAGCAAAGCATTCTTGTAGCTGGGTAACATGCAGAGCTCAGAGGGTGACGCGGTGATGATGGATATGATGAGCAGACTGCCTGCAGCACCAGAGCCTCGGGGTCCATTCCTATTTCTCATTTTCCCATCCTCCCTCTACATTTCCTGTCTGTGTCTACTGTTAACAGCAAATTAAGGCCATAAATGTCTTTAAATATAAGGACACGAAATTTTAAAAATAAAAATCTTGTTAATCTTTTGTTTCCATTCTCTTCAGTGGTAATGTCAGCGAAATCAAATCTAATAGAGAAAAAATGCTTATGTCTGCCCTTGTAACTACACATTTTCTCACACACGATTACCCAAAATTAAGATGAAGTTATCTTTATATTTAGTTCATGTTTTTTGCTGTTGGTGGAGAATCTCTTTTCTTATTCAGCAGTTTATCACTGCAGTCGAATTTGGGATTATTTTGTTTTTAGCCACAGAGTAAAAAAAGATCCTTTTCTATAAAAGTCACTCAGAATTTGAGCATCAGTGTTTAACCCTCATTAAATAATGAGGGAGTTGTTTGTTTTACAGTCACACACCAATGTGTGACTGAATTAGCGTTTCCCCGACATCTGACCATGTCCTGTTGAGTCCATTTGGACAGGATGAAATAAACTAGATACCAGTTACTAAGTGTTTACATTGGAAACAATGGAGGGAGCAGCAGCCACCTTAATAGACAAAACATTCCCCTTTCTGTTATTACACTGCACATGAAATGATTCTGCATATGGGAAACTTTCATCTTATACAGGGGTTTTTCCAAGTGTTAACCTGCTCTGGAGCCGGTTATATTCAAGATAAGACAAAACAGACTGTGTACAAAATCAGCGCTCACTGACCAACCGGTTTCATGTAAAGGTCTGTGGACTTCAGTACACAGGGGGGGGTCTGTAGGTTTTTGTTTTTCTCTGATGAGCATCGATCAAAGAAAAAAAAAAGTTAGGAGCAACTTTAACTGGAGCTCAGCCGATAGAGCAAATTGTCTACCAACATGAAGGTGGATGGGGCGATCCCTGATGCAAACATTGGTGTGTGATTGTTAGATAGATATATAAAAGCACCGTATAAGTACTGGTACTTGATGGTGCCATTTCCTGATTGACTCCAACAAGTTTAAACCAATGTTATTGTTCTGTAAGCTTTAATACAGTAATATGATCCTAAAACAGACACCCAAGATTTATACATTATACAAAAAACTGCCAGTAACTTCTTCTCAGACCATCTTTTTTTTTTAATTAACAGAAGTTATTCTAAATCTATTCGTACCCCAGTTCCTCCTTTGCTAACACAACAGTCATACAGCAACTTTTAATCCTTTACTTACTGGATAATCTCACACACTGCCACTGTTGCATTCAGCCTGTATTACCTGTTAAACCTCTCCATGTTTTTGTTGTTTGATCGTCTCTGCTATATGTCCTGCGAGCAGACCTGCTCATGTTTCTGATTGGCCGTGTGCTGCTAACACTGAGTCTTTCTTGTGAACATGCTCTCGATTGCGAAACCCAAGTTTGACTTATCCAGCTGATAACTTATCCTTCATGTGAGCCTTAGCCAGATTGCTGATGTTAGGAGAAGTGGAGCCAGATAAGGAAAATCTATGCTGGGTATCCTGAACCTGATTCATAGCACAGGCTCCTGGCACAACGCTGCATTGTTCGCTCTCTAACATTGCAGCATATTGACTAGTATGTTCAGCCAGAACAAGACAGGCTCATGGCCATGCAACAGCATTGTCAATTATACAAAGTGAATAACATGTTCCTTATTACATTCATACTAGTTTCTGTTTTGTTGTTCATTCGATTTGTAGACTCCACCTGCCATGCATCTCTTTTAATAACTGCAAAGCGCAAGAGGCTTAAATGAACACCAAGGACTTTGTTCTGTCTGTTAGCCTGCAGTTTCATTAAGCTAACGAGCCTCAATTAATTATGTTAATGAGCTACAGTTAAAATCTCTCCTGGAGGGAAACAGATAGTCTGTTAACGAGCTGATGGCTGGTTTAAGCAGTCGTTAGTGGCTCTGTGTGTGGTGTGTGTTTGTGTGTGTGGTAGTAGTGCGAGATAAGCAGGTCAGGGCTACAGAGAGATAAAATTCAGGATGAAGCCCCCCTCCTCATTCACAAACACACGCGCACAAACACACAGACCTCTTCCTGTCTGGCAGGAGACAAGGTCTTGGGTGTGTGTCTGTGTGCTGGATCCAGCTGTTGGCTTCATTTCTGTGACCTCCTGTGGTGGGCGTGCGTGCGTGTGGGGGTGTTGGGGGAAGGAAGCGATGACGGGCTCCCACCAACATCGTCTCTAATGAAGGCTGAGCGTGTGCGTCTGAGCGAGGGTCTGGCAGATGGAGGACATTTACCAAACAGGTTAAGCGAAGTCAGATTTGTGTTGACAAAATGCACAATTTAAACCATTTATTTTATCGCTCATTTTCTAAAACCATGTAAATCCTTTTCTGCATGGGACCTCACGTTTCTAATTTAGTCTTTTTCTGAAAATGGTCACAGTTATACCCCCTTTTTAAATTAGTCTCATGCCTCCCACTCCCTTCTCTTATTTTATGGCCCTTTGAATAGTCTTTAATAACTTTAATTACATTCCTTTGACATGGCTCAGTGGCACTTCTCAAGAACTAGGTGTAAGAGATCACTAGGTGTGTCTTATGTAGACTCTGTGCTCAGGAAGTAAGACTTATTCACTGGCAACAAAGGGGGAAGTTGCCTGTCATTATAATACATCAGTAGAAGCTGGAGGTCAGGGTGGAGCGATGGGTCAGCAAAACAGCAGACCTTGACAGCAGTTGGAATATTCCTCTAGGGAAGTGGTGCTCAGGGGAAGCTAAACCCTAACCATTGTTCACATCGTGAAACTGATTTATTTTTCAACAATTTCTAATCATTTGTGGCTGACTGAATGTTAAAAAAACACTATTCCTCTAACTGTGGGGCGTGTGGGCCACAACAATGCAAAAACCTAAAAATTCATACACTGTTGAGACATCAACAGCAATGTAAAGCGCCTTGAGGTGGGTGTTGCTCTAACTTGGCACAAATAAAACTGAAGAGAACTTTTGATGAAGAGACATCAGTGTTAAATTTGGACATTTTAGTTCACTCTGGTAAAGTATACTAACTTAGTTAAAGAAGTTGGTATAACTTGCCCATCTTAAGCTGACATTATTTAGGTTTTTATAGGACACATGTTTGCATATTTTTAAAGTAATATCTGCTTTCCAAATTTTACATTGGTCTGGGTGAGGTTTTATGAAAAGTACCTGAGTATCTGTTTGCTCTATGCACAGTGTGCACATACTTTCCAAAAGGTATTTCTACTGAACCCTCTCAAAGTCAAATTTTTGTGGTGTCACTAAAAATAAAAAAGGGAGGTGAAATATTTGAATTTTCAGGAGCATCCTGTCCACAGGAGCTGAGTGAAGATTTTGCATCCCTGCGTCCTCTGGCATCATGCAAACATTGATAAGCACCGATAGCCTATCAGCTCATTGGTGGCTGCAGGTTTTGAAGACAGTCAGTTAAGCTGCTCTCCATTAACTGCATATCTACCCCTTTTCAATAATTTAAGTTTAAATCAATAAGTTTAAGTCTTTTGATATCTTTCATTGAATTTTGACAAAAATAATAATCAAAAACAGTAATAACTAACCTTTTTTTAATCTAAAACATGCCAGCAAGTTGATTAATAACTACTATGTTATCACATCCAAGGCATTTCATTATCCAGTGGTGGACGTAAAACTGGATTGTAATCCAAACCAGTGTATAAAAAGGTAATAGTAAAAATAATAGCTGCTCCATAGCAAAACAAAAGTATTGTTTTGCTATACAATGAGCAGCTGTTTGATGGTGTAGCTTGTCTAATGATTTTTAATATTGTTGTGTATATTAATTGTATCAGTGTATTGTAATGTGGAAGACATGTTTTAGATCACATGTTTTAAATCTGACCTGAAAAATCAACTTAAACAAGCTGAAAATTGGATTCAAACAATGTAGATTAAGCACTCAACACAAAACCTCAAACTTATTGTTTTTATCCTCATCTCAGTTCATCCTGGAGCGAGGTATTAAGTCACTTGAGGATTTAAAGAAGAATATACCAGTTATAGTTTAGGTTTTTCTGATTTGGGGGATTCATGAAGGTGTGACGTCTAATCTAACAAACCTTTTCTTCCACAGCTAGTATATCATTGTCACACCCTTTTCTCTTGTCTAGTTAAGAGGAAGCAAAGATGGGGCTTTACTCATTAACTTCGGCTTTGAAGAAGAAAGATAAAACAATGAGCGGCTGCTTAGGAGAGATTGACGGAGGCAGGAAGACAGAGATACAGGAGTGTGTATGTTTTAGTAAAGCATGTTCAGGATGTTGTTTTTCTCACTGACAAAAAGATGAAGAGTTCAACTCTTATTCTGACACAAGGTCGGCATGTCGTGCTTTTATTTTGATGTTGTTAAAAAGGGAAGACCTTGACATAGACGAACATCCTGTGACAACGGGAAGAGGTCGAAGCACAAACATGAGCCATCAGCTGTCCAGTGTTGCACCAAAACCTCCATCCCTGCTGTGGAAGAGCACAGAGGAAGTTTGGTGCAGTCGCCATGGTTACCGAGGTATTTACAACCAAAATCAGCTGAGGGGAAGCAGTGGTTAGTGTGGTGAACTTTGACCTTGGGTTACTATGTAATCACAGACGTTTTACTGGGAGTTTCTCTGGAAAAACTAAAAGTGCTTTAAAAACAACTCCCAGAATGAGTAAGACTGAGTAAAAATGAGTAAAACTAACCAGTCACTATGGCATAGGTGTCAAACTCTGGCCTGCGGGCCACATTTGGCCCACAGCCTAATTACATTTGGCCCGCGAAGCCATACCAAATTATTATTAGAGCTGGCCTACTGGTATTATACAGCTAATATATATATTGTTTAGTATTAAGCTTTGCTTGTTCCATATTCAGTTTTTCAGCAAAACTTGTTTGAGTCCATAAGAAAAGATTCATTCTTAAATCTGGAGGAAGATTTTTTTTTTCAATAAATATTAACGTTAGCCCGCGACTTTGTTCCAGTTTTGAATTTTGGCCCACTGTGTATTTGAGTTTGACACTCCTGCACTATGGTCTGCCAGAAGTACGTACCTGACAAGTTATTGGACACGGACGTAAACAAAAGTGTTTTTGTTTATGGAATAACCACACAAGGAAAACTGTCTGATGGGGTTAAAGACAATTCTAAGGCTTCCTCATTCCTCAGAGACACATGACTCTCAAAGCACCCTAAACAGGGACCAGGGCAGCGAGATCTCTGGGAGGATTTTGACTGAACTGGTTTGACACTGAGGAAAAAAATGCTTGTGAGGTTGTGCTCTTACACTATGCTGCTTTAGGGTAAATCCCAATATCATTATTAAAAAACACATTCAAAAGCTGCATTCACAAACTATACTGGTGCAATCCTATATAATTAAATAATTATATCTCAGATTCTTGCTCACACTACATGAAACACAGACCATAGCCATATACTGTGTCATACAGGTACTATCATTATTAGTAGTAGATGTAGGAGAAGTATTTGATCGTGGCTCAAGAGTTGGCAGTTCATGAGGGTTCGAGCCCCGGCTCCGACAGTCTCAGTCGTTGTGTCCTTGGACACTTCACCCGTTGCCTACTGATGGTGGTCAGAGGGCCCGGTGGCGCCAGTGTCCAGCAGCCTCGCCTCTGTCAGTGCACCCCAGGGCAGCTGTGGCTACAATGTAGCTTGCCATCACCAGTGTGTGAATGTGTGGATGACTGAATGTCGTGTAAAGCGCTTTGGGGTCCATAGAGACTAAGTAAAGCGCTATACAAATACAGGCCATTTACCATATTTGTATTAAAAATGCTCCCAAAGGCACCAAACACCACAGAAGTTGAGTGACACACCAGTCAATCAAAGTGCCCACGCCCCTAACGCCGGTATATGGATATAAAAACAGTTTTTCTCCCTTTGTAATGCTGTAATGTGGAGTATTTTAAAACAGGAGTCTTAGGTGACTGACTGCCTTTTGGTTTGGGAGCCAGCCTCTAGTGGCCAATAAAGTAACTGCAGGTTTTGGGTTTTTTTTGTTTGCTTTTTTGTTTTGCTTTTGTTATCTTCAGGTTTAAGTTGATTTTTTCAGCCCCAGATGTTTCCCTTTTATAGTTTTACTTTTGAATTGCTTCATGACACAGAATTACCTGCAGTTTGTGTTCAGTTAAGGGTTACAAGTCCTTGAAGTAGTTGAAACCTACCAGAAAAAAAACTATATAACCAGACTGATTCTGTCTCTAATGTAAAACTCTTAAAAGTAACCAACCTGCTGTTCAGCCTCTGTTCAGTAAATAAACAAATGATCAATTGTGTGCTGGACAATGAATCTAATTGTACTAGCGAAGCATGGCAGGAGGAATGTGTGTGCTTGACAGGTTGAGTGATATATGAAGCTATTAGACATGCAGTCATGATGGCTGCCAGGAACATGAACAGATAGATGGTTAAAAAAAAACAAAAAAACAGTCTCTACGTTTTGCTGTCGAGCTCTAAACCTTAGAAATCAAAAGCACAAAAACTGTATGTTGCCCTGCCAACAGCGGTATCGTGCCGCAGGTCAGTTACTCATTTACTAACTCACTGTGGTGGATTTGGAAATATGGAGAGTAGTTAGACTCTTAAAAAGCAAAAAAATAGCCAAAGCAAAAACGGTCTAAGATGAGCTGTGTGATGTGGCCAGAAGCCTTGTGGCACTTCCTCTGACTTAGATCAGATTTCCTGATGAAGTACAGCTGTGCGCATCTCTGTGTGACAGTACGCAATGACCACAGCGTAGAGGACAAACAGTTCTCCAACACAATGCTTCGCATCAGGAGAGAGAGAGAGTGCTCCACCTCCAGCGGAGCGTGTTAATGAATCAACAGTTGGAAACCTGTCTGTGGGAGACGACACAGCTGCTAACGTGAGAGTGTTTTTGCAGTGAAAACCTCCCACTGCGGTGTCTTTAATACCTTTAACGCTGACATAATCATTTTCCACCCCAAGAAAGCTGTAGGTAGAAGGAATAGACGAGGGTCCCAGTCAGTGACGAGACCCTCTAATTTGTCAAAGTGAAGGTTAATTTAATGCACCGTGTTCCCGTCCCCACTCTACATACTGACACTGTAATCTGCACGCTGCGTAACGAGGCTGACAGCACATTATCCTGGCAGTTAATTAACATCTTGTCCTATGTGGGTTTTTTTTTTTTTTTTTTTTTGTAAATCAGCAGATTATACAAGATGTCAAACTGTGGAGTGACAATTTAAAAATGTAAGCCCTATCATACAGGAAGAAAAAATAATCAATCAGTGTCAAGACATTAAACAAGAGGCAGGTTTAAGTTGAGTGTTGAATCCGTTTTCATCAATGTGATTGGTATACACTCAACATTCAACACGGGGCTTATGTTGCTTTAAACTAAATGGACCTGACTAGGAAGCAGCCTAGAGGAGGCAGGTCGGAGACAAAAAAACGGAGTCCATGTGGACGGTCATCAATGAGCTTCAACCCTGTTTAATACGTATTTATACTTCACTCCTTGCTAGTAGTGGGTTGAATCCCCCTTTGACTTGAAAATTGTTTTAAGTTTTCATGGCTTGCATTAAACTAGGTGCTGGAAACACTCCTTAAAGATTTTGGTCCATCACACAGTTGCTGCAGATTTGTTAGCTGCACATCCTTGATGGAATTCTCTGACTTGAGTACAATTTTCACATCAAGAAACCAATTTTAGATGATTTGAGCTTTGTGAGTTCAAGATGGATACACTGTGATCATACAGGACATGGGCAACTACAATACTCAGGCTGTGGAAATAAAAACAAATGTGCAGTTAGTAAGAGGCCCAAAGTGTGCTGAGAGAAGCATCTTGATCATGTGTACATGATTAAATGTACTGAGTTGCTGTCCTGCGATTGGCTGCTTAGATATTTGCCCTGACAAGGAGATAAACAGGTGTATTTAACAAAGTGGTTGGTGAGTGTATAGTTCTTCTATAATACACCTAATATAATTATATAATTTTCTAGTTCACCTACCCTGGGGGTTTGCTGGCCTGCTGCTCTGACACTAAAAAACACGGATCTCTCAAAGTGAAGCTATAACTGGTCATAATCATCTCTAATTACAGCTCGTGTGGCTCTGTCCCCTTTATTGTCTGCGGATGAATATGCAGGTTCCTATTTACCACTCATTTCAGTCCAAAAGACAAGTGTTTAAAAGAATTTCATTTAGAAGACTCCTGTCCAAAATGTTATATCACAGCAGCACAATTTAGTTACAGTTTGAGGTCCATGGGTGGGTGCTGGGTTGGTGGAGGGGCTGAAACAACAGGCGGGGATGCAGGACAGGAAAAGCACTGACATGTCAGAGGAAGGGATGGAAAAATCTGCAGTTTAAATAGACTCCCAAACCGGGAGGTTGTGCTTGGTGTGTCGTGTGAGGAGAGAGGCGTGCTGTGTGTGTATGACACACAGCATCTTGACTTGTCTGCAGGTTTTGCTCCATCCATGGAAAAATCCACATTTGTTGCAGTGCTGCAGGGAGCTTGTGCTAGTTTCCCTGACATGTGCCATTTTGTCTGACTCTTTGTTTTCCTGTGTCTCCACAATGGAAGAGTGCAAAGTTGGCTAAACTCACAGTCATTATTGACAGGCACATTAATGTAAATTGGTAAATTGAAATAAACAAGAATTATCCTTTGAATGTTATGTTTACTTGATTGTTTTCTTGACAATATCTCCAGTGTTCATTCATCTCTCCCAAACAAGGAGGAAGTCTTCTCAACCAGCTGACAGCTGCACTCAGACACTCAGAGAGAGAGAGAGAGAGAGAGAGCGCGAACAGAGTCTCCATAGTAACCACTTTGCACAATCTCCATCACGCTGTTTGTCTTCTCGGCTAAACCCCCCCCCCCCCCCCCCCCCCCCCCCCAAAAAAAAACAAACAGGAAGTGAGACAGGATGGGGGAATGGGATGTCCTGTAAGAGGACAGCCTCAGTATTAATCCGATCCAATCGGAGACGGGAGCTGCAGTGAGGTCACTTCCTGTCAGGTCAGAGCCATCACACGGTAAACTCTGAAACAGCTTTGTGAAGTCAGAATGTATGACTGCTGCAGCAAGCAGAGAGGAAGGCACACACCACACACACACATCCTCTGTTTGTCCTAATGAAATTGTGTTGTTGTTTTTTAGCTTCGTGGCCACTGTGTTATTATTTTCTTTGGTGTTGCCAGTAGCGATATTGACATAAGGAAATAGAACATCTGCCATAACTGGAGGCATCGCCACAGCAACCCAGACCCACAATGCCTCTGGAGCAGCTGTTCTGTCCAGGGGCAAGAGACCCAGAAAAAGGCAGAGACTGTGTGAGCGATAGAGACAGAGAGAGACACAGTTTTACTAATATGGGGGCTGACATTGGGGCGCACGAGTTCCCACACACAGTGGAATGCTGACAGCATCACTATCTGAATTCCTCGAACATCACTCTGTCCCAAACTGTGAGTTTCACTTCATTAAAGGCAGCTTCAGTGGACCTTTAGTTTATTTAGCTACACTTAGCCTGAAAGCTCATCTATCAGTTCTCCCAAACATTCATACTTTTGTTTTGTCTATCGTCATGTTACATCAGGTACATTTGGGGTTCAGCAACCTGTCCACCCCCGTGCAGACTGTCAGAGCTGGGAATCAAAATAACTTTTTTAAGCAAACCTTTATTAAAGCAGAAACTGTTTCACGAGGTTAGAACGATGAAGCAAGGGGAAATGATGAAACTACCCATTTTTGTTGGAAGAAGGATGGATGCCAGAATTTATTTTATAATTCACTCACACCAGCCGCTCATTAAAAGCCATGTCAGACAACCACGCCACCCACCAGCATGTCTCCTGATGTGACACCATGAAGAAGAAAGATATAAAAAACCTTATTTAGACCTTTACTTTGATAGGAAAGCAGAGAGGAAACTGGAAAGTAGCGAGAAAGCTAGCAAACAGGAAATGTTCCAGGGCGGTTTCAAACTCAACTCTGCTCTATTGCAAACAAGCTTTTTTCCCTATTCAAACAGCAACCTGCAGGCTGGGAAATTCAATTATGTACCAAAAACTGCAGTTCCTCTAATGGCCACTTGAGGCCGGCTCCAAAAGTAAGTCAGTCTAAAGCAGGGATGGGCAACTCCAGGCCTCAAGGGCCGTTGTCCTGCAGGTTTTAGATATCACCCCGGGTCAACACACCTGAATCAAATGACGAATTCATTAGCAAGCCTCTGGAGAACTACAGTCGTGTTCAAATTTATTGGCTGCATCCTCCTGAGGATCCGGCCTTCATGGTCTATGTGGGCTGGGTCCTCAGAAGGTCGAGTAGGCCGGAAGTAAACAGCTGGGGAAATTGGACGGTCTAGCCTTCAGATTTGTGTCACCGCTGTCTCGGTGTAGTTTAATAAACTCAGCCGTCTGCTCCTTGCTATCTAGAATATAACAGGACACTGGGTTAATTCTCGACCATCTCACACTTCTGTTTAATCAGTTTTCTGTTTGAAGTTTATTCAGCTGTGTGAAAACCAAGGAGGAACCCACCCGGGGGATGAATAAAGTTTTATTTTATCTAATCTAATAACTTTAATCTCAGCCAAACCGATTTACTCACGAACAAATAAAACACTGAAAAAAGCCAAACAATAACATTTTTAGATTATCTAATTGATTTATATATTACGTTTAACCTGAGTAGCGAAAGACCGCGGTGATCTGAAAATGATGTGCCGGGAGTTGTGCCGCTCTCGCCGGCTCTAGTGACCCTCGAGCTCCCAGCTAGCTATCGAGCTGGTGGATAACAGACATCTCCAACAACATCAGAGCACTTTTGCAAATATGTGATATCTTGATAAACCGAGCAGATATTTGAAGTTTACACAGCTACATTTTCGCCTGAAAATATGTTAAAAGTTTATTTTGTGACCCAGAAAGAGTAATAAGAGTAATATTAGAAACTTAGTAGCGGCAGCCATTGCTGACACTGGAATTGGTTGGGCCGCGCTATGAATTCTGGGATATGGTGGGCCACAAAGGACACACCCGACCCATCCTTCAAATTCGGGGAAAAGGAGGACACATTTGTCAGCTGCATTCGGAGGAGTCTACGAATTTGGACAGCCTTCATTGCGTTGCTGTGACGTGATCGGCCTCAAATGCAGCCTGAGGAGGATGCAGCCCATGAATTTGGACACCCCCAATAAGACATGTTGAGGAGGTAATTTAGCCATTTGAATGAGCTGTGTTGGATAAAGGACACATGTAAAACCTGCCGGACACCTGCCCTCGAGGCCTGGAGTTTTCCACCCCTGGTCTAAAGGCATGTGTGGGGTTAGGTTAACTGCTGATTCTAGATAGTCAAGGAAAGGTAGGCCTCTAGAGAGCATAGGCCCCAGCCCCCCGCGACCCTGAACTGGATAAGCAGAAGAAGATGGATGAGGGGTTTTTTTTTACAGCTCATCCATTTGGACTTTGTTAAGCCTTCATGTGCATTGACACATGAGGCTGTAGATAAAAGATCTCCGCTAGATCTAACCATCACTAGACCGCTCCACCATGTTTGTGTTCCTGCTGCTTTTTGAAGTATTAGGTAACAATTAATACATACAAATAACTTTACTACCCTATGTTTGTGCGATGCACCTACACAGTTTCTTTTATAACTTAGTTTATAAATCTTAATATGCTCACTTCTAGCTCCAAAATCCTAACCACGAGGCTTCAGAACAGAGCTTCACAAACCAGTGGGTGACGTCAAGGTCACTACCTCCATCTTTTATATACAGGCAATGTTTCTGCTGTGATTTCTGTTTTTTCTGTGATTGGGACCACCAACAGCTCAAGCATAAACAGAACAATGTGTGACAGAGTTCTTAGAAGAAATATTGTTATATGTTATTTGATGTTAACCCTTGAAGTCCAAAATGTTCAGTTTAGTTTATTTTGGGGGGAGAAATGGATAATTAAATTCAGAATATTGACACTGGCAGAGGTCTGCACTGTCGTAGTGCACGTCCAGTTTTATTAAGTTAAAGAGCAGCTGATTCAACTAAATTCCTCTAATATTTTATTCATTGTTTGTTGATCTACTGGTTGAGAAACATTTCAGTACCCTCTGCAAAACTGCAGAGCATTTACATAGAAGCAGTGGCAACACTGAGGTCTGACCTGAAATATGAATCACAACCATGTGTGTGTGTGTTTGTATGCATGCACATGTGTTTTAAAGTTAATTAAAGTTTAAATTTGTACTTCCTGTCTGTAGTTCCCATGGAGACTGTGGGAGAGACCGAGGATGTGTTTGATTGTATAGCAACGCACAAATACACACAAACATCCATATGCAGAGTGAGCAGATATGAACTCCACAGGACAATAGGAGCCTCCTTGGTGTGCAGCAGTATACAGGGACGCATAACTGTGCAGCTGCAGTGGAGGAGGAGAACCACTGCTGGACATTTTCTGATTAAATTGGAGAGAAACAGGACAGGAAACAGTAGAATATACAGAAGAGTCTATGTATGTTATTGGGGTTTTAGCTCTATTGTTCTGTTTTGTCCCAGATCTGACAAAGCTAACTGTATTAATGATGAAGAGGCTAATATACAAACATGCACGCCGAGGCAGTGCAGTGTTTAGTTGTTGGACAGCAGAATGGAGCTCTGTTGTCACATCTGCAGCTCTGTGCATTTTCCTTCATGCAGAGGCCGAAGGTTATTCCACCACTGGGAGGTCAGAAGTCAGAGGTCACCTCCTCCTCCTCGTACCCGAAGCCGCTCCCTCCCTTTCGGATGTCCTGAACCTTGCTTTTTATGAGGAAGCAGTTCATTTTCATTAGCAAACAACATGCTACAAGGATCAACTACAGTCACGGACAGTTTATTAAGCACACCTTACTTTTCCTTACTTTTGCCTTCAGAACTGTCTTAGCTGCCTTCTTCATGACATAGACTCAACAAGGTGCTGGAAACATCCCTTGGAGATTTGGGTCCACACTGGTATGATAGCATTATGGGAGATTCCCTGATGTCAATCTCCTGTTCCAGCACATCCCAGAGGTGCTCGACTGGATTGAGATGTGGTGACTGTGGAGGCCATTTGAGTACCGTGAAGCTATCGTCGTGTTCAGGAAACAAGTATGAGCTGATTTGTGCTTTGACATGGGTACACTGTGGTCATAAAGGGGTGGAAATAGTCAGCAGCAATTCTCAGGTAAGCTGTGGGGTTTAAATGATTATCCGTTATTACTGAGGGGCCAAAAGTGTGCCAAGAAAATATCCCTCATCATCCTACTGAGCAGAATAGATCCATACTTTTATGTTGTTCATCTCAATCTCTGACCCTACCATCCAAATGTCACTGCAGAAATCGAGGCACATTAAACTTGCAGCGTTTTTACAATCTTTTCTTGTCCAGTTTGTGGTCTTGCGTGAATTGTAGCCTCCGTTTCCTGTTCTTAGCTGATAAGAGAAGCACCAAGTGTGGTCTTCTGCTTCAAGGTTTGACTTCTGCATACCTTGGTTGCAATGAGTCGTTATCTTAGTTACTGTTACATTCCTAACAGGTCAATGCAGTCTGGCCATTCTCCTCTGACCTCTGGATATTTTCTCTTGTTCATACCATTGTCTCCAACCCCATAGATAGTTGTGACGAAAAACCCAGTAGATCAGCATTTTCTGAAATATTCATACCAGCCCGTCTGACACCAACAACCAAATTCAGAGTCACTTAAATCATAGTTTTTCGCCTGTTGATGCTCGGCTTGAACTTCAGCAGGTAGTCTTGACCACGTGAGCTGCTGCCGTGTGATTGGCTAGTTAGATAGTCGAAAAAACAAGCAGTTGAACGGGTGTACCCAATAAACTGGCAGATGAGAGTATAATGTAGAGTGTATTAATTAGATACCAATGAGGACAGTGAAGATCAGCAGGTATGTGAAAAGTTGGGTTTTAAATGCAAAACCACATGTTCTTTCTTTTATTCAATGGGCAGAGCTTCTTTCTACTTCCACTCTTTCCACCTAAAAAATGTAGCAGCCTTTAAATCTGTAGCATTTAGAGTAGAGAAGTAAAAAGGTTTAAACACAACATTACCACCTCATAAAGCTCAGATATCTGCGTCCACCAGATGATTACCAGTCCAGCACTCACTCTTTAGCTTAATTCTTTTGTCTTTTGTCTCTGTGGTGTTGATCCTGCGTGCTGCTGAATACTGAACAGGCAGTTCTGGTGTTCACCGCTGTTCCTCCACTGCTGCGGATCAAACAATGAATATTTTGACAGTTTTAAAGTTCATGGAAAAACTTCTGCGTTTGGATCGCCACCAAGCTCAACAACGCCATCTGGCGGTCAGGTGTATTACATTCTGATTGTAGAGGTGGAGGCGGTTGACGCAAGTCCCTGGTGGTCTAGTGGTTAGGATTCGGCGCTCTCACCGCCGCGGCCCGGGTTCGATTCCCGGTCAGGGAACATCCTTTTCTACCAGCATTTAGAATTTTTCCTTTCTCTCTCTCTTTTTTTTTTAAAGATTTTTGCATATACCAATGCATATATTGATGCATTGGTATATGATGATATATTCCATTTCTGTATCACAGGTTTTTGCACAATGACATCAGGACAAATTCCTCATTTGTGTACAAACTTAGGGATAAATCAAATTCTGATTCTGATTAAGACACATCAAGTAAAAACCTTGGTGTATGTATGCTTATGATGAGTGAACCATTCTTGATGAAACTTTGCACAAGCAGTTACTGTGAGTGGCAACATCTATATGGCGTATTCTGTACAAATACCACAATCGTATATATTTGTGTATCTATATTTGACAGTTCAGTTCAGCAGTTGAGGAATGTCAGGTTAGACTGGAGTGTCACAATATAATGTATCATAGCATCATACTGTAATGATCATATGTATGTATGTACTTTCCCTGCCTCCCACACATAGCTTGGGAATTTGTTAGTATATATAAATATAATAAAAATAAGGATAGGTTTTATCTTTTAGAGAGACACATAGATACAGTTTTTATTAGCAGAAGCCTCAAGCAAGGTAACCTTGCAATGCCCTCTTACTGTAGATGAAGCCATGAGAAGTGTGATTGAATGATATCTTTCTTACATTTTTCTTATTGTTGTCAAGGTCACGTGGCTCCAGCCAGGTGGTTGAATTGAACTGTTCTTGCTTTGAGACAGTGCTAATCACCGCGTTGCTGTGCTGCCTGGAGTTTCGTACCAGTGATGATAAATATTCTTTAATTATCTTTCTCACTTTAGCATCCAGGTAACACAATAATACAGAGAGGAATGCTTTGTTTCTGAACTTGTATGAACTCGCTTCTCGCTTTTGTTACAACAATTTAAAGTGACTGCTTTATTTCAATGCATCAAACAGTGAACCGAAACAATGAAACACGGATGTGACTGATAAAGACATGAAGATCTGAGACTGCAGTGTATTAAACAAACATCTGCAGGGTCATTTGGAGGATCTTAATTAGGATGACTCCTGTGTCCTCAGAAGAAACAAAAACACAGTAACGTGTAAAACCTGTGTGCATGTGTGCAGCATTTATTCATGTTAAGCCTGTGGGACTTTATAAAACAATGCAGCATCACAATAAGTGAACCACCCATTTATCACAGACAGTGTCAGCTCTGTGGGTGTGTGCATGCCCCCATTAATCACAGTGGAGTGGTTCCACCAGCGGGACACTCGGATCTCAGAAGGGGAGCCAACTGTTGCTCTCACATCTTCTTCTGTGGTGAGAAAAATCACAGGGGACTTGAGGTGAATTAAAGACCTGAGATGATAAAACGCCTTCTTGGTTGAGTTTTGCACTAAATTTACACTTCCTGCTAATTTTCCCATTAAGAGTTAGTGCATCTCGATTTCAGCTGTCCAGAGGTATGTACTAATGCACTAATACCACCCTGCTGACTTTCAATGGTGAAGCTAGAGGACAAAATAACAGAATCCCAGAGTCCAGTGGGATTACATCAGGGGCCACATGATCTTTTAGAACTGGGATGACTTTACCAAACATCACAAGAATGACAGTGCAAGCACATTTCACACTAAAAGTACTGATAATATCCCTAAAACATATTGCCAACATTATTTAACACAGGCCAAAAATTCTGCTTAGTAGTTCACACCTCACAAATGTCACTGATTCTGCTTTAGCAAGCTTTGCTTTGCTTATATGCAAATTCATATTTAATCAGTTTTTAAAATTGTCAGAAGCTTTAATTTTCAAAAATATTTCAGGCAATTATTTCATGGTTGAGCATAAAAACCACTCTGACATTATTTTGCTGCCATCTCCTGGAGTTCATTTTTTCCCACAGTCTTTCTTTTTCTTTTTTTCTTTTTCTTTTTTTAAGAGGGCTGTTCTTCTGTCATCATACTCCTCAGTAAAGACTCAAAGATCCCTGTATACTCTTTTTGTGTAATGCTCAGCTACATTTAGAAAGAAACTCATTATAGGCTACTATAAACATCCTCATAGCCCAAAAAAATGTTTATTTTTTATTTTATCTTCTATCATTCAACGTGTGAAAATGTTTGTAATCCAAATTGCTTAAAGGTAGCGTTTAGGTTTATTTATTCTGTATTTATGCTAAGATTGTGCTCCCATCATTTAACACATATAGAGTTTTAATACCTCAGAGCTGCGATTCTTCTATTTGCGACAATCGCTGCTTACTTCCGAGTTAAAATAAGAAAACGAGGACGAAGCCTACATTTCCCGTCGGCCCCCGCGGTGATTTCTCCGGAAGAAAACCTTGGCTTTTTCCTTTGCGCTTCCTCTTTCCGTCAACGGAGTTTAGGTAGGACGTCTACTTTCTGATGCCCGTCCTAAAAATCTGTTCTAAATCCAGATATAATTAGGCCATCCGCTTTAAAAAGACATTTCTAAATACGGAACAAGTGTATAAGACTAAGACCTAACGAGCATTTTAACGACAGACTTTTGATTTTAAGCTTTTTTTTCGTGCTTGTTTGTCCCTGTTGGGCGACATGGCGCACTTACAGCGGTGTGCTGGTAGCTAAAAGGCCGGCAGCCTTTCATATGAGCAAATTTGGCAAAATGTTAATAATTAAATTTGTATATACGCGTGTAAATGTTGGAATAAAGGAAATTTGTGTTAAACCTGAACCGTTACTTTAACAAATTGACTTAACGGAGGCTAGCTTGGCGGGCTAACGACAGCTAGCATTATGAGAGATGTATTACTGCATATGAGAAGCCAAACTCGCTTTGTGCAGTGTTTCAGCCACTATACCGACAAACACACATAAGCTTTAGGTTAAAGTTCCCATAAAGGAAAACTTAATGTGACTTTACATTAGTAGCAGCCCTGTTAGCATTTCATATGTCAAGCCGACAAATACGTGTCTGTTTCAAGCTTTTAAAAACCAGTGGAACTCATTAAACCCTCACATTTAAACTCAGGCCTTTGACACGTTTTTTGTTTTTAACTTGCTACTGGTTAAATGTTTGCTTTAAAGTGTTTTTATGTATCTTATAAGTTAAGGTTGGATCCATTCAATGAGGTTTAGCTTTAGTAATTACTACACAGGTCTGCTTAGAGGGGTAGCCACATGTTTCTCTCTGTTTTGACCTGTTTGATGGAGATGCTGGATTTAATTTTATCCTGTATTAAACAAGACTAGAGACTAGAATGTAACTTTTTTTCATTAAATGCTCTGTTTTTCAGTACACGATGGGACGTGTAATCAGGGGACAGAGAAAAGGTGCGGGCTCTGTGTTTAAAGCCCACGTCAAGCACAGGAAAGGTGCTGCTAAACTCCGTCACATTGACTTCGCTGAACGCCATGGTTACATCAAGGGGATTGTGAAGGTAATTTGATGATAAATCCGAGCTGTTTTGGGCAGTGGTGAGGGTGGATGCATTCGTAATGTCTTTCCTGCTGGTTTTCCCTTGCAGGACATTATCCACGACCCTGGCCGTGGTGCCCCCCTGGCCAAAGTGGTCTTCCGTGACCCATACCGGTTCAAGAAGAGGACGGAGCTCTTCATTGCCGCCGAGGGCATCCACACCGGACAGTTCATCTACTGTGGCAAGAAGGGTAAGACGCTGAGCAAGGGTGTATGAGCTGCTCTTAGATTTTCATCTGTTGCCATGGATCTTTCCACAACGTGACACTAATGCGTGAATTATATTTTTGCGTCCGATCTTACACCATAGCTGGATCCCCATTTTAACCTTACGCCACAACCTGCTACATAATCTGACATCCATCTCTTGAGAAATGTAACTAAACATCAGGTCGACACATAAAAAGATGACTTGAATGGCGTGGAAGGTTGAGGTGTAGGGATGAAAGTAGTTTCCAGTTGCTATGCAAGTTATGACATAGATTTCCCACAGAAGTCTAAATCAAGCTTGAGAAGGAATTTTGGACCTCTGTCCCACTCAGACTCTTTTAAAGTTCCTGTTAAGATTAAGTGGCTTCAGAGGTGGCAGTAGTTCCAGGGAGCCATGTAATGATATGATTTAATGTTTTCCTGTCATAAAGTTAGTCACAGGAGTAATGATCATATATGATATAGGAGCTGATAGAATATGCAACATACAGAACAACTCGACAAGAAGCTGCCTGAATGTTTTCTGCTCTTTGATAGTTTGGATTAATGCTGGACACACTTGAGATCTCAATTTCACTCATAAGTCTTAAAGTCCTTGCAGGATGTAGCTGTTAGTTATTTTTTAGCTTTAGTCAAAGTGTAATTACGCTACTTGATTACTTTTATTTGTATTTCCTTCTACATGAATAAAAATCAGCATTTCCTTCATTGATTATGGTGCTGTTGTGCAGAGAGTCAGCTGTTTGGGACTGCGGTGATGTTTTTTATTTTAATATCTACTGACAGAAACTCAACAGTTTGAAGGCATTTACACGCCTTTTTTTTTTTTTTAACTTGGTATCTGTAGTTTTGTGGCTGTGGTCCACACTTGTACTTTGTGGGGACAGAAGAAGCACCCAGTACCATGTGTTTGGTAGTAGTAGATGGCGACAGTTGCCCTCCTGTACTTGTTATTGGGGTTGGAACCAGCAGCTCTATTCTGATATATAGGTCAGGACTTCAGCTGTCCTCAGCCACACTGCCCACTTCAGGGGGATCTCTGTTTTCCCCTGAGACTTTTAAGTTGTGGTTGTTAAATGACAAACATGATAACAGCAATTTTAAACATGAAGTGTGTAATGTTTGAGCATCTGCATGGTTAAATATTTTATGGTCTAAAAATAATAAATCTGTTCCATTGGTGGTCCTTGATGGAGAAGATGGATAAAGTTATCTGAATGAGCCACATGATGTCTTAATAATAATTTTCAGTCTCAGTGTTGGTTCTAATTGAACTATTGTGTCTTATTTACCTCGTTAAGCAAAGATGAGCATCCGTGAAAAGAGCAGAAGAATTCTAGGGTGTAATCAGAGGGTGATTATTTGCTTTTGTGCTGTGCAGCACCTGCTTATCTGCTGCCTCGTGTTTCTGTTACATTTTTTGATTGCCTGTCTTCAGTCAGCCTCCAATGAAACGCTAACAGAGCTGTTGCTTACATGACACTGTGTTCAGATTGTCAGATGGAAGTTTGAAGCTTGTCCTCTCATCCTTTGTTCCACAGCTCAGCTGAACATTGGTAATGTCTTGCCCGTTGGCACAATGCCTGAGGGAACCATCATCTGCTGCCTTGAGGAGAAGCCCGGTGACAGAGGCAAGTTGGCCCGTGCTTCAGGAAACTACGCCACAGTCATCTCCCACAACCCCGAGACCAAGAAGTCCAGAGTCAAGCTGCCCTCAGGCGCCAAGAAGGTCATCGCCTCTGCCAACAGAGCCGTCGTTGGTAAGAAAGCGTAACGAAACAGCCGCGTGTTTGATCTAGTCTTTGGACTGAGGAAACCGTTTAAACGTGTCTGCCCTCCTTCTGTGTTGAAGGTGTGGTTGCTGGAGGTGGACGTATTGACAAGCCCATCCTGAAGGCCGGTCGTGCCTACCACAAGTACAAGGCCAAGAGGAACTGCTGGCCACGTGTCCGTGGTGTGGCTATGAACGTAAGTGAACATGAGCGTACCGGCACTGTGCTGTAATTAGAAACACATAGAGGACTGAAGGCAGAGCAGCAGACAGATGCATGTATTTATGCATTGATCTGAAAGACATATCATGTAGGCAGATAATCAGACTGTGTTATTTTGGGCACATTATGCAATGTTCACATTGAATCTTTAGAAAAGTTTAATATGGAGCCCCATGAAAAGTCTCAGCACTGATGCAGATGATTGCCTATTCTCAGAGGAGGTGAAGATAATAGCTAATCACTCGGTATTACAGTTACCCTAATGGGTTTCCAGAAGAGTCTGCAGAACTCTCACACACTGTGGGCGGGCAAATCTCAAAACGTTTAGAGGAACAACCTGCTTTGAGGTTTTAGATGGTGCTGCCTGTGTCGTCAGAGCACCAACCACATTAAGAAAGTCCATGTTTGAACCTTTCTGGTCACAAAGAAAACAATCTTTATTGAACATATGAAATAAAGGCTTGTTGGTTGTGATTCTCAGAGCTAAGAGGCTGGTGAAAGGATGTGTATCACAATACCTGGTTGTGTGCTTGCTGTTAAATTAGTCAGTGAGGAAGAAAAGAGTAGAGGATGGATTCCCCTTTGAAAGTCCTCATACTAAAGATGCTTCTTCCCCCCCTCTCCTGTCCTCCTGCAGCCTGTTGAGCATCCCTTCGGTGGTGGTAACCATCAGCACATCGGCAAACCCTCAACAATCAGGAGGGATGCACCTGCTGGTCGCAAGGTCGGTCTTATTGCTGCCCGTCGTACAGGCAGACTGCGCGGAACAAAGACCGTCCAGGAGAAGGAGAACTAAATCTGACCGTGTTGATAATAAAAACCTGTTCCAAAACATTTGATTGGCTGAAGTCATTCTGGAGTCCACACCACATACAAAACAATGAACCCCATTTCAGTGAGGTGGTTAGATGAGCACGTTTTCCTTGTGTGAAACTGAGTAGTTGTGGAATTTTAAAGGTGAAGCTGTAATATTATAATCTGACAGTGTTGACTTTGCGCAATATTTTTGTGACTTAAGCTCAACAAGCTTTCAACATGCACAAACTTTGGGGAGTTTAAAACAAAAAGGAATATAGTGGGGGGTTTTTTTCTTCCTGAGTTGTGATGATGATCAGGAGCAGGTGTTCCAGCTTTAACACACTTGAAAAAAATACTCAACGGATATTTTTTAACCCTGTTAAGGCTAATTAGTTTTTAATTTAAAACAATTTGTATACAAGTTAGAATTTGCATCAGGTTTTAAAGATTTAGTCAGATTTACAGGGGGAAAACAAATCACACTGAGGTCACCAGTTATTATTTTACTGTTTGGTGACAGGAATAACTTATTACAAATCCCTTTGTCTTAATCTTTGTTTTTAGGTTATGGTCTTCTTTGAGGAGCGAGGGTCGGAATGTGTTTCCCTTATCTGAAAGATTTAAAGTTGTTTGGGGTTTTTTAGAAAACCAAAAATTAATTTTAGCTGCTTTACTGTAGTCACCACTTCTAAACACTAGAGGGCATCTTATTGGGCAGGTGATTGAACTTTCAATGCATTGAAGTACATAAGCAGTAAAATAGCCTGACCTCAGTAATCCATCCCTGCTCTCAGCCTTCTGAGTGTGACCCAGAAATCAGTAATAGTGAAGGGTACTTGGAAATCAGACTGGAGACTTGATGGAGGTGAAACTGCCACATGCTTGGCAAGAGTTGGTTAAAGAGACTTAATTATTTTGCTCTTGTGGCCACTATGTAAGATTCACACTTTCAACAAATACTGTTCTTTTCAAAGTATGACTCCCTTCAAGTTGGGCCTTATTAAGGCACAGATTCAATAAAAGTCACACTGCACACACAAGTATACAAACCATGGCAGTTGTTTGAAGAGCTAGTCTTTTTTATAAGTTTTGTTAAACAGTTTAGTTTTTAGTCAAACATTTAATTGACATTGTAAACCAAGGATATGAAAAAAAAGACGTCTCATTTTACTACATGGCTGCTACCTCGCATCTTCGGTGGGAGGTACCAAAGGGGAAGGAGAGGAATTGAGGAGTGTGAGTGTCTGTGATAGAGATTTGAGACAGTTTAACAGCAGTCAGGTTTTGGCCATCAAAGTAGGAGCACCACAGCTGTAATTTATTAGTGTTGGATTCCATTTAGTGGAGACCCGTCCAGGGACAAATTGATGCACATTTATCAATTAACCAATCGCTCAACAGAACAGTTCATGCAGAATCGAAAACAAGTCAAGTATCTTCTGAACTGTCCAACGCTTAAAAATGACACGCAGGCAAGATTCCATGTTCTTTATTTGCTAAGGGCGCAATGCTTTTTTTTTTGTTATATTTCTGTGCACAAAAAAACCTCACAAAGTGAAAGTCCACATCGCGACTGTAGCTCCAGAATTCAACGTCACACCATGGCCAAAACAAAAGTCGGCAAAAAACAGGGCGCAGAACTCTGTACAGTCAAATATCTTCTTTAAAAATAACACAAGGACAAAAATGTTCCTCTTAAATCAAATTCTATTTTTTTTTTAGTGAAATACAACAAAATAAATTCTATAAAATAAGAGCAAAATATTTAAATATAATACGGTGGGCAGAATATTTTCATTTGCAGGAGTATTTGGTATGTTTTTGACAAAAAAAAAGAAAAAAAATGAATTAAAAAAAAAAAGAATATTACACGCATTCAAGTTACCAATTAAATACAGTATTTACTGATGTTTACCTTTACTCCTACATAATCACAAGTTAGCTCAAGTTGCAACATGACTAACCAGCCGCTATTCTTACGGTAAAACCCTGCTGTGGGACCTACTCTCAAAGGTGGGGGTGGGGTGGGGTGGGTGCTCGCTGCTGCTCAGGATCAGTCACATCATCCCAAACCGCAGCCAGATGCCAAACCTGACCAGCTCCACGGCAGAAAGGAGGCCGATGGGCAACAAAGTCTGTCTACGACTAGGCTCTATTGAAGAGACGGAAGCAAACCACACAGTCTATTATACACCAGAAAGCCCAGTGCAGCATTTCTGTTGCATATGTGTTCATTTTCCTATAGATGAAAGCTAAAGTTGTCTAACCCACCGAAACGGACTGCCAAATGTGAAGTTGGAGGATTATAATGTGCAATTGAAAAGCCACTTATTCATACATTGGTTCCAAAAAAACAAAAAAGTATCGCCCTCTTTGTAGACAGGGTAGATGAGTAGAAAAAAAAAAAGACAACCTAAAGGGTAACAACACCCCTCTGGAGATGTGGATTAAGAACAGCTTTTAGGTTGTTATGATCACAAGTCTTCCCATGGGCTACACTATTCTGGTGAGAAGCCATGCTAAATGTTACAGCATATTAACTAGAGCTTCAGAAAGGATTGAATTAATTACCAGAACCCAAAAAAAAAGAAAGAAAAAGAAAAAAAAAAGTGAGAGAAAGGCAATGAGTTTCAGAACAATGTTGCATCAATGCTTTTTCACATCAACCAAACACCATTAAAGTCCACCCAACCATTCCACGTCTCGCAGTAAAACCCAACCACAGCTCGCGGGTTGATTTGGCGTGGGTCGTAAGGTTGCCAAGGAGCTTAAGAAGAATATAATTATGATGATAACAATGCGTCCTTCTACAGGTGAATGACCAGAAACCGTCCGATGGCAGAACAAAGTTTTACTGCTGAGCATGGGTGATAAAACAAAGAGGAGTTGTTGTCTTCTTACAGTTTTTTTTTTCTGGGGGGGAATTTTTATTATTTATAATATCCATTTTGTTTTTCATAACATCTGCAACATCTCCCAACAGCAAACCACACAGAGTTATGCTACTGGGGAATCTGAACAGTCAAAAACATTAACATACTATGTACACCTTTTTGTCGTGTAGACAAGCGCATCAGCATCGTCAGCTCCGGGTAAATTTGTTTTTTTCGTTATTAGAACTCTTGTCCACTCCCTCGCCTCTGCAGCCGCCAACGGGCCCCTGTCGCACAGTCAGGCAGCCTCAGGTCAGGGGAGAGCGTCTCCCGCAGGCTGTCGGGGGGAGTGGGGACAGTGGAGAGAGAAGTGGCCTGGCTCTACCCTGCCCTGGGGCCAGAGAGAGAGAAAGAGAAAGGTAGGACCCGGCGAGAGGAGAGAGCGGGACGATGGAGGCTCGAGGCACAGCAGAGGAAGGGAGGGGGAGGTTACTCCTTAGGCGGGGCGGGCGCTGGGGTGGGGGTGGGGGTGGGGGCGACCTCCTCTGTGCCCTCCCAGTTCTCTTGTGCTCGCGGGCCTGTTCCTGGAGTGGTACCGGGGGCGGGGGCAGGGGCGGGGGCGGAAGTCTGGGTCGGGCCTGGAGTCGGAGCGGAGGCCGGACCGGGGCGCTGGGGGTTGTTCATGTGCTGAGCAGCAGGCCCGGTGTACGGCTGCCCGTGAGGGTGGTTGTTCTGTTCGGGGGGAGAGCGTGGAGAAAAATCAGCACATCGTATAAGAAATGCACTCAAATGAAAACATGACATGCTTTAATTGCATCCACAGCCACGTGTTTTGTGCACGTGCAACGCTGCTAGGGCCAATAACTCCAAACTAATCTACACTGACAGACCTCACCTCTGCTGCTGAATCAGTAAAAACATCAGAGCCACATTTCTTCACTACAGTCAACATGTGCACCACAGATTGTTTTTAGTCCGTGTTTGCTTGCTGTAAATGCACTAAACAGGAAATTACTCTGCCTTTCACAAAGCAGAACCTATAAAAAAATCCACATCTATGATTAGTAATGTATGTCTTCAGTAGGGATAAATGCCCTGACAGCCACTCAAGGTGAAGCCACATGCCGCTTCCTGTCTACATTTTACTTGCACTTGACCTCAAAGATGGATGAAGTGTTTCTGATGAAAGAAATGAGCCTGGTGTGGTAAATTACTGAATACACAGACAAAACGTGCCAAAATCAGTGTAAAGGGATGAACTCAAGTACAGTTTGTACGCGTGGAAGCACACAAAGTTGTCTGCAGTGCAGTATTATCACAAACTGAGAAAACCTGAGCCTCTGATTGTGTGAGCGCTCGGGCACGAAATAATACTCAGGAAAAAAACACTTATCACTATGGTTACCAGCATCATTAACAGATAATACAAGACTCGGTACGGGATGGAAACCACTGTCTAAGACTGCGTTCTTTTACCTGTGCAATATGAAAACTCGAGAACATCCTGTCTCAGAGTGACACTGAAAAAACACTTCACAAGCTGCGCACTTCTGGGATGGAATTTTGTTTTTCTTTTTTTGTAAAATCAGGTGTCGTAACCCCTCCCTGAAAAGTTTCCAGTTAAGCAAAAGTTGTTGGCAAACAGAAACTAGGAGACGTCATATTTCTGTGTCCCTGTTAAATCCAGAATTTATCTTAAAGTCTTTCCTCTCACACACCAAAGTTCAGAAACCCCATGTTCAGCTAGCAGGCCCCTCTGCTGTGGACCGAGCTCCCAGTTTGGGTATGGGAGACAAATACTTGAACTGTACTGTAAGATTATCCTTTTTTCTTTAGTAAAGAGCTGGATACTCTCTTAGTTATGCTGCTAAAAGCTTGGGCTGCTTTCTATTGCAAGTTCTGGGAATGAGCAGTAAGCTGTCCTCTGAGACACTACCTGCTGAAACTGGGTTGTTCCAGGAGAATGTGGGTACAGAGACGTATCCTCAGGTGGGGAGGAGTCCTGATCATCGGGTGCTTCCTGTTCATCTGGCTCCTAGAATAAAAGAGATAAATATATGTTTGTAATCACATATCAAGACAAAAACTGGAAATGTGCTCATCTATTTGAACAAAGTATAATAGTCTGACATCAGAGAGTAGCTTGTGTGGGAAAGTCAAACTTCCTACTGTGTTGTCAAGTAAATAAGGTTTAGGAGATTGAATTATGTGTGTGGGTGGCGTCTACAGCTGAGAGCATGAAAAATGGAGCTAACAGAAGGTGCACATGAACCTCTACTGTGGAGGTAATTTCAGTGCGTCGTTTTTAAAGGATAAGGCTCATTGGCATTTGTACTTTTATCATGCTATATCAAATAACATCAGCCTCATCGTTTTACAGTCTTATCTCTGAGGCAAGGTCAAGTACACATCAACATTACAACATGATGTAACAGACAGGACCTGAAAGCTATCTGAAACATCACGAGTTTATAAACTTTTCAATTTAGCTTTTGTTCATTATTTTGTCACAGATTAAAACTTAATACTATGAATATGATAAGTTCTGGCTTTTGATTTGGTCCAAATAACAAAACTGACAGCTTCACATTAGGGGCTGCCTATGCCTTTAAGAGTAATGTGCAACTTTTGAGATCTAGAAATGTACAAATCTGCAAAACAGCGGCTAAAAAAGCACAAGGGCTTAACAGTTAAAATACTGTAACTAGCATTGAATGCTCAAGTACAGCTGAGGCTAGGAGATGCAGGTGGCTGGCCATACCACACTGCAAGTTGGGGAGGAAGCAAAAACTGGCAAAAGAGCACTAGACTGAGATTGAAGACTGGCTATGTCAGTGCTGCTGAGACTGGGCAACAGGACAGGAAGAGAACAAAGATCTGTTCACTGTGTGCAGCTGCGTAACATGACTTCTCATGCTTAGTTACACTACATAGCATCTCATATCTCACCAGTGGCCAGTACACCTTGCCTTTTACTTGAACAGCCAAGAAATGTTTTTTTTGTTTTTTTTAAATAAAATATCATGTACGCTCACAATCTGCTTTACCTACGCAGAGTGGACATGTACAAAATTGGAGTAGTTTACTCTAACTGCACATCCTAAATTATTTACATGACATTTATATTGAAAATACATGCAAAAGGCTCATCGTCATAGTGTTTCAAGCCTCTGACTAATCTACAAGAAACTCAAAGCTGTGCAATTCGATTTAAACTAGTGTTAAATGTGATGGAAGCTAAAACTGTTGTTTCTCTGCTGATTCTTTTGGTAGGTTTTGTCTCACTTCCTTCTTTTATGTCGTGGTGCCTGGAATACTGACCTTCCCTGGGCTTCCCTGAGTACACTTGAGCTGTGTATGGAATATTACAGGAGAAGTGTGTCATTTGACTGGATTTTCCATTCATAAAAAAATATATACAAGTAACGCATTTTAAGTGAAAACAACACAATCATATCTGTGTGTATTGTGAACTGCAGCCATGTAAACAACACAGAGTCAAACATGGTAAGCTGTACTTTAATCAAGCTCAGTTTCTTTTAGCTGAGCACTTAGATTCCAGATAATTTACTCTGTATGTTTTGTTTTTTTTAAAAAATCAGGATACAAAGCTAAAAATACACAACACATTTCGTGCGTAACTAAAAGAGGTAGAGAAAATGGTAAAATACAAATTTTCTGATCGGCTTAATATTCGATTAATCACCGTGTTAGTACTCATACATATCCACATGTTAAATGCTGGTCATGTTAGACCATTCATTTGGGCTTTTTATGTTGAAGTGATGTGATACACATTCACATTCAGCCTCAGTCTTACAATATTTTTTCTGTTACCTCTCCCTAAGACTGCAAGATAGTGTTAAAGAGAATCTGTGGGTGTGTACAGTACAAGGTTAATGGTATTACCTCCTCGGGACAGAGCTCACAGGCCTTGGCCAGTGTCATACGTGCACTGTGAGAGCGCTCCAGGAAATATCCGTTGGAGGTCTCGTTGCTCTGAACAGGAGGGGACCAGTTGTTGTAGGTGTACTGTGGATTTCCTGTGTATGGCCTCCTTTCCAGCTCATCGCCCAGCCACTCCACTGCCCACGTCCACTTTCGCTTCAGGTCACCGTTACTCTGTACAGACAAGCACAGAAATGTAACATTACGTTTTAAAGCTTCCAGCCTTTTCGCATGCCAAAGCCCATCAATATACCTCTTTCTTGTTATGTTACTTAGTGCTTACTTTGGTCTGCATTAGTAAAAGAAAGACAGCCTGTTTACCTGTAAAATCTGGTAAGCCACAGAGCAGTTGCTGAAAAGGGCCACCATGCACTTAATGCACTGATAAGCTCGTTTCTGATAGTGGTTCTTGGAGCGCTGGATGGTGTCAAAAAGCCCATCTCTGTCATCGGGAATGCCCTTCAGCGCATTGTGAATCCTACACACACAAAAAGAAACAAAGGAGAAATTTAAAACCACGTTCAAGTTTAAAAATTGTAACTTTCTGCACTCAGCAATCAAGTCTGACCTGTGTGTTTGCCAGGAGTCCTCGATGAGCAGGATTTGTAGCAGCAAGTCCAGGTAAGGCCTCAGCTCATAGGTGTACGAGTACGCCACCTGCAGACAATGTGTACAGTCTAAATACAAGCACTTGTAGACGTTTATAAGAAAGAAACCTATGGAGTTCTGAATATCATGTTGCTCTGAAGAAGCATTAGATGTTTACCTGCCAGAGCAGCTCACTGAGCACAGTGGAGGAGAACTGAGGGTTCTCCCAACAGCTGAAGCGAAGCAGCTTCACTGTCTCTTCAGAGTTGCTGCAGTCCTCAATGATCTTCTTTACGTAGCTCGTCCTCACAAACAGGATCTCTGCCACCAGCTGCTGCACAGGCATCACCGGAGCTGTCAGGTTGGTGTCCCCATATGGGTTAGGAAGAGGGGGATTACCTGCAGGAAATACAAAACAAAAGTTAAGATGGACTATCCTACAAATGCAGGCGGATATTAGCGAAGTCCCTGATTCATCATCTTTGAGAGCCCTCAGCTCCAAGTTGTGCCTACACAGCACAGAGGCTCAGAGTGGCTGTTTGTCAGTCACTAGATCCTGAGCAAGGATGAAAATCCTCACTGGGCTCTCACTAACCCTTTTCACACAATCACTTGTTCACTTTAACTGAGCTCATACAACTTGTGCCTAAAAGGAGAAGGGGGACCCCAACAACTCACCATTGATGGAGGACTGCATGCGTGAAGAGACGTCACAACAGCGAACCAGCTGAGAGACGACAGTGTAGAGCTTGCCCAGTTCAGCATACTGATACTTAATTGGAGGGCCAGGCCCCTCGTCCAGAGCGACCAACATGAACGTGGCAGGAACATTCAGCTTCAGCAGTTGCGTCTTTTCAGCCAGGCCTGCATGTGGCAGGAGTAATGACAGGTCAGAAGAAAGTAAAAGCATTCCAAGCACCAAATAACTTTAATTATTAAAGAACTGAATTATAGTTTACATAAAATTTTGTAGAATTCATTGAGGAACAAATGTACATAAAAGCTTAACAATCTCTGTGCGCTCCTTACCCAGATTGGCGTACATGACAAAGAGGTTGAAGTACTGCTGCAGATGACGGCCGTGCTCAGAAACTTCTCGTCTGAGCAGGTTGAGGACAGCTCTCAATAAGTGGTCACTTAGACTGAGGTTATCACAGCCCTAAAACACAAACATGAAATCAGGTGGAGTCCATCAAAGGCATCGTGGTAACATGTGAGGCCATACAGAGCTAATTAAAGTCCTTTTTCCAGTGCCCAGATGTAAGTCTGGCACAAACCTGAGCTGAGGGTCCAGGCGAGGCGGTGGGGGAGGGGCAGGGGCCGTCTTGCAGGGAGAAGTGAGCGATGAAGACAATGAGCTTGGCAAATGCCCCACGGACCTCAGCGCTCGGGCACTCAAGCAGGTACTCAGAGAACCGGTTAGGATAAGCAAACAAAACGTTGTGTGCAAACCAGTAGCGTACATTCTTACTGTGCCTCAGCAGGATGCAAAGGGCATCATACCTAGAGGGGAAAACAAGATAAACATGTGTAAACAAGGGCAGGAACACTTGAGGGAAAAAAAAAAAAGGAAAAAAGAAACAGCAAGGCTCACCAGTCACTGGCAGGACCCCGTACTACTTTCTTGGTGTGAAAACCTGTGCTGAAGAGAAACCTAGCAGCCAGCTGAGCACTTATCATAGCAATCTCCTCTGCCTCTGGCAAAAGGTGGTCTTGTCCTAAAAGAAAGAGCAGCGGTTACCAAAACAAAGAAAATATTCCATGTAACTGCAGGTAATTCTTCAATGCTTAAACATACAACTAAGGCTTCACCCAACTACTTCTCCTTAAAGTAACTACTGCACATCAACAGAGCTGGCTAAGAAACACACAAAGGAAGTGAAATATGCAACTCCACTGGAGTGTGTAAATAGCAAACAAACATTTCCTTTGTTTGGATTTAGATGAAACATGAAATGCACGTAATGAAACAGCAGATGGGAAGTTGTCGGCTCACAAAACAAGGCAGCAGCTTAAAGGCTCAGAGCAAGCTCAAATAAAATGTGAAACTACCTAAACTGACACTGTATGTCGGGTCAGTGCGTGGGCTAATCCACGTGTCATACATATAGATACATTTTCTTATGATCAGAACAAATTCTGTGTTTTTGAGGTTAGGGTATCACTGGGCTCTGGTTCAAATAATAATGCATCAGAGCTTTGTAATGCCTAACACAGAGGTAGTGCAGTATTAAGCAGTCTGTGCTGAACTACTAAACATCAATTTCTTTTCCCCCTCCATGAAAATTTTATTTATAACATCGAGTTGATATATCTATATCTCTATATATCTATATCTCTCTCTCATATATATATATATAATTTTTTTTTTTGCCAGCAGCTGTGTCTTTAAAAGACAAGCTTTGAAACCCACAGATCAGATACAATGAGGAATTAATCAAAAACATCAAAGTAGGTTTCAGGGGGAATTTAAGAGCACGGCCATTACTGGAGGAACAACACAACCTGTGCATCAGTAATGAAATACATGCTATTATTTTTCATACAACCTGTCAACATGAGTGGATGGTTGGACTGTCTTATCTGAGTATTGTTTATTTTATTCTTGCTGGTATCATTTTATCGATTGCCTGTTTTCATTGCCATCTTGTTCAGGTCTCCCTCTCTTAAGAGGCTTTCCAGATTACATGGACCTTACCTTGATTAATAAAATGATCAAACACAGCTATATTAGCTGGTGTTTGCAACCATGATTTATCAGCATGATATCTGGCAGCAGATGGCTTTGTAAACATCTGCTACAGTTAATGGTTCCAGTATTGGAACCATGTCTCAAAAGCTCTGAGCAAACATAAAGCAAAAAGAAACTAGCACTAAACTAAACTCTAGCTAAAAAGAGTCATTTGTTTTTTCGGATCCAAAGAGTTAGCTCTGAATTTACCCGCACACACAAAACTGATGCATACCTGGAGGAGGGTTTAAATAGACACTGTTACAGGTCAGAAGTTTCTTAATGAACTGGAAATATTCCAGGCTGTATTGCATTCGGTTGTGCATGAATTGGACGTTCTGTTTGCGGACGCTGCACTCAATAACACCAGGCATCTTGACCTGATGCGGCTTAGTGGAGGAGATATTCAAGTCTGAGATGTATTTGACAAGCTCGCTGTCCTTGTCCATTGAGTCCATACGTTCGTAGAACAGGATGTAGGCATTCCACCAGCGTTTCTGCCTCCTGTACGACATCCTTTTCATCATATGATCAAAAACCTCGCCCATGTATTCCCCTCCAAAGCACTGGTTCTTCATTTCCTCCTCATCGTCCATCTTGCACTCAGTCACATCACCATCATCAAATTTATACCAGCGGTTCTTCTCACCATCACCCCCATTCCTCTGGATTATGTACGAATAGTAGTGTCCGCCACTGGCCTGGCCTGAGTGGACCAGCACTCCCACCAGGCGATACTTGGAGCTGCCTGGTGGTGTCGGTTCAGAGGGCTCATTCTGTTGTATAACCTGGTTTTCCGGATTTACGTCGTCGCCTTCTAGCTTGGCCACACCTGCTACCGTGTACGGCTCCATGTCGAGCTCCCTAGGGAACTCAAAATAGTCATTAAACTTGATGGCACACTCCCTCTCCCAGTCGTAGTCGAAGCGCTTCAGCTGGATAGCGAGGACAGGAGGCAGCTTCTTGATCAGCAGACGTTTCACTGTGTCCACCTGACAGGGAGAACAAGCATCACAGATTATCTATGGCTCCTTTAAAGCAAAAAGCATAAAAACAGGTGAGGAAAAGGGAGAGATTCTTTTAAGTTAAACAGAGGACAACAAAGTTTGTTTAGATTCAGTGTGAAAATGATGGTAAAAGTTGGCGTGAATTTCCCATGAGCAGTTACAAGCATCACATACTAAACAGAAGGACACCAACTTCTCACCTTTTTGTTACACTTCTCACAGTGGTAGGCGTTTGCTCCTTCCAGCAGATCTCCTTTTACATACTGCTCCATTGAGTCCAACAGGTTCTGATGGTTTCTGATGTCTACATTGAGTGTTGTGAATGACTCTTCACACTCATATCTGACAACACATTTTTTGTGGGTTAAGTATACAGTGTCTTAAACTGCTGCCCATATTCAGTCACCAAACACAAAGTATGTGTACTTACCTGTGTGGGCATCCTTGACAGATTTTCTGATCAGCAAAAGATCCTCCCAGCACCTTACTGAGCATGGCAGGGTGGCCCAGTGCTTTTAAAGCCTCGTCTAAACTGTCCACCAAAGAGTTGAAAAACTCCAGTGCATCATGCTGTTCCCTCAAGTTAACTGGCTCACCCCATAACCTAAAACAGGAAGACACGGATACATTATGGTTGCTACGTTGGTCGCCTTGCTAGCAAACACTGACACCACCACAGCTCTGAAAGCATTTATAGCAGCGCTGAGGGCACAGGCACTCAGATACAACATCAGCATCGACGCTGGTGTAGGAGTAAAAGACGTTGAAGCTGGAAGCAAAAAAATCAACAAGTTTCTTTTTCTCCTCTTTCGACGTCTTTTTCTTTTCAGGGTTTTGCAACATCTCCCACTGTATAATCTGGGACACGCAAAGCTTCTATATTGATGTGGCATTGACATTGTGGTAAAAACGGACATGATCATAGACTGCGTCTTCAACTCAACCGCTGTGGTACCCACGGCTGGCTGAAAACAACACAAAAATGCCACCTGTGGCAGGAGATCTGACATAACTTCTGGAATCCCCCATTCGCAAGGACGAGAACATTTAGTATAAGAGCCCACAACACTTCAGGAACAGGTAACTAGGCAAACTGCTGATCCAATCAAAACAAATGACACTTTGCGATACCTGAACTGTTTCCAGAATCCCCTGGGGACGTAGTACTGCAGTCTGGATGCAGCCAGGTGGCCAAAGATGACCTGCAGGTGACGCAGGACCCCGATGTTGTACTCTTTCCTGTCTTCTGACTTACTGGAAGGTTTGTCATCAAACTGGTGATGATAGCTGAACACCTCATCACGAGGATCTACATTGCTCTGTGGAAACAAAATGCGCAGGTGAAATATTGCTATCCACATTTGTCATTAAATCTAAAATTGTTTATCATTTTTAACTGCTGCTGATTAGTTGGGAAAACAAATCATAGCAGCTAAATGAGAACTGGGAGGGAAAGTCACTGTGTGAAGTGATTTGCTATTTGGTCTTGTAATTATGCTGCCCTCAGCTCCAAGCTCTACCTACATGACCTCCATGCTTATAGTTGGCCAGTCTGTCAGTCACTGGATGCTGATAAAGGATGAAAACTGGGACTAAATCTCTTGCAACACAAACTCTCACTGTACCTCATTCTCCTGCTTCTCATCCCCCGACATGTCATCATCCACATCGGTCCCCGTGCCCTCAATGGCAAGGATGCCATTGCGGATAGGAGGGATCATGTATAGCTGCTGAATGACAGAGTTCATGTAACAAGTGGCCCCAGCGTTCTTCAGACCTACAAATCCTTTGTTGGGCCGTGGCCCCACTGGAGGCAAGTACTCCCACTCTGTCAGCGTCTCACAACCTAGATGGACAACAAAGTAAAAACACCCTCATGTATACTGTAATTTACAAGCTGCTTGGCGGCGTCATCTCTAAAGCCAAAGCAATCTCCATACCTAAATAGTACATGTCAGTCAGAGTGTCGACTATCTGTTTCAAGTTGCGGACACAGCCAACAGCCAGCGCCACGAGGAGCTCAAAACCAGCATTGATGGAAGCAGGAGTGCTGCACACTGGGATGGCCTGCTCTGTGGGGAACTCGCCAGTCTTCATGTACTGCAAGTAAACATTAGATGCTGGGAAGATGAAGTCATCAATCAGCTCCTAAATCAAGCAGGAAAAAAAGGAGAAGAAGAAGATATGGTTTCTTAGTGATGTTATGTGAAACAAGAAAAATACAGGATGGACATATTCTCATTATAGTAGCACTGTTTTCATGAATGTGTGTTTCACCTTAATGAGGTTTGCTCCTCCCTTCTCGCAGCCGATGTAATACTTCTTTTCTGGGGTTTGGAAGGCAAGAAGCTCTTTGGTGACTCCAAGGTGGCCCTCCAAGATCGTCTCCTCCACTCCAGTTTCCCCTGTCCTCTTCACTTCGTCCTGGCAAATGAAAACATACAATACAGCCTCACTTCTGCCTTAAATAACTAGTTGAACAACAGCTTATATTATAATTCCTTACACATTTTGCACAGCTAAAACAAATCATTAACAATGATTAAAAGGCTCTTTTACCCGTATTCGTTTCAGCCAGTCGATCTCATTGTTGAGCAGCACCTCAGCGTTTGGCAGGTTGATGTTGCTATTGTAGGCATAGTTTAATAAATGTCTGAGCAACGTGAAGTAGTCCCCAGCATGCTTGGCTCGCTCTTTGGCCGTACTCTGGAAACAGACATGGATTAAGTTAGGATTCTGTAGTGTGGACTGCAGTGATGTTATGGCATTAAAATACAAAAGAAATATAACCACTCACCCCTAGTACAGTAAAGAGGAGGGTGATAAAAAAGAGAAGGGGTCGATGGCCCATACAGCACCTAGTTGCCATAAGGAAGAACTGCTCCTGGGCCATTTGCCGCACAGATCTGTTGAAAACAGATTTCAAAATCAGCATCAGCAAGTCTCCCCCACCCAAAGCATAAATCTCATGCCTCAGAAGGTGGCTAGAATGCAAACTGGTATCCTTACTTGCTGTGGCAGTGTAGCAGCAAGTCTATGATGAAGGTCTGCCACGCCTTCTCTTTACTGAGTGTGTCCAGAGCTGTAGGCATGAGGGCAAAACACAGTGTCATCACCTCCAGGGCCTCACAGCACACCTGCTCATCCTCTCCATCTGGTTCCTTTGCTGCATTCGTCTACAAAACAAAGACAGATAAAGGTCACCAGGCTGATCAAAACCTCATATAGATTTAGACTTTTGCTGATCAAGCTTTTGCATTCTTTCCTCATACATCAAACACCTGATGGCAGACATTTTAAAGTGCTGCTGGAACACAGTCAACACAACACATCAGCATTCAGAGTCATTTTTACCTTCTCATAGATTTTGCTGATTTCCTCATTGGAACTGAAAACAAGCTGCACTGTACCACAGCCGGATGCCCACACAATTTTCTGTATAGCACGGATCACACAAATGTCCGGGATGTACTTCGATGCCTGGAAGAAATTCTAGTGAAAAAAACAGTTCCAGAAAATCTACTGTTACAGACATAATAGCTCAAATGGGTCTACTCATCCAGTGTTTGCTTAAATAGATTTTATGCTTTTCATATAAACATATAATAATTTTAACTATATATCAACCTACTTATGTCAGCCCTTAATCCCAGCCCTTTTAATGCCTATAAACACATTTGCCTTTATCATAAAAAAAAATAAAATAAAACATTTATATATATAAAAAAAAAAAAGGTAAGATACCCTGACCTCCCTACAAAACCAAACAAAAAACAATTTAAAAAAAAAAGAAATAAGTTCCTTTAACTTATCTCACTAAAATTTACCTCATCAGAAATCTGCTGGGCCAAGCGAATGGCTACATTTCGTAGCATGCATTCTGAGGCAGGGTTGGGGATGTTTTGCAGGGCACTCTGGAGGACCAGTGCCTGGTCATGAGTAGCCTGATTTATCTGCAGAGAGGTGTTGAGAAAGAAGCAGGCATGTAAGAGTATGGCAAGCAAATGTGCTAGTGTCAAACAAGTAATACAGGTTTGTCTATGTGTGCATCAGGAGTGTGACCTAACCGGGGAGACAGGAATATTTCCCTCTGCATTAGGCTGGCAGGCCTCAGCAACAGCCTTCACGTGTCCAAAGCCTACTGCAGTCAGGAGGAGCTTGGCGATCTTGAGCGCATTGAGGTAAGCTCCACGCCGTGTCTCCATGTCAGCAGATGGGAGGAAGTTGTTTCTGGTGAGCATGCTTAAAACCAGGGGCAGACCACCGCTTTTCAAGAAATTATACTGGAAGTCGCTGGCATCCTCACCCAGAGTGGCACTGGCTGGCATCAGCAAAGCATACACAACCTGGAACGCACACAAGAAAAAAATCAATCTTACATTTTTCTAGCACGCCCCACATCCAAGAATCAAACAGGTTCAAAAGCCACACCCCACAACCTTTGTCAATTGTTGGGACTGAAAGTTTAATCTGGATGAAACAACCAGCATGGCAGCTTCAGCAAACTCATTTATAAAAACACATTCTCAGCAAAAATCATATTCATCCAATGTATGTTTATTTCATTTTTCTCCCTTGCTTGTCAACTCCCATAGGCAGTGACTGCATGCCCTATTAGTGGAGGAAAAAAAAGTTCTTTAAAACATGATGAGGGCTGGAAAAAAAAAAAACTAACAAAACTCACTCCTGTGTAATATTCCTATTAAATACAGATTACACTATAAAATTACAGGTGCCAGTGGAGTTGTTCCACTGCTAGTCAATGTACAGCAGCATACATTATGCAAATCTGATAATGAAGGGTATATAGATAAAAGGAAACACAATGTATAACAAGGCAGGGCACAGTGACACTCACCTCAATGAGGTAGAGCACTTGTGAGGGTGAGGGGCCAAAGAAGCGCGAGTCCAGAGAAGGACTCAGGCTGTTCTCACCAAGCTTGGCATGGTCCAGACAAACAGCTCTCAGATTCTCCACTGTAGTGTTATCTAAGGACAAAGAAACAGCACAAACAAGACCACTTGAAATAACACCGTCTGTGTGCATTAGCATAGGAGTACATTATCACCAAGCAACCTAGGTGTGTAATATTGTGAGCACAGGTGTGTGTAATACCCGGGGGCATGAGTTTCATGAGATCTCGAGCTCCATCTCTAAGCAGGGGCATGTTAAGGTTACACCCCAGGTCGGCCACTTGCCACAGGAAGGAAATGTAGCGCAGATGCAGCGACATAATCTAAAAGAGAGCAGAGGGTGTTACAGTACGTCTGCTTACATACTGAGCAGCACATAATGGCATTACTGCATCATATTTAGAGGGGTCAGATTAACTATCAACTAGCACTTGTTAGTGCTGTACAAGTATATCGACGAAACATGGAAACTGCATGTGCAGCTTATGCAGAATCTATTTACTTTACTTACCACACCCGGAAGACAGCTCTCCACCTCAGGGTTGGGGCCATCGCTGTAGTGGTTACCATGGTTACCAGGAGAGCCAGTGGATGAGTCAGATGAGCTGTCTGGACTCGAGGGCATATTGGCACTCACCTGGGTCAGCTTGGCTGTGATAAGCTGTATAAAAACAGTTAAGCAAAGAAACATTTTTATTTCAAAATCTTAATATTGGTATAGGCAGCATTAATGCATTATTAATAAAGAGCAAAAATAAATATATTAGGAGTACATTAAAAAAATAATCACAGTACAGCAGCTTCAGCAGAGTGATTCTTTTGTCAGTCCAACAGAATATCACACTCTCACCGTTTTGTCCTTCAAATTGAGCTGTCCAATCAGTTTCCTGTCGTCAGCTGGATCAACAACCTCTCCACCAATAAAGAGCTCGATCTTGGTATGGGCAGCATTTGCTTTTATCCTGTTTAGAATACCACGCCGAACCGAGCCAATTGTGTCATTTGTGTGTGACCAGATATCCAAATCATCCACCTGTCGACCTTGGTTGGGGAAACGTACAATCAATGTGATATGCTTCCCACGGAAAGCTCTGCAAGAAGAAAAGAGTAAAGAGGTTTAAATAACTGAAATATACTAAAAGTAATGTCAACACCTTACTTATCTCATGAAGAGAAATGTTGCAAAATGTTTGTGCTGTAGTTTTGTTTTCATGTCTCATGTTTTTATTTGTCAACCGGATGACATTTGACAAATGAGATATGGGCATTTATGATAACTGAATCAATGATGTAATTGCGACAGTACCTTGACATGGGCAGTATAGTCCTCTCTTCATGGTAGTCACTGTCACACTCATTGATGTACTCCTTAAGCACAGTGAGAACTCGTACCATGCGGATGGCCTCCTGACGGGCACAGTTAATGCTGTCTTTATCTCCATCTAACACACAAAGGGTGTCATAGGATGCCTTCAGGCGGTCAAAACATGACTGGATGAAGTCTTCGTGAATTTCAACCTAAAAGGGGGGGGGGGAGACAAGAAAAAAAACTGGTCAAAAATTTCGATATTAGTAATGTATATAGTACATTTGTTAACTGACACATGCGAACTAACAATTTGGAACAGCAAATGAAACAGTTTCTCTAACTGAGAGAAGTGACAGTACCTGGTTAACTTGTAGTTTTGGTCCCAGATTGGTATAGATTTCTTTCAGCAGGTCTATGGCTCGGTTTGCAATGTCGTCACTTCCTTGAATCACCACCTGGGAGAAAACAGAAGAGCTGCAAGTCAGTCTTTAATGCATTCATGTGTGTGGATGTCTGAGATAAGTGCACAGCAGCCTCATCTTTAAAGGCCATGTGAAAACATTAACAACCCAAACATCAGGTAGTTGTGTGAAGTTTCAAAGCTGCAGAGCATGCACAGTAAATTTTTATTAAAGCACCTAAACAGAGAATTTGTAAGTTAGACATCTTAGCTCTGGGGCACTAAAGTGGCACTAAGGTGAAAAAAAGAGAACGTGTTTACAATCTTCAAGGTATATTTTTTTTCTCCTAAATCAAATTCTCATGACCTTAAAAAATAAATGTTAAAGAAAAATAAAATGTTCATGTGTGCCTGTTGCAACTTCTCTCCTCACCCTCCAGAGATAGTCCAAGCCTATTAGTTCCAGGTCATCCATCATGTAGGCCCTGCGCTTTGCTACCAATTTCCCCTCCCTGCAGTTGACAGCCTTGAAGAACCTCTCAAAGCACTTCATCCCATTCTCTGTCAGCAGAGAGGGATCCAACTGCAAAACATTGTTCTCAAAGAAATCCTTATTGATGTCTGGGTCCAGATCTGGCTCGTCACCCATCAGTTTGGAGTACCTATTAAGTGATGGGAAAGAAACACATCATTCAGAAAGCATACTTTGTGATTATCAAATGTCAATTAAGAAACTAATTATGCCATAGGCAAGGAGAAATAGAGCCATACCATTTAAAGCAAGCCTCACGGTCACAGAGAAACACTGCGTTCTCAGCCAGACACTTCCAGATCTGCTTGGCCTGAGGGGCACACAGCCACAGCTGGCCATCTTTTAGCAGAAACCTGGTGCATACAAATTTAAATTTAAATGGACCCTGGTGGCCAGAAGGTCAGAGTGATGTTGACGCAATATGTGGACTTGTATCATATTTGCACATTTTTACACAGGATCCTACCTTGTTTCTTTCTTTTTTCCCCTCCAAGGAGTACTACTTTACTACTACATTTTATATATTTAACTATGCAATGCCCAAACTAATGTACCTCAGGAAGTTGAGCCTTTCCTGGACTTCCTGGACATGGCTATAGCGGCTTCCTGGTCTAACTGTCTGTGGGTCGAACTCTGCTTGTTCCTCTGAAAAAGAGACATGTTGAGTCACACAGCAGGTTGTACACAATTCAACTGCCACAACTAATATAGAGGACCATATCTGGTCTGACCAAAGTACCTTTAGACAACTGCCTCATGGTCTCCATGTAGGCTGAGAGGTTCTCAGCCACAAGCGTCACCAGAGCGTGGTTATGCTGCAGCTGGTTGATCAGGTCATGGCGGTAAAAAACATGAGGACTTCTCTGAGTTTGACTGAAGAGAGAACAGCAGGAGGATTGGTGGATATACGGGGTTTTAAAGCAGTGAGTAAAAAAACAAGACTGTTGACCAGCCTGAAATTGAATCTACATACTTTTAGTGATACAACTGTGATTGAGAAAACATAGCAAGACTAATTTCTCATATGTCCGTATTAGGGGCATAAATAAAGCAGCTTTTATTGCATCTGTGTATGTATGTATGCTATAGAATAACCAGCAAAGAAAGTCATATCAATAAAGGCCATTTCATGCCTTATTTCCACAAGAATGTTTTGGTCTGAAAATGAATAAGCCTGCAAACCTGTACTTTTGAGAGCCAGTATAAACCATAAAGAGTCCTGCGGGAATCAGCAGATACTTAAAATCATTTTAATATTTTTTCTTTTCCCCATCCCATTATACTCATCAGCTATATTGTCTTATAAGAACAACTAAAAAAAAAAAAAAAAAAACACGGTGATGACACCAATTATCAATTTGAATTCATAAAAAAATATAACATTTAAAAAAATATATAACACTAAAAAAAGGGAAAAAAAACATGTTAACATAAATGAGACATGTGGATCCAAGGCATGAAATACCCCTGATATTTTTGCATTGAATGATTTGAGCTGAAAGGCATCAGGAAGAGCCGGGCTCCATCTCAAAGGACCTTTCATTGAGCTGTGCAACTCACTACTACATTAAATGCTGTGTATGCACCATGGCTCCCACCAAGAAACTCCCACCAAGATTCTCTAGAGAAATTAAACACACTAGAGTTTATCCAGTGATGGCTTTTCTTCACCTATTATATAACTACATTTTACATCATTGAGTAACTGCTTTGAAAGAATCAACCACGCCCTGAATGTATTAATGTCACCAAAAATACCGAGATTACCCTGATTCTGTTCAAAACTGAGAGCATAACGTTAGTTACTCATGTAAGCAGTCCACAGACCTGTCACACTTAAGTTGTTAGAAGCCTCATGTGATTTCAAAACAAAAATCCTTACTAAAGATAGTCATCAATTACAATTATGAAACAAACTGATGCAACTTTGGTATATAAGCTATAATTCTCAGTAGGACTCATTTTTGCTCTTAAGGGGAATTGCTCCTATAAACAACCTGACAGCTAAGCAAACACTTGCTACCTGGGTCACCAAGGTTTCAAACAACACAACATTAATGATAAAAGTTAATGCAATTTAGAGCTGTCCTAATCTTGTCTGACCTACACATGCACAAACTTTAAGGAATTTGAATAAGCAGTAAGTCATTTGAGATGAAACCCATGAAGGAATTGTTTAAGCGTATTCAGGGCAGGGATTTTGCATTTTTTATACATTTTAATGTGTCAAAGAGAAAGTTAGACTTGACGTAACACAGAAATAGGAAGAGCCCTGTAATTAGCATTAAACTTACCCCGCTAAGCTCGTTTGTATGTAAATTGGCATTTTCTTTCTGAAAAACAACAGGCATGTGTGCTACATATTTTCTACAGTTACTATTAAAGAAAAACACTACTCCAAGTCTAAACAATTTAATGTTGCACAATCAAACTTAAAATTATTCATTATAGTAACTTTAAATCAATGCTATTCTGGGGCCTGAAGACCCTGAGTTGCTGGAGCACTACAGCTTAAAAAAAAAGAAAAAAAAAAAGAAAGAAGGGGGGGGGGGGGGGGGGGGCTGCATGATAACCTGATTCACTTGCAGAACAAGCTTTAAAGTATGCTTGACGCCAAGTGTTAATAATTAAATTGATAATGGCTGAATTCCATTAAGGTATATTTGTGATCTGTAAAGTTTCTCAGATGAACTTAATTAACTAATATTATTTACTGGACAGAACTAGTGTCGTGTCTATAAAGTATTGTGTATTTTGACTGGCATGATGCGATCTTATGTAAAAGCTTGGTCCGAAATAAAGCGGAAAGTGCAGCTTTTCAGCTCTTTCCAGTGTATCCAAAACAAAACAATGCTCACCAACCCATGCTGCTTGACTGATTTACTGAGAGATATTGAACAAATAAAGAAAAAAAAAGGTTGTCCAGCTTTGTTGGTTAGTGCTGATGGATAATTAGTGCACTGGAATGAGTTGCAGACAAAAAATGTTATCTTACAGCGGTGTAATAAAATGTAATCTGCAATGCCATTAATTTTCTGAAATGCAAAACTGACACGCCTCAGCCATTGGGACAAATGCTCAGCTCAAACACAGAAAATTATGTTTTCTTTATGAGTGTTCAGGCATTCTGTGCAAAATAAATATAAATAATTCATTATAAAGCATTAAAAGTACAGTAAATGATACCTTTAAAAATAATAATAATAATTGCCAGTATTAGAACTGTGCTTTTTGTGCATTTATGTAGGAATAGATTTCCACCATGACGTTACCTGAGGTTTTGAGGAGCTTCTCCAAAGAGGCTACAGATTTCTCTGATTTGCTTAAGGGCAGGGATCACCCATTTGTCATTGGTTCGTAGCTCCTCTATGAAGCGATCTATCCATTGAATCTTCTGGGTGTCTCTGTCCTGTGAATGAAAATTAAACATCATCAGTATAGAGTTAAGAAAGACCAGCCTATTATTTTCATATTTTTGGAGTCAAACATAAACCGCAGCATGTACCTGTGAGCAACTATAGTCCAATATCTTGATGTGAGCACTGAGAGCCTGGTCCATGATGTCTACAGGAACATCATCGCTGTGTGCCAGGTTCCACAGCAAGTTAAGGACCTTGTGGGCCATCACACCATCCTTATCATCCTCAGCCAAGCGACGAATAAGTTCCAACAGTTTTTCACGCTGCTTCTTGCTGGCATTGGTCCAGCTTGCCTATGGGGTGGGGGGTGGGGGGGTGGGGGGTTACAGTAGTATCAGTGGAACAATTACACTGCAGCACGATTCAGCTGAAAGCAAATGAAAAATATACATTGTGGACAAAAATCCTTTATCGCTTGTAACTACTGAGGACAAGTCTTACTCACCTTGAAACAGTCAAAAAGGTGATCCAGCTGCTCAGGCGAGAAGTCCCACGCCAGCTTAGCCAACAGGTCGTGGACATTTTTAACGATGGCCTCATGTTTACCAGCCTGCAGACATACACAGAACAGTTCAGCTGTCAGGGTCACAATAATTATATTCTACCAGAAACTATGTGATAAAGGGTTTACTCTGGCTATTATAAAGACACTACAAAAAGTATATTCTAATTTGCTTGTTTAAATGAGAGAAAATTCCCTATTAACAGTGGATCATTTTAAGTCAATTTACTAGAATGTTGAAAGTGCGTGAAGTCTGGTCCAGAGAAGTTTACTTTCCAAATCATGTCCTTTTCTTGGTGATGACAGTGTTCTACATGCTTCAGGCTCCACCCCAGCTCAGCCCTGACTCACCTTCCATCTCATTCTTTCTATCTAACCCTTTTGATAAGAATAAAAGGATGTCTGCATTTTGCCAGCTTAAAAAAAAATATCATGCAGTCCAACCTTCATGTCTGTCCTTGACTATGTGCATACATTTTAGTGTCCTGCTGCAAAACAAAACTACATCAGTATCTACCATAGAATACAACACTTCATAAGTTATGAAAATCTTTAAACTTATGTATTGAAAAGGTTGGATTCAATTGCTTTGTAAATGTCATCCATTTATAAGAGACCATTACTGCTCCCAATCCTCCTCATATTTCTCATCTCTTTACATTTTCTAATTACAATTCAAAACCCAGTAAAAACATAAGCTTCAATATTCCCTAATGTAAGCAGCAAAGTTGGCGTGTCAAGTACATACGCACTCTTCAACTAGAATAAAGTCGAACCTGTCCTTAGAGTTGTGATCATTGCTAACAGGTTTAATTATCCTTGCAATTGTTTTTAATGATTCGTTGATTATTGTTCTGTCAGCTGATTGTATTCTTTTGAATCTTTGCCAGCTCTTTCTTGTAAGACAGATTTGAAAGATGACGTATACATACTTAGTGAATTATAAGTGTGAGTACTGCAGAAATCTAGAGCTGTGTGCCATGATCACACCATGGAGGCACAGTTTGTACAGATACTGCACAAATCTTAAAATTGTAAAACATAGTGCAATAAAGCAGGCGCCAGTGCAAAACAATTATAATCTTCAGGATTCTTAAAAACCACTAGTAAAATCTCTCTCTAAAAAAGAAAAAGACAAAACAAAACCACACATTTAAAAGGTGCTTTCACGCTGCAATCTGAAAGCCATCGTTTTTAATGACTTGTACTGTGCAATGGCAGTCTGTTGCCATGCAGAGCAAAGCCCAAGCATAGACCTCAGGAGCTCTTGTGAAGAATGAAGTTGCCTTTGCTACAGCAAATACAAAAGGGAGGAAATTTGATATTGTGCGTTGGTGCATGCATGCTTGTACCATTGTACTGCATTTACTGCTTTCTTTTCTTGGAAAGAGCTGCACCAGGTATGCAATTTAACAGTGACATAGCTTGGTGCATAGATGACTGACATCTTGCACAAGTTTTTGAAAGTGCCCATTTTGCTCCTTTGGCAACAGGTCCCTGAAACAGTGCACTGAACGCGAACGTCAAGCACAGTGCGTACCACGTCCTGGATCAAAGCCTCATAAAACATGTTTTGTAATCTTGCAACAATGCCGTACTGTGCTGTATTGCTGCATCTGTTCAACCATCTGCAAGGTCTTATCTAATTTAGATTTTTGCCTCCGTATGAAAATAAGAGTAGTTGATAAAACCACGAGTAAGGGCTCTTAGGCTATAATTTTTCATTTTTTTTAAATGATCAATTGCAGAGTACCTGTGCAGCCCAGATGTTGTCCAGATCCTGCATGGTAAGAGCTTTCTCTTTGATAACAAAGCGAAGGATCTTCTCCAGTTTCTCGACATACTGTGGCTGATGCAAACTGTCCCTCAGCACAATGGACAGGATGTGGTTCTGTTGGATCCATTCCTGAAGCACCATGATGAGATGTGTAAAGGAGAAATGAATTTCACAGACATTAAAATCCCTGATGTAAAACACAAATGTTAAGAGCTGAGCGTACCGCCATACGCTCTGCAGTCAGCCATTCCTCCTCCTCAGGGTTATGCCGATGAGTGTAGTAGGACACACTGGAGATGACCTTGTTAACTTCATTTAGTGCATTCATTTTGCCATTAAAAGAAGAAATTTGTAATAACCTGGTGGTAAAAAACAAACAAAAAAATGTTTAAAACCTGATCAAACTTAAAGTTAAACAAAATCTTTATCAGAGAAGACTGAATTTGATATTTACCTAAGAATCATTTTTAACCTAAAAATCTCTAAATTCTTCACGGTCTCCTCCTGCCCTGGTACACGAGAAGCCAGATTCTTCAGAGACTTGATTATCATGGACAGTGCGTCATTTTTGGCTTCATTCTTGGCCTCTTTCTTTAGCTCCTCATCTGTGAGATTCTCTAGAAACTGGGGAACCATCTCGATGACTGGAAGGAAGTACTTCTTTACTGTGTGCAATGTGAGAAACTCATAACACTGGCCAAAAGGCCTGTAAAACAGAAAGTAGAAACAGAAATTCAGTTCCAGAAACAAGACCCTTACACCAAAAGCACTTTGAAACGTGGTGTAAAACCTTGTGCTGTGGCAGCACTTACTTGATAAGTGCAGCGATGATCTGGACGTTCAGTGCTTGGCCGCTCATGAAGCGATCGTGCAAAATTTGAAACCCGTTTAACGTGCCAAATTTGTTTATTAAGTCCACCAACCAACCCTGTGATCAGAATAAACAAGGGACAAAAACAAACTGTATAAGCACCCTTTAATGTGAAGTCAGGTTGGTTACACATGCTAAACTATCATCAGCTTCCATTCAGAGACTTTAGGTTGAAACTACAACAGAAATTGTTTTCTCTGTGAAAATGAAGAACTTCTCAAACTAAATTCCTATTGACAAGCTTACGGAAACATATCTATTCTTTGGTTTCTATATTTATTCTCGGTCGAGATGCATGGCTTGTGAAAGAGGCACACTGCTAAGGGGAACAAACTTCAACTCTTTTATTTTAATGTAGCTGGTCTTCCTTTAGCTAAAAATTAACTTTAAATTTGGCACTGCCGTTAAATATTTAGTAATGAGTAATTTGATTTAAATTTCCTAAAAATAATAGTAATAATAATAATAATCTCTGACTTAACAGCACAGTAAAACACTAAGTAGTCCTGGGCCCCCTGCCAATAGACAGGCAGACAGGCAAGCAATACTGCAGTACTGCTTCTACTGACCCTGTGCCCACACTGCATTCATCACTCCTTTACTGTACAATTCTTATTCTCTGGTGTATCCACCTTCCCTTTTATACAATCTGCTTTCTGACATAAGCATTAAATGTCTTAGGGACAGTGAAGTCCATGTTATTCTTTATCAGGGAGCTCCAGAGAGGGATTCTTTATTTCAAAAGGGTCTTCAGGGCAAAACTAAAATGTCACTTGATGGAGTTTGTCTTGAGGAAGAAAGACGAGCTAACTCTCCTCAAAAGAAAGAAAACTCAAAGCTCATCTTCTGCATGACATATCTTGACAATTTTCCATACACCAAAGGATTTGTTATACAATACAAAACGCATGACTGGATCAGTCTAGATCACTTAATGCGAAACAGATTATAAACTAGTTATTTTACAGTTTTTATGGTCAACTGATGTACTGTGTCACCTTGGGAGATCGAGGGTCTGGTGGTCGAGCGTAGAGTTCATCATCAGCCAGCTGTGCTCCAGCAGGGACGGTCTCAGAGGGCCGTGTGCCATTGTAGATGTGGAACTTGCAGTGAGGGTTGGTGGCCATGGCCAACAGCTCCAGTAGAGGAAACCAGTCCTGAGAGAGCTTGGCCACACATAGCTCCACCAACCGGTGTGTGTTATTTATGATACACCTCTGTGGAATAAAACCCGAGTTTAAAAGAAAGAAAGGCAGGATCACAAGAACAATATCAAGAACTGGAAAAAGCCCAGCCTCGACACTGCTGTGATTAACTTCTGGTTTAGTGACGATAACAAGAGTTTCCTTAACAGCCTAATTAAACTATATTAAGTCAATAGCAGTGAGTTGGAAGATCATCTTAGCATAGAAACTAGGCATGCAGCTCAGCTCTTAAAAATTCCAAAATAAAAACATTTTACACTGAATGTTTATAACAAAAGAGGGGGAAACGTGGCTAAACCTAATCCAATGGCATGCAGGGCCATACCCATGTAAGAATTTACAGCAAGCTTAATCTGATTTTGGAGTTTAGATGAATAAAATCATTTAACTGGTCATTATTAGTTCTTTTTTTTCTTTTTTTGTTATTTATCTTATAACTGCAGCCTTTATAACAATCTTACAACACACATTTTACTATTCATGGTTTCTCCCCAGTAACCCTGAAGTCTGACAAGCTTAACTCTTCAGCTCCTAAGCTAGAGAAAAATTGCACATTTCACTTATTACATCCACATTTTGTTGCCTTTAATCAGGATTCCACATTGTCAACAAAAGAAATTACACTTCCACACAAACAAAGGAAGAGCACTCCTGCTAGTCACGCCATTGGTCAAATTCCAGCAACCAGGCTGTTCTGCATGGCTCCTGGCTAGTTCACATGTCTGTAGAAACCAGATATGAGCAATCAATACAGGACTGACTCATCACAGCATTCCCAGCAAGCTTTTAGACTTTACAAGTCTCTGGCTGCTTCATCTTCTCAGTGTCTAATTTTAAAAGGAGCTGCAGGTGACAAGCATGATGATGTGTAATATACTGAAAAAGATTAGATTTTAAAAAAAGAAAAAAAAGAATCCACAGTGAGGAAGAGAAACAAAAACCCCTTTTCCGCCTTTAAATCCTCACACATCTGTCTCACTGGTTTACTTCAAGGACATTCCACAGATCAATTTCAAGAACAAGAGCTTAAGAAGAAAGAAAAAAAAGATCACTGATCACTGCTGGAAATGCCTCTTTCTATTAAATCTACAAAAACTACACAACAACCTACTTTGCAGACCAATCTAAGATCTGAACAATGGATGTCTCTAATGAGATAAAGGCAAAGAATAAAGAAACAGGTTTTACAGACCGCCATCCCTCATCAGGACAATCTGCACCTTTAAATCAAATTTTAGAAAAGCATCTAACATACAACAACAATTTTGTATCTCATAAAAATGTGAATTTGCTTTTAAATTTACTATATAGGTTCTTTATTGTGATTATTTGAAAGCATACTCATCTTTAAAAAAAAATCAAACCAAACTGTAAGGCAGAAACAAAAAAAACTCACATGAATTTCAAACTTCCAACCACTGACTGCCTCGTCTGTGAGGATTTTTGTGAAGGAAATAGTCAAACCATCTCGGAAAAACCTCTGACATGCTTCACACTTCACATCCAGTCCTGCAAGAAAAGTCACCCATTAGAATAATAATAATAATAATAATAATAATAATAATAATACAAACCGGATTCCAAAAAAGCTGGGACACTAAACAAATTGTGAATAAAAACTGAATGCAATGATGTGGAGATGGCAAATGTCAATATTTTATTCAGAATAGAATATAAATCATGGAACAAAAGTTTAAACTGAGAAAAGTTATCATTTTAAGGGAAAAATATGGTGATTCAAAATGTCATGGTGTCAACAAATCCCAAAAAAGTTGGGACGAGGCCATTTTCACCACTGTGTGGCATCTCCCCTTCTTCTTACAACACTCAACAGACGTCTGGGGACGGAGGAGACCAGTTTCTCAAGTTTAGAAATAGGAATGCTCTCCCATTCTTGTCTAATACAGGCCTCTAACTGTTCAATCGTCTTGGGCCTCCTTTGTCGCACCTTCCTCTTTATGATGCGCCAAATGTTCTCTATAGGTGAAAGATCTGGACTGCAGACTGGCCATTTCAGTACCCGGATCCTTCTCCTACGCAGCCAAGATGTTGTGATTGATGCAGAATGTGGTCTGGCATTATCTTGTTGAAAAATGCAGGGTCTTCCCTGGAAGAGATGACGTCTGGATGGGAGCATATGTTGTTCTAGAACCTGAATGTATTTTTCTGCATTGATGGTGCCTTTCCAGACATGCAAGCTGCCCATGCCACACGCACTCATGCAACCCCATACCATCAGAGATGCAGGCTTCTGAACTGAGCGTTGATAACAACTTGGGTTGTCCTTGTCCTCTTTGGTCCGGATGACATGGCGTCCCACATTTCCAAAAAGAACTTCAAATCGTGACTCGTCTGACCACAGAACAGTCTTCCATTTTGCCACACTCCATTTTAAATGATCCCTGGCCCAGTGAAAACGCCTGAGCTTGTGGATCTTGCTTAGAAATGGCTTCTTCTTTGCACTGTAGAGTTTCAGCTGGCAACGGCGGATGGCACGGTGGATTGTGTTCACTGACAATGGTTTCTGGAAGTATTCCTGAGCCCATTCTGTGATTTCCTTTACAGTAGCCTTCCTGTTTGTGGTGCAGTGTCGTTTAAGGGCCCGGAGATCACGGGCATCCAGTATGGGTTTACGCCCTTGACCCTTACGCAAAGAGATTGTTCCAGATTCTCTGAATCTTCGGATGATGTTATGCACAGTTGATGATGATAACTGCAAAGTCTTTGCAATCTTTCGCTGGGTAACACCTTTCTGATATTGCTCCACTATCTTTCTGCGCAACATTGTGGGAATTGGTGATCCTCTACCCATCTTGGCTTTTGAGAGACACTGCCACTCTGAGAAGCTCTTTTTATACCCAATCATGTTGCCAATTAACCTAATTAGTGTTAATTGGTCTTCCAGCTCTTCGTTATGCTCAAATTTACTTTTTCCAGCCTCTTATTGCTACTTGTCCCAACTTTTTTGGGATTTGTTGACACCGTGAAATTTTGAATCAACATATTTTTCCTTTCAAAGGATACATTTTCTCGGATTGAACTTTTGATCTGTCATCTACCTTCTATTCTGAATAAAATATTAACATTTGCCATCTCCACATCATTGCATTCAGTTTTTATTCACAATTTGTTTGGTGTCCCAACTTTTTTGGAATCCGGTTTGTAATAATAATAATAATAACAGCAAGGTGAAGAAGGAGATGAAAAATAAGAAGAATGTGAAGCACAACAACAACAACAACAACAAAGCATTCATATAGTGAAAAACATATTTGAGTTGACTATCTTCTGATTGGGTGCCTCTCATAAACAGAAGGTTTGGAGAGTAAAGGATTTCCTTTCTTTCTGACATTATCCAGGGCCAACAGTAGAAAAAGAAAAACACTTGGAAAAAGTGTTTAGAGGAGTCTAAAGACTAAGAATAATAAACTTGTTCAGTTAACATAAACATAAAATAAGAACCTAACTAAGGGCCTGTGTCTATATGCAGTTTTATGCGCTGTCAGCACTTCTATAGAAATCCTATGAAGCTGAGCACTGATACCACTCATAGTCCTCAGAGCAAAAATGCCCTCAGGCACACAGCATTTTTCCGCTGCGCTTTACAGGCCTCTCAGCTGAACACAGGTCAGTTTTGGAAATACTCCTGCTCCCATCAATGTCACTTCTCTCTTAGAGACCAATCAGAAGGGGCATAACTTACAGTAGCAACACTAAAAATAATGACAGAGGAGAAAACTTTAAAGAAGACGGTTTTGTAACCTAGCAACAACAAGCACCTGAGAGAAGCCTCTGCTTAGGTGGTCATGGGCACTTCCAGTACAAAAAATGTCTCTGTATACAACTCGCTCTTTTTGATTCCTCACTGACTTTGGTGGATTTCATCAATAGAGACAACTGCCCTATATGCACGAGATTAATATCATCACTGATGCAATTTAAAAGTTAAGCCCTTTTGGTATACTTCATATAAGAAATATAAAACATATGTTAACAACATATTTTGATTGCATAACTGTAAATCTTGGATCAATTTAAAGAACATTTAAAAGGTAATTGTTAGCAATGTTATATGCAGCACAGAGCTGAACACCTACACTGCAACAGCAAGGCCAGTTCTTCACTGTTCTCTTTACATAATTATGTCAATATTGCAGATTAAATAAAAGTAAAGGTTATGTGTATTTAACAAAAAGTACAAAACCAAGTACCAAATGGGAAAATGTTTGAGTTTAGTGCTAATCTTTTTAATCAATTAATCAATATGATGAAGTTCTAAAAGAGTTACAAAAACACTTGCATCTGAAATTTACAACTACACATGAAGATTTTGTAAAATTCCGTTTTATCTCTTTGTAAATTATTTAAGTATTTTTACACATCCAGAAACTCTTGGTGTGCAAAGCACGCAAGGAAAATTAAGTAAAACAGGCAAAAGAAATCATTGACTATTTTATATTCTACTGAGTGTTTCATTATTTAACAAGCTCAAAGGAAAGAGATTTCCTACATCTGTTAGATGTTTCACATTATATTATACTGACAAAAAACTAGCCAGTGAAAGCCATAAGCACAGACTGCAGGATGTCAGTGCCACAAAGCTCCTCTATGAAAAAGAACATTCTGTGCACTCCCACCTTTTTTACTCAGGTCTATAGCAGCTTCCAAGAGGACTTCTAACTCTCCTTTTGGCAAAACTGGAACAACCCAACGAGGCCTAGGAGAACAGAAAGACATGAATCGCCAGAAAAAAAGAGAGGAAAAGGATACTGTGCAATATTTGTAATATTCATCTGTGTAAAATGCATAAATATTACATTGATATCGTCTACCTGCACCCCAAAGAGCTATATTTACTTTGCTGTTAGGCAACTCTGCTGTGAGAGTGTGAATGGTGTGATGTGTTCAGACTGAACACGAAGCAAACTTTAAATGGACTCCGCAGAGTATGCCAGAAGACATGGGTCCTGCCTTCCCCCCAATTTAAAAAAATGTTTTTAACCAAGTTATGTATGCTTACAAAACAATTTGAGTTTACTCTCTGTCATAGCCGAGACTTAAATGTGACCTACCTGTTGATCATGTCATCGAGCTTGGCTAGGTCAGTGTGAGGAAAAGCTGGCTCTTCCTCTTCCAGCTGAGGGGGACCATCCCCCTGGCCCTGCTCATCTGGTGGGCTCACTGGAGAGTTCTCATTAGATGAGTTAGGAGATGACGTCTAGAAAAAATGCAGACCATCAAAATCAGATCTCATGTAATAATCTTTCTGGATTTCAGGTCTATCCTGCTATGAAAGGAAAAAAATACAATGGCAGACCAAGTATCAAAAGCAAATGTAGCTTAAAATCCAAACTAAAAACCTAATGTTATATATATATATATATATATATATATATATATATATATATATATATGTGTGTGTTTAATTATGAATGCAGAAACAAACTGAAAAAAATGCACTCACACATTAACAATTCCTAGCTTCTACATCAATCTTCTACATCCATCTACATCATAAATCCAAATAAATTCACCAATTCCAAAAAAGTGCACCAAACAATAAGTTGATGTAAAGAAAATGCCTGAACCAGCTTACAAACACACAACAGCACAGCCCTCAATGTGCAGTATGCCTCATTTCAAAAGACCTGCACCTGGGCAGCATTTTGGAAAACAATGGCTTTATTCCAGCACACTCACTTCTTTGTTTTTACTAAAACATCTAACTAGTGTTAGTGGCCAACTAATTATATTTTCATTTTTCCTCAGTTTATTTAAACTTTAATACCCTAACCTTTAAAAGCAGCATTGTCTAACAATTTCACTGTTCTCACCTTTTCTGACAATTACCTCCATTAAATCCAGTTCACTTAAGTCAGTTATCTTTCTTTTTCTTTTTTAGCTCAGTGGGCAAAAGACAGAAGTCATAAAATAGCACCCCTATCTTTTTTTCTTCTTTTTTTAAACACATCCACATGCCTTTGATTAAAAACAAACAACCAAAAAAAAACTTCTCTCTTTATGACCAATTTCACCGAGTGTCTGCTAACATCACCCAGGAACCAATGAAGGAATAGTGCTTTTTTTCCTTTGTAGCTTGGGATTACCACTGACTGATTTCTAGGCCTGTATGACTGGGGCTTTAGCAATCAACTTTACAGTGACTGCCTACAACCACTTGCCGACCGGTCACACAACACACATTTTTTTTTTCCTAATGAGCAACGGTTGCCAGAAGCCACCAGTTGGTGGCAACTGGTCTCTAGGCATGCTTATCTCAAGCCTTAGCTTGTATAGCTGAAGGTCACACTATCACTCAGGATCATTTACTTTTTCATGTGGACCCCTGAGGCGAGTGTAAATCTGTTTTGTTTTTTTGTATTTTTGACTGGGTTGAGGTTTAGAGCTTAATTTTCAACCACAAAAAGCAAGTAAAGAGGGAATTTACCAAAATATAGAAACAAATCACTGAATGTGTTACGTCTCACAAAGGAAGCTCATTATTTGCATAGCTTACTTAGTCACATTTATAACTTTTCACTTTATCAAAAAATGAAAACCCACAAAATGGTAGATTTACACATCACCTGTGAGGTACTGCTAGCAAGCATAACAATGGGCGGGAATGTGTCAACCAGGTACATTTAAGAACCAAAAGCAATGCTGGAGATGCACCAGAAGACCTGCTTAAAACAGGGTTTTTGTTTCTGCTTTTAGAAAAGGAAATATGTTCTGCTCTAGTGCTGGTTGTACCACTACTGATATCACATTAGTGTGTGTCTCAGAGTTTTATCACTGATGAGGTGAAAGAGGTGCAGGTGGCCAAGTCAAGACAATATGTTAGTTGAGGCTAAAGCCATTTGACAAGAAGTCCCACATTTTGTTTAAAAATCTGTCCTAACAACAAAAACACTTACAGCTAACTTAAAACAAACAAGCTAAAGATACAAAAACCAGTGTGTTAGGGACTGAATGATTTACCTCATATGATGATAAATATTTAAGAGTAATTTTCCTACCGGCCAAAACAGCCATTTTATTCGTTTTGGTCTGTGGTTTGATAACACAAGTTTTTTGTTTGTTTGTTTGTTTTAAGATATATTCTGTGTACTCCTGGCAGAAGAATACAGCCGCTATAAACCTACATAAAAGCCAACTTTCAACTTCTGTAATCTGCATGGCTGCCCTGCTTTTACATAGTCAACAAAATATCAACAAGTGGAATATGTTCAGAGAGGCTTATGGCAAAGCCTAACAATGTCATGACAAAAAATGCTTGTTAGTAGATATGGGCTAGCACAGCCATGATCCTACACTAAGCAAACAACTAGGGTCAGCTTTGTAGAGGCTGCATAAGGATCTCCCAGTAGGGGTGCAATTAAAAGAAATTGCACTACATACAGTTTCCAAGAGAACTGACTGAAACAAAAGCTTTCAACCGACAAACAGATTTTAAACTGTTTGGCTTGATGAAATAGTGTCAATAGGCAATAAATACTGAAGTTTGCATGCATTGTCATGAGAGAAGATTGGATTCCCAAAAATAAGGTAGGACTGAAAAAAAAAAAACATTAACCTTTCACATGTAAAGGGATTTTTTCCTCCAAATTAGGTCCTACAGTTACCAAACAGCTAGGACAGGATCCGCTAGTTTGTGACCACCTGCTCCTATTATAGACATTTTCTAACTTCCTGCTTACGCTGGTTTTGGTGAAAAGCTTGATAATAAAAAAAAAAGGTCATTCAAGTGATCATAACTGTGATACTTTAAATATGAAGTATTACTCATTTCACCATACAAGAAATATAATAAGACTTGACATGGGTGACGTATAAATGTGTTAGTATGTGGGTGAATCTTAGGGCTACACTGGAAGTAAGAGTATTTGAGAAATGCAATCAAAAATGTACATCGATGAATATGCATTTAACCACTTTATTTTTTCTTTCATCTACTGAGCGCGCATCAACAGTGGTGGTGGTGTGAGCAGCTGTGCATAAGAGTAAAGGAGGGATACACAACGTGGAAAGAGATGCATAACTGAGAAATATAAAATGTGGGGGTGTGTGGTGAAGGCTCCTTCTGCTTGGCTGACCTACATAGGCAGCTTGCCTCTCACGTCTCACCACAGCTCATCTCTAACCAACACAGGCCTGCACACGCACAAAGACGCGCACACACACACCCTTTATCCATCACTCAGGGGGCTCTGTTCATTGATGCTTCGCCTTCTCTCCCTTTCTCCCTCCTTTTCCGCCCCCACCTCCCCTCTCTCTTCATCTCCCTGGGCATCTGTGTGTGGTTAGGTACGAGCAATATCAGCAAAAGAAAAAGAAAAAAACTGTGCTGTGTTGACTGAGAAAAGCAAAACAAAACAAAAACACAAATATCTTTTTTCATTCCTTAAACCGTTTTTCGTTTTTCTTTTCACGTATCTAAAACAAGTGTTAGAAAGATGATGCTGACCTGGTTTTGTGGCAGTGGGGGTTGGCTCTGAGCATCAGGAGCCTGGCCTTGGCCCTGACTGTCATTGCCCCCCACCGGAGAGCCACGCGTGGTGGCCGTCATGCTCGCCACGGGGCAGATCTTGGCAATCTTGGCCTCTTAGGGAGCGCTGGCCAGGAGGGAAATCACAGCCACCTCAGCTGTAGAGCAGAGGGAAGAGAGCCGGAACACACGAGAGAGGGACACAAGCACCTGGAGATCTGGGTGTGCTGCTGAGACCATTGCATAACCTGGAGCAGAGAAGAGGGGGCAAAGGTCAGAATTATCAGCTGACTGCTTAAGTTATGCATAACATGTAAAAGCTGAATGGGTTAGGAGACTTTGTAATGTCTAAAATACATGTTTAAATCTAAAATAAAATAAACTGAACTGAACTGTCCCGTCCCTGTCAGCTCATTTCAGCTTGTATCACTCAGTTTTTCAGTGACTGCCTACATGTTCTTTTCTCTTTTATTCAGAAACGAAGATGATTTGCCAAAAAGGACAAAACCGGAGAGTTCAGTCTCAGCCCATCAAGCCTTAAAGTAATAACACTATACCTTACTAACTTAATAAGAAAAGAAAGATAAAGAACAATAAACTACTATTGTAACGCTTCGATATATGTCCCTGGGATTAGCCAATATGAGGCAAACCATAAGTCATCATCCAAAAGCCAGTTTTCATTTTAAATCTAATATTTAACCCAGAAGATGCTGTCTGCCTGAATCCCACAACAAGAAAAATAATCATCTCAAAGGCAGACATAAGTATCTAATTGTATATGAAGGAACGGGTTAATAATGGACTGTATAGGAAAAAACAGATTTAGTGCTACTGCATTAGTTATCAGCTAATTGATCCCTTGTTTTAAACTATACTCTCATTTAAGACAGATAATTATAGCTTTTACACCATCATGAAACACCTTTTGAGCACTGTCATGTATTAGCTCACAATACCTTAGTTCACATTTATTCTGTTTCTTACTCTTCAGCAATCATTTTTTAGATTACAATACAAGTGTGCCTGCCAAAGTAAGTTCTGAGATTTAACGACCTTGGTGACACTGCTAAACAGTACAGTTCAATGGGACAAGAACCCCAAGCAGCTCATGATTAGACAGTACGGCAGTCTGGCCTGATTATTTAATCACGTTGCTTTACTTGAACGGAAAACCTGTTATGTCAGTAAAATTCTCTCACTGCACTGCAAAACTATGTGTCCATGTGCAACTGTGATGAGAAGAGTAGGTCAAAGTTAAGCCAGGAAGTTTTCCTGTAAACTGTCAAGGATGTCTAACAAAGAGAGCTTGGGTAATACAATTTTCATTCACATTTTAAATCAAATTCCTTGTCCAATTTGAGTTATTTTGCTCAGTACCATAGACTGAACACATCACAGCAATGAATTTAATGAGAACCACAAAATAAATGGACCATATATTCCCTTTAAGGTCAGATATGCTCATCAGTAAGAAATTTTAGACACCAGTTTAACACTGGCACTGTGTGTGGGGTCACCGATAACCACATATTTCTGAAAATAAATGTCATTTAACCTTCTCCCTGGATTTCAGTCCTAAACCATCAGACCTTTAGATCACTTTCATTACATCAAATAGTTTAAAGCTCATCACTTTTTCATATTCAAAAGAATACAGAAAGAAAACCAATTTCAATTGTTAATTTAAATATTTTGTATTTATCACATTTCCTAAAATCACCACTAGAAAGTCTTCCCATTACAATAGTCAAAAAATAAGTGAAATTTCAAATTACCAAAATAAAATGTTATGTTGCTGGAGCAAACCTTCTAGGTTTTCAGTTATTAAAATGAGCACTTAGGATATATTCTTATTCAGAGTGAATGTGTTTTCCATTTAATTTCTTTCCCCACACAAATCAAGAAAGAGCAGATATGACAGATTTACTGACAAGGTCTGAACCCAGAACCTTAGTCCCTTCTGCAATTCCCTTGTAATAAACAGGGAATATCAACATATTCGCTACACCATTTTACCAGCTGAAAGCAGCTGACGTGGTATAAAATCTAACAAAGCAAATACTCAAACAGCAGCTCAACTTAGAAACATCATTTAGCAGCTCAATATATGGCTAGAACTGAGAACATAATTGAAACAGAGTGCTAGTTGCACATTATACAAAAAAAAAAAAAAAAAAAAACAAGCAAAACGAGATACACATAAGACAACCCATAACTTTAAATTGTAAACACCAAGAACCAAAACTTCAGCTGTTCTGCTCCCTTGTATCATACTAACTACCTGAAAGCAAGTTAAAATGGGTGTGGAAAAATAGCTGATTTAATATTTATTGGTTTAACAGAGGTGAAACTAGCACAAATTCCACTTTACATGCTACCTGCTGCACCACCAACATTTTGATGGTGCAGCAGGTAGCATAACATGTAGTCCATAACAGTTATTAATAAAGGCCAAACCTTATGAGTATCTTTAGCTTGCAGGGGACTAAATGTCACATTTAGCCAAGTGTGCTATCTGTAAAGCCAGCCATTAACTAACTATCTGCCCAAACAGGGACGAGTGGGTTACTTTCATGACGCACGAAGAAAAAAAAACAACAAAAAAACATACTATCATGTTTTGTTTGTTTTTTAACCACAGTCAACAAAGTGATATACAAATTTAACAACAGCCATAACTAACGCTAGCTCTCTATGCTAGGTGCAACTGGGGCCTTTTGGAGCGCCCGGCTTTGAAATAATAGTGTTATTTAGCGACATTATTAACGGGTAAATCGGTCATGTAATGTCATATGCTCTAAGATCGAATACCTTCGAAATGACACACAGCCCAGATGCAGATGAAGTAAACGGTGACATTACGTAACTGTCGTTGCAAACTAGCGCCGTCAACTACTACTAACAGCTGGTGGTCTAGTTAGTTAATAACCCTGGCTGCTAGCTAGCTGCGGCAACTAACGATGGTTAGCCTGCAAGGCGATCCGCCCAGACAGCACAGCAGTGAAGGCCTGGTCGTCCAAAGCCCACTGCGCTGAGAAAACACAGGCCTCATCATTCGCTCAGGCCTGACGTTATAGTTGCCCTGCAAACCTCTGCTGCATAGCCGATGCGCCTAAATACGTAGAGAATTTGGTTAAATAGCTAAAAACCAATCCTGAGAGAATATCGCGTTTCTCCTCACTACTGTCGATCATCTGTGTTACCATAACGCCATTTGCAAAGTACATTAGTCGAGCTAATAAGAAGTAATCTAAACAGTTAATGTTAGCCAGCAGTTAGCTTCTGTTTAAGTAAATGTATTCACCGTAGCTAACCTTTCTGTTTTGACAAGCGGCTTGCTGAGATGACTCGACAAGTAATTAGTGTTCAACCCATAAAATTATAATTTTCCTATTCAACTCAATGCCACTTCGTGGCCATTTTAGCTTTCTGGGATAACGCATAAAATGTCAGTGACAGTGGAGGCGTCTATTTCCTGAAATTTAACTCACTGTTCTGACCCGTATCGCCTAACGCTAAGTTCTAACTTAGCTAAAACAAACTGAAAATAACATATCAGAGGCCCGGGTTATAGAACAGGTTAGCTGCAATGTAGTTTTGATAAAGCCGCTGTAATAAAACAATTAATAACTCTGGGTGGATGAAATTTAAATTCGCCAACATGTAAACATTAGACGTTTAAAGGAAATGTTCCTTCTCAGTCTTTAAACAGGACCATTTGCAGGTAGCTAGCGCTAGCTTGACTTCAGTGAATCTAGCGGGATGAGCTAGGCAGCCTGCACATACTGTCAGGACTATGAATTGCAATTTAATCGCATTGACATTGTCAAAGATTCAGTAAGCAGTAGCTAACAGAGAAAACTCCATCAGCAAGTGAATAACACCAACAACCCAAAATGCTATGTTACCTTTCATACACCAACAGCTGACGCTAGTACTAGCAGTAGCCAGCTAACAATCACCAGCCAGCACAGCGAGCTAGTTGGCTAACAACTCACCAGGAATTTGATATGACTTCCCCTCTATTCACGGGCTACGTCCAGCCTTGAACGATGGTGTCGTCGTGTATTACATAAACGTGGCCTATATCAGTGACAGTTTCACAGGACACAAACCTGTTACTAGAATGATCTAATTCCTACGTTTTTTTCCTCTGCTTCTGGGTGTTTTTCCTGCGTCACCGGCGCGGTAACAGCCCCCCTAACTCTATCTAGTCCGATTTCTGGGGCTTGTCACTTCGGTCCCAGCAGTCAGTCACAACTTGATTCAGTTCAACATGGCGGAAGCGCAGTCGGACACAAATGCAGCTCACTAAAACAGACTAGACGACTGTGTGAACTCCAACAGTCAGCGATGTCTGTAAGCTAGTTTGCACCACAACCGAGCACAGCTCAGCTAACACAACACCCGCTGAATGGAAAGCGAATAAAACCCTTTCTCGATTCTGATAACTCACTCCAGCTCCGACATTGATATCCGATCCATAGTTTGAACAAAACCAGGCGGAAAAAAGCCGAACGGTACGATGCACTTGACTATATCGCCTCCTACCGCTTGGGGTGGTCATCAATTAAAAAGTAATGACAATGAATAACAGAATGCGAGCAAATTCAAACTTAAGCACTTACCAAAGAAGGTACAGTACTGTGCAAAAGTCTTGAACCATCCCTCATTTCTTTAGATTTTTCACGGTTTGTTCAGTTCTAACAAGCTTGAAAGTCAATATTTTTATATACTTTTATTCTTCCACACAGTCTGAACTAAGGCAAGCTTTCATGTCATTTCTGTCTTTTCTGGAGACCTAGTCCCAAAGACTACTTCGGGAATAGTTCTTCAGGCATCTTGAAGGACATTCAAAGCTCTTTTTTAGATGCTAACTGCCTTTTCTTCTGTTCTCTGTCAAGATGATCCCACACTGCTTCAATACTGTTGAGGTCTGATAGTGTTCTGTTGTGTCTTTGTCTATCTAGGTATGCTTTTACTGCATTGGGAGTGTGTTTGGGATCACTGTCATGTTGAAAAATTAAGCCAATTAGATGCTTTCCAGATGATATTGCATGGTGGATCAAAATCTAATAGTATTTTTCTTCATTATCCCATCAATTGCAACAAGCTCTTTAAGCACACTGGCTAAAATTCAGTCCCCAAACCATGACAGAGCCTCCACCCTGTTTTACAGTTGGCTGTAGACACTCAGTCTCTCCTGACCTCTTCTGTACATACTGGTGATGAGTTCAAGCAAAAATTTCACATTTGGATTCGTGCATACGACCCACTGCCACTGATTTCCAGTTGTAGTGTAATTTTTCTTCCTGTTTCCATTCATGAAGAATGGCTTCTTGATAGCCACACATAAACTGAGATCATTTCTCATGAGGCTTCAATAAACAGTAGACAGATCAACTGAAAGGTCAGATGCATCTCTCACGCCCTGTGTCAGATCTTTGCTGGATCTTTTTCTTAGATATTTTTAGGCTTGCCACTTCTTCTTTTGTACTCCACTTGTCCATTTTCCCCAGATTTTTTGAAGGACGCACTGCATAGCAAGCTTAGATATGGCAAGTTTTAGAACTACAAACATTGAAAGGTTTTCAGAATGCCTGGGGAACTATTGCTTAAGACCACTTTAAAAATGACAAGAAAGTCTGGCTTTTTGGAAGGACAATATGTGGAGTGGCTCAAGACTTATGCACAGTACACTGTGACTGAAGAGAATTCAAATCAAGAAACATTTTTGCAAATGCATACTATTAAAGTATATTCAGGACTGGTTCCAGGATCGTTTAAATGTTATGGCAATGGTAGGGACCAAGAACCAGTGAAAAGGAGTCTGAAGGAAATTCAAACAAAAAATCTATCAGAAATTAATACAGGACTGAAAACTGAGTTGGAAAACACTGAACAGTTTTTTTGATACACCTTTACAGTGCCCTCGTAAATGTGTACGTGAACAACACATTAGCACAAGACAAGATTTCTTGTGAAAGCTCCACTGAAGAATGAAGCTTGATTGTGTATAAGTTAACAGCCCGCATTGTGAGCAAAACAGGGATTACATTTGTTGAAATGTCATCTTTAAACCCTTGGTCTAATAACAATATGGCTGTTTAATTATCTGGCCAGTCTTTCAAAGGTCAACGCAGCAGACCAGCCGATGAATTCTCTGATTACCTCCACCCCAGTACACATGGTGTCACGTTAAATAGCATGAGATGGAAAATTACAAATTTAGAAGAAGAATTCAGATCCCTCACAAAGTAAAAGTTATATTACAGCAATATTACAGTGTAAAATCATAAAAGCAACAGTTGCAGGCAATAGAAAGGTTTAGTAATAGGATAGTAATTTGAATAAACAAATGAATTTATCAATATAAGCACCACATTCGTCACAGTTTTACTGTTGCCATTCGAGTGCCAATAATGGGATAGCAAGATATACTCCAAACAAGCACCGCATGGTATTTTTCCACGGTGAGGGTCAACCTTGTTAACATCTTAACTAAAACAGCAAACAAATCTCACAGGTTTGTTTCCAATTTGATCAACAGCACACTTCTTTCTGTTTTGTCAGTGTGCACTAATGCAGCATTCTGACCACACTGGTGCTGCATGCAAAAGAGATCCTGGTAAGAGAGATGTAGATGCAAGTAGGTGGGGAGAGGTAACAGTAAATTACAGAGACAGGTGATAAAAAATATACAATTATCGATATAGCTGTAAGCAGCAGTGAGGGGTAAAAGCAGTTCAGCAGGGCATGGTTGCCATGGCAGCTTGACTGTGTAGCTGTAAGCACTAACTGAAAAAAAAGGGGATCATTTTTTATCATGCTGTACAGGCCAAGTGATGGAAGATGTGTTGACAACTACAGGAAGGTGTTGAGAGAAAACACAGAAATCAAAGCACGAAACAGCTTAAATGACCCCACCTCCAATGTGACTGCTTCACTGCTGTTTAAGCTGGCTTTCACAGACAAGGCGTCTTGAAGACTCACCTGATAACATTTGTGTGCTTTATATGTAAATTGTCTGTGTGTGGCTTAATGCAAGGGATAAGGCATATAAGGTTCAATAGCTACATGCATATGCACCTCAAACTTTGATGCAGAGTGCTCATACAGTGCAACCTGTTTGTTATAAACAAACAGACTAAATTGCTAAGTAGAACAGAGTATATTAAATATGTGATCCAACTTTTTCAGATTCTTTATTCTGTATTTAGTGATGAGTTAAAGAAAACGTCATTGTGGATACAAATTTTGGTGACCCTTAATTTATATAGGGGCTGTATGCATGTGAGAGAGTATAAATAACAGTTATACTCAATTAGATGGTGCACAAAATAGAAGAACAGATAAATATACTGACATTTATAAAATATTTATAAGTATAACATATACATGTATATTATCCATATGCAATTATATGATCAGATATCCCCTGATGTTGTTCCTACTTCATCACAGCATTGTTGTTTGTCTGGGCATTCGGTTAGCATTAGCCAAGAAGTAAGCTAATGCTATTAAAAACTAGAAAAGCTACAGGATTAACCTAAATTTGGCTAACAGCAAATTGATAATATATTTGTTAAATTGCATACATTGATAAATAAAACGCTTTAAATTTTGTACATTTTGTTTCAGGAGATAGTTTTATGTAAACAAAGCTTCTTTCTTTTTTAAATTTTCCCACCACATTTCAAAGCTATGACATCACAACAACACGATTGGTCAGTTGTAACGTTGATCCTGGACCAACATTTTATATGATGATGTAGGAACAACAACAACATGGAGATAACAGATACACCTATACTGCATATGCGTACATATGTATAAAAGTGCTTTTGTGTTTAAAGGATGTAAACAATAAGACTGTAAATGAGGACATTGCACATTAGCACATCTGCAGACTATGAAATGTACAGGGAAAATGGTGATTATATAAACATCTGGATAAACATTTAGAGTTAAACAGGAGAATATTGCACATTACCTAAAACATTTAAAGACTGTGAAATGTTCATAACGTAGAATATATAAATACATTTATAAATATGAGATTATGTAGGTTATATAAATATATTTATATTTCTGATGGGGTGTAAACAAGGAGAATTGAGCAGAATAATTTTGGCATTACCGCTATAAATAAGCTATTGACAGATCAAGTTCATGTAACAGATATTAGGAAGACTCTATTTATCAATCAGATATTACGAGTTTAATAGGTTAAATGAGTAGTATTAAACAGCGTTGTTTTAGTAGAATTTGTCGGAAACAGAAAAGGGAGACTTGTTCGTTGTCGTTAATATTTTATTATTATTATTAATTATAATAATTTGAGACAAAGAATTGCTTTCAAGCTGAGCCTGTTAACACGAAACATTGTGCACAGTTTTTATAGTATTGTAACAGATGTCAAACTCGTGCTTTTGCTCTGGACACAAACACATAGACTGTGCGGTGTCCCTGTTTGTCGTTCCTCTAAGGTCTTGTCTGGGTTTTCTGTCCGACCGCCTTCTAGGCGATCAGACCCGACAGAAAAGATGGCGGCCGATCGGCACTAACTGTTCTCTATAATGAGTTACCAAATTTTGTCTATTTGTTGAGTTTTCTTCTGGACAAGAAAAACAAGTCCGTGCGGAGAACCTCATCTGGGCAAGGACATTTTGAGGGACAGAAAAGCTTCTTTGCTGAAGCAGTTAGCTGCTACAGCAGTTTGGTGTAGCAGCGCTGGCTTCGGCGTAGCTAACGAGTCTGTCTCGTCATTGTAAAATGGCTCCGGTGCAGATCGGCTCAGACGGGCCGCTCGTTCACGTCGGAGGTATGATTGTTTCGGGTCCACAGGCACCACCGCTCGGTGCCCCGGGTACACCGGGGGTCCGACTCAGCATGCTTATTGAGTTTCTTCTCCAAAGGACCTACCAGGAAATCACCACACTGGCGGAACTGTGAGTAGCATTTACTGCTGCAGGCCTCAGAGCTAAATGATGTTGACCTGGCGGGCTAACCTTCTAACTTGAGTAAACTGTGAGGATGTTCGTCTTCCAGATGCTAAAAGAAAGCCTAAAAGGCTCATCAAACTGGGACCATCAGTTTTATATTTATATTCAAAGGAGCAAAAAGCTTTAACAGTATAGAAGATTAGCACAGCAGCACAGGTAACTGCTGATATGTTAAGGGCGTACATGTAAACAATACATGGCTATAGGAATATAGAGCCAGGATCGGTGATTGTGTTTGGAGATGAATATCTGATTGCTCCCATAGAGTTAATATATTAGTACCCTTTGACCGAAATACTATTATGAATAATGTTTTCGTTGTAAAGAGCAAGGATACATAATTTGAACATTTGACAGGACATAGGTCTGGAGTTCAAGAGCTTAATAAATGATGCTTAAAGATCTTTTGTTGCTCTTCCAGGCTGCCCAGAAAAACAGACATGGAGAGGTATGTTTGTTTTCTCACATTTCATTCATTCATTCTCCTTTATCCATTCACACATTCAGTTACTGTGTCATATTTTAAAACCCATAACAAAAGACTGCTGTTCCCCCCTTAGGAAAATCGAAATCGTTCAGTTCGCCAGCCGGACTAGGCAGCTGTTTGTCCGTCTTCTGGCACTGGTGAAGTGGGCGAGCAATGCAGGGAAAGTGGAGAAGTGTGCGGTATGTTGTGCGTGTGGATTAGTAACATTATTATTAACATTCATTCTGGTCATCAGAGCACTAAAGTTATGCTGAACTCTCCATGGTAACAGATGATCTCCAGCTTCCTGGACCAGCAGACCATCTTGTTTGTAGACACAGCTGATAGACTGGCATCACTGGCCAGAGAGGCCCTGGTGCATGCTCGTTTGCCCAGCTTTGCCATCCCCTTTGCCATCGATGTGCTCACCACTGGGTCGTACCCGCGTCTGCCCACCTGCATAAGAGTAAGTCTTGGACTTCTTTCCCTGCATGAAATGATGGATGTAGCTAAAACTTGCTCTCTTGAAGCTTTTTGGTATGTGAGCTCAACTGTTTCTGTGTCTATTTGCTTAGGATAAGATCATTCCTCCAGACCCCATCACCAAGGCAGAGAAGCAGACCACTCTGAACCAGCTTAATCAGATTCTACGACACCGCCTTGTCACCACAGACTTGCCACCTCAGCTAGCAAATCTCACAGTCGGTAAGCAGTTTGTGTGGTGTTTTAACTGGCACCATTCTCATGTCTTAATCAGATTATTTTCATCTGTGCTGAAAAGATCTTGTGTGTGTGTTTATGTAGCTAATGGGCGAGTAAGGTTTCGTGTGGAAGGAGAGTTCGAGGCCACCTTGACCGTGATGGGGGATGACCCTGATATTCCCTGGAGGCTGCTGAAGTTAGATATTCTGGTGGAGGACAAAGAAACTGGAGGTAAAGGGGCAGGGGGGCACTCACTCACTCCGACACAAACTGATTGATAATGTACTCGAGTGCTAATGGACTCAACTGGTTTGTCTTTCTGTCACATCCCCCTTCCCGCTCTATTGTAATAGATGGCCGAGCCTTGGTCCACAGTTTGCAGGTGAACTTCATCCACGAGTTGGTCCAGGCACGTCTTTGTGCTGATGAAAAGCCTCTTCAAGACATGTACAACTGCTTGCGTATCCTTTTTTTCCTTTGTATTTAACCATACACATGCACATTTACACATACAGAAAATGTGTTTGTGTGTGTATGTCCTGCCTGCATCCACTTGGCTTTTATCCCAGTCTGCTCTCAACTGCTGCAGTAGGGCGGGAGTGTGTGTCAGAGCATATAGAGTATTGACCGGTCAAGCAGATGAGTGTAGAATTCCAATGAGAAACACAGCTGCAGGAGTGAATCCTGTGTAGTCCCCCCTTCACTAAAACAGCCTTTTGTTAATGACAAGGAAAGAGCAGCACTGTTCTGACTATAGCGAGGTCACCCATCCAGGTCAGGTGCTTCAGTATTTTAACCTCCCTGAGAGATGTGGGCTTGTTAAAGTCACAGTGAAAAAGTTTTCTGCAAAATACAAGTATTATGTTGTCAACCTCAAAATCACTTGAGCGAGCATATGTGTAGATGATATCTTGTAATAGTGCCGATTTGTTCCCATGTGTCAGACAGTTGTAAGTCTTTGGTTAAGTGTAGCTTAAATGCAGAGAGAGGTAAAAAAAAAAAAACTGTTAGTGAGCAGTATTCGCACTTTAATCAGAGTCCTTAATCAAGCATGCGAGCTGAGCACAACTGTGCTTATCACAATGCTAATCAGTACATCTCTGCTCCGCCTTTTCCCCCCAGCATGTCAAAGAGCAGTCTGTATGAGGCACAGATACCTCTTTTACTACTGGACTGTGTGTTTTGAATTTTAATGGGAAGATGGGTACATCACTCTACCTCTACCCACCTGGCCCGGTATTTTCCCACGGTGTGTTTTCTTTAACCTCATTGTTGCCAGACTCCTTCTGTTTGTCGCTACAGCTAGAAGTGCTCCACTCTCAGACTCTGATGCTGATCAGAGAGCGCTGGGGAGACCTGGTGCAGGAGGAGAGATATGTGCCAGCGAAATACCTCACACTCTCTGTTTGGAAGTAAGAGCTTATAAGTGGCCCTCACATGCATGAACACATGACCAGTCACACAGAGAGAGGCTGAAGCTGATTTTTTTTTTTTTTTTTACTGTTTCTCCAGTCAGCAGGTTTTGGGTAGGAAAACGGGTACAGCATCAGTGCATAAGGTCACTATCAGGATCGACGAATCAGATGGATCGAAGCCATTACAAATTTCTCATGAGCCCCCTCTCCCTGTCTGTGACTCCAAATTAATGGACAGGGCAATGAAGGTGAAATGCACACAAATATCAGTATTTTCACTGTTTTACAGTACAATTACCTTCCAGTTTAGTATAACTTTTCCCCCTCTTTACTCTTTTTATTTTTTACATTTTAGATTGATCACCTGTCAGTGGAGAAGCTTTTGATTGACAGTGTGCATGCCCGGTCACATCAGAAGCTGCAGGAACTGAAGGCAATTCTAAAGACCAACAATCCCAGCGACAACTGTATGCATCCGCTCCTCATTTTTTATTTATTTATTTATTTATTTATTTATTCTTAATCCCTTCAAACGTGTTTATTTAGCAGAGCCTTTCAAACTTCTGTTTTCTTCTATCAACTGCAGCCAGACTTAATCAGCAGGCTGCAGATAAGACTGATGAGTGTTTGTGTTCATGAGTTAAAAAAAACTTAGAGAGGTTGTCGTTCACACATCCTACATTCTCCTTCTGTCAACTAGTATCTGCAACCAGTCCTTTGAGTCATTCACAGTGAAAAGACGCACACTTAAATGTTTGTTTGTTTATTTCAGCATTCATCGAGACTGCTTTACCTACACTTGTTATTCCAATACTTGGGCCCTGCGGCCGCTCAGAGTGTCTACACATTTTCGTAGACCTGCACTCGGGCATGTTCCAGCCAATGCTGTATGGGTTAGGTAAGCTTATGTTTGTGTTGTATTACAATAGGAACATGTATTTATTTAATGGTAATGTGGATCACATTATTTGAATGAGCCTCCACCTTTAACCCTTTGTTGAAGATAAAACCCTAGGTGTGCTTTGTCTCTCTCTCTCTATAGATCAGTCCATATTGGATGACATTGAAAAGACCATCAACGATGATATGAAGCGCATCATCTCGTGGCTTCAGCAACTGAAGTAAGTCCACATCAAACAGAGATACAAGTCAGAGCAGTATATCTTTACAGCTAACAGAACAAAGTGTTGTTAGCACACATTAAAGATGCAGATGCAAAAAGGAGTCAGTAGTAGGAGATGGAGTCTGACGCCTGACTGTAGCTTGTCAGAATTGACTAATTGCAGTCAGTAGCAACACTTGGCTCAGCTGGTGGGATGATGGGTGTTGAGATGAATTGTCTGTGTTGTGAGTCTTGCACGAGTGAACAGTGATTGATTGGTCAGTGAGTATCAGTTTCTGCAACTCAGCTCTCATGAAGACTGACTCTTTCTTTCTTTCTGGCCAGGTTCTGGTTGGGAGAGCAGCGCTGCCGGCAGTCTGTGAAACACCTTCCCACTGTGTGCACCGATGTCCTTCACCTCTCCAACTCAGCTTCTCACCCCATCGGCAGCCTGTCAAAACACAGGCTCTTCATCAAGCTCACGCGGCTACCGCAGTACTACATAGTGAGTTTTTCAGCCAGTACATTACCGACAAACGTTGAGCTCGAACAACTCTGTTACTTAGATTTTTATGTCCTCCTTCCAACTCTGAATCTTTTCCTCACATCTATTTTTTTTGTTTGTTTGTTTTGTTTTTAGATAGTGGAGATGCTTGAAGTGCCTAGCACTCCCACAGCATTGCAGTACAAGTACTCTTTCCTGTCAGTGTCTCAGCTGGAAGGAGATGATGGACCGATGTGTGCGCAGCTTCTGCAGCATTTCAAACCCAATCTAGAGCACCTTGTGCAGGACTCGACAACAGGGAGAGGGGCTCAGCCTGGGACTAAGAGAAAGGTAGCTGCACAGACTGCTTTCATCACCCACTCACACACTCATTTTCTTATGTGTGGCATGGCATTGCTAGGGAAAAACATTTGTGGTCAGTTGGACACTTAAAACTGCAATTATGTCCTTTCAGTGTGGGCTATTTATTTACTTTTTTGTTTCTGTTATTCTGTAGATTGTTGGAGACCAAGGGGAGCCAGAGCCAAAAAAGCCTAAGCGGTCTGGAGAAATGTGTGCCTTCAACAAAGAGCTGGCTCACCTAGTTGCAATGTGTGATATCAACATGCCTTTTATTGGCCTTAGAGCAGAGGTACTTCACAGTGCTTGGATACTTTGAATCATTCCCACATGTGGTGATTAGACAAGCCCAGTTTAGTGTTTTCTGGTTGATGCTGGATCCCTTTCTCTGCCTTTTAGATGTCCAACATGGAGATTCCAAATCAGGGCGTCCAAGTGGAAGGAGATGGCAGCAGTCATGCAATACGTCTAATAAAGTAACTATAATAGAGTCACAAACATAGAGACACATATTGACACAATTTATTTTAATTAAATTGTTATAAACTGTAGGAAAAGTGAAAATCCACAGTGACTCCACGGTTTATTGGGCTTTCTTTTACAGGATTCCTCCCTGTAAAGGTGTAGGAGAGGAGACCAGGAGAGCTTTAGAGCGTTCCCTACTGGACTGCACCTTCCGCCTGCAGGGCAGGAACAACAGAACCTGGGTGGCTGAACTGGTGCTGGCTAACTGTCCTCTTAACAGCACCCATAGTAAGGAGCAAGGTGCACAGCATTTACAAAGTCTTATTTATATACTTTGATTTAGTCTTGAAACAACTGTAGTATTAGTATTTCTATGGATGTTGTGTCCAAATTAGATGGCAAAGACACCAGCTGTAACTCCATAAAAGGCTCTAAACTGGAGCAAAAAAAGAATAAAATGTGTTTAGTGTTTGAGAGCAAGGAATCTGTATTTTCTTCATATACCAGCTTCTAAACAACCCCATCTTTTTTGCTGTATTAGCCTCCACGCGACACGTGTATCTGACCTATGAGAACCCTCTGTCGGAGCCAGTGGGCGGGCGGAAAGTGGTTGAGATGTTCCTTAACGACTGGAATGCCATTAGTCAGCTCTACCAGTGTGTCCTCACCTTCTCTCGTGCACTGCCAGGTGAGTGCATGTTTTTTTCCGAAAAGTGAATCCCAGATTTGTATTATCACATGTACACCTGTTTAATGTAGCTGCACATTATGATTCCCCCCGCTCCCCCTCTAGAGATGCCATCTCATTTGAGTACCTTCTCAGAGGTGCGGTTGTATAACTACCGTAAGCTGGTGCTGTGCTACGGCACCACCAAGGGCAGCTCTGTCACCATCCAGTGGAACTCCAGCACTCAGCGTTTCCACCTCGCCCTGGGAACTGTGGGGCCTAACTCTGGCTGCTCCAACTGCCATAATATCATCCTCCATCAGCTTCAAGAGATGTTCAACAAAAACCCACAAGTGATGCAGCTGCTACAGGTACACTGTGACCCAGTTACAAAATGTAACCACGGAATGAACACATGCACTTTTTGGAGCTGGATTAAGGGACGATTTGAAATTAAATAAAATCAAAAGGATGTGATTGGATTGCTTCAAACATTGGGTGTGGCTTAGTGAATGCAGCAGTGTCGTATTACATGCAGCACTGTGGTGCGTTGCAGTGCTTTACCCAGTCCTTCAAAAGCTGTGCGTTTAGTCCAGGTGGAGGAGAAATACATCAGACTGAACCTTATTTATTTCTTCTATCAGTCGTACCCGATTAAAATCCAAACCCACACTGCCCACTGTGACACTGCTTTGCTTATGGAATTGTATTCAAGTTAAAAGATCTGTGCGATAAGCCTCCACACTCCTGAACCATTAGGCTGTAGTACAATATCTCACACTTTATTATACTTAGTTAAAAAAATAGAACAGAAACTGAGGATCCGGAGAGTAAGGGTGGATCAGTATCTAGGATTTTAGAATAACAGCCAAAACAAAGGCATATTTACCTACCAAAAAAAGTTGCCCAGTCTTCAGCAAGGTAACTGCATGCACTGTGACTGGATGGGGCTGCTTCAAAAAGTGCTTTAGCATTAAAGAAATCCACTGCTAGTTCTCAGTACTTTGGCTGATACACCTTTAAAAAAAAGCCAGCCTTTGATTCTCCAAACTTTATTTTCCAAATTGTAATCCTATACTGTATAAAACAGTGCCCATGTTGCTGACATGGTGTAACTGAATTTAGCAGTTAAAACTCAACCTGCCAATCAGAGAACACTTACACTTAACACTTAAAGTGACCACTCACATTATTTCCCTTCCTTCTTTGAGCGACGTCCCTCAAACTGTCAGGTGAGAGTCATTGACGAGGAGAATTCAGGTTTGAGAGCAGAGCTCCTGCAGCACAAGCCAAGTAGACACTCTCGTGAGTGTAATACTTGCTTTGTGTCCTGATTTTACGTGTGAGGAACTGAATTTTGCGAGTGGCAGCGAATGAATAATTACCTGAAATTAATGTATTTGCTTTTTGTTTAAATGAAAAAATGTTTTTAATTTTTACATTTTCTTTCTCTCCAGGTCCTTTCAGACACACAGGCTCCTCTGAATGCAATCAACAAGCTACCTACGGTGCCCATGTTGGGCCTCACCCAGCGCACCAACACTGCCTACCAGTGCTTCTCCATCCTGCCCCAGTCACCCACACACATCCGACTGGCGTTCCGAAACATGTACTGCATTGACATCTACTGCCGAAGCCGCGGAGTGGTTGCTATCCGAGATGGAGCCTACAGTCTCTTTGACAACACTAAGATTGTAGAGGGCTTTCATCCTGCTCCAGGATTAAAGGTATGCCAGACACACTGGCACAGTAATAATGTAACAGACAATATATAGCAGAAGTCCTTTAAGCTTAAATTATTATTTGAACTTCCACACAAAAAGTCATTACACTTGAAGCTGTCATTACAAGCTTTGTGACCTCTTGAAAGGACACTAAATATTGGGTGCTAAATATTAAACCACTTCCTGGACCATATTAGCTTTCCTTACTGTAAAGACTAGAGAAAAGGATGCCCAGCCCAGCTCTGCTGCAGGGATGCGCTAAATTATCACTGTTTTTGTCTGACTCTTGCCAAGCACACAAATAAGCCAGTTTTCCAGATGTTGAATGACTTTAAAATAGATTGAGACATTAAAATGGATCCAATTCAGTGCACAGGTACTTACTTCTTAATTTATTCTCTCTCTTCTTTCTAGACATTCCTAAACATGTTTGTAGACAGCAATCAGGATGCTCGCAGGCGATCGGTCAATGAAGATGACAACCCGCCTTCACCTGTGGGTGTAGATGTTATGGACAGTCTTATGAACCAGTTGCAGCCTCAACCACAACCACAGACTATGAGAGGTGGTCCGGGAGGAGTATATCCTCCCCTAACTTCACCGCCACCCAATTATTATGCTAACGTTACTCCCTCACCATCCATGATGCCCACGCCATCACCAGGTATTTGGACCTATTGTACTCTGATTGCTTAATTGTGCCTGTGTGAATGTTGCAGTAAAGTGTTTGTGTCATATAAGCTTGTTAAGCTGCCATACAGCATTGTTTTCTCACCACACATTGTGTCATCAGCCACCCCGCTGACTTATGCATTTGTTGCAATAGCAAATTATGCCAAAAGAATGCGATTGCACAACCATGTGTGCCCATTTTAATTTTGTGAAACCATGCGATCAGTTGTTTCTCTTGCAACATGCACACCTCGCAGCCAAAAGGGACAAAGCATGCGTTTAGTCATGCTCCTTCCATTCCCCTCCATCTCAGCCCACCAGCCAGAGACTACAGCCCTTCCGCCCAGCTTTAGCTTGTGTGCACATGGAGTGAGTGTGTGTAAAGAGTACTTGTCATCTTTAGTCTGATGAGCCCTTTGATGTGTGTGCGTGTGTGTGTTGTGCGGATGTGTGCAGGGAACATCCATGCCTCTGGCTCCCCTAGTGGAGCTCTAAGGGCACCCTCTCCTTTCGGGCCAACCCCGTCCCCATCTTCTTTGGGTATAGCCATGGGCCAGACCAGCTTTGCCAGTCCCCACGGTAAGCAGCAGGATAAATACTGGCCTGATAGTAATTTTGTTCTGCTGGGCATGGGCTGGAGCGGGCTGGACTGAATATCTTTTCTAGGCTGCAGACATTAACAGGCATATGACAAATGGTCTACACAGCACGGGCACACAGTGGTTTATTTTTAATTTATCTGATTATGTTTATTGTTGTATGAGAAGTGTTAATGTGTTGGTGATGACTGACTCTCCTTTAACCTAGGTGTTTTAGACCCCAGCTCTCCATATGCCATGGTGTCTCCCACCAATAGGAACCAGTGGCCAGGTTCACCCCAGGTCTCAGGGCCTTCTCCTGGGGCAAGAATCCACGGCATGTCCCCTGGCAACCCTTCGTTGAATTCACCCATTCCTGACCCGAATTCTCCACGTGCTGGGTCCAGTAAGTACTGCCTCACATTGTCTCTGTATCCTTGTATTTACAGACAAACACTTTGTAATATTAGTGTTTGTTTATATATATATATATATATATATTTAACTTTTTTAACATGTGTCTCTGTGTTTGATTTAGGTTCACAAGTCATGCCTACCAGTATGCCTCCTCCCCGCAAGCTACCTCAGCGCCCCTGGGCTGCCTCCATTCCTACTATCCTCACCCACAATGCCTTGCATGTGCTTCTGCTCCCTTCCCCCACTCCCTGCCATGTGCCCGGCCTGGCAGGAAGCTACCTCTGCTCACCTCTGGAGCGCTTTTTGGGTTCAGTTATTATGAGACGGCACTTACAGAGGATCATCCAGCAGGAAGCCAATGTGAGTGACGAGCAGAGCCAAAAATCAGTCTGTTGTCTTTCATTTCCTAAATGATATCATCCTTTCTGCACTGTGCACTGAAAAAGTTATGGAAGCACGCAGCAAGGCCATGTTAGCCAACATGAGTTTTCTCAGTTGTAACTGGATCATTTTCATTTTATAGATTAACATGAATCTTATGTTTTTCATTCATGTCAAGTCTTTATGTTAAATTAACATTTTCTATAAAGTGTTTAGGTATACCTAAGGATTGTAATAGATTAAACATCCTTAAATATAGGATGACACGTAAAAGACTAAACTGAAATATGAATTCAGTCATGTTGGCTATAAGAAGTCTGTATATGCAAATTCACCAACTGCCCGATTGGCTTTTTTGTTTTTGCTTGTTTTTTCCCCCTCCCCAGTGCAGTAATCACTGTCATCTTTCCTCTCCTCCAGTTAACTATCGTGAACTCTAACGAGCCGGGGGTGATCATGTTTAAAACTGAAGTGCTCAAGTGCCGTGTGGCTCTCAACCCAAATAACTACCAGACGCTGCAGCTCAAAGTCACTCCAGAAAACACAGGTCCCTGGTCCCAGGAAGAACTTCAGGTGCTGGAGAGATTCTTCGAGACCCGTGTAAGTCATCATGTTTTTATTTATTGATTTTTTTCTGAACTGATCATAAAAATGGGTAAACAATCCCTTACTATTTTGTATCCATTAAAACATAGTTTGAATATTATATGATATATGACTAGTAACAGACACCAGCACCCATGTTGTGATCATTAATCCATCTACTGCTGTCCTTCCTTCTAGGTTGCTGGTCCTCCCTTTAAGTACAACACTCTGAATGCCTTCACTAAGCTGCTGGGTGCACCCACTAATATCCTTAGAGATTGTGTGCGCATCATGAAGCTTGAATTGGTGAGGAACTTCTTTTATATGGAGTGTTGTTGCACATTTGGACCCGCCCCCCCTTTAACCCCCACTTAATAGTCTTTGCGTTTGAAAGGTAATGCATGAATAAGCCTTTTCTTCTCCTGCAGTTCCCTGACCAGGCTGCACAGCTGAAGTGGAATGTCCAGTTCTGCCTCACCATCCCGCCCAGCGCTCCACCCATCGCTCCTCCTGGAACCATTGCTGTGGTGCTCAAATCTAAAATGCTTTTCTTTGTAAGTCACTGCAGCGCTTTACCTTTTTGAAACATGTACTTCATTTTCATTTGATGGAAAAAAGAAAAAAAAACATGTACATGAATATGTTGAAGCCACCTCACCCTTTGTATTTGGTCTGTTTTGTCCCACAGCTGCAGCTGACCCAGCGCATCCCGGTACCCCAGGAACCAGTGAGCATTATCGTACCCATTGTGTACGACATGGCCACAGGCCTCACTCAGCAGGCTGACATCCCCAGACAGCACAGCTCCTCTGGAGCCGCAGCACTCTTGGTCTCTAATATCCTCAAGAGGTTCAATGAGCTGCATCCTGCCAGACAGGGTGAGACTGCCCTCCCTCAGCTGACGAGCACTGAATAATTTACTGTACCTAAACCTTTTCCAACTGAATATTCGAATTAGATGTAAAACAGCTTTGTTAACACTGACTGTATTCTTTTCCTCCCAGGCGAGTGCACCATATTTGCATCTGTTCACGACCTGATGGCCAGCCTCACCCTTCCCCCTGGCACCCGTCAGTAGAAACGATGACGTCAAACCCAGAGCGGAAATTCAACTAAAGTCCCTTTAAAGACAGAAGATGAGCCTCACCCTTAAGCTTACTCGACGCATGAGTGTAAAAGCTGTGGTCCCAAGAGGTCAAAATGCAGCTTGCGTCCCCTTTGATACAGCCACTGGACTTTGATGTGATGGATGATTTCAAAGGGGATTCAATTTTGACAGTCTTGGAGACGGTCTTTAAGATTTGCCATTCAGGTAGACCTTAAAACAAGGACGACATTGGATGCAAATGGATATAAATGTTCGTTTGTTCTTCCTCCAGGTGCACTTGTAAACAAAACTTATGTATTGAGGTTTTTGTTTGTTTTTTTTTGTTTTTTTTTACAGAAATATGTATATTTAAGTGTGTAAAAGAATGAAGTGAGAGATTTTTCTTTTTGCTAGACCGCTGAGTTGCTTGTTTTTGGTAAAAACTGATATTGTTGTAGTATCAGGCGATATTTTCCTTAGCACACTATTTAACTGGCTTCTTGCCTTTACCTTGTCATTCCTCTGCAATCTAATTTCAGACGTACACTTTGGATACTGTAAAAACTGTGATAAACTTTATAAGCCAGTTGTATTTTATTAAGAACCATTTGGAGTCCTGATTAAAGGATTTGAGACATCTTTTCTGACTTTTGGTATTTTATTTAACCAAATTCTGAGTTGGTTTATGGTTTGAGGATTTTGCACCAGAAATGGAAAAAAATCAGATAAGTTACCAAACAAACAAACCAACAACAAAAAAAACGGTGTTCAAAGAAAAACTTTGCATTATTTATTCTTTTTCCTCCATTTGGTGTTTTTCATGGTGACAGAGAGCACTGTCTTAAAAAATCTGTCCCAAATCTCCCCAAAAGTGTCATTCCTGCTCATCAAGCCATTCAGTGACCCTGAGTCACTGTAGGATCACTTCCACTGAGGGAGAAAATTCTCATTGTAGGATAAAACTTCAATGGACCCAAACAACACCAAAAAATGATCCACAGTAAGTAAAAGAGCCACTGGATGGCCTACTTAAATATAAAAGGCCAAGGCTTTGCTTTCCATCCAATGTCTCCCAGCTGGAGCATACCCCAGCTGTCAAAGGTGGAGTACACTTAACCTGTCATAGGAAAAACACCCATTCACACCATTTAACCTAACCCCACTGTGGGAGGAAGCTGGAGTACCCACAGAGAACCCATGTATACTGCACACAATAAGAAGAGACAGAGGATTTTAAACCCCTGATGTTCTCGCTGTGAGGCAGCAGGACTAACCACTGCTCCACCATGTTGCGGTTTTGTTTTCAGTCCTTTTTTTCCCCAAAATTATTCTGCAATCTTATCATGTTGTGAAGATTAGTTACATTGTTATGGGATTTATGAACTGATTATTATCAGTTTATGGCCTGTTGGACTCCTCAGGTTTTAGGAAGTGGTTTTTTTTTTTTTTTTACATCATTTATCACTTGCAAAAATACAATAATTATATAGATTTTTTAGTGTGCAATAACCTCTTCTGAACATTGATTGTGAATATAAATAACACAAATACTCAATCCAGGTCGTGAAAGGAGGTTTGTTTCCCAGGGGAAAAAACCCCCCCCCTGTTTTCTGCCTGCATCCTCACTAAAGTGATGCTGTGCTCCTCATCCCTAAAGCATGACATCATTGTGAAAGGCTGGTCCTCTGCGCGCGTGCCGCTTGAGGGGCGTTCACTGCCGCAAATCACGGGCTGTGACTGCGCCGCCGTTGTTGCAAAAGGGGCGCGGGCTTTTTATTGTTACCGTCGTTGCATCAACCTTTCAGCGGCTGCATGAACGAGGCTCTATTGATCAGTGCGCGGTTGCGTGGGGGCATCGTCATCTAAGAGGAAGCGGCGAATCAGGGATGAAGAAACAGTGTTTCACCTGAACGTTTGACACTCGAACGCACCACCTGCGAAACAGACTTCCGACCAAATGCAATAAAATAAACCGACAGATCTGATCTGTTATTATCTAGTCCCACTCTAGCAAGTTGTCATCGCGTTCATTGTCTTCATATGGCTTTAATTAGCAGGACCGAATCAGGAGAATAGGAGTGATATAACACAGCCGGTCCGAGCCATGGCAGTGAGGATAACGGAGCCGCTCTGTCAGCCCTACGGTTACCATGAAGCTTTTAAAGGTAAGTCCCAGCATCACGCTTTTTAGTCGGGTTCATGCAGCGTTTTGAGGCGTCTCAAGTTCACCTCGGAGGAGTGCGCCCTGCAGGCTCCGACTCCTTACAGCCCACTGACCACTCCCCTTCAGTCCTCATCAACCATCCTTCCTTGGACCTGTAGAATAGACAGCATGTGCGCACTGATTTATAGTCTGCAATGGTGCACCCGTGTGCTTGTGTGTGTTAAGAGATAATTTTTTTCCGGCAAATGAGAGAAATGTCATGGAGTGATGTGACTGCTCTGTGGTCAGTGGAGTTACAGGTGAAGAGACCTCTGATGCCTGTCCAGCTGAGTCCTGAGCAGGTGGGCCTGGAGATGCTCTGTCTTTGTGGGCAGCTGGACCTCCTCATCAGGGCACAGATGCAGCAGGTAGATGTATGTTTCCTCAACTTTGTGTTAGTTTTCATCAATTTCCAAGTGAAACTTCAGTCAGATGTTCCATCAAACATTTCATTATTCCAATGTGAATTGGAAAAAATGGGAAAAAATATGACTTATACATGTTGGCATGTGGTAAGGACTTGAGGAGGTCAGGGATCCCAGAATGTATTATGAAAAAAATTACAAGCAGCAGTTCCCAAACTGTAAGTAAAGGTTTGCAATACTACTTTTTCTGTGTCACCAAATACATTTTTTAGGATTTTTAGGTGAGACCACAGTGGCATAATCTTAAAAAATCTGGTTGATTTGTCAAGATAGAGTCAGTTTGCAAAAGTGCTCCTATATGCTGGTGACACAGAAACTGCAGTACTTTAAAACTTCACTTAATTTTCACTTCACAAGTTGTTGTTGTTGTTTTTTAATGTTGGTGCTCTTGGATCCCCATAGTCTAGAGCAAATAAACAGTCATTTTGGATGCACAGCTAATGTTCCTACACACCTAATAAATCAGTCAATTAGCTTTGGGTGGGTAGCTGGTTAATTACTCTGTACTGTCACACACAGATCATTGTATTAAGAGAACAGGAAGTGCACTGGACAGGACTTAATGAGCAAATTAATGCCCATACACATATTGTGACCTAATTTGGGATGTGCACATGGATGTTTTTCCATCATCGTCATTTCTTTCCAGCAGCTTTTCTCGAGCTTAAAACTAAATAACAATGTATAATTACGATGTTTATTATGTAATTATGATGTTTATAACACAATAAATAACGCCAGGAAATAGTAATTATAGTGTAACATTGTTCAGTCTGTACTGCTTTGATGTTTAATCACTGTTACTCTGTCACAGTTCCAGGAGCAGTTAGGACAAGGGTGTAGTCCAGAGGAGTCAGACACATTCCAGGCTCAAGGTATGAGTGATGACATCTAAGAACAAAAGATGTCTTGGATATTTTCTGATCTTCTTTATATATATAATTTTGTTTATGTCTTAAAGGATCTGAGATTCTTGACCAGATGCTGCAGTGCCTTGAACATCTACCAAAGCCTATGCCACAGTTAGAGGTATGACCTTAAACCGTTCTGTCCTAATGAAACAGTAACATTAGAAACACCTGAGCACTTCACATATTATCCGCCCCCAACCCCCTAAAACAGTGAGTTGTAACCGTCAATGTCAAGGATCAAGTGGTGCATGTGTTTCCTCAGGACTACCTGGACATGGTGGGACTGTCAGCAATGTTTCCTCGAGTTGAGGTGTTCCTTATTCAAGGTAGTCCTGTTGACATGCTGGAAAGGCCACCAATGGATGGTGAGAGGAACGTGTTTCGAATTCATACACACAAACACGTAACTTTTCTTGTATGTTGACAGTAACATTATTAATTTATTGTTAAATCTTTGAGCATAAGGCATCTCTAATGTGTTTGTAGCCCGACAGTATATTGAGAAAAGACCATCCCCTTGTTACTTTCCTTTCTTTGTGGTCATGGTCAAGTCTCTGTGAACACTTCCTACTAGTGGTGCAACGGATCAAAAATCTCACGGTTCGGATCGGATCAGGGTTTCAAGTCAGGGATCGGATCAATTTTCGGATCAGCAAAAAAAGAAAAAAGACAAAAATTTAACATTTACTTATTTACTTATTGAAGTATTTTTTTGCCTGTTAAAAACATTCAACTCAAGACTCATTCCACGCAATTATTAAAAAAAAAAGAAAGATACAATATAGGGCAGTATAGGGCTTTGTATCTACCACTCAATTCAATTCAATTCAATTTTATTTATAAAGAGCCAAATCACAACAACAGTCGCCTCAAGGCGCTTTATATTGTAAGGTAGACCCTACATTAATACATACCGCTAATTATATCGCACTCTGCTGTGATATAATGAGCTGTCACGGTCACGTAGCTTTCCGTTGCCCTGGAGGTCCCTGGAGGTAGTAGTTAGGGCAACAGAAGATGCCTGGGACAGTTCAGCCATAACTTAAGTGGACGCGCAACGGGATATCATTACATGGCTCAAGCACGTTCATCACAGTTTAAACCCCTTGTTTTGCACAATTGCCTCACGTCTGCAGCTAGCCCGGTCCGACTGGGCAGCAAAGGGCTGCTTAAATACCGCAAACTCCTCTGCTCCTCCACTTGGACCGCTAGCGCTGACCATAACTATCACTTGACAGACCCACCACGTGCACCATACACATACTTTTTTTCCTTCTTTTTCAAATCATCGGATCACGTGCGTACCGAACCGTGGAGTGGGATTGGTTCGGATTACGGATCAACCGTGATCCGTTGCACCACTACGTGGATGCTTCTTAACTAACAATGTCTATAAAACAAAAAAACAAGCATGTGAAAGTTTCTTTGTAGGACTTTTCCTTTTATTGAAGTTTTTGACTCTAAGTTTTGCTGCCTTGATACTTCTGCTGCAGAATACTACTTCCACATTGCCAAACTGAACCAGCTCCTTGTGCTGAGTCAACAGCTAGAAGAGGATATCAGGCACCTTGGAAGTCATAAGTACATTGCCCACCAGCTCTCAGTTATATATGTAAGAGTGATGAACTATAACCATCCTCTTTTTAGCTGTGCCTTTTGCAAATGTGTGCATTTTGTTTCATTCCACAAAAATTTGCTTTGTGCTATTTAATGTCTCTGTTTTACAGCAAGTCCTCAGCTCTTTCAGGGGAATTCAGGTCTTCTCAGAAATAAAGAAGGATATTGAGGCCAACTTCAAACAGATGAAACAGTCTCTGGTGGTAGAGGAAGGCTCAAGGCATGACCCTCAGCTGGCTGTTCATTATATCAACTGGTGGGTTTACATTTAAATAATTAGCTGGGAATGTGGTGATGATTAATTCAGCAAGAATCTGATGGCAAACACGTTCTGTTCTCTGTGCAGGATATTAGAAATAACTCAAAGCTTAACATCGATGGTGCTGTTACTGCCAGACGAGCTGACAGATGATGTTCACCAGGCCGTGACCTTCGTGTCTCAGTTCCTGTCCTGAGGAGCGCTGAGGAGCGCCTCTGTATCTATGAATCCTTCTCCAGGGCTCTCCTGCTTCAAAAGCAACTGATTATGTTACGACCATTAAAAGGTGCTACACAATACGACTCTACAGAATAATAGTGGGGTTGAATAGCCCACCTGTTTAAAACCACATAGGTTTTTTGTACATCGTCTTTTGGAGTGCGGCCCTTGTTAGTCCCTGTGCTGAATCGGTTGGTTGGAGCTGAATGTAAGCTTATTGAATCCCATCTTGCACTAATGTTACATTTTTTTAAACCTAAAGCAGAATAATAAAACTGAATGCAATGAACACAAGTTGTATTACATGTTTGCTCTTTGTGGCTGATAAACTCATTGATGAATGAGTGTCAGAGTAAAAAAAAAAAAAAACAGCTATAAAGGGACACCAGGTAACATAAAACCACAAATTGATACAATTTGACACAAAATAACCACAAAGTCACACCACACAACCACACATCTACAGTGACTACAAAGTAGCATTAGACTACACATGTAAAATGATCCTAAAGTAACAAAAATTCCTGAAAAAAAGGCAAAGGTAACAAAAATAGCATGAGACGCTACCTTGAACTCATGGGCCAGATACCAGGACATGGGCCATCACATAATATGTCCTATTAGGAGACCATCTCTCCTGGTATGAGGAGAGATGGGCGGGCAGTAGGGGCATCACCACTCTCTTCATACATGGGAGCAAGTTCCCACAGAGCACATGGTGGTGAATGTTACATTGCTTACATCATCCAGCATAACGGATTTGGCAGTGGGTCATTCAATATCTGGGGCCACATGCTCTCCATGTATTCACCAACACCAGAATATGTAAAAACTTCACGGATGATGAAGACAGAGATGTCAGTGACAGGTCCTTGCATTCCCCAGACTTGAATCCAATTGAGAACCTCTGAGATGTTATGTGTCAGTGCATCCAGTGCTGCCAACAGACAGTCCAGGAGCTCACTGATGCCCTGAAGGTCTGTGAGGTCCACGAGAACAATATCGTCTGTCTCAGTACAAGCATGCCCAGACATTGTTGGGAGTGTATCCCGACATGTGGAGGCCACACACACACACACACACACACACACACACACACACACACACACACACACACACACACACACACACACATTATGATTCACGTTGAATGAGCGTGTGATTTCAGTTTTTATTAACAGCATGAAAATGAAAAAGACGGAAAAACCTTCAAAACCCTCATTTCACTTCAGTCATTGGTGCAACCTGAGGATTGTTATTGTTTTGAATATCAGGCCACATAACCCCAACTAATTAGGTAAATTGGCAACAGGAAAGTAACATGAGCTGCTATAAAAAGAGCATGAGTCCATTAAAAGAGGTCCCGAACTAGCGAGCAGATGAAATCCTATCTCAAGCAAGAGTGGGAGGACATTTTCAAAACTTTCAAAACCACAGCATCTGCTCTCTCAAGTACCCAAACACTTAAAGTGTTGCTGTATGAAAAGCTTTAAAAACAAAAACAAAAAACCAGCATCAAACAATAACATAAAACTATCTTTAGTTACATACAGGCTTTAAATTATTGCATTTTGCTTTTGAGTTATATTTTACACAATGTCAGAACTTCAAGTTCAAAAACAAGTGAAGAGGTCGTGTTATATTCACATTAATCTTGCATCTGTTTCACTTCTGTCGATGATGCCAGGAATGTGAAAGTGGGACGACTGCATCCATCAATAATTAAGTTTATTAATTACACCTATGCTTTCTAGCTACTATATGTCATCAGATCTGCGGCGGAGAGAGTTGTCATGCTTATAATGTTATTGGTTACACCTCAGCTTTTGTGCTAAGACATAATCATGTGTACAGGTCCACTGAATGCTTTGTTCATTGTTTGTTGGGAGCTCATTTTGATCTTAAGTGGGCTGGACCAGCAAAACTGCGAGATAAATGTTTAAATTTGGACAAAAAGGTCTGAAAGTCACACAGTTTTTGTTAATTTACAAAAAAAATCTTTATGCACTGCTTCACATTTTCCAAATCCATCCCTTGGGCCGGATTGGAGTCGTGCCAGGCCAATTCTGGCCCCCGGGCCTTATATTTGGCATTCTTGACCTAAAGGGTCTTCAACCAAATTGTGTTTAAGATCATGGTCAAGGTCACATTTGTTATTTTGTACAGGAAATGACCTGTAAATTGTCATAGATCGTGAGCTGGATCAGCTACTTATATCATTGTTAGAAGTAGCTACTTACATTCTGGTTCTGGTGACTTCCCCTCAGTCTGGCATCTATCCACTATGTTTGGACAACAGTTACTCATATTACAAGTATAAAATACTTGGGACTAACAGAAAGAAGTTGTCAAAATACACAAATGCCACAGGTGCCCCATTAAAAACTCACCAGGAATACACCAGTCAGAGTACATACAGAACAATCAGTCTACATCTTTTAAATTGAGAATGAGATAGAGCTTGAGCTCAGACTTTCAAACCAGTATTTCACATTTACTAATTGGAAACATGTTTACTTACACTAAATGTGAGCTGTAACAATAGAAAAGTGGTTAACTGTGCATATTTTAGAGTGTTTTTGACTGACTTTGTCTCTGATGGAGACTGGCTTTCAGCATTTAGCTGCAGCAGCTTTTATTCTCCCCATCTGTTGACTAATCTCACGTGTATATAAGCAGGTATCTCTTACTGAGAGGGAGAGAGAGAAAGAGAGGCAGGTGTGTGCTACAGTCTGTAGGTGAGAGATGTCAAGCAAATACAGCCCACGCTAAATGGGCCACACCAGTGAAAACTCACATTTCTATCAGAAGTAAGGAAGTCTAAGTACACATTTAACCTCTGAGATATCTTAATATAAGAAAAAGAAAGTGCAGTTTCAACAATACATACAGTTTGCTGATGTACTAAAGGAAAGAAATCTGTCACCAAAACTTTAAATTGTAAGAAATAAATGTGTCATGCCAGACTGTCATGCAATTATAAAACAGAAGGTTTTTGTTAATTGACAGAAACTCATTTCCCCCCATTTCTGTAGTAGATAGTGAAAAAACCCAGCAACATTTGTGCTATTAATTATTAATTATTTGGTGTAATATCTTTGTCATGAGGAAACCGCAGTGTTTACGTTTCTGGCCTTCAGGCCTTATGTTCGATACTCTAGCTGTAGGTGATGCAGGGGTTCTGAGAGGCCTTTCTATTCTTTCCTGTATTTATAATATTGCTTCTCAAATCCTTCCCGTCCTTAAATCTTTGCCTGTGGGCTAAGGTGCTCGCATAAGATGAGTGAATAGCTCCCCCTGCTGGTCAGCTCATTCAAATAGTTAAAATCAGGAAATGCCATGACATCTCCCTTCTGAATTGACAGCTGCTACTGTGCTTAATTAAATTACACGGGAAGCGCTTTTGGGACCGAGGTGTGCAGGATACATTGCATTAAAAATCACAGTAGGACCAGCGAGATAGCTAAATGTGCTGCATTATTTTTGTGGTAGCACAAAAAGGCACAATCTTCCTGTTATTCACTCGCTAACAGTTCATACGTCGACGAGGCTCTTCTTACAGATGTTTACAGCCCTGTGGCCTGACGAAACCCGCTCCGTACAGCAAGCCTTCCGTCACCGCCGCCTGAGGAGGGACTCAAGTCACACTGACGTTTCCCGCCAACCAATCGCATCATTCTATTCAGGCTCGTTAGCCAATCACGACCCGTTAGGCTGTCTGTCAACTTGACTGTGAGAGCTGGGGCTAAAGACGGAGGATATCAGTGGAAATACTTGAATTAAATGAGTCTGACAAGCTTCCAATTCAAAGGCATACACTGACAAACATCGAGGGGGTATGTGTTTATGCGAAGAGGGTAAGTTTGAAAAGTTTAGCAGTGACCTTTGAGTCTTTGTCTTACCTTTTAGTTTTAATCCGTGCTTGTTATATTTTGCAAGCCGAGGCACTGCTAATTAGGCTAGTCCTGGAAATTATTACTTATATTTTTTGATTTAGTAAAAGAAAGTGCTCTGTTCAACTTTCATGGGGGCCAAAGCGGCCACTATGCCCAAGTGTCTTTAACTTACCCTTTAAAGCACCGCGGTAGCTCCTCCCAGCGGAGGGGGCACGCAGAAAATCAGTTAAACGCAAGCCTCTGCCCCCACCCTCCAATGCATTGCTTAGTTTTGGTTGCACAGACTGTCGGGTACTGTGTTTGTAGATGCAGAGTCACACAGCTGAGCCCTGCGTGAACGTCTGAGGGGATCATGATACCAGAGGCCACAGCTGCAGCTGCATCCAGGTCCTCAGAGCAGAAGTAAGTTAGCAAAGTTAGTCGTTATTTGACAGTGCCTGCTATAATAACCCAGCTTCCCTCTGTTAACCAGTTCTCCTGTTTCTGAATTCCCAGTAAGAGCTCTCGTGCCAAGGCGGACACCTCTGAAGCCGTCAGTCACTCAGAGGAGGACTCTGGGAATGAGAACAGGCGAAAGAGTGTGGTACGTGTTATCCACTGATGCTCATGCAGGCTTACACAAGAAAAACACTTCTTCTGCTTCTTTTTCTTCTTCTTCTTTTAGCTGCTCCCTTTAGGGGTTGTCATATCTGATCCCCTGCTTCCACCTCCACCTATCCCTAGCATCCTTTTCTATCACATCAACCCTCCACATGTGAGGTCTTCCTCTTTCCCTTCTGCCTGGCAGCTCTATATTCTACAGCCTTTGTCCAGTATATCCATTAGTCCTCGTCTGCACATCTCCAATCCATCTCCTAACTCTGAGCTCATTTGTAATCTTGTCCATCCTGGCACCAGTTGGTGGAAGCCGCCATGTTGACCCAGAACATGAATACAGTGGCCCAAGTGGACATCAGTGTTCTGCCTAATTGAGTTTAATGTATGTGGCTACAAACCAGCCACATACGTAGTCCGGAGAAGAGAAGTCGTAGATGTTCTAATGCTGTGGAGGCAAATTTGTGTCTGCGCCTTCAGACTGATTTTCACTCGACCTCGACTGGAAATCGTTGCACATTATTTCATCCGGCTGTATTTTCTTCACCTGTCACGTTTTCAATCCCAGCAGAGACGAAGGAGGCGAACACACGAGAGCTCTGAGAATGTCAAGTGCAAAAGTCCCAAAGCCAGCTGCAGCGGCACGAGGAGAGCAGGAAGAGGACACGGCAAACAGACGCACGTGGAGGCCGTCACCTTGTTTGAAGTGATCACCATGGGCAGGAGTGCCATGCAGGTAACTTCATACACATTGTGTCGCTTTGTTGAATTTAAAAAGGGAAACGTTGTAATCTCTGCTATCTGTCAGAGCTCCTGATTTTACCCTTGCTATTGAGCAGTTATAACAGGCTATAAAAATCCCACATCCTCAGTGTAGAAACGGAAGATTCTTAATTGTGTACGATAATATTATGATTCACCGGGTCTTCTTTGATGCCTGAGCAGGCGGTGATAGATGACTGGATTGAGGCGTATGGGTCAGACAGAGACTCCTCTCTCCTCGACCTCATCAGCTTCTTCATCCAGTGCTCTGGGTGCAAAGGCAAGCAGACCTGCCAGCGCGCACATACGTGCAGCATACCAACAAAGGGCTTTGTCTTTAGCGTGCTTTCTGTTTTTTTTTTTTTTTAAGGTGTCGTCACAGCAGAGATGTGTCAGAGCAAAGAGGACAGCGAAGTCATGAGCAAGATGGTCGAGGAGCTGGATGAGGTAAGAGGATTTCAGCTCGGCTCTCTTTCGTGTTATTATGTGAAGCATGTTTTGGATGTTGTGGAAGAGAAACTGTATTTGCGTGTTTCAGACTGCTGGTTTGCAGTATAAGAAGTTTCTGGCTTTTCCGTGGATCCTCACAGTCACGTGGCCCATGGATACAGTCAGTACCCACTCACTGCACTTTAAGCACTTCCTGTCAGCAATGGCCAGTTACTGCTCTTCCATTTTTTTGTAAATGAACTTTTATTTTCTTTTATCAGCTTTAAACACAAAGTGACAAACAAAGTAGTGTGGTATATAGAGATATTTGTGGCATCTTGGTGTTTTTTACTTTGCTTTTTCTTCTGTTTCCAATATATAAAATTGTTGTTATTTCAGCTACACTCACACGTTTGAAATAAAACGGTCAATCGAGTAAAGCCGATGGTTCAGTAGCTTGTAGAACCACCTTTAGTTGCAGTAACTTGAAGTAACAGTTATATGTATGACTTTATTAGTCTCTCACATCACTTTGGAGGAATTTTGGCTTGCTCGTCTTTACAGTGTTGCTTCAGGTCATTGAGGGTTGCAGGTATTCGTTAATAGACAGCTCTCTTAAGGTCCTGCCATTTTAATCAGATTGAGGTCTCAGTGACAGGGCCACTGCAGCACTTTGATTCTTTTCTTTTTCAGCCATTCTGTTGTAGATTTTCTCAGGTTCTTGGGATTGTTGTCCTACTACGTCACCCAACTATAGCCATGTTTTAGCTGGCAGACAGGTGGTTGACCTGGTCCTGTTTTGCAATAACATATTGTTTACATGTCAGGCTCAGTTACTTTCATTTTCACATATAATTCACTGAGCGGTTCCACCACAGCGGCAGGGCGGGGTTAAAGTTGTGGTCAAAGGTTTACTTTCACTCATCGTGAGCATGAATGTCAGGGCAATTTGGCCTTTAGTGATTTATTCCAACTTACAGTACAGTTTTTCTTGAATATACACAGGGTCAAAAGCATATTTACAGACAAATTTTCTCTCATTTGAGGGTCACAATTTAAGTCTTCTTCTAGACTTGTGCACTTGTGCATAAGTATACATTTGAGAAAATCCAAAATAAATTCAAACTTGTGCACCCAGTTCTTGTTTTTGAATCATGAGTGTATTTAAACTTCTAAGCACAACTGCAAACTGGTTTTGCTTAAAAGTGGTGTATACCCGTGTTTAAAATGAAAAGTCTTGTAGTAGTAGGGGTGATGCAGTACGGCTGTATGGCACTGAGATTAGCCGGTCTGCCGGGATTGTGGCTGAGCTTGACTTTGATGCCTTCTTAAGCTAATGCTCTGCTCAGTTAGCCAAAAAAAGAGACAAAAAAAGCACAATATAAATGTCTGACTCCTTGCACAATTGTAGGTTTTACCTGATTTTCTATACATGTTGCAAAATTATTAGCATTAATTTTCTTGTTCATGGAAACCTTCAGTACGAATCTGATATACTGTATGATACTAATCACCTGGAAAAAAGCATTTCAGTAACATTTTAAACTTGCTAAACCTGCTGTCTCTTTCTCTCCTCCACTGTAGGACAGTGTTGAGTATCCTCTGGTGCAGTCAGGACCGTACGGCCGCTGGTTTCACTCCGAGTTCTGCGACTTTGTGTCTGTGCTGGTGGCTCAGTGTCAGCACGGCATCATCTTCGACGGCTACCTGATGAACACCCTCATCTCGCTGCTCACCGAGCTGTCAAACTCTTGCGTGCGAGCGTTCAGACACACCTGCACGCTAGCGGGTAAGAGCGAAACTACATGAATCGGCATTCAGACACACTTGCGGATAAACTAACCCCTACTTTCGATGTGGACTTCTCTAATCAGCGGTGAAGCTCCTGAGCTCTCTGGTGGGCGTGGCTCTCAGCTTGAGCGCTGGCATTGAAAACAGTCAGAAGCTGTATGAGGTGCAAAAAACGAAGACGATGAGGCAGAAGAGCGCGCAGCAGCTGGAGAAAGTACAGAAGAAGATCGCAGAGGTACACAGAGAATGAGCAGGACGAAACTGAAAGGACTTTTCCTTTTATTGACGGTGTGGCTTCTGTGTAACCTTCCTGATGCTCCTCTAGTTGCAGGAGAAGCGAGCAGAGATCGAGAGCATGATGGACATCATCTTCAAGGGAGTTTTCCTTAAGCGATACCGGTACAGTTTTCTCTGACATGCTTCATTATTTAAATGTTTAATATATACTGCATTATTATTTTAACTCAACTCGGTTTTGTGGGTGTTTGCGTGCTCGTGCAGTGATGTGCTTCCAGAGATCCGCTGCGTCTGTATGGAAGAGTTGGGTTTGTGGATGAAACTCTACAGTTCTGTGTTTCTCAGCGACAGTTACCTCAAATACGTGGGCTGGATGATGCACGACAAGGTAGCCAGCAGCAAAATAACAACAAAAAAATCATCATGGGATAATTTTTACAACGCCGCCTGGCTGCTGTTTATCTTTCAGGTGCCAGATGTGCGTCTCAAGTGTGTGTTCGCTCTGCAGGGTCTGTACGGAGATCCCCTCTTCCTGCCTAAACTAGACCTGTTCACCAGCCGCTTTAAGGTAATCGAGCCTCCATCAGGACCGGTGAAATCTGAATTACCTACACTGCCTTCAAATATCACTGGCTTGTCATGTCATGTTCGAGCCTTAAGAGCTCAATATAGCTGGAGATCTGGACAAGACTTTTAATAAAGCGCTGTTCATAATAATGATCTAATACTGCAACTATTACTACTTCTACTACTGATAATAATAGTAATAGTAACTGATAGGGCTTTTTGTATAGCTCTGATTAAAACAAGCATCACAAAGTGCTTTAATGCTCTTGTACTGTTGTGTTCCAGGACCGGATTATCTCCATGACCCTGGATAAGGACAGTGAAGTGGCAGTGCAGACCATGAAACTCCTGGTGCTCATCTCCAAGTGAGTCTGTTTGATCCGTCATCTAATCTTGTCACTCATTTCTTCATTCTGTTCCTCTTCACATCCACTTCCTTCCTCACTCCTCAGGACATCTGACGATGTGCTCACTCCAGAAGACTACAAACACCTCCTCCAGTTTGTTTACTCTTCACAGCGCCCTCTTGCGGCCACTGCGGGGGAGCTGTTCTTCTCAAGGTATGTCTTCCTATGTTACTTGAAAAACAACTTAGCGGTTTATTAGTGCTTCCATGTGATATAGATTGTCTCTGTCAGGCTTCTCAATGCTGTAGCCCCTGCATCTGATACTCAGGATGGATCGAATGAAGAGGAAGCGTCTAAGCAGCAAACATTTGCCAGACTGAAGGCTCTGCTGCACTTCTACCAGGAATCTGAGGTGAACACAGACTGGCTGTTTCAAGTCGAAGCTCCAGTCTGAGCTAAGAAAGGACTTTCTTCTAGGGCTGCTCTATTATGGCAAAAATGATAATCACGATTATTTTCACTGAAATTGAGATCTCGATTATTTGACGATATTTATTTAACAATAACAATGTGTTGAATAATGACTTTAAAGATTGTCAAAAAATAATATAAAATAGTGTGCAAATACTGATAACAGTGCAAATGTTTGCAATATAAAAATAAATGAAAAATGTAAACATCTATGTTTAGTGAACTTTGCAGTGTTGCTCTGTGGTGCAGCTACTACACTGTAGCAAAGTTTACACACTATGTCTACTTGATCCACGTCTGACTCCGCGAACCCATAATGTTTCCACACCACTGAAGTTTTTTTTACCTCTCTTTTCAAACAACGGCAGTCACTCTCCTCTCCAAATAACTTCTGCTTAGCTTTCCGAGCTTCCCTCGGGTCCTCTTACCGGTCCGTGAGTCGTTTGGTACTGGGCCGCGAGAGTTGAGGCTCAGGTGTGAAATGTATAGTTTTCAGGGTTTTTATCGGTTTTCAGCGTTATTTTGTTATCGTTTTTATCGTTTACTCGGTTTTCCTTGGTCTTTTGACGTGTGTTATGAATAAATTTTCTTTTTTTCGGTACCGGTACTAGTTTTATTTTGTTGTATTAAAGGCCGGTCCATGAAAATATTGTCGGGCATAAAAAAGGTTGGGGACTGCTGCTCTTAATTGTTGTGATACGTGTTCAAAATGCAGAGAGGTGCGCTTTGCCACACGGAGCAGCGCGAGAGTAAAGCACGAGGGCGGGGCTAATAATCGGCTCAGTCATTTTTAATGATCGTTGAAGGCCCAGATCGTAATCGAGATTAAAATTCGATTAATTGAGCAGCCCTACTTTCTTCTCTATTGTGTTATCACCTAGTTTACATCTGTGACATTGTGAATCATGTAAAGCTTATGCTTTCAGCTGCACAACCACGTGGTGTACTTGGTGGACAGTCTGTGGGACTGCAGTGGAGCTTTGCTGAAGGACTGGCCCTCCTTCACGTCTGCACTGCTACAGGACTCTTCCTCATGCAGTCCAGGTAAGGAAATGTGTGTGTTGTCAGTTCCTAATAATTTTCCCTCACCAAAGATTTTTTTGTGGATTGAAAGGACCGTTTAAAATCATCCACAACCTTCATCTTCCTCATTCTGGTTTTCAGCGGTTTCCTCCACAAAAAACCATGTTAGATCCTCTGTGAACTCCTGCTTTTCAAAGTATATGTGTGTGTATGTAGGTTTCACCCTAGCTGAACAAGCAGTGCTTGTGGAGATCCTGGTAGCGTCGGTGCGTCAGGCCTCAGAGGGACCTGTGCTGGCAGGGAGGAGTGGAGCGAAGAAGGTCAGTGGAAGATCTCTGTCCTCTCTTTGTATGTGAGATAGCACACTGATAACTCATCATTTAAAAGACATAAGTGTTTATTTTGTTGTTTCAGGTAATGAGTGCTAGAGATAAGAAGATTCAGAACGATGACTGTTTGAAGCTCACTGAACATCTCCTGACGGTGCTTCCAAAGCTGCTTTCTAAGGTGTTTATTCCACATGTAGCTGTTGCTATATAAATCAGTGTGATTCTGTATCCAGGCATCTATGCTGCACTATTAAATTCTAGTTGTTATATTGTAATGTCTCTATTCTCTCTGCAGTTTTCAAGTAGCAGTGACATCCTTGCCTCCCTGATGAGGATTCCTCAGTACTTCCTCCCAGAGTGTCTGCACGCTGAAAACACACAGGTGTGTGCACACCTGCACTCAGTTTACACTATTTCATCATACAGAAATAGGAATGTGGTAATGTGCTTTCCTTATCGTGAAAGGAGGCCTATTCCGCTCATTTCCATCCATGTGTTTTTATGCACGGACTAGAGCAGCGGTCCCCAACCCCTGGGCCGAGTCGCCGCTTGGTACCGGGCCGGGAGAGTCGAGGGTCGGGTGTGAAATTTATGGTTTTCAGGGTTTTTATCGTTAACTCGGTTTCAATGGGTCTTTTCCCGTGTTGTAGTTGTGTCTTATTTTGAAAGAAATATTTACACGTTACCATAGCAACCAGAGAGCATTAAGAGGCAGAGAGGAGGATGTTACTCTCAGTGTTGTTGGCGCATTTCAGGAGGACGCTGCTAATGAAGTTACACAATTACACAGTGAATTTGCATTTATTATTATATTTACAAAATACCTTAGTTTTTGTCTTGGTCGTATTAATTTACTTTGTTGTATTTATCTGCAACCCCTTAAGGGCCGGTTTGTGAAAATATTGTCTGACATTAAACCGGTCCGTGGTTGGGGACCGCTGTACTAGAGTATCTTCGAATGATTCATAATAGAAGATAACCTTCAAGTGGCTTTTTAACAGAGCAAGGGATTTTCAACACACAATTTCTCAACATACTACTACTAGTTCTGTTTGGTAAACTTAATGGTGAAATGACACTACTCCAATACTCAGCTGGGCTATCGTCTTAGCTTTTTACTTTCATTATACATCACAAAGCCTGCAAATGAGTTTTGCTACCAAATGCGATGTTTTCAAACTGCTTAAACGTATAACATGAGTCGTGTCGCTCCTGTAGGCGGTGTCCAGCCTGTTGACAGAACTGGAAGCTGTTTTAGACGTCCACTCAGGCCCGGCTGTTCTGGAGGGAGGGGCCCGCGTGTTCCTCTCTCTCTGTCGCGAGGAGACAGCTTGGTGCTCCCCCGCCCGAGCTGCTAGAGACTCTCTGGTCCAGCGTTGGGTGGACCGACTGACAGCACTGCTGGGGGAATCGCTCAAGGTGAGCACAGCTGGATTTATGTGGACGCAATTATTGTGTGTCAGGCTTGTATTCATGTATCCAGAAAAAAAGAGTGATTACCTTGTACTTCTATTCTGATTTTACTTTTACTCATCACTAGGGATGGGTATCGAAAACCAGTTCTTGTTGAGAACCGGTTCCCACTGTTTCAATTCCTTGGAATCGTTTGCCATTTTTGCAAACGATTCCCTTATCGATTCCAGTCGCCCCGAATGACGTCACCACGTTGCGGAGCGTCATTTACCTGGCAGGAAACATGGCGGCTCAAACGCTAAAAAGTTTGGTTATACTTTACGAGAACGGATGACAACAGGGCAACTTGCAATACTTGCAAAGTAGATATTTCATTTAAGGGAGGAAACACTACGAATATGCAAAAGCATTTGCTCACAAAACACGCGATAACCTTAAATGAATGTCGTGTTTTTAATTCCGCTCCGGACTCGTGAATCTCAACCCAGCAGCAGCGGTAACGTTTGCACGTCCTCTCCCGTTAATACGGCAGGTAAATAATCAACTAACAGTGCATATTATGTTAGCGCAATCTGCCATATTACAAAACCTGCCATTACTGTGCATTTAGGTGACCATGATGAGAGAGACAGACAGAGGCTGGCTCAGATGCTGGCAGTTCTTGCTACAGTCTACCGGTAGCGTCTCCTTTCAGGCCAGGATAGACGAATGTCACCGTGCAGTGACTAAGTTTGTGGTAAAAGGCTTGAACCCATTTGCCACAGCAGATGCCCCCGATTTTCGGTAAGTGAATGTGTTTAATTGTAGGCAGGGACATTATTGGATATTCTTGTGTAATTGCTACAGAAGAATATTTATTTTATTATTTTACATTCACAATTTTTTTTCCTGGGGACCCTGTGACACCACATTGAAGAGCCGTAGGTTGGATCTGTTAAGATCTCACTGTTGGGTTTGTAAGGCCATGTTACTCCTAAATTTCTATCTTGTTCAAAGAGAAGATATAAAACAAAGATCTAAGCTAATTGACCTTAGTGTTCTCCTTTTTTAAAAAAAAAAAAAATCGATAAGAGAATCGATAAAGAATCGAATCGTTAAACAGAATCGAAAATGGAATCGGAATCGTGAAAATCTTATCAATACCCATCCCTACTCATCACGCCTGAAATCCTCGAAATGTTAGAGACTGAAAGCCACTCTCATGAAGTCTGACTTCTCTTATACAGGGTGAAAGTTTCTCTGCTGATGAGGAGAAAATCAGAGAGATTTTAGCCATGCTGAAGAAACTTAGAGCTTTCAACAAGTAAGACTTGACAGTCATTTAAAGTCAAGCGTGAGTATGGTGCTGCTGATCTGGATTTATGTGGCTGTTTCTCTTCGTGTTTCCATAGTTGCCATGACCTGAGCCAGTGGGGTCTGTTTGATGTGCTGTCTCCTCTCCTGTCAGTAGAGAGCAGCCTGGAAGGAGCTCCACCTGAGGTATCATCCCTGCCTGTAGACAAATGTGGTCTTTGTACTGCGCACACGTCTTCAGTGTATTTCCACTTCACTGTGTTTGCAGGTGTTGCTGGAAGTACTGCAGTGTTTGTCCTTTTCCATGATCTGGTCGCTCAGCACCAGCAGTCAAACTCTGACCTGCAGGGTGAGCTACATCCGCTTTACAGCTCAGTCTTTAACCTGTGTGAATGTAGTGATATAGAGATGAGGTGTTAGCAGCGATGTATGTGCACTTACACAGAAAACACTCTATGTGTTCCCAACATTTTAATCATTTTTGATAATTAAAAAGACTGTGTTTTATTTTAAAGTCATATGTAGTGTTTCTTTTTTGCTTTTGTTTGGTTTTTTGAGTCTGGATGCTTGGGTCAGAGTAAAATTCTCACTCAAAATCAAAAGACATCCCCTCAGAACAGCTGTACTAAAAGTGAAGGAAGATAAACTGCAAATAAAAGTATACTACTGTTCAGAGGTTTTGGGTTCTTTTCCCTGTAAATTAAGGATTTCAATTTTACTGTTTAAGCTAAAATAACATAAAAATAATATAAAACCGGTTGTTATTGTGTTAGCCCTGCGACAGGCTAGAGACCTGTCCATGGTGTACCCTTCCTCGCATCTTATTACAGCTGGAATAGGCTCCAATCGCCCTGTGAGCCTGAATTGGATAAATGGAACAAGATTGATGGATCTACCTAGGCTTACAGAGGCTCATTTTCTGTGTTTCTGTGCTGTTTTGTGTTCCCTAATTCAGGATTATCTTTTGAAAGGCTGATTTATCAGCTGGAAACAGTTTTACTGATCACAAAATAATAAAATCTGCATTGTTGAGACTCTGTAGCATCAAACTCTGTGGGTTTAATACACTTCTGAGGGTTTGAAGGATATACCATGCAGGAAACTGCTGAAAAAAGAAGTTTCTGTACAACCGTGTGTACTACTTCCTGGCTTGTATGAGTAAAATGTGATGAAGCAGCCAGCTGAGGAACTGTAATGTGTCAGTTTCTCAAGCCCTAATATACTTGTGAGCTGATCGTTTTACCTTCTGCTAATAAGGCAAAATGCTAATGCTATAAAAGGAGCAGCACACACTGTAGCAGTCTAGTAGCTCCCAGATGTAATAATCTATTTCTTAGAAATGTTCTTTCAAAAAATGACATTTTTAAATGAACCTGAACTTTTAAACAGTAATGCTAATTTCTTGACAAAAAAGGAACAAATTTAATTTGATTTGACAGTTTCACATGTTAACAACACCTTAGGAAGTTTTCATTAATTATTACTGTATTATTATGCAAATCAATAGAACTTTAAAATCATATTTACAAGTTATTACAAGCAGCCAGAAACAGAAGAATTAGAGCTGAAATGATCTGTCAGTTAATCAGTCAACACTGTTTGTGTTTAGGAGAAGGCGCAAGCCCAGAGGCTCCAGCTGCGTGTCTTCTGCGAGAGAAGTCATCACTGTCTGTCCCAAAGTGACCTCAGTGTGAGGCAGCAGGTACGCCTGCTAACCATTTCGACACTTCCTCCTTCTTCTTCTTCTTCAGGCCTTTCTAACGTCTTCTCATTTTTTCCAATTTCAGGCCTTCCTGGGTGTGTGTGACGTCCTGACGGCTCACTCCTACCAGCTACGTGTGTGGGATCCCACCTCTTTCGGTCCACTGCTCTACACGCCCAGCCCCAAACTGCAGAGGGCGCTGTTGACCTTTGTGTGCGTGCACGTCTTTGTCGGCTCAGACTGTGACAGCCAGAGCAGGGGTGAGACGCCAGCCTGTTTAAGTGGCTTTATTTTTTCTTATCCTTACCTCACTTTAAAGGATGTTTTAGCCTCTCTGTTCAGGATGATGTAAGTCCATAGGCATGGGTGGCTCTCTCTGTGCTCACCTTAAATCAGGCTTTAAGATTTCTGTGTATGTTTGATCGTGAGCAGAGAGGAAATAAGAGAGAAGGGGAATGAAGAAGTACGAGAAGTGAAAGCAAAAAGTCCTGCATTAAAAATGTGACCCGAGCAGAGGAATAAAAGTATCATTAGCAAAATGAGCTTAAGTACTCTCCCGGTGATGGAGTATTATTTATGGCATGATTGGATTGTTAATACTAATGCATCAAAGCCTGAGCAGCATTAGCTGGTCGAAGTTTACTTTTAATCAGGCCTCCTCTGAAAGCTCACAGCATGAATCTTTGGGGATCGTAAAAAAAAGGATTAATGGGTCAGGAAAGAGGAGAAAACAAAAATCCGATGCTACAAATTTGTATTCATTTCTCTTTAATCCTTCGATGCAGCGGATGGAAGGCAATGGATAATTTGACCTCTTTGGGTCTTGAACATGTAGTTAAGTGAAACCATCTGAGAAGTTTAAAGGGGAAATGACTCTCTGGTGAAACGGCTAAGCAACTCATGGATATCTGAAACACGACAAGGGGGCCAGCGGCAGGGGGGCACAAAAAGCCAAAAAAGTGTCTAAGGCATTGGTTTTCATTTTTATTTTAACTTTTTTTTTCTAACCAATGCAAAGTATTATGATTTAATGTTCGTTTTTATGGCAAGAAAAGTAACTACAGCTGGGTTTGGAATAAAGAACAGAATACTGAAGCGTGCTCATTGCAGCGCCGCGCGGTAGATGGCACTCTCACTCTGCCGCTGCTCTGAGCGAGCCGCTGATTGAGTGTGGCGGCCCTGCTGTGGTAAAAACATGCAGATATTAAATGCACGGCCACACATTTGGCTTAATAAGTCGCTGCAGAGCCGCCTGCTGACTGTAAATGGGGTCTGATTTCCAACCTGACCTGACAATTGACCCTCAATTACAAAGGAAGCCTTGTTAATGTCCTCAGACTGAAACAGGGTTGACTAATTTGTAAGAAAGGATGTTAGACTTTGTTATGCAAAGCGATGCAGCTTGTAAGCAGATGACGGCGACACGCTTCTGTCTGCTCTGAAATGAAGAAAACAAGATTGACATCTTGGAAATACATAGTTTTTTTTCTCTTTATAAAGTCCTGCAAGTAAACTTATGAATTCATCCACAGCTCACTATATCTAAAACATTTTATTATCTTTACTATAGCGTCTGCTTTCAGAGACATATTGCATCCAAATATGGGGATAGTCTAGAGAAGTCAATAACTGTCCTGGTGGGAATCTCTTAAATGTTCAACCAAATACGATACAGGATTATTGGTTTTTGAACATGTAATAAAAAGCTATTGTTTTATTGGATTTGCCTGGTAACGATTTTGTTCTATAGACAGTGTTTTCTATTAGCTGCTGGATCAGAGATCACTCGGAGGGCAAGGGCACTGAGTTAAATCATAAAATCAGGGCAATCTCTTTCCGTGAGAAAATTCCATTAACTCTGGCTCACCTCCGAGCCTATTTTATTAGCCTTTGAAAGATTGAAGCCACATGGTGTCACAACCATAACTCCAGCGTTATGTTATCTTTGATATCCACCTGCTAAAGCCATTGTCCTGAAACCAACTAAAACACTCTTTCCTGTGTCTGCTTTGTTCTTTTCTTTCTGTTATATGACTTCTCATCATTAATCACTCTTTGGCGTTCCACCACTTTGCGACTGATCGCACGCCCTGCCTGCTTTTGGGCTCTCAGTCAGTGAAAACTCTCAAGTGGAGAAACTGGAGGACCTTCACAAACGGAGAAATGTGCTCGCAGCCTACTGCAAACTGATAATACACGGAGTGCTGGAGATGAGCATGGCAGCAGAGGTCTTCATGTACTACATGAAGGTAAAGGTGAACTCCTCAAATGAGTAGTGTGACATTATGGGGAAGAGCACTAATAAGCTTTTGAGTAGCGAGGAGGTTGAGTGCCTCTCTTAGCATAAAGACTGGAATCAGTAGATGCTGAAAAATGTAACGACAAGTCGGGTCAATGCAGCCCACGATGACTTGAATGGCGTGGAAGGTTGTGGCTGTACGGGTTAAAGAGGCGTTTCCAGTTACATCGTAAGTTATGAAGTCTTAACCAAGCTTCGTTCGATCTTTTTTGGTCCATTTGTAAATCTTGGTTATACTATGTTTCAGAAGGGATCTTTATGGTAAATGGTAAATGGACTGGTTCTTATATAGCGCTTTTCTACTCTGTCCGAGCACTCAAAGCGCTTTATACAGCTAATTCATTCACCCAATCACACCCATTCACACAAGCACTTCTAAGCTTAAGTGCGCAGTATCTAACATTCATACACATTCACACTCCGATGGATGCATCATGGGGTTAGTATCTTGCCCAAGGATATTTGGCATGCAGACTGGAGCAACCTGGGATTGAACCACCGACCTTCCGGTTAGCGGCTGATCCGCTCTGCCACCTGAGCTACAGCCACCCCAATCTCTCTTATCACTGGGTAATGTTATGATTCACCAATCATTAGCCAATGAGCATGCAGTTTCACAGTCAGACCCGCCCCCCTCTCATCACAACAAGTTTTAGAACACCAAGATTAACACGATGAAACCCAGTTTGTCTTACACATCTGTAAAAAGTGATTCTTTCTGTTTTGTCCTTTCAAAATAAAGGTTGTTAATATATACACTATTTGATTTTAAACATTCTGATAGTTGCATGAGCTATTATTATTTAGACACACACACACACACACACACACACACACACACACACACACACACACACACACACAGAGTGGTAATATAATTAACAGTTAGATTTTTTTTTGTATAAACAAGCAAAAAAATGAAGTGTATATTTCTTTGTAATATTGATGTGAACATAATATACAGATGTCTTTGAACAAAAATGCAGCAGCTTTAATCCAACACTAGCAAGAAGACAACTTCTTATGTGTTGTGGTGACAAGAAGTAAACATGCGTAAAACAAATCGAGTTTCCGTGTACATATCAGGCAGTGAAGGGCCTTCAGAAACCAGTGGTGAAAACCTAAATATGTTTCATTAAACTCTCTTAAATCATGGTTAATGTTATAATCTTGTGTTATTTAGGTTGCTCGTTCAGCATCCAGTTGGGTTTAAAACTCTCTGAAGGACCTTTTCAGTTTCTTCAGTTAGTTTTGTGTTAAGCCTGTTTCATATTAGCCAAAATAAGCATTTCATTTAATATCACAGGGAATCATCTGCTGACAAAGCTAACTAGCCAGTGGCAGCATTAGGCAATAACTCCCTTGCTTTACCCTCTTGGGCAAATTTGGTTGGAAAATAAAATTGGTGCTAGCCAAAATTTCTAACTTTGGTACATCAAAACAGTGATGATCCACAAACCAATGGGTGGCCTCCATCTTTTATATACAGTCTAGACTTTGTAAGAACATTTTTCTACTAACTTATCCAATAAGTAGTTTAGCACATAACTACAACAAACACAAATCGTTGTGGGTATTGAACTAACATGATATAACATGTTAAACAGAGACTTTTAAGGGTGCTGAACTAACATGACATAACATGTTAAACAGAGACTTTTAAGGGTGCTGCTGGGTGGATTTTATTGCCTTTGAACCGCGCCAAGGCTGTTCCCTCTGTTTTTGTGCTAAGATATTCAACTCAGCCTCAGTTTGTGTTCCTAATGCATTATCAATAAATCCCCAAAATACTATTTTAACCATCTAGCTTCATGTGGTTTTGTGACTTACAAAAGATGAATATGGTTGGGTACTTGAATCAGGACATAAAGGTGCACTTAAAAAACATTTTTATTTATGGAGGGATGTTTGGGTTGCCTTAATCAAATGTAGCGCTTTAATGCTGCTGCTGTTGCTTCACTAAAGATCTTTGGATTAAACGTCAAGTGTCATCGTCTCCTTCTTTGTCCGCAGTATTACAATGACTTTGGAGACATCATCAAGGAGACTGTGTATCGCACCAGGCAGATGGATAAAATAGAGAGTGCTCGCACACTGGTGCTCTGTTTGCAGCAGGTATTGTCACTGAAAAATATAAACTTCAGCTCCAAACTGTCACTAGAAGGCAGCGAGATACTGATGTGCTATCGTGTGCACCTCCCAGCTGTTTGTGCGCCTTAAGCAGGAGCAAGAGAGCGGCGGCAGGCCTCAGCCAGGAGTCCAGACTTTCACCAGCATTAAAGAGCTAGCCAGGCGATTTGCCCTCACCTTTGGGGACCTTGTCAAGTTTCGGGAGTGTGTCGTCCTGATCCACAGGTTGGCACGTGACCTAATTTCTCTATTTGTGTTACTTTTTGCTGATATTTTTCCTTTTCGTTCCTAATGTCTGTGTGTATACATGTTTAGGAACGGCATCGAGTTCGTGTTCCATGACTTTACTCAGACTCCAGACTCATCTACACCACTGTACCTCTCCTACCTGACCATCCTGAGCGAGTTCTCCAGCAAACTGCTCAGACCAGACAAGAAAGCTGTGTGAGTGCTGATAGCAACAAGAAGGAGTTTAAATGGTTTTTAAAGAAAAACAAAAACCTCTGAAGCCTGCTCATGTCTGTGCAGGTTCTCCTACCTTCAAAAACACACTGCTGAGCACATTATTGACCTAAGGGAGGAGTGCTGGCAGCCTCTCATCTACTATCGCGCATCCCTGTTGGCTGTAGCCGAGGGGGAGGACGCCATATCCTATGTAAGCTCTGACAGGAAGGCCAACCTGCCCAATCGCTTGCCCTTCTCCAAACAAAAATGGGAAGGTAGGAGAGCTGAGTTCAGTCAAGCGCAGAGTGATTTCCTCACCATCACCAGCTGCTTCAGGTGTGTATCCTTTTTTATTTTCAGGAAGAAAGTCCCCCTGTCTGTTTAGCCCTGGTGAATCCAAAGTCAGCAAGGTGCGCAAACCGAGCTGCAGCCCAAGGTGAGCCCAAGTGAAGTGTTTTCAAACCAGCTACGAAGCAGGTCTCACATGAATCACTGTAACCTGACCTCTCTCATCAGCCATCAGGAGAAAGCAGCTGATACAGATCCATTTTCTGTCCCTCTGGATCCTCCACCCAAAAGACTGCACGCTGAGGGATCTGTAATCTGTGTCACCAAGGAGCCAGATGATGGTGATGGTACCGTGGAGGTTGAGCTCTGAGTGTGAGGAGGTCGGGAGAATCGGTGCTGCCATCTGCATGACGAGACCTCAACAGATGTTTTACTTATGATGCACCTTGTTACCAGTGTCCTCTGTGTGTGGATAGAAACTGGTGGGTTTTTTTGTACAGTGATCATGCAGGATGTCATGTTTTCAGAAGGATGTGATCAGAAAGGATAAAGGTGGCAATATTCTGCCATGCAAAGACCAAAACCACAACAAATGTGTTTTAATCCACGGCTGAAAATAGTTCCTTAGATTATTACCAACCACTGCTGTTTCAGTAAAGTTTCCCCAACACTGGACTTCCCAGATGTTTAAGTAAACAACTGAGGTTGTCTTACAAAAAAAAAAAAAAAAAAAAAAAAAGATAATCCAATTTGGGATCATTTAAAAAAAGATGGAACATTTTCTGAAACTGTACATGAGACCAGAAGTACAAATTGCTGGTTTTGGCCTTTTATTGGAAAAATAATGACCAACACCAGGATTAATCTGGTGTTATGATTTACAGACCACTTAAATTTGAGGACCATTTGTATCAGTATGTGCATAGATTTTTTTTTTTTTTTAAACATACAACTTCACTGTAAAAATACTTGATTTTTTTAAAAATGACACTAAATACTTTCTCTTTTATTTTTCCTATTGGACACAGGGTCAATTAAGAATTGTAGTTTTTATTTTGATACCTGCTACTTATGTATTTAATATCAATTAATGTAAATTAAAAAAAATATTGCCTTCAAGTTAATAATATATTCTATACTTGAAATAAGTTAACAAGCACTTTGTTACTTTTTGAAACAGCTGTACGTTTATGTATTGTTGTGCACAGAAACATTGGTTAGTCTGGTAAATGGTGCATATAGATAATTTTCAGCTGGCACAGATACACTTACCAGCCACTGTGTTAGCTACATCTTTTTCACCGCACGTTAATTCAAATTTTCAAATCCGCAATTCGGTGTGTGCAGGACCTGGACAAGATAACCTGCTGAAGTTCAAATTGGGTATAAGACTGGGAAGGATTTAAGTGACTTTGAGTGTGGCGTGGTTGTTGGTGCCAGACAGGCTGGTGCCAGTATTAGCTGGTCTCTATGGTTTACAGATGGTCTGAAAAAGATGAAATATCCAGTGAGTCACAGTTCTCTGGGCGAAACTTCCTTGTTGATATCAGAGGTCAGAAGACCGGTATGCAGAAAAGCATCTGTGAACAGCAGCAGAAGACCACTCCTGTCAGCTAAAACTAGCTATGATTTGCACAACCTCCCCCAAACTGGACAACAGATGACTGGAAAAATGTTTCCTTCATATAAAGTACAACACTGAACGTAACAAAAAGCATTTCTTTACATCACGCACCACATTAAACTGCACACTCGGTTTTCTTTAGTCTTCCATTAACCAAGGCTTTATTATTAATTTAAAGAAACACAAAACATTTGAAAATGGTTCCTTTTGTTCTGTCAAAGTAGTCAACTGAAGTACTCTGTGACATAGAAAAAAAGGTCTAAAATACTTGCTCAAATCACATTTACAGCACAGCAAGCACAAAATAAATATTTACATTAATTTATAAATTCATCTCTAATAAATTATAACCCCATCTTGCACACACATTAAAGTCATAACGAATATAGGTCTGTACAACAGATGCTGTGTGTGTGTGTGCCTGTGTGTGTGTCCAGAAGGCTTAACGGTGGCTTGTTTGGCATTTACAGCAACCTCCAACTCCACTGACGAGTTTACAGCAATATAGAAAACACTTTGTTGTGATCACTGGAATGTAAGACTAGCCAATAAGTTCGATATCTGAATCCAATCAGCATGGTTTTTGTCCAAAATACAAAACAAAATGAAAAAAAAAACAAAACAACCAAAACTCCCAGAGCTCCAGTGTGTGATTTTTATGTGACTGATTTCAAAACATTTATGTTTAGATGAAACAAAACTTGCCCCGAACATTATTGATGACCAACCATTACATGCAGAAAACAACTTGTTAATGTGTGGGGAGGGAGCAAAGGTCTAGCGTGTGTCACTCGTGACATCTTGTCTGCCAGGCTGTTTACTGTAAGTGTGAAAATGTAAAACGTCCGGTTCAGTATTGAACTACTGTCTGTACTTTAACGATTTCTTTGTCAAATCTGTGTCAGCATGCACGTTTGTCCACTAACCCAGGTGCATGACTTGTGTTTCTGAGAGTGTAAGGTGCTCAGCAGCTACACTGCAGGATAAAAAAAAAACAAAAAAACAAAACAAAAATCATTCGAAGTCATCGTCATACTCATATTCATCCAAGTCCAGGTTGCAGTGCGGGGTGGGGATCTCAAAGAAGTGTCTCTTTGTCAGACCCAGCTCACTGGAGATGTGCTGCCCTAAAGGGCTCAGCGGATTTTCATACCTAAACAAAAATACACACAGACAAAACACTCCGTGTCATCAGGGAAAAGATACTTTAACACATTTTAAACTGTCACGAAACAGAAGTCAGAAGTAGTCAGACCAGTTTTTCTTTGCTGTCAGGCCTCCTGTTCTTTCATATTTAGCAATGTGGGATAAAATTCACAGGCAAAGTTTAGAACAGTGACAGTGAAACTTTGGAAAGAACATCTGATCAAGCCTCATATTTCCATTCTAAAAACGTCAGAATGCATTCTGACATTGAGTGAGGCCAGTCAGTTTTTCCCTCCACCTGTTCCTTCTTCACAGCTTCTATACTGGCCTCGACCCATAGAAGTCATTCAAAGTCATTCAAGAATAAAACTGAATTTGACCAACATTTACAGAAACGTTGGAGACATGGTTGGGAAATATAACAAGCGAGAAATTTGTATTATTTTTCCTTTGATTTAGTTGTAAAGTTTATCAGTTTATTAGCTTTAGGGGTGAGGGTGATTGGATCTTTATTTAGAGAAACAAGTCTTCCCATCTAATTCTTAGCAAGAAAGTATATTTCCCAAAAATGTCAAAGTACTTTTTCAGTAATTTGGGTAACAGGAGCACAAGGCATGAACAGAGGCGGAAAAAGTTCATTCACTTATTTTAAGAGGAGGAAGGATAAAAACAGAAGCTGTCCGGTTCAAAAACAGACTCCCAGGTCCAGGCAGTGGCCACAATCATGACACCTTGCTGGCTGACATTAAAATTATCTGCCCTATGCTCAGATCAGTGATGGGACAGGTAGACGCTAGGAGTGGGTTTAGGACTAGACTTTCCCAGAGGAAGAAGAGGAGAACAGCTGAACCCTGGTGGCACCCTCCACCCTCCTTACCTGCTCTGGTTAGCAGCCATGCTTTAGAGTTAGTCGGTAGTGTTCCTAAAACCGCCACACAACATAGCTGTCAACAGTCTCATTTATCACAAACTCACTCTCAGGGCGGCATTGAGCCATGACTCCTGAAAACTTAACAACACAGTGCAGTCTCACTCATCTTATGACTTTATCTATGCCATCTGTGAATACTTTACAGCACACTTTCACTCTTCACACAGAAAAATGACTTTACTGATAATAATGATGAATTTTAGATTTACATAGTCAAGCTTAAGGTTATGTGCCTGCTGTCCAAAACAACTTTAAGTAATCAGATATAAGCTTACTAAGAGCCACAGTTCATGTTCCATCTTATGTGAACAGATTACATTAAAGGAACCATCATACAGATGGCATTAATAATACTCAAATAAGGATAAAATAATCAGTAATTGCCTCAAAGGGGAAAAGTTCAAATTAAACTGGAGGCACTACAACTTTCAGCTGTTGTTGTTCAGGCTTGCAAGCAAAATCAATCCCAGTTTTATTCTCATATTTCTGCACCAATGAGAACAAAAAAAAAACATCCAATTGAAAACAAGGAGGCTAAAGCTACCATATTCCAATTTATCATATTGCATCAGCTATTCATCATCAAACTTCAGAGACCTCTGGTGCCGTCCTAAATGTAAAAGCATTTTGAATTTGTAAGAAGAAAAGAACTTTTTTTCTAAGACTACGAGTGGACATGAAAGTGAATCCTTTTTTCTTTTATCTTTGCTTAAGAAAAACTAAATGTTTGAGAAAAACTGAACCTTGGATTGTAACTGCTGCCATTTCTGACAAACCTGTGAGTAACATCACACTTACACATCGTTACACTGGTCATTGGCTGCCTCCTCGGCTACCAGTATGTCGTACTCCTCTGCAGCATATTTCTCCCAGTTTGACAGCTCCTGTCCGTCTGTCTCCACCTCCTTAAAAACACGACAAGTTACATGATCCACTGGCAGGAAAACGAGACACGATGCTGTGTCAAATGTGGTGGCATCCAGTCAGAATTCAATCTTGCTCACCCTTATGACAGAGAATGGGTCCTTTTGCTCGTGGTCCAGGTACTTCTCAATGTTGAAGAGTGTGTCAAAGAAGATATGAGCCATCTTGCACCTCTTAAGATCCCGCAGAGTGATCTTACCTGGACGACAAAAATCAGCTACTTCAAATGGAACATCTATGGTGTGGATATTAGGTAACTTTTATCTGTCTATATGAGGTTTAGCCTAGGAAGTAGTACTGATAACCCAGCTATAACATCTACTAAGTCATTTTACGGTTTGCCTCATCTTGGGGTGGAGGGAAGGATGGGTGTGGTGTTTTGTCCGCAGATCAAAACAGAGTATGGCTTTGGTGACAATATTTCAAACTCTGGCTGCAAATAACGATTTCCCTACCGCTTATTTTGACAATAAATACTTTAAAAGGTAAACTATACTTAATGTTTACTTTCTTGTTTGATTATATTAAATTAAGAAAGAAAAAAATCTTAAAACAAAACTTTAAAAAACAACAACAAACAATTCAGCTCATAAACTTAATTTCACCTAAGTAAGCTGTGCTGCTTGGTGACTTAAACACAGTGAAAGTGATGGAGCGAATTTCTATCACACTGTGGATAACACCAGCAGCTGTCTCTCATCTATCAGTGTCCCCTCAGCTAATGATCAATGACCTGGCTTCAAAATGTGTGTGCACGCATGCCACTGTGATTGTGGACGAGGTGAAAACTACAATGTGAATGCCTGAGTGTGTATTAATGTAAAACAGGTCTGACCTTCGACCTCAGGCTTGACAAGGTCAAGCATTTGGCAGAGGCAGTCCTCAAAGGGCAGCGGCTCAATAGCCATGGCCTCCAGCTTCTGGCACTGCTCCTCATAGAAGTACTCCAGCTCATACATGCTGAGCACTCCGTCCCCATCCAGGTCCATACAGCGGAACCAGTACTCTATGCTAATCAGACATAGATAACGTGAAAGAGGTGACATGAGCACAGATGAAACCTCAAAGCAAAAGGATGATGCAATCAGTGTGGCTGAGTGTCAAGATACCTGGTGTCAGTCTTCTTGTCTTCCTCAGAGATGAGGAACCAGACGAAATCAGCGTAACTCAGCCGCCCCTCCTTATACACTCGTCTGTCCCTGATGGAAAACACACAAAACTAGTATTAAAGCTGGCAGTGGAGACTAGATAAGACTTTCATCTTTTTAAACTTGATTACATTTACCTTGTTACTGTTCCTGAGAATATTCTCTCAATCATCTTCTGTGAAATGGCTGGAAAACAAATACACAAAGGGGTCACTTCCAATCCACTGTGTTTGGAAGAAATATCTCTTTTCCCTTTTAGGCAACAGCTCCTTCAGTTACTATACAACTTTTTCACAACACATGTAATCCATTCTCACAGTCTGTAAATCCAGACTGGCTAGTGCAGTTCTTTTTTAGCTTGACAATGCTATAAATCCTCTGGTCATCATTTCGACTGTACGGTGTTAGAAATTGTTCCAGACATGGCGTCATTGGAATCGAGTATATATGCTGCTCTCTTATTGATCTCGTGTCTCATTTCCCCTGCTTCACTCACAGACCATCAACCAAGAACATATGGTGTGGAGTGTGTGGGGAGGAAGTGTCAAAGACAAATCTTTTTTTCCTGGCTGCGTGTTTGTTTTGTGAGGAGTAAGCCCGGACGGACCAATAACATTTACAAATGCCTTTTTTTGTTCTATGTAGTTTCAGCCTACTGACTGTGCTGCCACTGGCAGCAAGACTTAAGCAAAGTTCATTTGGTTCTGATGAGGCTGAGCACTCCTCTTCTATCTTCTGTATGCATTTTTATAAAATACATGTTGATGGGACATAAAGAAAAAAACTATATTGACCAAACTAATGATTTAAAAAAGGCAGTGGTGTGTTTGTGCACCTTGGTCATTGTGTGCTGCTAAGTCCTTCTGGTCTATGTAGAGGTCGTGATCGGTGTCCAGCTCCCAGAACTTGCAGTAAATAACATAGAAATGTTCGTAGGAGAAGAACTCTGTCAGCTGGTTCACATCCTCTTCTTGCTCCAGCAGCGCCACGTTCTGTCCAGCAGGAAGTAGAAAAATCCCTCATTATGATTATAGGCCAGTTACTATTGAAAATAATTATTTTAACAGTTTATAAAGTCCCATCCCCCCAAAATTGAAGTTAATATGCATTTCCATATTGATGTAATTTCATTATTTTTTTTGAAAAGAGAAAAAAAACATATTAGATGTTAGAGAGTCCAAACACACTGAGAGAAATGGTTATTATACATATCTGTTTAAATTTAAAAAAAAAATGCAGAGTATGTGAATAAATACCTGGAGAAAGTTACTCTTCCTGAGCTCAGAACCTGTTATTTTCCCGTCCATGACCGGTTCACATTGTAAAATACCCTCTGAATCACCTGAAAAACAATGGACAGTCTTATCTTTGAGATAATGCCATTTCTGTGTTTCACTACAAAGTGCAGTGGTGTATAATTGAGGCATACCGTTGTGATGTATCGCGAGTGAAAGTCTGGTGCCTCTTTTAGAAAGGCCAGGCCCGGGTGTGAGTTCACCACATCCTGGGAACATAAAGAACAAACCAGCTCACTTTGATGTTACTCTGCTTGATTTATAAAGCCAAACGAAAACAAAATAAACAAACAACCAAGCGATAAAGATCACCCCGATGACACGCTATGCCTTCTGCACTAACAAAAAGATACGCTCAGTTAAATTCTGCAGTTATTTCCAGACACCAGCTAAATGACAGACAACATCTGTCTTTCTTTACAGGTATACAAAGCACATGACTTTCAAAGAAAGAATGAAAATGAACAAAACTGATTCACACATCAGAAGCTGCCAGCGTTTATAGTTCATAAACAGTGCTATGTAAAGAAATTCTCCTTTTTAGGAAATCAGAATTTTCTTTGATTTACAAATTTTTTTAAATTCTCGTCCAACTTGTTTCGGGATGAGCTTGAGCCCTTTTTAACTGACAACAAAGTGTTAGGAAGGCCAAAAAGAATATGTTTACTGAGTGACCTTCTCTCCTTTCTAATGCCATAAAGTCACAGTGAGGGTGCTGCATTTCAAGTGAACACTGCAGCTATATTCTTGCCGTGAAACTCCCTCATGTCGTTTCTTTGTTCTACTCCCCGTCTTTCTACTGGAGGAAAGAATTGTTGACATAAATGTGAAGGCGGCAATGAAATTAAAAGGCCTTATTTCAGGGCAGCCGTCGTGCCTCTTTGACTCTTACTGTGAGAAATTAAATCATAGAGAAACACATAAATCACAGGGCACAGGAAACAGACGGGGACAGTCAAATCTACTCCACTGCAATCCGCCTTTCATTCATCAAAACAGTCAAAGGCGATTCGCTGAGTGGAACCATACAAATTAAACGGCGTGAGCCACAAGGCATCTCTGGTGGTATGCTAACGGGCGTTCAGCTCAGATCGCCGCTTCTGCCAGCATGAAAATGAATCAGGTGTAGGGTGGGGCGTGTGTGGCACACCAACAGCTTGTCAGCTGGGATGCGAATACAAATAGCCGCCACAGCAGGTCCACATGGTAAGAATTTCCAAACAGTCAATTAAACCTCTCTTTTGAGGACAATAAATGAACCACAAGTCCAGGTTTTAGTGACTATTTTAGTACCATAATGCATTTATAACATGAGCCACATTTTCATCTCTATCAGGGGACTCTTCTCTCATAACACTATATTCCTAGCTTACAGTAAGGTGGCCGAATTAGTCCTCCGCCACATGAAAAAGCACAGTCTCAGCAGGGCAGTCTAAAAACATAAGTCCAGTTTGCACCACCCAAGCCAATGCTATTTTGCCATCCCACACTGCCAACTCCAGCCCTCTCCCTGGGTGTGCTACAGCCAGTACCTGCAGGAATGGAATAAAGTCATCTTGTTCCAGGTAATTACAGCCAGGCTTGGCCAAGAGGTGCACAAATTTAGAAGCGTCATCGTGACAGGTCAGCAGAGTTCTGGAGGAGAAAAGAGAGAACAGATGGTTACAAGGTTACTCCCACTTTGGCTGTTAAGTTGCCTCTGTCTGTTTTATCATTCCTTCAAAAGCATAAGTTTGACAATGTTGTACTAAAAAGTGCTTATGTGAAAGTATAATACATACTGAAATTAGGATTCTGTATCGCTGCCGGGTGATTATAAGCATAGAGTGTTATGGTAGCAACTCAAAAATAATGGGAATGTCTGTTGTGGCCTCTTCTAAGAATGGCTCAGTCATGAGCTAAAGTCAAAGGGCAAGTCTGTCCAGTTCTGTGGAGGCTTAAGATATTAATACAAGAGCATGCCTATTGCACACAACCACTTTCAGTGCAAATCACCAGTATAAAAGCCCCTTGGTATTCCTTTCAGTTTCATGTAGAAAGACACTGAAAGGATGTTTTCATTTATACACTGTATATATACAGAGCGTCTTTCCCCTTGTGGTGTTTATGAGGGCAAAGATTTTTGTTTAGGAATGAAAAGGAAAATGCAATAACAGCAGAGATAATAGCAGTGTATGTATTCCCAGCGAGTGGTCATCATTGTTCAAAGGAGATTGTTTAAGCCATTTGGCTGTGAGTGAATGCACCAGTGGTCTAGTGACAATAAGAGAAGCTATTGTCTTACTTTCTCCACATAGCCACAAACTTGTGAACGGACACGAAGCCCGTCCTGTCGCCTCCAGCTGAGCAGAACAATGGCACTTTCCAGTAGAGGGGACACTCACAGGCCTACGGAGACAAGGTGGCAAAAGAAACGGGATAGTGTGTGATCAGGATTTAGAGAAGATAGAGGGGAAAGATTAAATAGAAATGCAAACTCCACAAAACACACGTGACCATTAATGCAGAAATGAATAGTGAAAAGGCATCAGAATGAGTGTTTCACGGTTTAAAGACTTCCCAGAGGAAACCTAGCTGTCATTGCTCTCTTTACTCAGGTTCCCCTCTGACCATCACCAACCTTCTTCAAGGTCACAGAAATAATATTTTTCCAGGAGGTTTTAAACATCAGCAAACATTCGTACAGTCAGGAGCTAAATGGCACTAATGAAAATAATTTGCTGTGTGGCAGCTCCATGCTACAAATTATGTACTCACCTTGGCAACCTTCCCCATATCCTCAATGGTGGCTCTTTCATTTGGGAATTGGGAAAATATTTTCTCAATTTTGGAAATGAGGCCGTCAATGTTAAGGTTGGCTTGGGGGCGGCCCTGTGGGAAGTAAAACTTGGGAATGCTTTCACTCAGTGCTGTGGTGACTGGCTCCTCCGTCCTCACCTGAGCCTGGGATAAACACAGAGAAACAAGCAGTTAGTGGCTGATGCTAGCAAAGGCTAAGACCACTCAGCTCAAGTATTCCAGCATGAGCTCGAGGCTCGCCTGAACACAAACTCTACACATTGCTGGCATTCATGTAACTATACCTCTCAGCAGCCCAAAGGCCATCAGGGAAGAGTTGTGACTACTCAGCAATCACAATTATTCATGTGACTGACATTTAGCTCCAATACAAATTCACTAAAAGATTTGAAATAATATCTACCAGTGTTTGTAACTTATAATCATTTATTTATGAAACAGTGTCAAAAGGATTTAAGAATTTAGGGCTTTAGACTGGATATAGCAATCTGCAGATAGTAGAAGTCTATAGTCATGATGTGGACAACTTGTGCTACATTAGTCAAATGATTGGTCTAAAGGGTGTTTTGTTTGAAATCTTAATGGAGAATGAGCAGTTTGTACTGAATAATGATTACAGGCTTCCTGTGGCCAACTACAATAGGGTATTATTTTAAATTTAGTCTTGCAATCTTTGTGCACTGTGATTCAGATGTAAACATGGTGACTTAAAACAACAAGTGTGTTTTAATAAGTCATTTTAAAACCGCTCTACTTTTGTTTCCACTTAAGGAAAACACAGAATTTCAAGATTTTATCTTAAACGTTAGGATCCATGTAAAGATAAGTGAAAAAAATAATTGCAAGAATTTAATACAAGCTTCCTAATAAATACATGTAAATGGAGAGGCACACTATCAAACATGGTTCATGGCAGATGTTATGGATGGCTCTCTCAAGTACCCAAGTAAATCACGAGTGACAGTGTTATCACTTAAACGAGTGCTGTTCATTTACGGCCACTATGGTTGTCTTTAGTGGAGGGAAACATAGCTGAGGAACTAAATGAGTTACGGACTGCAATGTTATGAATGTGTGCCTCAAAAGAAGAGCAACAGCTTTTTAAAAACAGAAAAATGAAAGCCTGCCTTTTTTATTTGTTTTTGTTTTAGCTGTGGGTATTTTTCTTCTTTATTATTGACTGTGATCTATTTTATTCTGTTCTACGAAGCACTTTAGAGTTATGTCTTGAAAAAAATGTTATACAAATAAAGTTTATTTGTTTTATTGGCAGGATATTATAGGCAAGAAACAAAACTGAAACAGGATTAAGTCAGGGATATACTCTGTACACAGCAGAGGCTAGTGGCTTGAAATGAATGTATTCACCTTCTATGCTTGTGTTTGTGAAGTTTCCTAAGTGATATAAAAACCTGCCCCTATGTTGGAGCTTGCATACGTCTGTGTCTGTTATTATTACTATGATCCCAGGCAAAAAACATCATTTTTTATTGTCAGACCTTGGTTGCTTGTGCTGTATAATTATTATTTTGTTCATTTATGCTTTGTTTAACCATGAAAACATGTGTTTCCTGACAATGGAAAATAACATATTCTCTATTCTAACAATGGCGACATAATATTATGTCCAAGAATGTCACAGTGAATCCAACTGACCACACCAACAGAGCATAGCTGACATATTAGGAAGATATCAAACTCACTGATAAAAATGACCACAGTGTCACTCACACGGTGCTATGAGCCTTACACATAAAAAGACACAACACGCTCAGTGCCAAATGTGTTGTTATGCTGCACTTATCACTATGCAGACTTTAAAAGACATACAAATTACCTTGTAAAATCATCACTAGGAACTTGAATGACTGTGTAAACATTAGACTACTTTTTATTGTTGCTATTTTATTGCCATTTTATTATTGTTGTAATTTTAATGTTTGTTTGAAACAGGTTTCTCTTGTAAATAAGACAGTGAGTCTCAATGGGACTACCTGTATAAATAAAGGTTACATTAAAAAAACAAAACACCCAGTTAGTAAATACAGCCTGAGCAGACTATACTTTGCTCTCAATCGTCATTCTCAAAGACTATTCAAATGAGTCAACAATGCTCTAACCGAATCATTTTGTGAGGCCTCTAATAACTACATAAACACACCCACGCTTTGCTCAGTTAAGACACCAAAAATAACATCTTGCTGTTTCTTTTGGTCAAACATGTATTCTACCATAAGTTTATTAGACTAAGTCTCCATGTAACATCATGACTGTAACAAGAAAACATTCAACAATAGCTTAGAAAGGCCTTAAATTACAGATCTAAACATAACAGGATGGTAAATCTTTCCTTGCCAGCTTCTACTTGTATGACTGTTAGTACTGTCTGAAAATGTTTTGTTGTACTCTAATAAATGATGAATGCTGCTGATCCTCCGCTCTTGTCCTCTGTGTTGGTGTGAGCCATGGCTATAAAAGGACATAAACATCTCCCGTTGCCCTGCCCCGCACTGTCCCCCCTTTCTCTCACTTCATGCTAACCGCTAGCAAAGCTCTTGAGCACAACTGCTAAGCCACATGACATTTTACATATTCCCCATGATGTGGTCTGAAAGAGGACAGAGAGGCAGCTGTGCATAACATACCACAAAAGATGAAACACCATCCAGTACGCTCAAATTTCCTACATCTCCGTACAAATGAAGAATACCTTCATTAACTCTAAACTCATAAACAAAAAGAAGAACTGATTGCACAACAACATTTCACATGACACAGCTGTGCGTAAAAGCAAAGTTTACAATATGCCCAGAAAAAGACTTAAATACTACTTTGCCTTTATTTGCCTAATCCATTATTGTACTTTAATTAGTAATTGTGCTACAGTGACATCTGAATACCAAGAAAGTAAGCCCATAAATACCAGTCAACATTAATAGACCTGTCCCCTCACTGACAGGCCAGCAAAGCCTGTTTGACACAGCGTACACTCACACAAACACCTGCCTGTCCTTGCTGGAAGGCTCTCAGCCTCTTCTTAAACCGAGAGGGCAGAACAAAGTCACATCCACGTGCCAGCAGAGCCAGCTCCTTCCTCAGGTCAGGGTCCTGACGCAGGGATAGCTCCTTCATCCTCATCCTCGCTCCACACAGGACGAGGAACACATAAACATAAACAACACTCAATCCAGCGTTATCCCCTTGACCATGTAGTCACCACTGTAAGTTAAAAGGCAGTCGTAGCAGTAAAGCTTCTCTGTGCGTATGTCCCTGTGGTTGTCCTCCGTTTGAGTGAGAGCCACTTAATGCATGAGAGCAGCTGCTACTGTGACTCTCTCTCCCATTCCAGATCTGGTCTCACAATTTCAGCTCAGCCTGCTGCTCTGTCCCAGCCTCTACCCAACATGCACACGCACACACACAGACGCAGCAGTGTCAGGGAGCCCTTGCCTCAAAGCTGCTGGGGAGATAAGGAAGAACTGGGTGCATGTGTGTGGGAGTCACCTAGTGTATGTGTGGGATGGGAGGGGGTTCAATGGATCTGCCCTTTCTAGTTTGCATTCCTGAGTCCTCATTGAAGGTTATGTAAAGAGACAGATCTGTTGTTGCAGCTAGCAGTCGCCAGAGTTCAACTGCAGGATGGATCTACATATGACAATGTCACACTGTTCAAGTTAACTGGTTTTCCTTCTGAAGGCTTCCACAAAACAAAAAACTTGGGAAACTGACCCCCTTATTCTTTAAAAGGCATCAGGGTGCTAATGAGAAAATTCAGAATAAACCCCTGAAGTGATGGAATATAATGAAAGCTGCATATTACTTCTACTGTCACTAAATCTGCCTCCAAGCATAGTTCACAAAAAGAGATTGAGCCAGAACAAGCTACTGATGCATGGGTATGTAAAGTAAATAAGAAGGGTATTTATTTAATACTATTTAATGACAGAAAACAAGGGTCCACTCATCAGATCATATCTAGACAGCCATACATTTTCCCATACGTTCTGCATGCCGTCTTCTGGTAGTTTTTGTTTTGCCTTCCCTTCGCAAGCTTAGGCTGCCAGCCATTCCACATCTTATTATAGTTGATGGGCAACAGAGCGAGGCAACGGGACATGCCAAATTCAAAGACTGATGACCGAACCAGTCTGGGCCTATTAAAAGCACCACCAAGCACTGTTTGGGCAATCCAAGAAACTAGATCTGGAAAAACACAAGTGTATCTTTTGTCCTCAAACAAACATCTACTTCCGATTGCTGTTATCCTGAAATGACGGCAATTACGTCAATTCTTCATAAACGCACTGATCTAACAGCTGTAGAGTTGCGTTGACTGCAGAGATTGTAGACAGGCCAAAGCCCAACGCCTAAACACCTTCTCATGCAAGTAGCTAATCAAACAGAAATGTCATAGAAATGTCTGCATCAGAAGACTATGTAAATAAACCTGTATCTGTAAATGTCATTGTCCATAGAAACTAAAAGCACACCCACTGTATTTTTAGATGACAGGACTCCACAGTTTTCCACTGGTTTCTGCTCAGTCCCAGTCTCTGGTGTCTTCCCTACAGGATGCTGCTGCTGCTTGATAAGCTGTTTGTATACATTCATTTCACATCAGCTGCCTTTTGCTGATGCTCATCAATACAAATGAAACGTAGAAAGGAAAGTACAACCAAAAGAAACAAAACAAAAACAAACCCTTGACCAGATTCAAGCTTGAACTCTCATCTACTGTTCAGTCTATTTTTGCATAAGCAAACAAAATGTGAAGTCTGTTCCATAAACAGAGCCATCAGGACACAGCAGGGATAACAATGTGTTGTTCTACACATGCAAAAATAACCCCATGGGTGTGAGAAGTGATGGCGCACAGGTTCTGTATAAAGTTTGTGCTTTTTAATTAACTAGATAAGACGAGCTCCAGCAGGCGCTATAACAAACTAAATCATCTTAGGGCCACTCCAGGAAAGTTGTCTGAACAGCACTTTGAGAGGCAACTATCTTACAGACAAGCTGCTAAACATCCCCAGGCTGATGGGTCACTTAGTAAACAGAAAAGCAGGAAAACTCAAGCTGACCCCATAATGTCTCCAATCTCTAACCTGTGAAATCTGATTTGTACACCACAATATGTTAAGTCATGTTGACTTAACTGAATTACAGATGAGATTATGAAACACGCTGTTCACTGTTAGAGACCTCTGGCAGATCTACACGTTAGCATTTCAAGCACTCAGATGGCAAGATGAAGCTGGATTTTAGATGGGCTTCAGCAGACTCATACTCTACAACTATGATATTCAAGAGACCAAACCCACCAATCCTATCTGACAGTGACATGATTTCTACATCCAATCAGTGGCGACTTAAACCATCACAACCCTTTGGTAGAGCCACAGCTTGTTCACAGAATGAGAACAAAGCCAGTGCTGCAGTGAAATCCAGAAAGCTCTAACTCAAATCCCCACAACTGGGATTTGAGTTAGACCATCTATGATGGGGATTTGGGATACATGTGAATATTTGTCAGACAATCAACTGAGTAACTGATAACACAGTGGTCACAGACAGAACACGATGTGAGTAACAAATGTCATAGCAGTCTAACCTAGATATTTGAATGAAAATCAATGTAACCAATATGAACAAGAAGTAGAGCAAAGGGTTTGTAACAGCAAAGGAAGAAGCTGTAGCTAAGACACAGGCACACCGGTACTTGTATAACAGCACTGCAGTCTGTTTGTTTAAAGATTAGACTGTAAAGGAAGTTTGTAAAGGAGTTTTTTCTTCTATTGGCACCATAAGATATTTAAGCAGGATGACAAAATTTGGATGTACTGTACTTTTTTGACATTAATGGCATAACTAGGTAATAGGAATTAATATGTCAAACAATTACACTTTTTATCAAGATATTCAAATCTCATGAAAGTAGGAGATGCCACCACTGAAGAAATATGCTTTCAATGCATCCTGTAGTTTTACAGAAAGCTCACAGTACTAGTTAAAAACAACATTTGCTATTGTACAACGTTGACGCACAAATAACTGAGACTCCAAAATAATAGCACTTGCGGGAAACACTTTAACACCTGGTGCTCTCTGACAGGTCAGACAACTGATAACGTGACCCCAGACCCCCTGCTTCAAATAGCTTCTATGTTGCTGAGTGCAACCAAGCATGTTATAAAAAGATGTCTTAAGAAATGCACAATATACCAAATGCAGATGTGGAGAACAGAAAAAAAAAGTGAAACCCTCAAATGCAATGTGCTCTCACTTCCCTATATTTCAATAACTCACTGTTTGACCAATTGGACTCCTAACACTGAAGTGATTTTACGTGTTGAGCTACACAGCAGCTCTGAAAGCCAAGCATTCACGGGAGAGCTGATAGTTACTGTACATAGTGTAAATAAAAGACCTGCGACTACATATCCTGACAATGAGCAGCATCTAATGGAAGCAGTTTCAAAGGAAATTACGCAGAAGATGAATGTGCTGCCACACCTCATCTCACTGGCAGAGTTCTGGGTATCCAATGCCAGCACAAGGGAACCAAGGCTATCTATATCAGTGTCTGATGTCAAAGTCAGACCAGCTGTTCCAGGCTGCATCAGTGTGACATAAATCGAATTTTTTAGTAATCCTTTGAAGAATGCATCTGTATGCAGGAATTCATTTTGTTGTCTTAAAATAGAAGTATTGCATTTATTCACCCTCACAATCCCTCTAATATTGAGTGACACAATGTGGCCACATGCCATGACACATCACAGCAGAATATACAAACTGCCCAGCAGTTGCCTTATAACTGATTGATCAGCAGAGAGAGGGCATTAGCGGGCAAATTTCACAGTGGTGTGTGAGAGTGTGTGTGTGTGTGTGTATGCAAATATCCAAAAGTTTAGATTCAACCCTCCAACTGTTCAAATGATTAAGGCTCAAGATAAAGAACAGAAACAAAGAAAGCTCCTGATAGACAGTTAAAGATAATCGATTACTCTAGTTTCAAAGAGTGACTCTACAATCCACACTTCCTCTTGTGGTCAGGCTATTAAATAATCAACTATAGCTATTAAGAATGAGTTTTTACCTCAACCCCAAAATTTATAATAGATAAAACTGATGGATGTTTAATTAGTTAATTTCATTTTATTGTCCTCTATTGAAATATGCTGTTTATCTGTGCCTATAAGGCTGTGTACTAAGTTGTAAGACCATAGTTAAGCATAGTTATTTATTTTATAACATACTACCACTAGTGCTACAACTGGTACTGCTAGTTATGTTTCTAATATATGAACATGTAAGTTGAAACAAACATTAGATCTCATTGTCCTGCTCTGTTATTTCACATGTCTACTTGAAGATCTCCTCATGCACCTCTTTAGCATGTCACTAACATGTAGGAGGTGGGGTCCTGAGGAGCGTATGCCTCCAGCTGTCTCAGGCTGTCTCACTGTCATCACATGCACTAATGTCCACAATCTATCACTACTCTAGGCTTTCACGTTGCACTTCTCATCCTAACAGATTATGAGTCCTTGAGCAGATATACGGGCAGCTAAATATTTTGTGTAGATTTTTTTTTAGGCCATAATCTAAACAATCCAAAGTAGAACACCTTGGACCCAGCAGGGTAAGAAGTACAGCAAACAGACTGCAAGAAGTAACCAGAGCGCCAGGGACAGGCTAGTTTCAGACACTCCCACTTCTCATACCACACTAATTCGTGGGTGAGGCCTGAACATTTGGAAAGTATTTGACTAATAATCACTACATATGCCTACAGACAAGAAGGCTCCACTGTGACTGGTTAGAGTGGACAGCCTCTAAATGTCTTTGATGCTGTAGGTCACTCAGCATCCTCTTGTGGCCAGTGAGAGCAAACAGATCCCAGAACATACAAGTAAGGGAAACTTGACAATTAAATCAGTTTAATACAGAATTTAAAAAAGAATTACAAAAAAACATTGCAAAGACAGATGTTAAGCAAATATAAGTGAAATCCACACTATGTCCATTTAGATGTACCATTAAACTGGACATGTATGCTTTGTATGACAAAGCTTAACTTATGACTAAAACAGAATTGTTTTTAGATTGCAAAAAAGTAACTAGGAGGAGGATAACATTAATGTTTACGAATTTTCACGTGAGATATTTTGATGCTAAAGTAAATTATCAGTGGCAGAAGCCAATGTTTATCTAGAGTGTTGCACTGGTTAAAAGTTGTTTTAGATCTTGTTTAATAAAGTGTGATGAAGAGGGAAGTTTCTTTTTTCTCCCTTGTTCCCATGTTGCAAAAAGGAAAACTAAACAATAACAACAACAAAAAAGGCCCCCAAAACTCTACCACCTTTGGCTAAATTGGCATTTTTAACACTGACCCAGAATTTCAAGCTCAGACATGTCCTTTTTGCAAGTATATTAAATTTGTACGTCATTCATTTAACTCACACTAGCATAGCAGTTCTTATGGTCATTACTGACTGGAAAATCACCAGTTTATGATTTCAGCTAGTTTCATTAATTAGAGTTTAATGAGCCGGTTAAACATTATTTGATTCTAAAATGGTCAGAAATAACAAGAAAACCCATTGTTTTCTATCAAATAAGGTGACACATAGTGACCTCATTTCCTGTTCCACATCATACTCGCTTTGAGGCTGCCTCACCAAAAGGCCCATTATGTGCCAGGAAAACCCTGGTTTAAATGTGCAAATATGGATTTAATTTCAGGTTACTGTATGGATTGCACAATACTAAAGAGATATGCAGATAAACTGCCAGTTAAACATACAAATAAGTGCATTACAACTATAAAGATAAACTTACCAGACTGATAAGCTGTTGTGTAAAAAAATGCCAAGCCAGGATTGCTTTATAGCTGGCTTACCAGAAAGCAAAGAGAGGTTCCCCTTTCGACTTCTAAGTACATGTTTACTATCGATATGCAAAGAGTTTAAAAAATTCAAATCATTGTGCAACACACCCTCAAGTACCTCAAGGTGGTTTCAGGAAGAAAAAGAACAAGGTGGCACACCTTGTTTTTCATACTAGTAAATCAAAAACTCTCTGCAGTGTAATACCTTTAGGATAAAAGAACAAAACAAAAACGGACTAACAGCTGGCACAATGCAGAACTCCTTGTTTAGTGGATTTAGTTTGTGGATTTTTTCCTGTGGCACCTTAAGACCTTTTGGCTAAATTTTTCAACAATTAGTTAAATGCTTACTAAAAAACATGGAAAATATTTTTTGGAGTTATTGTTCGAAATAACAGTTTACCTTCTTTGTGCTGAGAGATCTCCGTAGTACTCTTCCACTTGGTCCAGTCATTCTGGTGTTACTGCTGCTTCGGGAAGGCAGGGTACTGGTAGATGGGGTGCTGAAAGGTGTACTTAAGGGAGCAGGCTTCTTCTCTGCCAGGTTCTTCTGTGATGCCACATTGTTGTTTTCATTGAAGCTTAACGACCTTTTATCTTGAGCGTCCCCAACACTTAATTCAATAGGCTGTCCACTTTTGATTAGATCAAGATAATCTTTGAGTATTGACTGAGTTGTAGGATCACTCAACCAGTTGAGAAATAGCTCGTCTACTTTCATTTTAAGAACCGGCTGGAGAACTTGTGGTGACGGCATTTTGGGCAATGTCGTCTAAAGCTTCCTCTGATGACCGTACCTGCGAAGAAATAAAAGCATCTTTAAACTCACACCACCAATATCTGCCTCCCACACAACGTCCATAGATGACACGAAACTGTCAGAGCAGCGGCGCTGAGTAGGTCACTGAGCAAAAAAAACATGACACGAGCAGTAGCCCTTGCTTTGAGTACAAACCAACACTCACTCATGTTATTGAATTTTAGCGCGAAGCGTCAATGCTTTAGCCCATAGGCGAAAGTGGGAAACCCATATTACTTCAATAATGTTTCGAGCCAATTTTAATCCACCACACGTCAAAAACGGCTGCATAAAGTAAACATTTCAAAAGCTTCCGTCAATTAAACCTATCCTACTATGGAAGAACGGGGACTACAACAGGTTTAGCTACTATAGCTTTAGCAGCTAGCGCCAACTAGCCAATAAATGCACCCACCTTGGCGTGAATGGACAGCAAAGCAAAACACGTTAATATGACTCTACATTTCCTTCATAAGCGATGATACTCAGCGTACGTTCGGCTAACAGTCAAAAATAAAAGCACCATCGTAAATCCGGTGACATTCATTTCTCTGGGAGAAAACACAGCACACAGGAACAACTTTTCAGGCTCTCGTTCCCCTGGTAACCACACAGCGTTATCGCGAGATCGTCCACTCTGTGGCAGCGGTTTCTCCCGCGGAATCAGTAAGCGCTTGAGCTGACGCACACCTGTTAAAATTTAAAAGTGTGGACGTATTTGTCATATAATGGTTCTATTTCCCCCGCTACATAAGCCTATTCTAACACTGTAGTATTCTCAGTTATAAGTAACAACAAAAGTCTTACTGCCAAGTCTGTCTCAGTAAGTATTAGAAGTGTTTTCAAAGAAACTAGGCCGTAGCCCGTCGACTTGGACTTAATAACGTCCAATGATTTCATCTCCTAAGTTTAATAAGTTCATTTTTATGACTGTTAAGTATTATAGTGGTAAAAAATATATAAGCATGTAATATAATACATAGTAAGTTTACAATATATTGTGGATTAGTATAAATTGTATGAGGTTGCTATTATTGCCTTGTGCATCTTGAGACACTAATTTAATACAGGCGTTCATTCAGTCTTTTTCTCATTTAACCTGTACATCTACATTCCCTTTGTATGGTCGGTTTGCATGATGTCCGGCGAGAGCTGTTCATCAGTGCACTACTCATTTCCATGAAACTAGTCCTGTGTGTCCAGTTTAGCATCGTACAAACCTGATTCTGACTCTGTGCATGAATAACAATGATGCATGTGTGTCCAATTTGACTCTGTCTTCTCAAAGCAGCTGGACTGAGCACCTGCTGTATATGGAGCTGGACATACTTATTGATTACTGTGCGGAGGAGTGGCCCCAGACATCATGGCTCCCTCATTGCATCCCCCAGCACAGAAAACAAGCAACACAGGAAAAGGTCAGTTTAGATTATTGATACCATATATGACACCTGCAATAAAAGAAAACACAGTGGAGTATTTTTTTTTTTTTCATCAGAAAGGCATTCTTTATAACAGACCTAAGACCCAGGCATCAACCACTGATTTAATGGTTTGGTTTTTTTGTACTTGAGTCTTGTCTACATTAGTAAAACTGATTTCATGATCACAGGGTCGGTACTAATGGCACACCAATTTCACGTGGAATTCTTCTCATTTACACAAGCACTGCAGCCAAAACTAACATGTTGGTTATTGTTTGTTTCTGTGAATACAATGTTGCTGGGTAATTATGTTTATTATGCAGCCAACAGAACAAATTTTGTCTGGACTAATCTTTCTCTTTTGGCATTGACTGATTATGCCTGTAAACATTTTTTTTTGGCATTTGCGCTGTGTGTAATTATTTGTTTCTAATGACTTTAATTTACTTCACTGGAGCTTTATGAGTTCTGACATGACGGATGTATTTTTGAAGGTGATTTTGAATTTTTAAAAAGTTACTTTTTGATGGAACCCATACCGCAGTGGTATGCTGACAGGCTTTACTGATGTTTCTCTTTCTTTTCGGCATGAAAGACATTGGGGATACCTATCACTCCAAACCTCTATCTCGTTAATAAGAACATTCAAAGTGCCTATAGCTTTGTTTTTAAGAGCGCATTAACGGAGGTTCCGCAGTTGTGAAAAATATCGACTGAATTCCTCTGATTGCTTCCCTTGATAACATGAGTAAATCCAATCTGAAACATCCAAAGTTGTCTGAGGCGCGGCACGTAATGAGAAACCTCTTTGTTCTGTAGAGCAGCGAACCTTACATGTGTTTTAGAGCCCAATCAATATCCGAAATGAGAAGAGAAAAAGTGAAGGTCTTGAAACTTTAGACTTTGCAACTTTTCAAAGTGTAATTATAGTGTACAAATAGGATTTTACCCAAAGCAGTGTGCATGTTGTTTTTTCACGCCTTGAAGGACATTTCAAAGGTTTGGCCGAGTCTGAAACCACAGGGGGACAGCTGGTTAGCGTAGGAAAGTGTTAGTGAGGGGTTTATGTGTGCAGCTCGCCCTTACTGCTGTCAGCTATGCTATATGGGCGCTCTGTGAAGTAGACGATAAGCAATCTGCTCTAATAAGGGGAGTGAATAAAGTTAAAAGTGTTGTGTTGTAGTTATGTGCTGTAGAGAAATAGTTGGACCATACCGTACTCACATGCTAGAAAAGACAATGGGCCATGGTTATTTTAAGGTTTAAGGTTGTTTGACATTGGTAAGTTTAGCTACTACTCTTTTCTCTTCATTTAAAAGATCCAGATTGCAATGTGAGATTTTTTTGTGGCTGAAGTTTCACATAAATTACTTACATAGAAGGAGAGCAGTCTTTAATAAGTAACGTATGGGTAACTTTTGTTGTGTAAAAGTGTAAAAATGGCTTTAAAACATACCGTAGACGGACAACAGTGTCTACAGTGCTTTTACTTACACTCAAAGAAAATCTGATAGTTCTCTCAAGCTGGTTGTTCTTGAACATCTTACAGGATCTGATACCAATCCAAACATCTTCACCTTTGACTCTGGCTTTCATTCAGTAGGGACGTTTACAACGCAAAGTCAAGACAGTGACAAATTTGTGAGCAACGTTGCCACCTTTGTCTCAATTGCTTCTAAGTGATCTTAACCTCTGTTGCACATTTGTTTTAAACCAGCTCATTTGGTACATTTTTGTACAAGGCAGAGATAAGAACAAGGCCCAATCAGACAAACAAATGACTTCTCCATCTGCTTGAAATTTGACAAAATGACCCAAATAGTTTAAACATATTTCCCAGAAGATATGTGGAATAGCAATTTAATATTTTCTTTTCTGTTTTATGACTTTGAATATATAACAACTAAATAAGTACATGATAACAGCGAGTTGAAAAGATTTTGATCGTGAAATGGAAATAATATGCAGTTACTGTTAAGTTACGGTGATATTATTCCCCAATCGTTTTGCAAACACAACAGAAACTAGTAGTGCTTTCTTAAAAATTGTATTTCATTATGTAGTTAAACTATTTGTTCAGCTGTAATTTATGTGTATGTTGTTTTAACTTTTAAAATAACTCACCGTGGCACTGTTCTCCTCCTCAGTGACACACGAGCAGACTTTGCTTCAACATACATTGTCAAATGTGTGCTGCAGAAAACAGCAAACTGTATAAGAAATTATTTTAAGCTTGGAGTAACAGGAGTAAAAGTAAGCAGTAGATGCGTAAAAAGTAATGCTGATACAGACGCTGCTTCTTTTCAGTATCTCAACATTTAGAGCAACATATATGGTTTTATCTTCCCTGGGCATCTCCTTCTTTTATCTGCGCTCCGGAGAAAAAACACAAGTGTACTTGCTTTAGTTAAAAAATATACAATCCTACTGAACCAAGAGCCAGTGTTAGCGCTGGAAAAACACATTTCAACCTCTCTGCCTGTCGATGGGACTTTTAACATTGTAGAAGAGTAGATTTACATTTTTTAATGTTAGAGGTCTTATTAAAAGTCCAAATAATTGTATATATAAATTACATGGTGGACTATAATGAATGTAAATCAATTAGTGTAGGAGTAGTATTGACGTGATTAATCATTAGATTTAAATCAAAACTATTTTTACGAGCAGATTGATGAAACACAGTGCCTGTTGTTGCAACTGTTTAAATGCAGGAACTACTCAGGAACCCACTTAGCTGGAAATATTTTAAGCACAAAGTTTCTATTCTGAAGTGCATTAATATAATCAGAAAGTTGCTCCCATCCTCACTAGCATTTATTAGATTATTTTTAAGAATCTTTATTTATTTTTTTGCTGTTGTTGTTGCACAGCAAGTGATGAAACTCTGGCTGACAGGGGGATTTAAACTCTCAGATTCCTGTGGCATGTAATACAAAACAAGGTACACGAGTTACCACAACAGTCCTGAAATGTCATTTTTATTTGCCTCTGCCCATTGTGCACTGTGTTTGTTTTATTTCCAGACACTGCTGAAATAATTGTTAGCATGAAGCAGAAATTTTACAAGGATGTTTCTATAGTCTAGTGATATTTTTTGAGCAGAAATCGCTTTGATCTTGGTCTTAAACAATCCTCTGTTTGATATGGCTTTCAAATGAACTGTGGTATGAACCTCACGTTCCGCCTCCCAAAATGGCATCGGGTAGTGATGAGCCTTCTCGTAGCGCTTTCATGGCTACACTGTAAACACGCAACGCTGTTTTTATTCCTTAAGAAAATCACAGACACGGAATCAAACTGTCTTCAGTCAACATTTAGATTCCTAATATGCTGTGCGAAATGGAGCCGCGGAGGAGGAGACTTCTTTCATTAGACACTTCACTGAGCCTCTGAAGTTCACTCCTTCCATCTGAGATGACTTTAAAAGAGAAACAATGCATCTGCCTATTGGGGCCTTTGGAGATTTTCTTTCTCATCACATATTAATGAAAGAGGTGCATGTATGGAGTTGCAAAGCTTAAGCAGGAAAACCTGGTTTTGAGCATACCAAAGAGAGTCGACAGATATATAGATATATTTAATGGAGTCGTATATAGTGTGTCTAATCAACTTGGTATGCTATATGTTGTTTCTCAGGTAAAATGATTTGCAAATTTTCTTCAGTCTAGTTCTGCAGATGCTATACAAGGATATAAAATGTTTAACAGTTGCCTGTAGAGGGTGCACTTCACTTGGGATGTGTTAGGGCTGTACTCCTCTCACTTGCTTTCTAAGCAGACACAGATACATACACAAACAATTCACTCAAGTGTAATGATCTTATATGAGGCGCACAGACAGCATGAATCAGAGGTGAGTTCATGCCAGTTATTCTGCTGAATGCACCGTACATCAGTTTCTCACATTGGCCTCCATTTCTCCTTTAATGAGACAGGCCCATCAAGACGGAGCGGGAGCTTTTTGATATCCTCAGAGGGGCATGGTGAGCAGACACATTAATGCTCATAATTCATAGCAAATCAAGGAAGATTTTGTTGGAACAGAGGATCACACCAATTACCAGTTGTTTATTGTTTGCTATTGTTGTGTTTACTGCAGTCTAATCATATTTGGAGGTCGGCCACAGCACTACATCAGCTCCAAGTGGAAAAGCTCTTTTGAAGCCTTTCATTTCGTTGTGCCATATTAGCTGCACTGAGCAGCCCTAGACAACATGCTGCCTTTGCTTTCAAGATAAAAAGAAGCAAGCATTACATCACTTTCTAAATAACTTTACAAATTAAGAAAATTGCAAGTAAATTGGTCACCTAGAAAAAAAAAAGAAAAGAAAACACCAGCCCATTAAGAAAAATGTGTTTCATCTATTAATTTGCTTCAAGATAGTAATCGTTTCAATAATGGCTTGAACATGGGAACGAGAGTTCGTGTTCGATTCTGGGCTGATGTTGTTTGGCCAGACAGAGCTCCGTCTTTTCCCTTCTTGCCCCTCCTATGGAACAAGCAAATTCGTGGCATAAAAGCAAGAAAATCATGGAAATCAGCAAGGCCTTCATTATACCAAGGTCATTACATCTGGCTTTTATCCTCCTCTGTACTTATAGGAGGTAAGAGAATCCTATTCTCCATCACCCAAGGCCTCACCTTTGAACACACACATGCACACATAGGCTTACACCAGAGCCAGCATTTGCTCATGCACGGGCACACACATATACACAGGCAAACACACGTAGGTTTCTCTTTCATTTGGCCTGCTTGAATTTCATCATTCATTTTTACATCACATTAGTGTGGTGTGTTAGTGGTCGACTTGTCTGCGTGTAGAGGGCGGCTGTTACTTCAGGAAAAGACTGAATAATGCACGGGAGAAGGCAGGGAAAGGCTCAAAGGGGGTCTGTAACAGAAGAGATGATTGCCTCCTTATACTATACATATATATGGCACAGTTAGGGTGCACACAAAGTGAGGTAAATAGATCAGTGTCTTGAATCTTGCTTCACGGTAAACTAGAATGTAGGTGGGCTGTTTTTGGGCCATGCAGTAGAGTAAGAGTGCTTAGTTGACTTTTTTAAATGATAAATCACACTTAAATGTTATGTCCTGTCCCCTTACATCAAAAAAGACCAAGAAGATGGAAAATATAAGCAAGAGTTGAGCCAAGTGGGTGAAATGTGCTGCTGTTTTGTATCATTAAATCACATTAGATTATTCTTGGAAAAATGGCAAGTATTAACAGCAGATTTAGTTTCTCTAAGCAGTCAAGGTTATCATTTCAGATCTTTTCAGAGACATGCGAGTAGAACAATACATTAAGTTACTGTAATTAGGCCATTACTTTCAAAGTAACCCAAACCTACAATCTGGAGGGGAAAAAAACTCTCCACCTTTAAAGTTAATATTTTTAATGGGCATCACAAGACAGTTGAGTCTTACTCAATGCCTCCTTCAGAAAAAGCAATAACTGTGATGTTAAGGGGAAGAAAAGTGTTCTCTTAATGTGCGCCAAAGATGGTCTCTTTTGTCTGCCTCACTGGCTGTGTCTAACTTAAAACTCTCGATTGATCTGATACCACCGAGAACTGGCCTGCATATTAAACCAAAGCTGCGATACATCCCCTCTAAGACGGATGAATTCGGTGCATGTGTGTTTTAGTGGGCTCGTGGCTGCGGTCCAGGTTCGGATTATTACAAAAAAAAAAAAAAAAAGCTGAAAAAAAAAACGTATTCAGCGTTTACTGTTGTCCATTAATAGTCATACACACCATAATATCCCTCAGAAGTCCAGCTCAGCGCCTGCCAACACACATTGGCCTTCGCTTCTGATGCTGACATCATTTAATCTTTAGGAGGAGCTTGAAGTTTCTATCCCAAATCCTTGATCTGGTTCACCTTACAGGACGAGCCTCTTTGTCTCTAATCCAAAATAAACAGACTCATTATTGTATTGTCTCTCGTCCAAGGCACACGGACTTCTTTGCCTGTCTTTAGGTAAAGCAGTCTCTCTACTTTGCTGCCCATCCACATTGAAAATAATTAAAAGAACAAAATGAACACAAATGTTGTGCATGGGAACTGACAAAAAGCCAGGAGATATCCCTTTTCAGAAAAGCATGCGTACTGCCAGCGCATAAACACACACAAGTCCTTTGTAGATGTATTCGGTACAACAGTATGAAAAACAATCCTCTGTTGTCTCACTGTTTTTTTGTGCCTGGGTGTTTTATAAGCATTGAAAAGGATGCACACTTCTCAGATTAGGACTGGCAGAAGTGCTCGGGAAAGCGCGCTGGGAAAAGGATGAACATTAGGCACCTGATCAGACAGGATCAATGAAAAGCAATTAGATGATAAGTCTGCAGGAGCAGGCCTGCGTGCGCATGACTGCAGGGGCCAAGACCTTTACAACAGCCAGAAGAGTGAGCGAATAAACATATCTCCTTCAACCTTTATGCAAGAAGTGAATAAGGCTGAAGGAGTCTGTGACGATCTGTTTAGTGTAGTACAGTATTTATGTGCGTTTGTCTGCTTCTGTCTCCTTGTGCGGCTTATGTGTTTTGCCTAACATCTATTGTCATAATGATGTGTGATTATTAAGGGAGCAGGGATTTCACAGCAGGGGAAAAAAAAGGGGCTGAGCCGACAACAGGTTGGGCCTCCCTTTGTGTCTTTGTTTGAAAGCTCAGCAAATCCATATTCATGCTCCCAGTATGCACACAATAACAATATGCAACACATTTGTTTATAATCTTTGTTTATTTGGGTTGCATACATTAACAAATTCCCATTTCGTGCTGCTGTAATTCAAAGAGGAGGTAAAAGGTAACGGTAAGGAAAGGTTTCTCGCGAAAGAGGTGGACACAGTCTCCAAGAGCTGATGCATTGTTATTTCAGTTCTATCCATGGGAGAGGTTAAGCTCTTGCAGTAGGCTTGCTATTAGGCTAAACCAGGGTGCGCTGTGTTCTGTGTGGGTTGAAAAGACGAGTTCTGACCATTAGCATAGCTCCCGTTCCTGGTTGCAGAGTACAAAAGCGCATAAGAGTTTTTCTTCCAATTTGTGGGTGTAATGATGACACACACAACAAATAACTCTGCGCTTAATCCAGTCTTTGTTAGTTCATTGAAATATTTTTCCCTTTGTCTGCTCTAACTAAAATATCCATCATTTGTGGCCCTTAAAACTAAATGGAGGTGTAAACATAGCGTACAGGATGCAGTAAAGTGCCTTTCCTCCTTACTTGATTCCTGCATGTGCTCATTTCCAACACTAGATGGCTGTCTGTGCTGTGTAATGCCTCTGTGTCAGCACCAGTGCAGCCTCTTCCTGCTGCTTTTTATTGGCCTTAGAAATGCAAGGCTGAGCAAAAGATTTTTGTTAATAATGCTTTGAGACACTCGGGTTATGAAAACACAGGGCTGCACAGACACAGCACCCAACTTAATGTTTTGATGTTTGAATTTGCCAGCCCTTCGGTTTTTTTTATGATGTCACGAGCAATGGATTAAATACACTGTCATCAGAAAAGTCAGTTGCAGATTCGCACACACGGAGGTGAAAGTGCATTTGAGTGCATTTAAAAATAAACTCTATGCGATGTCAATTCTAATATATATTCCACATATTTCGATCTTTTTAATGTGGTTTAGGAAAGACTTCAACTAAGCTGACAGATTTCAAAACAAGTCAGAGGTAATGCTAATGTCAAAAAACCCACCAAACACATAATTTATCATTCCAGTTATCGTATAATTATTCTGACTGCAGTGCCATTTGTGTATGTGCTTTGTTTGCGTTGTTTAAGAGGCTATTTGTAGTTTCATTATGTGCAGTAAATGGGACCACATAGAGCACTTGGTTGTATTGACTTTGAAGATTGCCTTTCTTCCTTCTTCAGAGGCCGTCCGTCTCTTTAGCCTGAAGCTCCCAAACCGCACAGCCGGCCAGTTCATGGTGGCCTTTTATTATGATGTCAGCACTTCGCTTAAAGAGCATTCAATATCTCCAGGACGGCCGTTGGTGGAACATCAATAGAATAACACAGACGAGCAATAGATGGCTATTCCTCATAGCCGGTCAGTTCATTTGCTCATTGATTTATTGGTAGCTGACAGTGTAATGGAATTAAGTAGCAGTGATTATCACAAGCAAACAGGTTATTTGTTTGTTTGTTCTTCCTGCATCTGTTTGCAGAGTTTCAGCACTAGCTGTGCACAGGTGAAAGATTACACACGCACTTACGGACACGTAAATAGATCTACGAAAACACAAAGTTCTACTGAACTATTTGAACAAAATGAGAAAGGTCTCAAAGTGCAATGTATGTTATGTGATTTATTATTAGACAGGGTGAGGAAAGAGAAATGAAAGAGCAGGAAAAACAAAAGCATCCCCAATGGAGGGGAAAGCTATTGGACACAGCCTGATTTTCAGGCTTATTAAAAGATGGTCATCTAGAAAGCAGGCAGGTTGTAAGACAATTGAACCAAAATCACCCACATAAATCAGAGCGTGATTACCTCAGGAGCTGGAGTTATTGGGTGTTAACGTTGCTGTGCACACACTTTAACTTATTAACACTCTTAATAGTGAGGAACAGATTTTAACAGAAGTCCTGCAAAACCCGAATGAGGTGGAACAACAACAGGAAACCAAAAAAGAAGTAATGCATTCAACTGGTGTTGGTCTGTTTCATCTCGACAGTGGCACATTGATGCTGAAGTCAAAATCCTCCAAGATTTGACAAAGTTTGGCAATTATGTGTTGAAAGGTTTCTCTGTTTTTTTGGTAAAGGTGTACAATCATATCTCTCCATCTCCATCTACTACAGCATCCCTGGTTCTGTAATTCATGCAAAATGAAATGAAAACCTTCTTAGCAATATGCAGATTTCTTTATGCAAAACAGCATTACCTATGGTGCGCGGACGGCAGCTAATGCCTTTGATCAGTCTCTCTGACATTCTAACTACTGAGAAGAAAAGAACTTAAAAATTGTAAAGGCTCTTAATTGAAGTGAACATAAAAGAAGATACATGGTGTTAATTGGTATACGCTAAGAATAATCTAGACCTTGGAGACCACTGTCCCTTACCGGCCCCCCTGCCAAAGTGTCAGGATTTACATCTTTAATTCAAGATTTCCCCACATTAATTACCTCGCAGGCAGCGAAATGCGGATTACTTCATTTTAAAGTATAATAAACATCCAAATAGCCCCTCCACCCTCCTCATCCATGAATATAAATTTTGGTTAGTGTGCAAAAGCAGCACTGGGTCTCGTGTTCTTAAAGAGGTTGTGCAGCAAGCATGTGTCTCAGAAAGAATTTGAATTTAGTAAAAACATAATTGAAGTACACATTGTTGGATGAAAACCTTTAATCATAACTGTTCAGAGTTATAACAATAAAGTTAGAATGATGCATATGGAGAATTAAAGATGGAATTATACTTAGAGGTCATTGTGCAGGTGTTACACCAGATTGTTTTGGAAAATGCAGAACATATTTGGCATGGTATCATTTTGGCATAACGACTAATTTGTATGTGTTTCTGTGTGTGTGTGTGTGTGTGTGTGTCTTTTCAGTGAGGTAAAGCAATTTGAACACTGGACTCCAATATGACCTTTGATTATGAGAGGAATAAAGCAGTGCTCATATCCCAGGCCTCTCCGTTTCCTCTCAACATGATGAATGGGACACCCTGAGCTGCAGGACAGAACAACCATTTGAGAATCCAGGGTGACACACACACACACACACACACACACACACACACACAGAAATGCTGACAGACAAATGACACTCTGATGGAAAGTGAAGCACTTTTAAGCCCATAAATGCCACCACCAGCAGCACACACGGACACACACACACACACACACACACACACACACACAGTCTGTACTATTCTAGCCGCTGCACTTATCTCCCTCCCTTTAGCACATTTAACACTATACTGCCCTTGAAAATAACCAGCTAAGTTGTGGCTTTTATCTCGTGAGCAGGTTCATGTATGGATTTATTAGTGGAAAATAAACACATCTACCATGGCTTATTGAAACAGTTTCAAACGCATCCCAACGTGGTTAATATTATGCAGTTTATTAAGCAACAATAAGCAATTTATGTAAACACAGTTCAAACGTGCGCCGCTCCTGTACACCTTAAAATCCTCCTCTTTTTTTGAAGTGGTGTTATTTTGGGGATTCATTGTAATTTATTGGCTCAAAGTGCACAATATAGTGTTAAAACTGATTTGATATGGAAACCTGCAGGGACATATTAATTAAAATAGCAATCTAATTAGCATTCCACTGTGACCTAAAAGTTGAATATTATTAGAGCTGCAACCGTCGGCTGTGATGAAAAGAGCTTACATGACAGTGAAATTGAAATTCAAAGAGCTGGAGATAATGTACACACAGATCAAAAGAACAAACGGTGGGGAGAAAAATAACACACCAAGAAGTTTTACATTTCCTCACAAGGGGGAAAACCAGTGTGTTGTGCACACTCCTGCACCCACTTACACACACATGAAAACACAGTTACACTCAGTATTAGGTAGTTGAGTATAATTTAACCTAAAAATGTAGCACGTAGAAATGTCAGCGCAGTGACAAAGAACTTACACCGGTAATGTAATAGCAGGTAAGTTCACTATTTTTAAAGTTTAGGAGGAAGAGTAATTTGGGCTGACATGAATATTTTTATCTTTAGCTTATAAATTGTCTGTTGATGTTTTAATTCACATCAGTTCATATGAAGACATAATGTTAGAAGGTTGAAAAATGTATCAATAATACCAAGTAACTTTTTAGTTTTCTACTTACTCAAACACTATTTTACAAGTTTTAAAGCCTGTTTATCTGCTGGAGCAGGGAAAAAGTACTCTAATTGCAGGACCTACATTATACTTTGTGATCCGATATTAGGAATGTGTCGATATGCTGGCTGAATATAGCAAAAAAGACAATATAACACATACTGTTATCAGTGGTTGATGTTTGTCTGTTGTGATACATAATTAGTTCTAAATGTTTAAAGATAGCGTGAGGAGCTGAAATGCAATGCAATGAGGCACACACAGGGCATAACAACAAAACGTTCTTATCAGCACTCCTGACTTTCAGAATAGTTGCATAGTTTTGGAAGTATTGGAAGTATTTTAAAGTAAGTGCTTTCTATCTAACAATCATACACGTTCGCACTTGAGGTTTATTTTACTCAAGCATACTTTAGCATGCAGACTGGAGCAGCCAGAGATTCAATGAGAATTAGGTAGCTGACCTGTTCTGCCTCTTGAGCCACAGCCATCTCACCAGGATATGAGTAAAAGACCAGTTATTATAATATTTCTATGAGTAAAGTTAAGAGGAGTGCATTTAAAGCACTTGAAGTAGAAGTAGGACCGCTCATGATGTAAAATGACTTTTTTGTTATGTTATGACATTTCGTACTTTTATTACACAGTGATATTGTTTTTCTTATTATAAAAAAATAATGTAATATTTTTCCCCAGTGGAGTATAATGAGGCATGCAAAATACCTGAAAACTTAAGTATTCTAAATAAACATGCTTGCTTGCTTTACACCACTGCTGTTATCACACTGTCACAATAGTACGTCAGAAAAGGTAAAGAATGTACAGACAAACACTTTTCTATCCTGATCTGTTGAAGTAAATATTGTGTTTTCAAACCGAATAATAATACCAAGAGTTATTGATTATGTCCTTGATTACTGAAATCTTCCTATTTTTTTTTCCTAATGATTTTGTGCTCTTGTTAAATAGAGACTTCAGATAAGACAAAGCTGAAAAATGACACGCAGTAAGAATCGAACCTGAGCAGCAAACCAACTGACTATCTGGACAGCCCTGGTTTTAATATTTTATGATGATTGCTGACTTTAGGTCATAGGTTTCCAGCCTGTTTTCCCCATCTCTTGGCTCCTGTTTGAAATCCAATAAGCAGTTCTTCACAGTCATATTGAAGTATAGATTACCTACAGTACACAGCAGGAGGAAGCAAAGGAGAGGTTTACATTGCTGCGATCATTGACTCTACACTTGGTCTGACAGATTTCATCATTTTACCAAAGCGGTTAACCTGTATTAACTGCCACAGCTTTCCCCAATATACATTAAGCGTAACACAGGTCATGACAATCAAAACAGTCCTCACAGGGGTCAGTGCGCTCCACTCTACTCATTGTTACTTCGGTTTAACCTTGAGGGGTTGTATGCTTTTCCCTGCCTCCCTTTGGGGAGACTTGCATATTTCTGCATAGCCTTGTGCACCAGTTGAGGTGCCTGTTCTCTGGGTAAGGGCCTCTACGCTTCTCCTGCAGCTCTACAAGCGGGTGTGTTAACATGTGTCCCTGCAGTGGGCCGCCGCGCCAGCCAGCAAGTGATAATTATTCATTAGTATTCATTAGTGTGAGGTGCTGGCCGGTGCAGGGCTCATGTTGAATCAGTGTTCTGACGAGGCCTCGGCCCGGCGCGGGTCAGTGAGGAGCCAGTAATTAGGCCCACCAGTCAGGAGGCATTTTCCTAAGCACAACACATGAGCTTGAGAGAGAGGAGATGCAACCACCAGGAGAGAGGCTGCAGGAAGAGAGAGAGTGTGCATTTTATTTTTAAAAGAAAGCCAACCTTGGCCTCCTTGCTTCCCTGCCTGGCTAGTGCCGAGTATCTTAACCTTTCTCCATCACTCACTCCATCTGCGGTAAAAATGCGAGATAACCTTGGCTGTCTGCTTTGTTTGCCTTGTGCGCTTTCTCTTACTTCTCTTTGAAGATTTTTTTTAATCCTTTTTTTTTTAACTTCCCTCAGCTCTCCTCTCCATTTTTTAATTGAAGGATATATAGCTTATATGATTCTGTTTCCTTAAATCTTATATGTTGGTTGCATATGTTTATTTATGGATCTTTGCATGTCAAATGGTTGATAATAGCAGCAGTTATTATCACTTACAGAGATAATTGTGTAACAGTTAACATGACAGAGTGGTCGCCTCCCAGGAATGCTGTTAGTATTGTAAATGGGACCAAGGCCTAACCGAATTCATCTAATTGAAAGATAATTACACTGGCTGCAACAAAGCTGGACCAGATTCATCAAACTGCTTCCTGCCCCCGTGAGCCATTAAGAGGAAGAGATCTACAAGCAAGCACGGGAAGGTTAAAGGCATCCGGGGTGCTCAAAGCTGGCTGTGCCGAAGCTGTCAGTACATATCTGACACAGAAAAAGAGGATTTGACATTGACTGACAGCAATTGAGAAAACAGGGGGTCAAATGTTGAGCTGTTGCGAGACAGGAGAGAGGAAAGGCGCGAACCCCCCAGATCCAAGTCTCTGTGGAGGACAGCAGAAATCCAAGGAGATGATAGCTTATCCTGTCAACACATAATGTCAGTTTCTCTTGAATATAAACAAAGAGCATAAGACACTGACAACCTCTCACTCTGCTTCTCTTTCTGTTTCTTTCTATGTTGTTTTTTTTTCTGCTTGTTCATTCATGTGCAAGCATGGGTACACATGGATGTGGGAAAGGGAGTGCCTCACATAACCTCGCAATATCCTGACATGATTCCAGATTAGATGAATTCCCTAAACTACAAGCGAATGTCACGGCACCCTCGTCTTTCCCAACAAGCCCCCTTCCCTTTACATTTCCTCATTCCTTCCCTTGGTCTCCAGCATGCACATTTTTTCTCCTTTGGATTTATCAGATTGGCATATAGGTGGGTTGACAGCTCTCAAACTGGCACTGCAGAAGGGGGAGATCCCAGAGTGTGAAGGTTAGCTGGGTAAACCTATCCGGGGTCTGCCCAGGAGGAGGAGAGGAGGAGAAGGATGAAGAGGGTGTGTATGAGGGGGGAGGCCATGGGAGAGCTGGAGAAGGGGAGAGGAGAGTGAGGGAGAGAGGCTTGGTAGGGCCCCGCTGAGCACATAAGCTTCCATGCTGAGCGCAAACGTGGCTGGCTGACAGTTGTGCTCAGCCTTCACTGTAATAATGAATAAAAGGAAACTCCCTGCAGATTACACATCTTCCATGTTTTGACATTGACCTTAATACATAATTTAACCACAAAGCCTGAACAGTGTGTAACGAGATAAGAGAGGACCAGAGGATAGAAAAAAGATGCCTGGCCTAAAACATACAGGCCAAAAAAGGCGCCTCAGCCGTAATGGCTCTAATATGAGTCAGTCTGTGAGGACCAGTATTTTTTTTCTAAACAACATGGGAGTATTTGTGGGAGAAGACTGGAAGATTGAAGGCAGCAGGAAAATTATGGATATGTGTGCGTGTGGTGTGTGTGAAAAATACAGTGATTTTCCTGCTTATCGAATTCCCAGTGGGAGGAGAAGGTAGTGCTGCTAAACCTCAATAGAATAGTAATGTGCCAGCCCGGCTGTTGTGTGTGTTTGTGCATCTTCCCACTGTTCATATAGTTCTGTTTAGTGTGTAACTGTTGACTGGCTGAGTGTGATATCTGAAAGAGGTATTTGTCACTCTCATTGTCACTTCTCGGTCTGTGTGTGTGTGTGTGTGTGTGTGTGTGTGTGTGTGTGTGTGTGTGTGTGGGGGGGGGCATCGTGTGTTTGTGTGTTTTCCTCGGGGCGTGTGAGCATTGTGATGTTTGAGTGACTGTTAAGCGCAGTGTTTGCTGAGCCAGCACTCTCTGCCACAGGTTATGTCACTTCAGCTGAGGTCACCATGTCACCGAGACTGTCAGGAAATGCTTTCTTTAGCCAAACTCCCTAAGGAGAAAGCTACCAGACTGTCTCACACATGGCCTTTAGCTGAATGTGTCCTAAGTATTCACATCCTAGATGAGCCACCATTATGTTACCAGCAGCTCGAAAGGCTGCGACATGAAGAGGGACACAGCAGTGATCTCGATGCCATTTATTTACTAAAACACAAACAAAGAGAATAGACTAAGCACAATTACTTAACTGCAGTTTCTGTGTCTAACCATTCATGCCATCATGGATAATTTGTATCCAGTATCATTTAGTACTTAGTGTTATTCATTACACATGGAATCCCATGTGGGATCAATGTTTTTTAAACTTCTTTTACTCTTTTTCTACACTTCCAGCACATGTTCATTTGCTTAGCCCTTTAGTTGTTACTAAAAGGCATGAAAACTCCTTGTTTAGGGTATGAAAAGATTGTGCTTTAGGTTAAAATACAAAGAAAAACATCTTTTAAAGCTTTGATTATTATCTTGCCTGAGTGGCACAGCTCAGTTGGCATGTGTAGTGCAAACACACACTTTGTACCCGCACAAAGTCAAGAAGAAAAAGGTGATTCCTGCCAATGCACACAAAAGAATAGACTGAATTTCAGGCTTTGCCATGAGACTAGGAGCCCCTAATACAGACCTGGCCCACATCCTCATACAGTTTCCTTAGGGTCATAATCAGGGTCAGCACCTTGAATGTAAGGACATAGCGATTGGTCCCAATCCTGGTTTGAAAAATACTTTTTCCTTTTTTTTCTACTTGCATTTGGCACATTCATGTGTGTTTTACTGTTAATGGTAAATGCTGCAGATTGAGAATCATTACTACCACATTAAAGCGATGATTACATCACTACTCACCTGCTAGGTGCTGTTGAACACAGATACAGGTCTTAAATAAGAATTAGGAAGGCTGTACTTGCTCCTTCCTCTCCTACCCTTTCATCCTCTACACTGCTCTCACACCCTTTGTCTTCGGGCTCTACATGGACAGACTGTTCTGTAATTGAAGCAGCACGTCAGAGCCGTCTTCCTGTCTGCATGTAACCCTCTGATTCACACTCTTCTCATTAGTGTCATAATTACCTCGTGTTGAAAAGCAAGGGCCTGAACGAGCTCCTCAATGAGCGCTAAGGTGAGAGTGCGGGCCTGTGGCACTCTTGGTTGGGGGGGTTAAGGCTGACCTCCAGCCCAACAGGGGGCAGTGGTGATGTACTGAACTCAGCCTGCATGATGTCCACAGCTGAGCGCATGAGGTCTTTTTAAGGGCTGCCTGCTGTTTTGCATGGTAACAAGCAGTTGTGAAGGGAAAACTGATTGGGCAATAAATGAAACATGAAAAATTGTTCCCTGGAATAGATAAGTGCTGCTGCTTTTTCATACATTTTCTGTTTCTTCTATCAGCTATCTCTTTATAAAGCCGCCTCCTTCTCTGTGTTATGGGAGTCCAGGAAAATATACACACCTGTCAGTCTGTGCCTAGTCCTTGGACTAGACCTTTGTCTCAGAGCCCTTGGAGTTCTTCAGGGGATTTGCTTGGCTGCGGCCTAACCGGCGCTGAACAGCCCATAAAGTGATCCAGCTGGGGAGGACATCTAGTATGTGTGTTGTAAGTATGCCTGTGTGGACTTGTGCCATCATGGCTCAGTTAGCACACAGTCCCACAGCTATGATTGTGGTGGCAATAGTACTTTGGTGCTTTGCCATCAGGCTTCCCTCCAAGGACTGTGTCAAGACAGTGATGATGCAGGGTGGTGCTCTACTTCTGCAGCAGTAATCTAATGAGCCTGTAAACACACTCATTTGACATCATTAATTGGAGGGAGATCAGAGATCCAAGAGGGTGTGTGTGTGTGTGTGTGTGTGTGTGTGTGTGGTAGCAGTTGGAGGGTTCTCCCATCAGAGAGGGTTCTCCCAGATCAAAGATTTCGAGTGTGAAATCCCTGATTATGCGACAGAGAGACACATTAGAGGCAGTTTTCTGCCAAGCTGAGAGAGCAGCAGTGTTTGGTCAGTGCCAGCACAAGGCCTTGTTTTCAGCAATAGAAAGCACTAAAGCAAGACACTTGAAGCTGCCCTCTGTTTTGTCAATTATACAATGAGTGGATAAATCAAAGTTGGAAGACATGGAGTTTATCTGCGTCCAGTTTATTGATTTTTAACTATTTCAGGAATCGTAAACGTGTGAAACTACATTTTAAACACATGGTGACAAAGCTTCTCGCGGTGCTTTTGAAAAAAGTTTGAATCTTCTTTGTGACTGTCACAGAGTGCGATCCATTAGCTTTAATTGCGCTGCCATACTGGTTCAGTCACATTTGTCAGCTGGATCTAAGCGGGGGGGAAACAGAGGTGCAGCACTAGAGTTGCTTGCTACTAGTCGTCCTCTGCTCCGAGAGCAACCCAGTCCAGTCGTTAATGATCTATCTGTCTACCACCCGCACAATGGCCCACACCGCTGTTCGCTTTCATTTACAGAGTGCCAGTCTCTGAACTCCCCTCATCAGCCCTTTGTTCCTGACTGTTTAATGTTTTTTGGGGAGTTGATTGGTGTAGCTTTGTATGGGATACTTTTGAGCAAGTGGCTTAGCGAGACAGCTAGAGCAGGAATTTTCTAGTTTAATACATTATGAAGATTTCACTTTCTGCCTTTGATTCTGTACTGACAGTTATCCTTCAGTCCTCCTTTAAAGTCCCACTTTCAATCCCTAATGGCTGTCATGTCGCTGCACTCTCTGGACTCTTACTCAAAGTGTCATTGGCATAATGGTCGGCAGCCGTTGGCCTCTTTTGATCATCCATGCTGTGTGCGAGAGCAACTGGAGCTGAAACAGTGAGGTGTATGAGGTGTATGAGGCGTGTGTGTGTGCGCGCGCACTGCTTGCGCCTCTGCTCGGCTGCCACTCCCAGGCAGAGCTCCACCACCGGAAATCTAAAATTCACTTTCAAATAGTTTTCCTCCTGTTCTTGGTGCCTAATAGCCACGCACTGCAAAGTGTGTGTGCATGTGTGTACTCATTAAAGGGATAGCACGGGTTTCTCCTGTATCAGCATCTCAAGCTCAGCCCAGTTTGGCACTCTCTCAATGGTTATGCATACTCCAACAAAGAGATGAAGGGCCGCAAGGGAGTGAGAGAGGCCAGGAGTGAGAGGGAGTGTGTGCGTCTGTGTGTGTATGACGGTGAGCTGAGGCCTTGGACGAAGCCAAGCTCAAGTTCAAACACCCCGGCCTGCGTTCATATGTGTCATGCCAATCCAAGATAAAATCACACTCACCAGGCCAGAAAGAACACATCTAAGCAAGATGATCAGGGCCAGGAAACATCCGGAAGGGTTCTGAGGCTTTCCAGCAGAGACGTGCTTGTAATAGAAGCCAGTGTGCACTTACTGAATGACATTATGTTCAAACATCCTGGGCTGGAACCCTCTGTGCTTGGATCCAAGTAGTGCAACACTTCCAGGATCAGTATCCTCTCATTTTCTGCCTGCTTCACTTACCTGCCCCACAGCAGCTTAGGCCTCAGTCCAGGTGTTAGGCAGGCTCGGCCCAGAGCCCAGGGCACTATTGATGCTCAGACAGTAAGACTAGCCGCAGGGCTTCTGCACATCAGTGTCTGTGGTTTCATGAAACCAGAGCAGGTATTCTGCTTTGATGGACTCACTTTGAATATATTCCTTGAATTTGACAAGAGCATAATTTATTGTATAGATATTAGTGAAGTAAAGTCTCTTCTAGCAATACTATTCCTTTCTTGGATTCTCTGCTGCTGTTTGGTCCTTTGTGGCCTTTTTCCTGAATCTGCTGTTGCTTCCATTGTGTTGTATTATCAAATTTTCTCCCAGTCTTCCTTCAAACCCTAAAAGGCTATTAAATTATACAAAGAAAAGTGCTTCACTGTCTGAAATTTGAACAACAGTTGTTTCTCAGGTGGTAAAGGCTGGTTGTCAACTAAACTCGGGGTTGGCAGTGCGATCCTGGCCCCTCTCATTACAAAGCACCCTTGGGCAGGAGAAAACTCAACCTCAAGTTGTTCCCTATAGTAGGCCAGGATGCACACTCATACTCACAGTCACTCTGGTGTGTGAGTGTGTGTGACTGGGTAATGAGAAACACATTTTGACGCACTTTGTGAACCTAGTTAAAGGTGGTATATAACTCGGTGCACAGAGCGTTAGCGTATGCCGTCACAGTGCCGCATGTAATATTGTGGTTTCTCATCATACGTTGTTTTTTCTGCAAACTTTCCCCAGTAAAAGTCTGCTCTTCTCTGTTAATCGATTTGCCTTTGGACTTATTTAATGCACTTACTCACACACACATACATGTGCAGCCCTGCCCTCCCCTTTATCCACAGAGGGATACAGATCAGAGCACTCGGCCAAGATTGTGTGTGATGTAAAGTTCTGGAGAATAAAAGACGTCTCTTCCAATAACATATTTCCGCCATGTATCGAAAGACGTGTCAATTTCAGTTACACCTGGCGCGGCAGCTGGAAAACAGCGAGTTCTTCACTTCTAAAAGACAATGCCATAACAGTCACTCCCCACCTGAATGACTGATACATTAAACATGCAGAAAGCAGCGGGAGGACACCAGGGAGGGAGCGTTCAAAGATGAAAACAACGCATCCAAAAACAGAAAAAGAGAACTATGTTGCTTGCTACTGTACAATGCAATGCACCTGTCTGGTGATGCTGACTAGCAGGAAGGATTAAGGATTAAGCCTTAGTCTTTCCAGGAAAAAAAGAGTATTTTACTGTACAGACAGTAAAAAGTAAGTGCTAATATACGCATTTTCTTGCTGTATAAATCCCAGAAATTCTGTGTTACATTCCAGCTCCCAGTGTATTTCTCTGTCACTGTATTATTCCAGCTACGTATATATATCTTGTCCCCAGTTCTGGTCTTATCCATGGTCTGAAAGCAATCCCAGAGAGGCAGCTGATCACACAGGGCTTTTGTAATAGCAGCAGAGGACCGTCTCTGTCTTCTAGTTTCATGACAGGACTGTCAGAGAACATGCAAGCTTATAGACCAGACGTACTAAAATCTGCAGCCCTTGCCTTGGTTATGAACTGCTGACACAGCTGCTCTGGCCTGTTGTAGAAAATTAATTCAGGCAAGTGAGAGGACGCCTCAGTCAGTGGGATAGACAGACAGAAGGGGTCCTGTAAGACAACAGTGTGAAGAGGATAAGAGTCTGCAGTCCTCTCTGTTCACTGCTGGACACATTAAGACTCCATTAAGGAAGCCTGACACAGACGGTGATGGCTGCCTCCGTTCTAACTGAGCAAGCAACTTATTAGAGAAAGTGGAACTTCTGCTCTCTGTCTTTTACTCTGGCTCACATAGAAGTCCACATGACAGTATTTAAAGTCAATGAAATGTTTGTTTTGACTTGAGTCATTATTTAGACAAAACAAAAATTTGACACTATTATTTGTGCTATCTAAATTAATGAAGTGTAACTTATTTTCATGAGCATTAACATGGTTTAATTTCTATTTTGTAAAATGGAGTCACCAAGTCGTCATTGTTCAGTCTAAATTTGAGTAGTAAAACAGTGTTACACAAGTATTAAATAAAACTTCATGTCTGTAGCACTGGCTGCAGCCAAATTGAAGTATTTCTTGGAGAAGGTGGCACAGAGCGAACAAAACTCTCTGCATGATGATAAATGAGAGATTCTGTGTGATCCAAGATGATTTCAAGTGGATTGGATAAACATATCTAAACGATGGTAGAACTAGTTAGGGAAACTTTGTCAATTGAGACATAGCTTACGATTTCATACTTGTATATCATTTATCATCATTCCTCTTCTTCTTTCGGCTGCTCTCTTTAGGGGTCACAACAGCACATCACCTGCCTCCATCTTATCTTATCCCCAGGATCCTCCTCTGTCACTCTGCGTGTCCTCCTTCCTGACATCCTGAATCTTCTCTGAGGTCTTTTCCTCATGCCATCCACTGGCCCATATATCCACTATTCCTCCTTTTCACATGTCCAAACCATCTCAGCCTTGCCTCTCTAACTTTGTCTCCAAAATGCTCCTCCTGAGTTGTCTCTTTGATATACTCATTCCCAATCCTGTCCATCCTGGTCACTCCCAGTGACAATCTTACCATTTTCAGCTCTGCCTCCTGTCCTGTTAGTACTACTGTCTCAAAACTGTAATATTGAAAAATATTTCTGTCCCCCATCAGTGGGCTGACTTTAGACACTAGTCTTGGCTATATAGACTAGTATAGTGCATCATATATGACCTCTGCAGCTATAAAAGTTTAGCTATAGTTATAGCAAAACTATAGTTGTGTGTAAATAAATGGTTCCTATTGTTATGACATAATTGACAGACATAATGGAGCCGAACTGCATACCTGCTTGTAGACATCCCCTTAAAATATAATGTGGGCTTAACACAGCACTAATTCTGTGGGAACAGTTAAAGTTAGTGGGAGTAAGAAAGCTATGAAGAGCAGCAGCTTCAACTTTCCACATAAAATCATGGCAGCATAGCTCAGTAGCTTGCACTTTCTGACTGGTTAAATATTGTAGATGCCATCAATTGCTTGCAAGACATAATCATCACTAAAGAGGAGGAAAAAAAGGACAGAAAAACATGTTTGTTTCATTGTTGTTAGGTTATACAAGGCTAGACCAGTCAGCACAACTGAGCAACAAGTCCCTCAGCAGCTGACACACAAAGTCTACCCAGTGGTTTGAATATTCAGTGTTGATACAAACAGGTGACAAGTGAAAGGAAAAAGCATCACAGTTTGGTGGTTGAGAGCACTATCTAACACGTCTGTCCAAGCTCTCCCACAGGTGTTCATGTGAGGGTCTTCATGCTGACTCTGAAAGCCATAGCATATGAGCCATGTTGCTTAATAGTGTGCTGTAGCATTCAGTGACCCTCATATGGATGGGGACATCAATATAGATTTTTCTTCAAAGAATACAGTATAATTTAAGATGACAAATGGACACAAACCATGCCAGCAAAATGACCCCCAACGCTTAAAACACTGGATACTCCCACAGTGTGAGATAAACAGTTTTTACCTATAATTATTAAGACAAATGTTTTATCCCAGTTTGGACAAAAAAAGTGCATAGTTGCATTATTTTAGGTGGTAATTATTATACTAAAAATGAGGAAAATTTCCAATTCCAGTCAGGCTTTCAGACATCTAAAATGAAAAATAAGAGCATCAGCGAGTGGACTGAGTAGCTTCTAACTGCTTGCCAAATCCTTCACATTTACCCTTGATTAATATTACTAATTGTGTCTTTCTGCAAGTATTTTATCTGAAGATGAAACTGTGATTTTATTTAATCAGCTTGCAACTTCTGTTTCTAGCCCTACATTCAGATTGCAGACTTAATCTTTAGTCTTTAGTTAGGCCTTGGGGAATCCTTGTTAATAGATCTTCTTGCTTAGGGCCTCTGGCTTAATCCTTGCCATTTACCACTTCCTGTGCTAGTTTTCTAAATACTCTCAATTAGGTGGCTGGCAGGGCATTTTGTATCACTCTATGTTCTGACCACTCCTCTTTTTTTTGTGCAAAAGGGTTTTGGGGGGGTGACCTTGGCGATTATAGATATAGCCATGATTGGACCTTGGTGATTCATCTTCAGCATCTCTCTGGATATACTGCTAACTTCATAGTGAAATGATAATTAACTCCCAGCATCAATTAGCATTCACCATGTAGAAGGGTAACGAGGAGCCAATTACAAGAAAATATACATAATCAATTATTTATTCATTCTTAATTACAGTGAGTTTTACCCTGTTACAGCAGCGGTAGTTCAATTAATGACCTTCAGCTATCTTCATTTGAAATTGCCATGGAGCAGAGGAATTTACCGAACCCCAGTGTGAAACAAAGCCGGGGAAGCACAAACACACACATGCACGCACACACGACAGACACGCACAAGCTGAAAATGAATAAGAGAAAGCAAGAGGGAGAGAGAGGAGAGAAAGAAAGAGATGTAGTGAGAGAGAAAAGAGAGAGCAGAGGAGGGAAGGGACTGGCACTGTCTGTCAGTCAGATGCCCAGAGTTGCGGTGTGCACGGTGTCACCCACACGACCGAGCCGTCTGTCGAGGCCACCTGCCTCATTATGGGAAATGTATGCATCTGGGGCAGGCTCTGGCTGGCTCATCCTCAGCATGGGCAGGGAAAATGGCACACTGGCAACTATTACTGCATTATGTTAGCAAGCGGTACACACTGCATGCATACATAGTGAACCGGGAGACAGGAAACTAGCAAGCCAAGAGTTTTGCCGAATGGACTGAAAAATTATGGAAATGACTCTGACTCTGTATATGTGCGGATTTGTCACATGACTTCACACTGGGATAAGACTGATATTGTTCTAGGAGTGCTGGTTTATAGCATGTGGCAGTGTGCCACATAAATCTTTTTTTAATATTTGATGAGGAAGAGTTCACAATAACTGCCGTTTTAAATTTGTATGCACAAACTTCTCAAAAGGAGCGTGATGTTAGAGTTAAGTTTGACAGATGACAAAGGAGCTGTTTGTTTTAGATAAGCACAGAAGACAGCATGTCAGTGAGGAGACAGCTGCATGCAGACCCTGTGAAGATGTCCTCATCTCTGGCCACAGGGTCCTACAGAAACCAATAAGCACAAACAGAGCAAGCTGATCACAACAGAAAACTTTCTCCCTGTCCATCCCTGCTCCCCCCTGCGCCCGCCTTCTGCCCATACCTGGCCTGAATACCATTAGACTTAATAGAGCGTGGTGTGAGGGACAGCCAATCATGATGGCGTCCCGTCAGTGACACCGACATGTATCTTGGTGCTCATTATCATCCTTGAACAGCTCCAATTTACATCTGATGCTCTGACTAATTCTGCTCCAGTGTTGTCAAGAGGCATAGGAAGTGGCCTGGCCGTGATGACAGCGCGGCTGTCAGGAGCCCGTGGATGGAGGATTCCTCGGGGCATGATTTAATGCCCATGTCAAGCCCCGCTGTCAGCCTCTCTCTCTCTCCCCGCTCTCTGTGCTCCTTCTCTCCATCCAGCCATTAGGATTCAGCCAGCGGAGAGATGGAGCAATAGAGATGGCGATTGGCCTGCTTAGGATTCACACTCTGGGCAAGAAAATAACACGCCCTGTTTCACAAGTGATTACCCTTTCCTTGTAAACTGCAATTAAGGCTAAAAAAGAAAGGCAGCAAAGAGGTGATGGAGAAACAAAACGCACATGACCGCCAAGCGAAGAGGAAAACCTTGAGCATTTTCCCTTGCTGGTTTTGTAGCTGCTTGTTTGTCTAATTTCCATAGACAACTTTTCACTGGTATTTTGCAGAGTTGTTTTGGTTTCTGTTTGGTTGTATAACACCCACAGATTTTGTGCCCCTCGCTCTCCCTTTTGTAGAGTGATTAGCATATTGCATGTCTCTGCGGATAGTTCCAGTTGCACTATGCAATCCTCTCACTCTCTATATATTTATTTTGGTCAGGATAGAGAAGAACTGTTGTGAAGTCCAGCCCAGCCATCTGAAAAGTTTATTTTGTATGAATTTCTAGAACTCGAGATTTGTTAGGGGGTTGAAAATAACACTGTGCATGCTTTTGCATATGCATGCGTCTGTGTGTTCGAGAATAAGACAGACGCTCTGTGCTTATCTGAAACAATGGTCAAACCTGAGACACCTGACCTTTTTGACCTTTGCTAAAGGTCAGAGGTGAGCAGGCTACAGATGGCTGGAACGGCTAATCAGGACAGAGAGGACCAGGGTGCAGAGATTTTACAGTCCCATGATAGCAACTACGCGTCATACGAGTCTGAAACATCGATCTGCAAAATATTCTTTTTTTTCCCCCTCTCAGTCTGTGTGAAGGTATTCTTGCAATACGTGGCTGCAATATGTTGCCCTCCCTCAGTCTGTTGCCTCTGTAACAAGGCAATGATAGATGACCAGAGATTTTGCTGCCTAATGTGCAGAGAGTGAGGACATATGGCTCAGTTTGCTCTGTCCTTGTGAACGCTCTTTAAACATGAGAACAGCACTGAAAGAAAGGAAGAACACCGCAACCGACTCAAAATAGAGGCCGGCACAGTAGCAGAAATTAACCTGGCCGTTTCCCCTGCTTTAACATTTAATGAACATTAATTAGATTCGGTCTGCCTTGTGCATGTTTTGGCACAGCTTCATATCCTCTTTGGCCACATTAGGCTTCGGTTGGAGCACTGATTGCTGCACTAACAATGCTTTAGCTGTATGGGAAAAAACACATTTGGTTCACAGCATTAGCACTGGAAATCAGTCAAAAACAAGGAATGTTTATGTGTGATTTGGGTGATAGATGACAGGCATTTTTATGAAGTGTTTCTTTGGTATCCTTTAGCTATGGCTCAGCAGTTGGCACACTAAAGGAGGCACAGTGGGGAAGTGGGCTGGATTGGGCCAGTTAGCATTGGCTCTGACTGGTAAGTGTCTGGTCTAAACCTGCATGACTATGTTTTTTATCATGTTTCCACCACAAAACTGTGAGGAACCTTTGTAGATGGTTTTAACAGTCTCTCAAAAAGATGTTTAAAATATCTGATAATGGCACAAACTAGAAGTTATATGTAAGTCTATAAAATCTGATTTCAGTTAAATAACAATTACACCTAAATAAATACATGGAACTACTACTACTATGCAGTCATCCCCCTCAATTAAATAAATATGATCGATTTCTACGACAATTAGCGGTTTGATTGAAGAAAAAGGCAAGTATATAAAATGAGGCTTAAATATAATAAAAAATAAGATGCAATCTTGCTCTGAAATGCTGGGAGTGTGTCCACTAAAGTCACTAATTGACAGCTCTTGCATCAGCCCTAAGCAGGACAGCAGCAGGAAAATATACCTGAATCTATTTTAACTGAGTCACACAGTATAAAGAGGGGGAATCACAATGTGCATTGAGACAGGGAATATTTTTTCCCTTGCAGATGCTTCTGTGGTGTGGACAGTTTACAACTCTTGATGAACTTTGTTAACATAAAATCCCAAAGTTTACAGCAACTCCTCATCAGATTTATGATCCATACTGCCTGGCCTGTGGCGCTGGTTTGTCACTATTTATTTTGAGATCAGGCAATATGAATGATATATATAAGTTGTAAAAATTTTAGTGTTATAAAAATAATTCACAAAAGCTAAATAGATGTTTATAGTCCTGCTAGTTTAAGAGTAAGTTTTATTGATTATTACATCTAGGAGCAGTTAGCTAACAGAGATACATACATACACAACATATTAAAGCTCATTATAGTAAGGTTTTTGCAAGCTAAATTAGCAACTATGCATAAGAACAATTGGTAGCTTGCACATGCATGTAGGCATTGGGATGTGTACTCCAAAGATAACCGTTTGTGATTGCAGGAAAAAGCCCAGTGACATCTTGACCTGTTCACCACTAATAGTGTGGATATGTGAATAAAATTAATAAACCTTTCCTGTTGTAAAAAAAAAATCACTACAGAGAAAGAGTTTGGTAACTTCAGCATTTTATAAATGTGTTTGTTGAAAAAATCAATCCAGCTCTTTTTCAGTTTATAATTTTTAGGAAATTTAGACGTGGAGCTGTTCTGCAAATTACCCATCGCAGGATTGATGGTGTGTAAAGCCCTTATGGACTTTAAGATGTTTCTAGTGCAGTAAACAGGGGGTAGCATGAGAAATGTGTATTTTAGTTACACACACATATAGCTTACCTGATAGTAGCAGGGTGTTTTCCGAGATAGTGGGTGGCTTGTTTTGAGCCAGAAGTATGGCAACCCCTACATTCCAAAATTGTTTGGAGTGTCATTTCCATGCCATTAGAGGATGGGCATGATCAGTGTGTGTTATGCCATGGCTGTCAACATGCTTTGTGAGCCAGGGAAAGGAGTAGGTAATCAGTAATAAGTACTGATTTTTAAGTAACTGGACATGAATAACTTATTTTCTATTATTATACTACAGCATATTTCTCACTAACTCATTCTCTTTCTCTTGACAATATGTTAAAGAGGTAGCAAATTTTAGGGTCAACTTGAAAGAAAGGGAGATGTGAAATCAGAGGTCAGAGGTCATATGTGACATGATCTTTGGATGCAAGCTATAATGTCACATTTAAATCCCCAAATGCCAAACAATATACACATATAACTTGTAAGAATTATAATTTCTAAGGCTTTTTGTCAACTTGACTTTGGGGTTGACTTTGAAGAGTGAATGTGAGCCAAATCTGAACGAATTGTTAGTATGACCTCACTCTATACTAGGGGTGCAACAATACTCGTATCGATATTGAACCGTTCGATACAGTGCTTTCGGTTCGGTACGCATATGTATCAAACAATACAATTTTTTAAAATTTATTTTATCGACTTTTCTTCCGACGATGCTGTCTGTGTTGTGCGCTCAGTGGATCTGCGTTCGACTACTCCACCTAGGCTGCACTGTTGAGTGCAGATCCACTGAGCGCAGTGCAAGCTAGCAAGACAGAAGCTAAGCTCATTGCAACTGCCTTAACGCTACCCGAAACTGAACCTCCCCCACCCTCATTCAGATCTGGCCTTTGGACCTATTTTGGTTTTCATGTGACCCTGATTGTAAGCGCGTCATGGACAAAAGTAAAACAATATGTCGGATGTGCCACGCAATGCATCAATTGGTGGGAACTAGTGCGTTAGCGCAGTTAGCTTGTTAACGCGTTGACCCCGTCCAGCCCCACACACGGGGTGATCCACGGTAACTCGTTAACGGAGATTTGCCGCGTTATGGCGTTAATGTCATTTTAACGAGATTAACGCTGACAGCACTAGTGGGAACACAATGAATATGACTGCACATTTACTCCGACATCATCCTAGTGCAAAGACAAGTGGAAGCAGACAAAAACAACAGGCATGCATGCTACAAACTTTACCCGAGTCATTTAGACAGTCGTTAGCACATGATTCTCCTTATGGGGACCTGATATGTTTAATATACTGCTGAGAAAATAGTCCAGAATAAGTGTATAGTACAGCTTTTATTTTGGAAAGAGCCATTTCTCTGTAACAAACTCTCTTTTCCAAAGATGAGTGATTTCTCGATCAGATAGGGTTTTTTTGTTTTGTTTTGTTTTGTTTCAGCAACATTAAATTTAAAAACTGTTAAAATATATATTTATAATTTTAATAAATGACAAATTAAAAAGGCATGAACATTTTTTGTATCGAAAAAATATCAAACCGTGACACCAAAGTATCGAACCCAACCGTGAATTTCGTGTATCGTTGCACCCCTACTCTATACCCCTACAAAGTTTAACCAGAATTCATTCAAAACTTTTCAAACTATTGTTTTTAGAGACAGAAAGGCACAAATTCAGGTAAACTGTACCCAAAACACAAGTTCCTTGGGGAAGGTAAATATAGAGTGTACATAGTTCAACATGCTGTGGTGGAGGAAAAAATGTTCACAAATATTCCAGAACAGATAGTAAAACAAATATATAAATTGATAAACAATGAAGATTCCTCTACTAGAATAAATGATGAAACAATGCTTTAGTCTCGGTGAAGGTGCTTGAATGCACTCTGCATCATTTTCAGCGTTTTGAGGGAGTAATGCAGGTGCACTGACCTTAATTGTTGCATTGACGTTTAAACACACATTCTCCGGTAAAATAAATAAGCACTTGGTGCCGATAGCATATGAGCGAAGAGTTGTTGTGGCAACAAAGAGCCGACTAAACCATGCAGTTATTATTTTCAGTTTGTGGTTAACTTCCTGTCTGAAGATGGAGATTGATGGATACCCAGAGTGCTCCTGTGTGTCTTGAAGGGAACTATTGATCGCTGTTGCCATTGGTTTCAGCCTCCATTTGTTGATCTGCCCATGAAAGCCCAACTGCATGGATCATAGAAATGACCTCAGCTTTTTTTTAATGATGTTTGAGCCTCAGAGAGAAAAAAAACCCCTGCTGCACCCACTACACTAACAGTCAGGCCAACCGCTCTGCTGTTTCTCTCCAGATGGGCATGTTATGTTTGTTTTTCTGCGAGCTTTGGTCGACGGTTATTAGCATTGATGCTAAGGAATTGGGAGATGCTTATGCAGATGTATGAGTGCACAACAATTGAAGCAATTTTGCTAATGATGCTCTCTGAATTATGACAGTTCGGCTCTCCGTTCATTTGCTAAATTGTGTTTAGTGTCGTTTTTATTGCAATTTTTATCAGTGCTTTTTTTTCTCCCCTTTAAGAAGAGAAGGGATCATTAGCTCAGGACTATTCAACCATGCACAGAGGAAAAATGCCATCAAAGTTGTCACAGAAAATGTCCTTGTTCTCTAATTTATAAACAAAAAACACAGATTTTCCCTTTCATGTGGCTTCTTGGAGATAATTATGACAAGATGAAAGCAGTTAAATTCCTCCCTCTGTTCTCTGCTCTTCAGATGGTTCCCCCATTGTCAAAAATGGAGATGAGATTTCATGTGGCTGTCATTGCCTGTGTCCCCGTCTCTCTCTGTCTCCCTCTCCTACTCTCTTGTCTCTTTTCCTCCTACTTCCTGTCTCTCTCTCTCCTTTTCTGACAGTCTAGCTGTTTCACTCCTCTTTGTCAGTTTTTATTGAACTCTGATATTTGAATCTGTAACGCTTTCAGAACTGTCAATCAATCAGTCACTATCTGTCTTAGAGGTCGCTGTCCCCTAATGGAAGAGAATGATTAGCTTTTATCAGCTCACTGATTTATATGGTTTAAAGCGCCTGCGCACAATCAAAGGAACAAATAAGTCCTCTTCTTGCACGCATATGTTTCTGGGCATGTGTGCGCAGAAAAACACACACACACACACGCATGCAATGTTGATGGGATGTCTACCGACCCCTCCTTCCTTGCCTGCCTCCCTCGCACACTCTGAGGCGACGAGCTGGTGCACTGCAAGTGTGCCATGCCACGCTGTGGTGTCTACAAGTGCGTACGTGTGTGCCCTCCTGGGAGGTAATTACCAGAATAAATACAGTAGAGGCCGTGGCTGCTAATTTATGCCTGATTGTTAACAGTCAGAGTATTGTTTAACATGCGCACAGAGAGCCCTTGGTGTTTTATTTCATGAACGTGAGCATGTGAGAGGAAAAGGGGACAATTTTGCATCTTTGTTTTATGTTCATCCTCATACTCCTGTCTGAGTCTGTGACCCTGCTAGTTGCAGTGAGCAACCATTCAAGCAGCGTGGTTCATGTTGTCTTAAAATAGAAGTCTGTGCATCTTACATGAGCCCACTGCTTTTTCTTACAGATAACCTTTGGCCATTCGCAAACTAACAAAGCCACGTCCTGCTCTGAGAGATTTCTGTGCATTGATTGTGTTTGCGCTCTTTAGTCTATTTTTGTTAGGTCCAATTTGAGTTTCAGGCCTTGTTAAAGTGAGGACACTGACCAGCCTTTACTTCTTCAAAGACTTGTTTGAGGGTACAGACGTGGTTTTGGTTTTAAGGTTGGATTTAACTTAAGCACGTAGTTTTGATGGTTAAAACCTTGTTTAGACAGACAACAGCACTGCCTGAAACAAACCCAACTAATGAGGCCACTGTGTTGACGCAGCAAGAGTGCTGAAGAAGAGGGCTTCAAGGGTTTAAATTGGATATGACTCAACTATGCAGTGTAGCGTCATCTAGTATGGTATGATAGCCAATCATGATAAACAAAAGTCCACATTCCTTTCTACGTTATGATCAACCCTGGTGAAAAATAGTGATGAAGTGTCAGTGCATTGCAAAATCCTCTTAATCCTCTCTATTGTATTTGTAAAAATATTTCCTCATTTTAGTCCCGCCTTCTTAACAACCATGATATCTCACATTGTTTTGTGAAGCCCCAATTTTAGCATTCTGACCATTAGAATCTTGTTTTTGGAGCTAGAAGAGGCCACATTTGCATGAATGCATTGATCAGTGATATCAGCTAAAGCCCTCCATAAACTGCAGGGGTGCATCAGACAACCAGATACTTGCTACTTAGTGACTTATCAATAAAATGGTAGAATTTAATTCACCAAAAATGGAGCACAGAGTTTTTGGATGACCTATTAGGAACTGTACAATAATTGCATTAAAATGTTGCCAAATGTCCTCTCAGAGTTTCAGTTCAGAGTCTTGAAAGCAGTGGTGAAGTCCAGCAGAGTAGCAGACATCTACAGTACCGTCTATCAATGCATGCACTTTATCACCTAGGTTAGCACCTACCTGTGACTCAGATTGGGTGCTTTCATAATAATAAAACCTTTTTGTAAACTAGTAAGTTAGGTAAACATTTACCCACAATACAGTCAATACGAATTAACTATATTTTTTGTACAGGTTATAAACTTGCCTTTTAATCTGTAGTATTGAAGAATCTGTGGGCTCTGCATCTCGCTTTTGGACCCAGTCCCCAGTTTGAGGAACTGCAGTTTTTTGCACTTGTGTTAGTTTCACTATACAGCTTCAGAGATCACTGCTCAGTCTGAATGCAGTGGATGTGGTACAGTATGTTTGTATACATGTTGTACAGTGTTTACTAGACATCCATCCGTTCTTTTCTGCATAACCTTGTCAGGGCCACGGGGTGGGGCTGGGGCTTGAGCCTAACCCAGCTACCACAGGGGAAGAGACATACGATTCGCAAAAGACAATGATGCTATTCTATGTTTTTTATCTTTTGTTTGACAGTCTCATGAGATGACCTAAACTAACAATGCATTAGTTCTTTACTCAAACTTTCTCCTTATGCAAGTTCTTTTGTTTATACTGATGATGTAAACTCAAATAAGGTTAAATAAACAAATATGGTTCATGGCTATTTTGAGCCAGCAACTTGTACACATTTGCAGTTTACATATTGTATTAGTATTTATAACAGGAGGCCCTAATTAATTCCAATAATCACCAGTTTTGGACAATAGAAACGTACTTTGTTTGGCCTGTACTCAACGCTCTTAAATAATCCTTTAAGGTTTTCACTTCTTATTTGGACTGCGTAAAAATGTTTAACGTAAATACCTGTTAATGACTGCATGTGAAATATTTTTGTGATTTCCATTAAATCCTTATCCACTCACTGTTCTTCCAGAACGGCCCACAGCCACTCTTTATTGACTTTCTTTCTGTCCCTGAACTGCACAGTTGTTATCAGACCGGCCAGCTGTAGTTGTGCAGTTCAGGAGCTTTTAACGCCTCACAGACACCTCATGAACTTTATGAGCATGACAGGATAAAGAGTTCACAGTGCTGCAGCTGAGAGTGCTGCTAAGACTCAGTGTTGCTCAAATTATCTGTGAAAAGTCACTCGAATGGAAGTTCAGACGCAACCACCCAAATGAGGTTCCAATGAAGTTAACTCTCAGTCCAGAACTTTTAACGATAGCCTGGGTCTATCAAAGATATTGGATATTAATTCATTAATAATAGATACTAATGAGCTTTGAAGTGGTGTACTGTTGGACTTTAGAAGTCCCCAGTGAGTAATGAAGCCTGTGGAAACACCTTTGAGGTGCCGGGGGCCTGGGGGTTTGGCTCGAGGAAACACTACAAGTCTTTGTATTAGAGCTGATTGAGCTGGTCTGTGCCCCAGCTTTGTTACAGCCGACCACTTACGCGCCTCGAATTCTACTTAGGAGACCGCTGATGAATTTGTATAATTGAACGTAAATAATGAATTCCCAAGGAAGAGATTTGGCCCTGTTGTAATTGCCAGAGATCAGAGTCCACAATACCAAACTTCAAAACGCCCGAGCCAGGCGGTCGTAAGAGCCATAACGATGGCTTCGAAGAAAAAAAGAAAGGAGTGATATGAGAAGGGGAGGGGAAGGGGGGCAACAGAGGAGGAGTAACAGAGACACAGACGGAGAAAAGAAGATGAACTAATGAGGAACAAAGACCTAACGAGTTTCGCGAGGAAAATGAAGTGTTTCCAAAGTCGTCTTTAAACTTGGTGAGATGAAACGTGGGAGCGGCAGTTGTTTTTGACAGCTCGGGACGAGACAGGCCACAGCTCAGAGAGAGAGGGGTAATTCCCTATTCCTTTATATTACCCGCTCTCTCCCCCCCCCCCCCCCCCCCCCCCCCCCCCCCCCCCAGCCTCTCTGCTGGGAGCCTGCTCATCCCTCTCTCCACTTCCCTACATTGATTCTTGAATTAGACTGTTTTATTGAATAATTAATAGGCCTTTTCCCATGATTGATGATTTGCATGGCTTGAATATTAGCTTTTCAATCAAACGCAGCTTGTTCTAATGTAACCATATTGAAAACATGTCAGACACTGTTTACCCACTTTGTGCGCGATGTTGTCTTAAGTTCTGGCTGCTGAGGCCCCACAATGCTCAGCGGTGGGGAATAGCCTTGTCAAGCACTCGCTCGGTGCTGATTACAAGGCCCTAGAGTTATGACACTCACGCTGAACATGCATATATATACATACATGCATATACACGCGGCTAAGCATGCTGACATTCAAATTCACTCACACACACACACACGAGAAAAACTCATATAGGCATGCATGTAAATACAGTCATATACACAAATGCACACCTACAAAAACATACACAAAAGTGCATCTTATTGTTTTCTGTCCACTGAAAAGACATCAGTTCCCCAAAAGAGCCCGCCTAATAGTTACAGTAGCACTGTGCTTAGTTTGACTGGCAGCACGGCCAGTCTGGGAATAGATTGTCAGGCATATTGCGTCACATCACAGAGAGAGAACACATCAATGCAGGGAGAGACACATGCATTAAGATTCCCTTTTAATTTGACTGGGATTGAAGTCGAGCGCTAAATTACGCCGTCATCCCCCTGCTCAGGCTCGCCCTCCCCAGCACACCCCACCCAGGCTTGTTTTTTGTTTGTTTCGTTTATTTATTTATTTCCCGCCTTACTTATTCATTCATTCCAAGGGTCCGATTTTCTGAGAGCGTGTCAGCGCGTCACGCGTCGCATGAAAGCGCTTTGCGTGGCGTTGTGTCTGGTGTGTTTAGACGGTTCCAAACATGTGCATGGTTAAATAATTTAGAGGAAAACTGACTAATGACAGGCAGTGATCATGTTGAGACGAAGAGGCCTGGGTGACTGCTGATCAGGGACAGAGCCTGTCTCTTCTCCTTACACTCCCTGCTACTGTGTGTTTGTGTGTGTGAGAGAGTTTTATGTTGTGGATGTGGGAAGGAGATTTGTTTGTGTTGGTGTCTTAGTATTGCAGGGAGCTGAAGAGATTGGAGTTCATTCTGCTATATGTGGAGTGGATGGATGTTTCCCAAGACATTTGTTGAAAATTGATTTTGAGTTCCATTCGTCACTTGTGTTTTGTGTGTGACAGTTCATTCACTGTGCACACAAGGAAGCTCTGAATACGCTAAGTTCCCAAGACATTTCACTGAGAAATGCATATGAACCTGAGATTGAATGCTCTGCATAATTTTGTGTCTGATGAAACAATATTCTCTAGTTGTTTATGACAGAGGTTTATCCTACTCAGTTACACAACCAAATAAATAATTCTTACCACTTTTAATAACAGGGCACATTATCTTTTAATAAAGAAATACTTTACCTACATTTTTGTAAATGACAAACAATAGAAAGGAAAGTTAGTGGTCAAAATCATATCTAGAGCTAAATGTAAAAGATGGAGTTAGCCCCTGGAGTTAGTTTGTGGACTCCTTTTAAAGCTCTTGACCTTTGGCCATCATGTCACCCTCCAGTGCACACCTCCAAGTACTTTTGCAGACTGTAAAAGACAGATGTAGCCACTACGACATCATCTCATTTTTAGCATCTTGTTTTGTTTTTTTCCAAGCCTAGAGGAACGAGTGATAAGTTATTAGCTAATGCTTGCAATCCTTGTAAACACTGTACAGACAGAAACCTGCTAATTAAGTGATGAAGTGCTAACATCACATTCAGAAAACCTGGAGCACTGACTTTTTGGATGGGTTGTGATTGGGCTCCAATTAAAAGAACAGGAAGGTATATTTTAACAATCAAGAGAGGTACAGGCTAGAAGTAGTGAGAGGAGGTCTAGCAGACAGCTCATCATCCACCTGTCATGCATAACTTTAAGACAATTTAAATATTTGTGTTAAAAAATTTTCATGCCCCGTGCACAATTATCACAAGGTGGGGTTGAGGATTAATGCTGGAGACCAAACGTTCGTTTTAGATGCTTGTAAACATAAATATTTCTGTTGTAAAGTCTGACAGTAAGTGTTAGTGAGCTTCCAGCTTGGTAATGTTAACTTTTGTTCTCGTGTTAAGCAAAAGTAAGATGAATAATGCTGCCAATGTTATTAATATCAGGATGTTATATATGCCAACAGCTTTATTTGTCTGCATTTGTAAGGCTAAACACGATAAAGCAATAGCAAGCAAAGAAAATATGTATAAAAAAAGCATTCCTTTAATATGCTATATGCATGTTTTTCTCGCAAAGCAATCAGTGATTCATTTTCAGCTAGCAATAATTGCCATATTTTCACAGAATAATTCAATCTGGTTAAAGAGAAATATGAGTTAGGAGGGAACTGCATTGACATTTATATTTAGTAAGAAGCCAACCATCTAAAGAAAGACAGCCAGCATTAAATGAAAACACGTATAGAACAATAACAACCTCCCCAACCTCAGCTCCTCTCACTATAAAGGCACCTTGAAGAAGAGGGCTGCTCCCTGGGGCTTACCAAGTATCTGATCTATTATGCAAAAAATCATTAGGCTAAATTAAAAAGCTGTTTGAGGGTAACCAGATCCTTTAATGAGGTCAGCGAGCAGAGGAGCGACATTAAAACACAACCCCAGAACAGAAACACAAGACAAGAAGAGAGGGAGGCCATCGATTATCAATCACGTAGGTCATTATCTCACTGATTCTCTCTCTCTTTCAGTCACACACACACACACACACACACACACACGCACAAGCAGAAACACACACTCAATTACGCACATTTCATTCCTCTCACATTCTCCTCCTGTCTTTATTTATCAGACAGGTAAACTTTGCACTGTTTCAGTAATCATCCCTTTAAGCTTCCTTACGACTTCACTGGTCAGTCTGTGACAATAGCAGTAATCAGGACGCGTTCTGCATCTCCTTGTTTTCAGGAGTGTGTATTTGTGCTTGTGTGAGTGTTTAGGTTCATCTGACAGTCTTTGCAGAGTTCCTGGGAAAAGACATCAGTTTATTTGGCATGGTGAATCTCTGTCTATTTAATTAGCAGTGTTGAATCTCAAGCAGGCTGCAGATCTAAAAATACAACCAAAATGATGTTAAAGAGACAAGATACAGTAAAAAGCTGACAATTATGGTAATATGACTCAGTTTTGATAAAGATATACACCAAGATGTGTCCAACCTGCCTCCTGGAGCTACACAGTAGTGGGTGAAATGTGTGTGCATGCGTGCATATGTGTGAAAAGCTGCAAAACAAAAACCCTGCATCTACATTAACTGCATTGATTTAGAAATAACAGATGTGCTCCTGATTATATTTACATCTCATAACCATGAAACAAACACATAATCTGAATCTTAATTGGATGACAGTTCAACACTTTAAAGCTTAAATCTTTTAGCCTGTATCAAACGGGACAGCGGGCCTCATCTATTGATGCAGAGTAAAGGTTAACATGCTGACCTTGTGTAAGTCAAACACTTTAGTATTCCTTCTCGTGCTGCTCCTGGGATTAGTTGCATTGCAAACAAGTCGCTGTATACTATTGTTGTACTTAATGGTAATTAGAGTGATAAACAGTGCTTTTTGAGGAGGCTCTCTAATAAATGCAATGTAAAATATTTGATCTGAATCTAAAAAAAAACCCAGACAGAATGAAACTACACTGATTTATTCTTTCCAGTGTGTCTACTACTGTATCTCGATAAATAGTGAATGTGCAAACATTCATGTTCCCCAGATGATGAACTTTATTAATTTATCTGGTAGCACTAGAATGAGATAAACCCTTTTGCTCTTTAAGTAGATGCTTTCACATCCATTGGATGGTTTGGCATCAGGTTTGGTTCAGATATTTTGATTGAAATAATGGATTCAGTTGCTTGTAACTGAAGTAAAATGTGATAACTGGAGAACGAGGTGACGTAGAAGCTTCAAATTGATACCATCGGTGTACTGACCTTAAAATCTAGGATGAGTTCGAAACCTCGACCTAAAGGTCAAAGGTCAGGGGTTACGTTTTTCTGAAAATCTTTAGAACAAGGCGATGCAATATTTTGAAATTGATGCTATAGGTGTGTCTACCACGAGCCTCGGGGATAGCACTGGCAGTTGGCAGTGTTTTTGAAATTTCAGGGTCTGACCTTTGGTGAATTTGCTGGAAGATTGTGGGATTGTGTTAGCACACAGATGAGAGCTTCAGACGAAACTACCCAAACGTCTGCTTTTATAGTGGTGGCCACACTTTATGATCAACTAATCAAGTGCATTTGATTAGCAGCATCTGGCAGTTACTTACCCTTTGAATTCCTACAGAAGCAGTAAGGGTTGTATTTAAGTGTACTTAGTTTTTCTCGGGACAGCATAGAGACTTGTGTGTGCATATATCTAGTTGCATGTGTGTGTAGATTTGTGGTATTTGGAGGGTTAATTACAACCCAAAATAGCTACCTGCTGATGTATCCGAACAATCACTTTCGCCCTCCCCACCCTTGTGACCCATCCTGTCTGTCCCTTCTCCCCTCTGTCTGACCAGCTGCATACATTCATTTTCTCATCTGGTATCATCTCTCCATCACCTGGCCGTGCTCTGGGGACGGTCTGTATGTGCCACTCTGCGTCAGTCAACTTCTTGACCTCTGGTGAGCTGAGTGAGGAGTCTCAGTCAGGGCCAGTATCAAATGGGACAGTTGGCACGGCTCAGTCAGATGCAATTACACTATGTCTATGTTCAGCGCTGTCATTGCACAAAGAGGGGCCATGGGTGGAGGCGAGTAGTGTGAATAATGGAGAAGCTGGCACTCACCAGAGAGCTTCAGCCTTCAGACATGTAGCAGCTTTGGCCCTGACCGCTCTTCACCTGTGAAAGGGGTTGTGTGTTTTTAGGTAGCTGTTATTATGTTACTCACAGTTTTCTGTCATTGACAACTGTCAGCTGTAGAGGACAGAGACAGAGGAAGCCACGATGACTGAAATACTTAAAAGGACACACAGCATTCATTTCACAGGCTGCAGTGCTTTGAGAGCAACAGTTGTCAGCTGATCTGAGGACAATTATTAGAACACCTGCTCTGTGCTTTTGGTAACATGTGCCCCCCCCCAGGCTCCAGATCACAGACTTGTCTGACCTATATGCTTGAAACACACACACACACACACACACACACACACACACACACGCACCTACCTCCTTCCATCTATACATGTATATATAATGAATGTATGTATACGTGTGTGTTTTTGTTGTTTTGTCTTTTAACTATATTGATGACGCTCTACTTAAACAAATCCTGTCATAGTTTTCCCAGTGACAGGGGGCCATAGGCCAATCAGCCTTTGATTTTGTCCTCACAGTAAAGCTCAACTGACAAATGTGTGATAAGAGAAAGGTATGTGTGTGTCTGTGTGTGTGCGCACAGCTTGCAAAGGTATGATTACTCTGTGTTCTTCCCGTTTGAATGTGATTGAGCACTTCTCTGTGACTGTTAGGTGGAAGGCCTGCAGACTCGTGATTAGAGGGTCACCGACTCAAACCCTGCTCCAGCTGTTACCCTTCAATCCCTGCACAGTCCCAGTCACAAATGGGAACATTTTGATGACATCACCAGTCACAGAGAGGTCAGTGGGAAGCCTACACTGCCCCTTCCCCTTACTTCTCGGATGTTGCTAATGAGGCGAGCCCCAGCTAGCTCTCGCTCTCTTCCTTCTTGCCGTCTGCCGTTCTTCAGCGGTCCTGCACTGTTTCAGAGTTGTCAGTCGATCACTCTGTAGACCAGAGACACCCTGCAGCTCCTGCTGGTGCCGCTTTCTAATGATTCGCATGCAGGAGACTGAAAACTGAGCCTGCAGCTCAGCCAGTGAGCAGGCCGGCCAGTCAGACATCTCCATGCTTTCTTGTCCCTTAGATCTCCTCAACCCTGTGCAGTGGGAGTTAACCTTAACGCAGTGTGAGTTGGATAACTGGCTTGTGTGCTTAAGGATTTATCAGCCAGATCACTCCCACAGCAATGTTAGTTGATACAGGTGAAATTTATTGGCTTATTGTAAGGAATCTCCATGACCTTCTTTATTGTCTTGGGGTGAAACATCTCTTAAGATACGATAATATAGCTTTTATTAGTCCCAGAGTTGGGAAATTCACAGTTGTACAGTAATTAGTCACAAGGGACAGGATACAGTAAAAATAAATTCACTTGTTTGGTATTGAATTAACTCGAGCAATGTTTTGTGAAGGCAGAAGCTTCAGCAGGAATGAACAAAAGCAAAAAGGAAGAAAAAATGTTACCAATATGCAAAATTGGCTGAATTGTTTGTTCCCGACCTGTTTTGTTTTGCTTTAAGTAGAACTTAATGCGTTTATTTATTTATTTTTGGTTAGCCACAATGAGGCTGTTGGGATAGTCATTAGGAATTCATAAACAAAATAATGATTGTACCCTTTTTATCAGATGTTGCTATTTATTGCGAGCAAGCTGCATTTTTTTCATCCCTCTACAGCAGTTCCACGGAGAGTCGGCCGAGCTGCTCTCCCCTCACATCTGCTTGTGTACAGCCTGTGTAGTGAATTCACTTTGCCATGATTGAAGGCAAGGTTTTGAACTCCAGACACAGTTAAAAGACAATACATTCGTGGTTGCATGTGACTTTGAAAACTCAAATCTTTTGCTTTTTCTGAAGGGAACACTGACAAGACAGGGAGCGAGGCTCTTTTTCATGCAGTTTTGTTTTTCTTTTAAACAATCAAAAAAAATGTTGCTCACTTTATTTGCCCCTAATCAGCATGCCGCTGCTTTGGTGGTGGATTGCAGAGGTGTAAACTCTGCTCTTTTCCTCTATGGCTAGGACTTTTGTACTGTGCAGCTTTCGAAACAAGACAAAAAAAGAGAGCACGCTTTGAAAAAAGACCAATGATTATTTTCTCAAACCTGTTTTATTTTATCCGATGCCAAATATTTGTTAAGCATTTTGTTATGCTCTGATGTTGGTAAGCCACCGTGCTTCATGTGCTCGCTACACCTGCAAACTGTATGATATGTTGTATAAATCCCTCGTCACCTAAAAAAATAAAAACAACTTTTAGAGCAGAAGGCGTGGCTGTGGGTGGTGATTGATTTGTAATAGCTGTTAGTCTGTTAATAAAGTGGTGGCCTGCTGAAGTACAGTTTTTCTCATTGCATTGACTTCACATGATGTAACTGATGTAATCAGGATATCAGGATGAGCTCAAAGCAGATGTTGTTTTGGATCTCTCCAAACCTTCACTTTAATGTGACTCATTTGGCAAATCGTATTTTTAATAACCAGCTTCTCCTCCTCCTCTTCCTCTTTCCCAACTCTATGTCAGTGAAAAGCGTTAGAGCAGCTTGTCTTGATAAACAGAGAACTGCACAACGTCTTCAGCAATGGAGCTGGACAGAGGAGTGAAGTCAGAAATTGGAGGTGACCCAGTTGATGTTCAAACCAGGAAAAGTCACGGTGAATGAATGAAACCATTAATCATAATGTTTGGATGCTCTTATATTAGCAGTAACTGATCTGTGGTTAGCATCAACACTAAATTAGTGGGACATTCGGCTGGTTTTTAACCGTTTACAGTCACAAGTCGGGGTTAATTTTGAGCAGGCTGTGCCCACTCTCCAGCAGACACACTCGCACTGAGCAGAGCATGAAGAACATGTGTGAGAGATGATTGGAGAGGGAGAGAATGAAAGAGTGAATGGAGTGAAGGCTTTTTCGCTCCAGAGCTCCAACTGCGCTGCACATTTTTCATTTCCCACCAAGTTGAAAAGATCAGGTAATTGAAAAGGAGACAATCCAGCAGCCAAGGCTCCACAGATGCCAATGAAAAGCTTCAGAGATATTGGAGTATTACACTTTGGGCCCTGTCTTTGTATTTCTTTCACATGGGGCCAGTGGAAAAAAATGGCTTTATAATGACAACACCTGAAAAGTGCTTTCCATCAGGCTCATGCATCATTGTCAGCGCGCGAGATGAAACTGTATTGTTTCTTTTTGGATGGGTGATATCAATGGAGAGACAGCAGGCTGGAGAGAGAGAGAGAGAGAGAGAGAGACAGTAACAGAGATGTAGTGTGGTATCTAAATGCAAAGTACATTGAAATGTAATGCGACTCAGATGTTGAACTTCTCACACACATGCTTTACCAAATCATATAAAACTGGGCAGTTCTAGACTTTTATTACTTTTTGTGCATTTTCTCTGGCCACTGTCTGTTGATTTATGCTGCTGACTTGTTCTTGTGATCCCTTGAAAAGTTGTGTCCTGCAGTGCAGCCCCCCCACCCTGCAGAAATCTACACTTTATTTATTATCAAATAATGAATAACTCATACAACATAAATAAGTCAGCGGTCAGATCTGAATACATGAAAGACTCAACAAAAAGGAATGAGAATAACTCGAAATTTATATGTGAGCTGAATAATAAGATGACCAGACAATCCTTTAATCAGTACATTGTGGGATTTCTCGTGCATCTTGTATTCTGATGTGGTGCAAGGTTAAATGTAAATGTAAACAAATTAAAATGTATTCAGCTGCACGAGGACGTCGGAATACTTAACACGGACGTCGAATAGGAACTCTTCATATTTTGGATGGATCTCATTTTTCCAAACATACTGCCCTCCGTCAAGCCTTCCGAGTGGGATTTGTCTAAGATTAATAGTTTTATGATTTATAGGCTGGCAGTGTGTGAGCAGCGCTGCACCTCCAAACAGCCAGATATACAATTATCCGCTGCTCTTGCCCTATATGAATGCCATTTCCCCGGCATCCCTCCTTAAAAGAGACACGGGCCATTTGTCTCCCTAGCTGCCTCCTAACCCTGGCCAATAATAAGCCATCTGTTGGATCTGAACATGAAAGATTAAAATGATATACAGTATGAAAGCTCTCTATTCAGTTGCTAATGTCCAAGATCCAGGGATGCAGAGGCCAAAGCTGTCATCTCTCTCAGGAAGAGGTAATTATCACTCTTCCTCCGAGGGGCGGCCGCTGCCTCCGCTTCAGTTTCACGCAGGACCCGGCCCCTGTACCGGCTGCCACCGGCCAAACCTCATTTAGTGGGCCAGAACAATGCCCGACCAAATGTCTGGCTAATCCCCACAATCCTTTGTATTCATTGAGGACTGGTCGAATGGGCCCGAGGAGAGGGCCCCGCTGCTCGTGTGTACTTGTGGACGTGTATGTGTCTGCGTGCGTGTGTGTATGTGTTTTGGGGCAGGGGGTCAACTTCAAGCCCAGAGTGCTACAGGCGAGGCGGGTGATTATCTCACTCACTGTCATTAAGTCTTCGTTTGTATGTGTGTGTGCGGGGACGTGGACATGCTGGTGTGTGTGTGTGCTTGCATGGGTTAGAGGCTGTCGCTTGTAAAATATGGGAGATTAGAGTGAGACACATTTGTTGCGCGAGCTTGATCTACATCTGAGAAACGGTCCAAAGCAGAGCAAGTTAAATTGGCTGCGTAGAGGCTGGGCAAAATGTCGAGGTCTGAACCAAAATGTATTGTATTATTTCAGGATTTGATATAAATTTACGTCAAACTGCACATCATGTTAATCCTAAATATACTGAGAAGTAAAAGTGAGATTGGAGCATGCAAATGTTGTAAAATGGTTCTATTGATTTTGTGATTAAGGTACACGATAGATTTTTTTTTTAGATCAGGGGGATTTTAGAATAAAAAAACACTAATTATTAAAACTGTGTAGAGATGTCCCAAAAATTGATTCTGCTCATCTGGACGTGACATTTTCAGTGTGAGAAACGTTTCATCCAAGTGACTTCTTCAGTCTCCGCTGACTGGAGGTTTCCTCAACCTTATAAACAATACATTTTCATAATGATTGAAAATAGCACCGCTGACTAACAAGTGAATCCAGTTTCACGATCATTAATATTCTTCATGAGTACCATTCACTTAGAGTTGGGGAATGCCTGTAATCACAGCATTGATGGTAAAATATGTACCCTTAGGCCCCCTCCTCGATTCAGAAATGGTCTTTTCCTCTTCAAGTAAATGGCCCCCTGACTCCCCGGTCAAATAAGCATTCCTCCCTCTCCAGGAAGTGTACATCCTTAGCATTGAACGAGTGTCCACTAGCCTGTAGGTGTAAATATACTGCAGAGTCCTGGTGTGACGAGTTAGCTCTTCTGTGTTGTGCCATGCGCTTCGCCAGAGGTTGTTTGGCAATCCTCCTGGCACTTAACAGCGTACACTAGTTTACTCTGTTTGCGTGGGGGGACCCGATCCTTGGAGTGCACCAATTTTTTGCCTTAGTGTATTTTGGGGTTTGAAAGCCACGGAGACGTGGTGGTTGGAGAAAATGTGTCTCAACTGTTCTGATACTCCTGACACATAAGGGATCACTAAGGGTTGTACAAAGATGTGTAGAGCAGGTCACCTACTGATTAGAAGGTTAGTGGTTCGATCCCTGACTCCTTCATTCTGCATGTCAAGTATCCTTGGGCACAATACTAACCCCAAGTTGCTCTCCGATGCATCCATCAGAGTATGAATGTAGTTGGGGAGCACTAAGTTTAGAAGAAAGCGATTGGGTGAGTGTTGTATAGAGCGGTTTGAGTACGCCGGGCGAGTAGAAAAACGCTACATAAGAATCAGTCCATTTACTCATGTACTTACTTATTACTTGTTTTTTTAAGTCAGTTCCTTTAATTGATTTTTAGGAGCATGATATTAGACTCATGACTTTAAATCTATTTCACAGCTCAGTTAAATGCTGTTGGTAGATGGTAAGTGGTGCAGTACTTACACAGTACAGTGATTTTCTATTGGAATTTATGCACTCAAAGCACATTTTTACGCAAACCGCACTCAGCTAGTGCTTTATTCTATGCGCTTAAGTAGTTTTTAATTGTCACACACACTCAAAGTCGAAATGCATTTGGGGTTCAGTATTGTGTCCAAGGAAACGCTGACCTTTGGACTGGAGGAGCTGGATAACCAATGCCATCTTCTTAGTCGCAGGTGCCCACAACAATTGGGTTGGGTTGTATAGGCTACTTTATTTATCCACATCAATGGGACACATTGTCCAAAAAAGACATTTTACTGCTGACAACTTAGTAAAAAAGTTCTAGTAAGTAAAATATTTCCATTTTCTGATATATATAAATATCTAACCCTATATGGAACAAGGTGATTTTTATTGCATGAGGTAGTAGAAATCTAAAAAACAATATGTCACAACATAACGTTGGAGGTAAGTAACTGATATTTTGGAGAACTTTATCCAGCACAGTAACCATCTTAAAAGACATGAATCCCGTATAGTGTGGTCCAAACGTTGCAGCTACCTTTTAAACACCATGTTAGAGAATTTGCTGTCTTTCATCGTCATGTTTTTATATTTTCTCTTCTCATCCTCATCTCGCCAGTTATAGTGTGCAGTGCTGTGGAGACTCAGAGTCTGAGCTATGAGCTCTAACAGGAGAATAAATTAATTTCCCCGTAGACCAGGCGTCTGAATTCACATAGTCCCGAGAGCTTATCGAGGACCAGTATAAGAGAAAGAGCTCAGTGTGCAGGTGGGCTGGGTGAGGAGATCCTGCAGTTCTCTCTGTTAGCTGAGCCCAGCTATCCTTTCTTCCCACCAATGTGCAACTCATCTTCTTCTTTCTCCCCCATTAGATCTTCTGACACCACCCCATCCCCCCGCTCATCCTCCTTTTACTTTCAGAGGAAAAAAAAATGCTCCCCTCATTCTCCTTATCGTAATACAAGCCTCAATTATGCATAAACATGTCAATTTGGCCGTTCAAAGAGGAGTGACATGGAATCCAGTGGAGAGAGCTGTCTGGAGATATATTTCAGACAGTGACAATGGGAAGCTTAATGCATGTTTTAGTGACTGTCCTGTCTCTCACACCTTCTTCCCACATGACCCATCCTCACAATCAGATTATTAAAAGCATCTGAGAGAACTTAAATCTAGCCAAGTGAAATGCCACGATCCACTCCCTAATATATTTTTACATTTCCCTGCTGCTGTGGTTGCTGCTGGGCTTCATCATTAGTCGAACTTGAATGAAGCCCCCTTCAGGTCTTTTCTTGACCTCAGATTTCCACCAGACTGTTGAAATCAAAATTATCTGAAGCTCTGGTGAACCTCTCACTGCACAGCATTCAAAGTCGAATTGTTCTGTTGTTGTTTGTGCTACAAAATGTTTGAATCAATATGTTTGTCTCCAGGCTCAATACATTTACATCTTTCCCTGCCTAACGCCTCACTTCTTGCATGTTTAAACTGGATTGTGAAAGAGAAAGAGAGAGAGAGAGAGACCACCCCAGCCTCTGCTGTCTTGTTCTCTTTACCTTCTCCTCTGTATTTTTTTTCTCTTTCATCTGAGTCCAACTGTACCTTCTCAGTGAGACGACATGAGTAAATGGTTCTGTCAGGCCTCCTGAGTGGATTAAAGTGGCCTTCAATTACCTTCATCATTGACCTTATGAAGCTGGTTAACTGCAAAATCCTTAACCCTAAACTCACTCATTGTGCACTCTAATTCAGTCTAACACACGCAGGGTGACAAACACACATTTGTGTTCACAACATTATAAAGGGGATGAAAATGAGTAGGAAAGAACTGTATGGAAAAAATAGGTTAGGGCTAAAATAATTCATTCTGGAAGTTTTCCTTTTTTCCGATTTTGGTCGAGATCAAAGCTTGGTTTCAGGTCTAATTAACCAAACGAATGCAGATCCCAGACCTTCTGGCTGCGGGTAAGGCCTTGGAGGGATCCCTTGCTGAAAATCCACATTAGATTTAAATAATTAATATGACACCTTGAGCTCCGCAGAGAAAGAGGGGCTCCGTGTTGGAGTTTAGAACAATGTCACTGCCAAGTGTAATGCTGTTTGTCTCCATGAAAATGAGCAGCGGAGAAAGCAGCCACTCTATTGTACTGCCCCCTTGGCGGATCAGGGGACTGCTCTCCCCTTTGTCATGCTAACAAGGAGCTTTAAGGGGCCGTTGGTAAAGCAGGCCTGCGGCCTGGGCTCCATTCCTTACTGGGCCCGGCTGAGACAAGCTGGGCCTGGCTCTGGGGACTTGGCGCTGGGGTCATTTTATGGTTTTTAATCCTCTTAATCCCCGTTAGAAGGGGCTTGGTGGAGACAAATCTGCTCCCAGAGGTCCTTAGGATTCAAACGCTGCGCTTGAGCAACTGTATCATTTGATAACAACAATGGTGGAGGAGAGAGAAAGAAAGGGAGAGGGACAGACGGGCAGAGAAAAAGGAAAAAAGATAGAAATCTACATCATGATTGAGAGATATAGATTTTTTATCTTTGCCCTCTGGTTATTAGTTCACCCTGTCAATTGTTACTTTTTGCGCTTTAGTCTTTCGAAGTTTGCGTCAGAGTGAATAAAATGGTAAGGAAGCCATAAACATACACAGATAAACACCGGGTCTGAATTTCATGCTAATGACCCTTATGTTGCCCTGTGGTCCATTAAGAAATGCAGCGTAGTCTTGTTCTCTGCGTGGCCAGCACAGCAGCCCATTTTCAGAGCTCAGAGCCGGGGATAATCCAAAGGGTCCTATTCAAATTAATACACTCCTGTTAACCTCATCTCAGACAAGCTCTCGTCATTATCACTCAATTAAAACTGCATATATGAACAGAGCTGGGCTGGAGAGGCCTCAGTCTGTCTGAGCTTAGTGACCAAATAGTCAGGCCAGGGGGGGCGGCGAGCCACAGTGGGAGCTGAAAACAGTGAGTGATCAGAACAAATGGAGGCTTATTGTACACTAGCTAATCAGAAGGTCAGACACAACGCACCAGCTGGAGATCTGTCAAATAATAAGTACAAATTATAAGGATATTTAGGAAATATTTGACCTAATTTTTAAATGTTGATGTTCTTAAAAGGCAGGTTTCAGATTATAAGTAGAGGCTGTGGTGAGAACTAGGGGGCCACTACTATAAATACTTAATTTCAAACAACACTCGGTCTTCGCTGTCACTTTGAGTTGAAAGAGTATGAGAGAGGATGGTTAGGTTGAGTCACAAATGCCCTTGGCTCACCAAGAAACCCAAACATAGTCTAGAACGTTCCTTTTGTGGAGAATGACATGAGAAAATTTGAGTTTGTGGTCAGCCATTTCTTGACAGCAGAAACCAAAGCACGGAGTGAAGCACAGGAAAAAGAAAAGTACAGAGGGAGAGAAAGTGATTTAAGAATAATTCTGACACTGAGTTTGAGTCTTTAATGTGACAGATTCCTCTCGTATTCCTGCTCCGCTTCATACATATGAATAAGCACGCACTTACAGTATTTGCACCAAACCTCTCTTTTCCTCAACTCCTCCTTTTTGTTTCTCATCTTCAAATTGCTCCCCAGATCCATTCTCTGCTAATGTACCCAGAGTTGGGGTATTGGGATGAGCACCTTCAGTGCTGAACCGGGGTGTGGGAACAGGCTAGCTGTCTGTGTTCTGCATATTGCCTGCAGCCAAAGACTGAGAAGGAGCGAGCAAAACAACAACCACAAGTCTGGCCTGTCTGCAGAATGCCAGGACTGCTTAGTGGTTGGCAGCCTCCAACACACCAGGGGTACACTGCTGTCATTTGCTGGGAAGAAATGCTTGAGATCCCAAATTCCACAGGCAGGGCACATGTTACTTGGAATGAGGAGGGTAAATCAGTGTCTTTGCATACGTAATGTTGGGTTTTGGATTGTCTGCAGGTACTTACTTCATAGTTGAAATCTCTGTGGCCTAACTTGGAGCAGTTTGAAGTATTTACTTGAGAAAATCTGTATATTGTTCTTTTTCGGCTCGACTACACCTGCTGCTCTACGCCCCGGATATCAGGTAGTTTGTTAAAACTAGCATCTGCAGAGCGCTTCACGTGAACTGTTGCCTCCTGCTGAAGGCTTTTTCCCCCTACATTTTGAGAACACACTTGGCATGCATCTTTTACCGCTCTTAGTTTCCCACAACCCTCATCCATCATCAGCATATTAAAATAGGTGTTGTAAGTCAGTACAACACTGACTTTGTGGTTAAGGATATTTGGAGTTGTTTTCCATGTGTTGAGTAACAAAAGTAATGCAATTATTTTTGGCTCATTAATGTAAAGTTAACGTAATCTGAAAAACATCCCCGCCTGTTCCCCTCAGACTCAACTGATTTAAATGGAAGACATTTAAGATTTTAATTTAATGCTGAAATTTTTTATGAAAATGTCTTTTGTCCTGTTTCCCTCCCCTCACACCCAGCCAGTTGTGGCAGATGGCTGCCCTTCATTGAGCCTGGCTTTGCTGGAGGTTTCTCCCTGTTAAAAGGAGTTTTTTCTTCCCACTGTTGCCAAGTGCTTGCTCACAGGGGAGGTTGTCTAATTGTTGGAGTTTTCTCTGTACTATTGTGGGGTCTTTACCTTACAATACAAGCTGTATATTTGGCACTATATAAATTATAAATATTTTACAGGCTCTTGAGGGGTTGGTCAAAATTGTACTTTTTAATTTGCGATGATCTCAGAATCGGTGGATTATCTGAATATGATGAGGAGATGTGGATACTGCATTGAGCACAAGTGTCACAGTGCAGATGTTCCCATTTAAAGTTTTATTAAAGTGAGTACAAGGCACATGCCATCTTGCTCAAAAGAAAATTGCTGGCTGAACAAGCAATAAAGCGGCACATTATGAAGAGTGCGTCCAGTGTTCCTGGGACCATCTGTGATCCAGGCCCGTCTGCATCCTCAGGCTGGGAGGATTTTGGAAAAGTCTGCAGAACCTAAAGTTATTTGATCAGTGTGATTTGTCTAAATAATTTACAGCTTTGTATTTACATCATATCAAGGTACACTTTTCAGTGCCTGTTAATTATAATGAAGTTATTGTGCAAAAAGAAGCTAAAACATTTGCTTTTATTCACAGCATGAATTGGTCATGACATTTCAATATATGGTAAATAAATGTGATCATATATTTTAAATGCATTTAGAGTTTATAGCTCACTACATCTCCAATTGGAAAATTAACTTTAAAGTAGTAGACTTGTTGTCTTTTGACTTTGGACTTTTCAGACCAATTTAAAAAAACTCTGTTTGCTGTGTAGACAGAGCATTTTATGTTGTATGGAAATACAGCAATGTGTTTATATTTTCTGCCATCAAGACGAAACTGCAATATGTCATTGTGTGGTGTGTGTAAATGTGGGGGAGTCCATATGTCTCATTTTTTACAGGGAAAAACAATAATATAATTTATTCAAATATAATTAATTACTAGCATTTTTAGGCATCAATAAATAATTTTTTAAATGATATTTAATCACTCTTGTTAAAGATAAACCAGTGCAACAAGACGGTGCTTGAAATGGCTCAACTCCAATTGCTATTTGCTATAAACTTTGAATTGTTCTGTATATGTTAACATGTTACTGACAAAGACTGCCTAAAAATAGCAAAAGAAGACAAAAACACTCAGCCAATCACCAATATAGCTGTATTACTATATTTTATTTGTTTATTTGTTGTTGCGGCTGGATCAGACTGACCCTGAACCCCCCAGAGTTATGCTGCTGGAGGCTTCCCATGATGCACTGAGGCTTTCTTCTTCGCTTACCTCTTTCCAGTCTCGCTGACTTTTGTTCGAGTCAGTTTATACAGCACTCTGCATTTAATCATCAATTATTATTAATCTCTGGCTCTCTTCCACAGCGTGTCTTTTGTCCTGTCTCCTTCCTGTCACCCCCAATTGAAATGAATTGAATTAAATATGTGTCCATTTGCCCTATTGCAGCCCCTGAACTATGACACACAGTAGCAGGTGTTGCTTTTAGATGGCTCTGTTGAAGTCCCAGTAGGTCTGCAGTGCTTGCTGGATCTTCTCCAGTGTGATAAAACACTATGTTTTTCTTTTTTGGGAAAATTGATAAATTAACTAATCTGGAGTTTAAGAGTTGTGTCGATGTGGTCAAACACTTCTCTGTTCCATTGTGTGCATTAGTTTCTGCTGAATGTACCACAGAACAATAGTCTCACACAGGGAGACAGATTCATGGTGCATGACCCCATGAATTCGGAATAAAATAATGAGCATGCTCCTAATTGCATTCCCGACCTGATACACAACCTTCAGGAAAACTGCTGAAAACTGCACTGTCATAAACTCATCTCTCCAGTAATGGTTCTCCACACGAAACTCAGAGCTGTTTGACACAGAAGTCGAGCTTTGCGATGAGACCGCAGACATTCAAGAGCAAAATGTCATAACGGGACTTCCAGGGAATCATTTGAAAAAAACAACAGCAGTGCTGAAGGCAGCCTGTAAATGCAAGAGTGGTTTTTAATTTAATGACTTTTGGATTGCAGGTCATAAATTACTAAGTTTTTATGTCTCTCTTTTTCCTGTTTCATGTTTTGAATAACAATAGTAATAACAATAAACCATTATTATGAGAGGTATGAGGTTGCAATCTTAAAAGAAGCCCACTAATGAAAGAAATTCCCTGTGTCTACTGAGTTCACAGTGCAAGTTTGACCCTGTTGTCCTTCTCCGCAGTACCAGCCAAAACTAAAAATGCCATTCGGAGCACCAGATTGCATTTTCCATCTGGTGGACTTTCAATGCGACACAGGAAGACATGCTAACAGCTTTTCGTAATTGTGGTTTTATAAAGAACGCCGGTGTCATTTGTTGCACTGCTCTCGCCGCAGACACATTGTTTCACACTGTGGGTTGTTTTCCTTTGTCAGGTCCTAAGTCCTAACTCTAGATCCTTTGATCAGGGCTGCGTTCACCTCCCTCATGTTTCTATAGCCTTTGAGAAAGACAAACACAGGCAAGATACCTATGTAATGAGCATAGCACGCATGCTTGTGTGTATGTGCACTTTATGAATCAGAGTTCATTTCAAACACTTATTTCTTACTGGGAGTGCAGCTGAGAGCGAAAACACTGCTTGTTGCTGGGAGTGTGTGTATGCGCGTGTATTGATGTGTGTTTGCATGTGCACTGACAGCCTTTGAGCCAGTTCTCGCCTTCACTAAAAACGCTTAGGGCACAAAGCAGCCTTCCCCCCTCTGCTCCTGAGCACAGGCCCTGCTCTCGCTCTCTGACAGGAGCTGAAGGTAAGCACCAAAGACATCCTGACACACACGCGTAAAAGCACTTTTGATGCAGGGAAAATGGACCGCTTTGCAGTGTACAAATAACAGCAAAATGTCAACAGAATGAGGCGAGTCCGACGGGAGGCAACAACACAAGCCAGGTTCAAATGATATTAGAGCGAGCAAAACATGAGCGTCAACCACCAAAGGCCCTTTGCTTGTCTGCCTCGATCTTCACATTGTTTTGACTTTGTCTGTTTATCAAACCATCCTTTTCTCTTCCGTTAAATCAAAAACGTGATAACTTACAAGAAGACGACAAAAAAGAGACGCGAGGGAAACAAACAAATGGAAGAAAGCAAACGCTTTAGAACCCACAATAGTAAAAAATGCTAATTAATTTATAAAAATGATTATTTATAAGTTTGCCCCTCACAAAGTCCAACTCCCCCATGCTGCTCTTCTGTCACTGCTAAGTAACTTTAGGCTTACTTTCACATAACTTATATTGTCAATTATGCTGTCAGGCAAAAATTGGAAGAGATGAGGATGAATTTCCAGGCCATGCTTTGTAAATAATCATACTTGAATTCTTAATAAAATAGTAATATGGCAAAGACAGTGTTTAGGTTGCCAGATTGCTTAAACTGCCTTAGACAGGCTGGATATTACGACTTCTTCTTACAGGAAAAGCAGTGGAGCAGCTTATTATTACAGTTCTTTAACTTATGATGTTAAGATGACTAAAACCCCTAATGATTGATCAACATTTATTACTGCCTTTATGATTTATTAGAAACATAAAAAGAATTGTAAAGGAGTTTATTACAAAACAGAAACACCTGCCAAATGTCATTTTTCATAACTTGACAGCCAGAAACTTTTTTTCTGCGTTATGTGCTGTAACTGAGACATAAAGCATTAATACATCAATTAATCAGCTCTTATTTATTGCTCTTCTTACAGTAGATACTACATTAACAAAAACAAACGCAGAATTTAATGGAAACAGTAACAGTAACATCAGAGCTGCAAGACAGAAAAGGCACACTTGGCCGAAGCGTTTCATCCGTCGTAACAATGTTAGGAAAAAAACAAAGAAGAGCGCCGGGTTGTAATATTTGTGGATCGGGTTAAAAAAAGAGAGAGAATGTGGAAAAAATAGAATTACAGACTAGAAGAAAAAAGAAGTAAGCAGGTGGAGGACAACTACCACCTGATCTGTCAGCTCGAGATTAGACACTTGCTGCAACAAACATCATCAAGTAGGACTGTGTATCGCAAAGAAATGAGGGTGAAAGTGATGAAATCCTGCAAGGATAAAAGGCCGTCGATTTCATTGTTTTTTTTAAACACATCTGACCAATGTTTAATTTAATACTTAAATTATTTCAAATATTGTTTTCTTTTTAAAGTTTTGTAATGGATTTGATTTGAACACACTAAGGATTTGAGAGCCTTCAGCACACTTCTCCATCTCTCCATATCAGGGTCTAGGTTTGAGTAGTAGTTTTTTAAATTACTGACAATTTCAGGTTAGAAAATATAGATGAATACTGTATTTATGAGTAAAACGATTCATACATGTCTACACAGTTGTGCCTCTGATTTGAACGTGTGCACGGTTCTCTCACAAGCCCTATAACTCTCCCATACACTGCGACGCCTCCCCCATCTGTCTGCCTGCGCTGTTTCTCCTGTGAGGTGTGTTTGGCGAAGGCCCAGGGGTCAGGGCCCAGCGATGCTCTGGAAGATAAGTGTCTGCTCTAACCCAGGGCTACACCTGTAGGTCACTGCAGGGGGATGCTAATCCCTCAACCACCCGCTAATACTGATGATCTGCATCTGAGACCCTCTCCCCAGGGAGTGTGTGTGAGTGCATCATGTTGGTGTGTGTGTGTGTTTGGTTGTAGGGGCTGACAGATGAGGCAACAGGGGGCCCAGCAACCCGTGTCTATATGTGTATCTGTGTGTGTGTGTGTGTGTGTGTGTGTGTGTGTGTGTGGTATGGGGGATGGGAGAAAGTATTTCTTTCTGCACATTTATGTATATATGTATGTGTGTGTGTGTGTGTGTGTGCAGGCAAAGGTGGAGCCATCTTTAAGGGATGCTGGGAGGATAACCGGTCCATTTTTCTTGGCCTCCACCTTCAGAAGGGGCTCGGATGCTCAGATCCTAGACTGAATAATTTGTCACCTATTTACATGGAGCCAAGAACTGGGGAAATGGAACGAGCAGGTGGTATCTCACTCTCCCTCCTCCCTGTGCCACAGACAGATGTGTCTAACTGCAAACATCCCCCCATCTTCTCTCCTTCTCCTGGGGCTCTCTTTCAATGTGTTGCACTCTTGATGTCTAAAATAAGAAAGGCAAATCAGTGCTGCTCAGAACTGGCCTAATAATGTTTTTGTTATCTGACAAAGAGTTATTTTCTTAATTGCGCTACAAATTGATGGATAACAGACAAAATTAGACACCACAGTATCACACAGAGCACACAGTTCTATGCACAACCAAGAAAGCTTCAGATGATCTCATTTGATAACCTGGAGCCATCACATTTTTTGAGTTTGATTCAGGTCTGTAAACACGCAGTACCGTGAGTTTGACTCTTTGTTAATGTGTTTCTGCTCTGATCTCACACTGCACTATGACTGTTAAAAGTGACATAGAAAATCAACATTAAAAAAGAGAGAAGAAATAGGATAATAATGTGTAATCCTGGTAATAGTTTTACCTTGTGTCCTGGCATATTGCACATTGTGACAGAGGGCAAAAAACTGTCTAAAAGGCGGATACAAAACTGAAAAGAGAGACTTTAAGATTGGTTTTTTTGCATCTTTGTTATTATTTGTCATAGATGCCTCACACCAACCTTTTCATTCAGTTGAACTTCCTCTCATTATACTCAAAGTTTTTAAAGAAACATATGACCAAAAGCAATTCTGACTTTTCCACTATTCAAGTATGGATTTATATTTTACTCAGACTATTAGTACTTTTGCAGCTACAGCTATTTTTTCCTTTGAAGATAAAGTTTACATGCAAATCATGCCTTTATTATTCAATTTTATTAAGCTCCTTAGTAAAAAAAATTAGATTGAATATTTTGTGTAGACTTTCTCCTATTAGAGCTATAAATGCTAATGGAAAACTCCTCATGACATAAACAGATACAGATGGTGTTACCATAACGCAGCATTAAAGAAGATAAAAAAATGCACAATACAAGTAATGTGATATTACCTCGAGCTTTATTCTCTCTCAAGGCTTTGCATACGAACTAATTCCTGCAGTTTTTAAGAGGCCAAATAATAAGATGCATGACTGCAAACAGTCGCAAAAGTCACAGGTAACGAGCTAACTTCACTCAACATAATAGCCAATCATAAGAGCCGCTCTTCATGCCCGTTACAACATATTAGAGGGAAATGTTTACAGTTGTAGCACTTTTTTTAAATGCTGGAAGACGGGAAAGAAAGTTAACATGTGGTGGTGACGACACTGATGCTTGATTAGGTGCAGGGTTGAAAAAAACAGTGATTGGGTCTCTCCTCAGGCTACCTTACTCCACACAAACGCACACGCACGCCCACACATACATACGTAAATGCTGCTCGCTAATCACATTTCACCCCAATCACTAAACACACATTCATATTTGAAGGTTTATCCCAGGCGGCCATTTCAAATGATTATGTATGTGATTCCAACCACACAGAGCACAGAAAGTGTTTACTCTTTTCATTGAGGCGCTGGATAAGTTGAGAGCAGAAGCTAAGTGTACTACAGTCTATGGCAGAAGAATAAACATTTTCCTTTATAGCCCGAGGACCCACTTTTCATCTGTCAAGCATCTTTTAATAATTAATCTGTTTAATACACACACAGCATCTGCTGGGTACAACTCCCATCCTCCCATTCAAACTGACTAGCACAGCTGCCACTGTTTGAGTGTACTGTACAGGTCTGGAATATGATAAGATGTGTTTTTTCCCCCCTCCTTTCAATACACAGACAAAATACTGCTATGCATGCTGACATACAGAATACAGACACTTGCAAATACGCAGGAACTTCTATATGCACACACTACTGCAAACTAGTTTATGCAGAAGGGGTGAAGCCCCGACTATGAGCCTACTTTTCCCTATGTGTTTTTCCTTGGTGAGCGGGCCAAATGGGGATTGTGTAAATTAAATACATTTCTTTTTCCGGCAGCAGAGAGAAATGATGCCAGATTAAGCCCATGAATATATACATGGGCCAGGGCTGACCTGTCTCCAGACGCCTGATTTCCCTGGAGGGGTGCTGACATGGTGAGGGGCTTCAGGGGTGTGTAGGTGTGTGTATGTGTGCTGTGGTGCGCGTGTGTGCTGCACGGTGCACCTCAGACAGAGGTGAGGAGATCTCTTGAACAGGTCCAAATTGAGCTTAATCTCATTCCTCATTGTGCTGGAACAGGAATGAAATTGCACAATTGCACTTTAATCGACGATCGAACGCCCCTCCTCTCCCTCCTCCTCCTCCTCCTCCTGTCGTCTTTCTTTCAGTCTTCTCCTTTTCATTTCTGTAGCTCTCTCTCTCTTTTTTTATGTCATTGGTCTTAAATTCTTTACGTGGTCCGGTGGTCGTGATTGCCTGTTAGCCTCTATTTGTTCCTCCTCCTGTTTTCCTTTTGTTCCAATGGAAGCATCTAATAATGTCGGTTCAAGCAATCAGGAGGTTAATGTAGTTAGGATAAGGGCAATCATAAACCAATAAAAGCCATCCGGATGCTCCATTTCTCTTTCGGTGCACATCTAATCCAGGAAAATTGCGATTTCGGGAATCCTGCTTTGCATCCGTTGCACTGGAGCGCGTCTCCGTCATGGGCAGGAAGGATTCAGTCAGTCCCCTAGGGTTGATTGCGCACACACACACACACACACACACACACACACACACACACACACACACACACACACACACACATAGCCATTTGTGCCACACAGGTGCGTCTGATTATCTAAGGTAGGAAACCTTGGGTCAGCTTTATATTAGTCATATGAAGACTATTTGCTTTTCCAAGATTACAGAGTTGCAAAAAAAAAAAAGAAAGATAATTTCATTACCTGATTTAAAAACAGTTGGGCAATTATATTCAGCAGTCTGCCTTACTAGCTCTCTCTTTGAGACGCTGGCGACAAAATCAAATAAACAAACCACCGTTTCCTGGAGAATTTAGTTTTGTTTTGAGTGAAACAACTTGAGGAAAACATTCAGCACGCTAACAATGACTGTGCAGATTAGAGAAACCCATGGAAGTAACCACAAAGAAAGCAGCCACTATGGTTGGATGCATCCCATACCTCAAGTATTCCATTTACGCACTCAAAATGATAACTGAGGATGGAAATAAAACACCTGTGTTTAAGTGCCGCTGCTACAAGATGTTTAAAAGTTATAAATTGGCGCCTAATTAGCTGTCGAGCTTTGGGTAAATGCACATCTAAAATAACGTAACTGTAACCACAGTTATTTGGAATCTATGTGTAATTGTACAATTATTAAAAACACATTTCCTCCAGTAATTTGGTGTTTTTACAGCGCTACGCTATGCTGATAATGATTCTTCACGACAAAATGTCTATGCAAACATAATGAAAGGAATGCATGTAGGAAAAAAAACAAAACATACACCAAGGCGAGATCTGCCCCTGCTACATATTTAGATAAAAAAAATGAATACAGGTACTTGAGCCATGTAAAATGTGTTGATTTGTTGCTCAATGTGTTGGAACAAAACAATGCAACAAAGGTTCCCAGGATGTTGTATCTGGGGTGGATGTACTCATTATGGCCCATAATGAAGGGCTCTGCTTACCGCTGTGCATCTACTCAGCAACACTGATGGACTACACACACACACACACACACATTTAGACACATACATACACAGGCCAGGCCGCTGCCAGGCTGTCAAGTCCAAAAATAATTAGGCATCAAAATGAGTTTCCCTGTTTTTTTTTTTTTTCCTCCTCTTGTTCGTTTTATTCATGTGCTGGAACTTGGGAGACTGGCTAATGCAGTTAACATGCTCTCATCATGAATTTTCATTACACCATTACATGGGTACATTACAAGAGCAGGGGAGCTGCGACTACAGGGATGCCATCAACATGCATGCACTGACAGACGCACACACACAAACAGACAGAAATCAGACACACATGCAGTAAACCCATACATTTATTCAGATGCACAACTGCATACTAAGTGATGCTGTATTGTTCTGGCAAATTTTAGTAATATACTGCATATAGCTTCTTGAAACATACCTACATCTTGCATCTGTGGCACTCTTATAGACTGAAGGGGGAGGTATGGTCAGAAGTTTTGGAAAATTCACAATGCTCTCTTGCTAAGAATGACAGCTGATCAAAAATATGAAACTGTAGAGGAATAACATAACCTAGAATAACACTGGCAAACAGGTAGCCCTGCTCATTTCAACAGCAAATAAATCTCACAAAACAGAAAAACACTTCACTGGTTTATACATTTACACAAAACCATATTTGATAACACTTTAAAAAAATAACTTAGTTACTAAACATCAAGTGAGGAACAAATCTGGACAAGCTGATGGTGATTTCCCTAATATCTCCTCACTCAGGACTACTTGATATAGCAGTAATACAGTTGGATGGTGCCATATAAGTAAAATGCTGGATTATAATTAGTTTTCTTGGTGAACTCAAATCAATGTAATAACAGTAAGTACACATTTATTACAGGAAATGACAAATTTATAGACTCAAGTGTATTTATTTATTTATTTATTGCCTCAGGTAGTGAAGCATCATAGTAAGTAGTTACTCAGTAGATTGATCTGAAGGTCAAAGTGATAATAATGCTATATATAGCTATTTGAAACTGTGTTTCCTACTGCCATTGCTTGTATTGACAGCATATAGAAAATGATCTATGGGGATTCTAAATATCACATTATTTCATTATGACTCTACTATGTACATTACAGTAATAGGTTGTCACCATTAAAATGCAGAACAATTTAATTACATGTAAAATGTTGCTGAACGAGTATTATTTGCCTTTGGAAAACAAAATGATCAAAACTCATGATCAAAAACGTTTTTTCACTTTAAGCAAAATTAAACAAATGATGCATATATCCTATGTCAACATGAATAAAAAATAATTATACTCAAAATTACGTCACGTATAATGATATAACAACAGCCCGCATTTTGCACTTGTTTTTACTGCGCTACAAGCTTCTTAAAGTACCTTTAAGACAACAAAACAAAATCAATATATACAAAATGCAATACTATACCCTTAAAAGTAAATACTACCCAGAGAAGGAGCTTCCTTGGTTGAGGTTTGCAGTGCATGTTGTTGTTGTTGTTGTTGTTGTTTTTTTATAAATCTATTAATGATTTTATGAGCTTTAGGCTCCTTTAAACTGTAACCTGAAATAACCTGAAATGGGTTTTTTTTAATTGTGTTTTTTGGACACGCTAAGGGACTGCTGATGCTATAATACATTCGATCTTTGTCTGTCCACTCATTCCTCCTACACAGGAAGGAGTACACAGTATACTTATACACAGAAGTTGTGCAGCCAAATTTGCTGCACAGGTATGCAGGCCTCTAAAGGTTCTTATCTATAGCACATATATCATGTTGCCTAGCAACCACCTACCAAATGACCCATGGCACCTTATTGAAACATTGCATTATTTTAACTTCACAACAGTAAAATCAAATTCTGCAAAAATTAAATTTTGTGACGTCATCATGTTACATAGCAAACGCTTAACATTGAGGTAAAGTCACAGACCAAACAATACTGTAGCATGTACTAGTCAAATTTAATAGACAGGCAGGTATCAAATTTGGTTTTGACTTTGGAAGTAAGCAAACACACAGTGCATATCTTTAAATTGTCAGTGTTGATGTAATTTTAAGCTTTTCCTGCCTTTTAAAATAACATCACATAGATTGCATTAAGTGGACATACATTCACTTAATTACCAAACCATGTGTGCTGAAATTGTACCAACAGCTTTAACCTAGGCTGCTATGCATTTTAATGCACTTCTAGCTCCAAAGGGCTCTGCATGTGTCAATGAGCAACAAGAGCACGAGCATATGTAGGTGTGTGTACGTGGCTCTGCTTCTTAGCACAAAATGGGTTTTCTATTGCTGATCTGCTCATGCTCAATTACCCAAAGTCTCCTGGGGCTTAGAGAAGGTAAACACACATCAGCTGGATCTGATTTATTTTTCTGTCCCACAGCAGCTTAGAATTAAGACGTGCATGCTCTGTTTTTCTCAGCGCACTGGCCCTACACAGAAATATGCTTAATATTGTAACAATTACTTACTCACACGTGTGATTATGATTGTAATAGTTGCTTTGTCAGTTGCAGAATTTCACAGAGATAAAACATCTTAAGTAGCCATCCAAACCAGGCACTGAATTCCCAAGATCAAATATTCATAATCATCAGACAGTAATGCTACCAGTGCTTATGCTGCTAAGTTTAGAAAAGTCCTAGTTCTATGACAGATTAGACAGTGCTTGTGCCTTTGTAACCATGCCAAGGCCCTGCATTCCCTGAAGCCTAAATTCTTCTGCCATCCCTGCCAACCTTCCTTCCTTCCTCTCAGTGCCTTCCTTCGCACTTTCCTTTGTTACCCGGCAGGTATCAGGGCAATGTGTGCACTTCACCTCCTCTGGTTCTTATGCATGGGTTATTGGTGTACTTGATTCTTATGAGCAGACTGCAGATTTAGAGCTTGGACCCCTGTTAGATCCTCTCTGAAATCAGACATGGGGATAGTGTAATATCCTTAGTGACACATGTGACAACTGTGTGGCCTTGACTGAAATAAAAGGCCAACTAGGAGAGAACAGAGGAGGATTAGGTTATTAAAATGACACATTCCCCCATAATCTTTATTTTTTATGACTTTCTAATATTTATCTGCTTTATTTATTCATTCATGTTTTAAAATCTACTTACATGTACTTTTATAACAGCTCACTGCCTTAGCAAACCTCAGTGCCAATAAAAGTTTCAATAAAAAAACATTTGGATTTATATGCTCTAAGTTTGCTGAATTCTCATTATGAGTTCCTGGCATATTTCCTCTTTCTGTCATCTCCTCATGTGGGAATTATATTTGTTTTAAGCTTTATAGCATATAACCACATCTGGTGCTGAGCTTTACCATATACTTAACTAAAAGGAGTTTCTTGTGCATATCAATGCACATTTTCCAGAGTAAAACGGTAGCAATGCACCAAGTTTTCTGAGTGGCTACTTGAGGCTGACTACAAATCCCCATAGACATTCATGCTAAAATGCAGAAATAAACATGTTTATATTGCAAAAAATGGTTTGGGCCTCCAAAACTAATTTGCCTGTTTCTGACAACCATACAAGAGTTAATAACACTCACTTAATTGCACTAATGTTTTAAACTGTGCATTATTTAAGGGTTTACAGGTTAAGTGTTTTTCAAGCCTCCTGTTTTTGTGTTTAACAAATCACTGTGTATAACAGATGCTGCTTGCATGCCAAGCTAGCTGTGGAGCTGAAATAGCTAGCTATTTCATATATGAAATAGCTAGCTACCCTTTTGTCCCAATGTCCCAAACCCATGGAATAATGTCCCTTCCTTTCATATTCTATAACTTGCAAGCGTTGTAGCTCACACAAATACAAATATGAACGACACACATGAGTACACTTTTAAACTTATTCAATAAAGATTGCCTCCTGGAAACACCAAAAATGGAATTTTTGCCATTTAAAGTTTCTCTCATCATCAAAGGATGCAATTTTGTCATGTGACAAATGTGAAATTTTGAGAACCGCAGTCCACGATGTTCTTGAGGAAAAATCTCTGCACCATTGTGTGGAATTTATCAGCCCTTTCTACAACTTCTTCAAGTTGTGCCTCCTCCCAGGGGATCCATCTTTGAACACATCATGGGTGATGTTTGCTAGTTTTGGGGAGGAAAACTAAAGGTGTGCCTGCTGTTCAGTAGCTCCAGTTGTAGTCTTTGATGATAAAACTTGCTGCAATACAAAAAATCCCAAGTAAATCAATGCAGTAAAAGTTCAAAGCGTTCGATGGAGGCCCGTCTTTTACAAAACGTTGCTTGTGGTGAAGAGCTGGATTCACAGATGGGCTCTTTCCCATTTCTCTTTGTGAAGCGTGTAAAACGAGTATTTATCAAAACCATCTTATGCACTCCTGCAGACACTCTGTTGGTATAGTTTAAAAAAAAAGGCTCATATATTCACAGTCAGTGAGGAGCTGCTGCATATACTGGTCATGTGGCCTTCTGACTAAGCGGTGGGAATCGTCCAATCTTCCATAAGCCACAACCACTTGCTTTGAGTTAAGGCATGTGGGTTCAAGGGTTAGTCCCCTGGCATAATGACTCATGCACATTTAATAGGTGGGTTACAGCAAAGGGGATCGCCCCAAAATGCTTCACAGAAACAGCAATGGCACAAAAAGTGAAACCTCAGTAGAATAGGAGGAGCTTCAAGTATCCAATCTCCTCTCTTCTCCTCTCTCTTGCCCATCTGTCCTCTTCCTCTTCTTTTCAAGCTGTCCTGTGCGATTGTTTGCCTTCTGAGCATCGCTGTCTGCCAGACAGGACCGTAACATCAATGTTAGGAAACGTTCTTTCTCTGGTGTAAGGCTGAAATGACAACGTCTGCCATGTTTCACTCTGATCTCTCCATCAGTGTGAATAAGCGTATTGCGGCGCTTCTTCAGATTGTCACTCACTCCTCTGGGGAGACGCTCACACACTGCTCCTTATTATCTTGGCTGGGATGGACGCCTTCAAATGGAAATGTCGCAGATGTAGATGCACAGGCCTTCACGTGCCAGCACTTATACATACTGTATGTCTTGCGTTGGCGCATGTCATATACACACAAACAGCAGCCTGCAGAGATATAGACATCAGTGTGTGGAGATATGTAAATGTGAAGGTATGCATGCATTTACTCTCTCTCCTCCCATATATCCCATCACTTCAGAGCGCAGTACACTGGCTTAGATCTTTTTCCAGGGGAATGACATAACTCTATCTGTAACCACCATGTGGCCAACCCTAAACCCTACCCTAAATCTAAGGCCAGCCTTATTACAATGTTTGTCAAAAAGATAATTATTTAAATTATGGGGACGTAAAGCAATCATGCAAAATCATTGCATTACATTTGCTGACATGCCTTGTGGCCAAACATATAATATGTTTTGCTTTTGTTTATACATGTCTCTATGTGTGTATGTCTTAAGGAAGAGATGACAGCTGAGGGCAGAGTCTGATACTTTGTGTCTGTTCAGTTGAATTTCATTGAGCGTGTGCAACTAGTTTGTAGAGGCTGTGTTTGTGCATTCCTGTGCGCGCGAGCTGACCTGTAGTGCAGCCGTGTGGCTCTAGCTGACTACCTCTGTTAGATCCCTCTGTCTTTAGTGTCACATCAAAACATCTCATTATCTCCTCCTCTGTCATTGCTATTCAAACTGTTATTTTTTCTTTCTTTCTTTCTTTTTTTTGCTATTAACCACCTCTGTCTTCACCACTATTTATGCGCTCAATCTCAGTGTCACGCTACGGTTCTCACTCTGCTGGCTCTGTCGTCAGCTGCTGAGACAGTGTTGGGTAACAATTTCTCCAATTCTCATTTTGAAATCTTTATTTAAATAACAGATGTCTCATCAGGCTTTGGATGGGGGATCTAAGCGGCACGCTTGCGCCAATGAATCCTTTCATAAGTTGACAGACCTCAGAATTATGTGGCTTTAATACTCTTCATTGCCCCTTCAGCTGCCTCTCAGGCATGGTGAGGTGCATGGTGTTGTGCAGTGTCCTGATCAAGATAGGTCTGCACACTGCTCCAAGGATGGAGGCACAGATTTAATTGTTGAATTGAAGGTTAAATCAGACCCGCAAATGGCAATTTGGGAGGTGACGTAACTTTAAAAACATCAAAGCACAAAAACCAGAATTTAATACTCTGTGTTGGAATATTTGGCTGTTCATATCAACGTACTTTTGATGGGTAAGAATTATTTGGTTATTAATAGAAAATAGAAGCATTTCTAATGAGTCAGCTGTGCTGTACAAGTACCCGGATGTGCCGCATTCGTCTGTTGCTGGAGGCAATCTCTCTAATCATTTGTTTTTGATTTACAGATGGTGATATGTAAAGTCTGGACAGTGCGTTTTTGAAACAGAGTTCGCACACAAGTAATGCAGGGTGCGCTAACTGTAGTCCAGGCCACGGCCTCTTAATTACAGTACAAGTCAAACAGGAAATAAGAATTACTTGAAACAGGAAATTCATATTACTGTGTGTGCCTGGTTGTGTCAGCAGTGATCAGTCTCTCCTCATTAGTGTGCTATTTCACCTCATTGAAACACATACACACACACACCGCACCTGTGGGCTGTGGTCCCCAGGTGTCCGGAGAATGGATCACTTTCTTTATGCCTCATTTAAGCTAACAGCTGTATTTAAGAGGAAGTCCATATAGCAGGGACTTCCTGTTGAAGGATGTGTGGGGGTTGGAGTACAAATTCGCATACCCGAATGTCGTACTTTACAACATACATGAAAATATCTATCTGTATCTATCTTTCTGACTGTAAGCATGCATTATTTATGCAGTCAACATCCAGGTTTTATAATTGCCTGCTTTTTTCTTTCCACTTACACCTTTTTTGATGACGGTTGAAGGGTGACACGCTCTCCTCCTCCACTTCTCTCTGCGCGTAGGACGGATGCCTTCTCCTCCCTTCTCCCCACATATGAAAGAGTAGTGTGGTTGAGCACGGGGAAGGTGATAACCCTTTTGTTTAGTCTGAGCTCCATCACAGACTCTGTCAAGCCCAACAGACAAGCAGACAGAGCCGTGACAGGCCCACTAATCTGACAGCTCCTCCACATCACAAAGCCATCACATCAAAGTGGCGGGAGAGAGGTACTGGCGGTGAGAGATTGACGCCACTTCTTTGCTCTGCCATTTTCCCTGGTATCTTCATAGCGCCTCTGACATGCCGCGCACCAGGAACCTTCAGAGGAAGTATCCACTTGGCAAAGGGGGGAACCTGAGTTGAGGGACTCCCCTCTGGCTGAGTGGTGAGTGTGGGTAACCTTTCTGAGAGATGTGTGTGGGATACACTGAGAGTACATGACAGGCTGTTTAAAGGGATTTGTGTTTGTGTGTTTGTGTTGTCGATGGGGTAGGGCGGTTTTAAAGAAGTGTGGGCGCGGGGCGTGTGGCAGCATGGCGTTTCTCTGTATGCAGCTACCAGGATGAAAGGAAGCATATTAAAAAAAAATTTATGACTGTTTTAATAATGGTCATCATATCCAGTATTGCTGTGCAACAATTTATGCCTAACCAACGCTCGGAAAACTTTTCTTAAACCAGTTTCAGTGTGCAGTATGTAGAATTTCTCACTATAGAACTCAGTTTGATCTTAAGTGGGCTGGACTAGTGACACTCCCCTTTCTGTCACTGTAAGGAAGTTTTCAATGACACATTTAATCCCTGAGATAGTTTTATGTAAGGTAAAACAGCACAAATTCAACAGGACATCTCAGATTTTGTACCTGCATTGTGTAGGGTGTTGTGATTTGGCACTATATAAATAAAACTGAATCAAACTGAATTGATCAGACCAACTGTTTGGGCTTAAATTGTAAGAAATAAATCTATAAGATTACAGAATCATGTCACTCAAATTCCCAGAATTTCCTGTAATAATAGAACTGAACATTTTTGTTAATTCACTGAAAATGTTGTTATTGTTGTTGTTACTATAGAAAAGGAATTTCTATAGTAGATTGTTAAAAAAGGGATTAAAAGTCCAAAATTTAAGCCCTTCTTTTTCAAAGCGCTCCAGTGGACCAGATTGGAGTCTTTGTCGGGCCAGAATTGGCCCTGTTTGACACCCCTGCTCTAGAATAAGTCACTGTTGGCTGCTCCAGATCCTTTGCAGTGCTAGTTTTGTGCTCACCTGCTCTCTAGTTGTCACTTGTGTAAGGGAAGCTCTCATTGGTGGCAGTGATATGTGGCAAGCATGAGTTCACTATCCCCACGTGCTGTTTTGTTGGCCCATGGACTGAACCAGGAAACTGTTCAGAAGCAGTAACGTCAATCAGGTAATGTGCTCATCAAGTTTTTTTTCAGTTGCTTTGACACATTTCTCGCAACACTTTTGAAGTCCTTTGCTCTAAAGATGTAAAAAAAAGTTATATAGCAAAACACTATAGTTAACCTGAAAAAGGGCGTAACTCACCCAAAACCTTTAATTCATTTTTCAAAATGAAGTTTTTGTGTCAATGAATAAGTCGCCGTCACTAAAATGACAAGTTCCTTTCACAGCGTGTAAACCAGGGCAGCCAAAATGTTTAGATATTTTGCCTGAATGATAGTGGACTCTAAAATTGTGTTTCTCTTCTGGTGACAACACTCGTGCGCTGATTTTAAGAGCAAAACGTTTTTACCTTGTGCTTTTGTAAAACATCAGAAAAAACACGAATGTTTGCAAATTATGAGAAGGAGATTTTTTTTCGTCATATAGGAACTTAAATAGGAACAATACTAAAAATATACACAGCACTGCACAGCAAAATTATGGTCAGTGTCACTATCAAAAAACTAATACTGTAGAAACAAAGCAGAGGTCTACTATGTGCAGCCCTGGGGCCTTGGTAGATTTTGACTACCAATTAGATTGACTGTTCTGTATGTAATGACTGACACAGTGAAATATTAAAAATGTGGGAAAGTAAAACTATTGAATTATTCTATTATGACCAGAAAGTCATCGATTGTAGACAGTTGTACATCATTTGCCTCATTGGCCTAACAAATTTGCAAATGCTAACAAAGAATGAAAAATGCTCTTTCCTATGTAAAGAATGAACAAACAGTTTTAATGGGCTTTCAACAGTTATTTGTGGATTTTTAGACCTCAAAACTGTCTGTGATTCGTTTTACTCTGATACACAGTAGAAGACTTTATACAAGTATACTTACACTATATGAACAAAAGTATTGGGCCGCTGATGCATTACACCCACAGGAAGCTCCATGAAGCTCGTGGTGCACAGTATCTGTTCTGCTTTTGCACTCCATCACTTGGTGGCGTCGCTGTTTGCGCGGTCTGCCACTTTGTGGCTGAGTCGCTGTAGTTCCTAAATGCTGAGGTTGTTGAGCTATTTAGAGTGACCCATTCTTTCACATATGCTTGCAAAGGCAGCGCTGACTGCATGGCTATGTGTATGATTTTTTTTACACTTGTGTCAGTGGGACCGAACACCTGAATTCAAAGATTAAGAGGTGTTGCCCAATACTACATAGTGCACTCGAGTACAGTTGTGTTGTTTTAGATCAGCTTGTGACTTTTGCACTTGTTATGAATAATTATTACATTTTACGATGCTGCCTTGCTAACTGTTACATTTTGCTGTTGCGTCTCACCTGACATTTTATTTGTTGGTCAGACGTTTTTACAATGAAGACATAACTTTAACATATATAAATACCAAAAATGTCACAACATCAATGTGTGACTAAAAGTCGAGATGCGAAGTAATGAAGTATAAATACTAAGCTAAATTTTGAGGTATCTATACTTTACTGACATATTTGACTAATATTCCCTACATTTTAATACAGATATCTGTACTTTAACCTACTTACATTTTCAAAAAAAGTTATTTCCCATTACTGCACACCTTCAGACATCAAACTGATTGGAAGAGGCAAAAATAAATAATTTATGCATCATTTATAGTGCTGTTCTCAGGGGTTAAAGTGGGCCAGAATGATCTGGACTGTATGTTTGGTGCAGATATCTGTACATTGCGGTTGTGTTACTTCTGCATCTTGCACAGTTTTACTGGTAGTAACGATGCGGCTGCTGAATTTCCCAGGGAGAGAAAAGGTAAATGACTGCTTCAGCTGGATGAAACTGGAATTTTAAAGCTTACATATAATGTAATCAGATATTGGATGTGATGTGCTGAAGTCAATTTTTTTAATATTGTGAAATTAAAGTATACTAACTTTTCAAGGTTCAAAAATTCAAAGGTTGCATTAATGGGCAGTTTCGATTACACTGGCTAGTTTGCAGCTCTGTGGTAAAGTTTATAGTAATGCACTTTATTGGATTGGTGCAGAGTGGCTGCGGTGTATGTGTGTCTGCGCTAACACATATGCACTCAAAACTGCAGAAGTCTGGGAACAAAAGTACCCACATTAGGGACATAAACATGTTTTAAGAGTTCAGTTTTTTCGGGGTTTGTGTCAAATTAAATGTTCTCATTGCCAGAATATGGAAATGTCTTCATCTAAACATTTGTGCCAGTCCCAAAAATGATATGCCAGTTCTTCCAACTATTGTTAGACTTGTTATTTGACTCTGTGTCAAAGAGTGGGGTCACACACCACTTATGTGGGTCACATGTGATCTTCCTCATCCAGATGGTTTGCCAGATGCAGCGCTGCCAATGGTCTGACAGAGCACACACCCTACCTGCATACAAAAACAATTGGTTTTAAAATAGAGCAGCATTCATAAAAAACACGAATGAAGCTGGTGGACAGTGCTCAAAGCATTCTTATATATTCACTAGTCAAAACACCTCATGGAGTGTTTGTCAAAGGTTTCCTACTTAATGTTAAGTAATAGAGTTAATGTATATGTGAGTTCTGGGACTGCAATGAGGTAATGGTCTTGCAGCGCTCCGAAGTGCCCCGTGGCTACATCTAATAATGTAAAACAACATTAATTTGAGAGAGCTGCTTCATCTGTGCATGTTAATCAATAAACTCATTACCTCCTGTGCTTAGTGAAGGATTCCCTCATGTCTGCTCACTGATGTAGACAGAAAAAAAAGAAAGGGAGAGGAAGCGAGATGGAGATGAGGGGAGAGGGAGAGGTGGAGAGAGAGGTTGATTATAATTACAGATTTTAGCAGCCTGTGCCGAAGCATAACCTGCTCATTACAGTGAGTGAGTGAAAGTAAGTCTGTGTGCGTGTGTGTGTGTGTGTGTCGGCCTCACACTTTCAACGCAGCCCTATAGCCACAGAGCTTCCCCAGTTTCTCCTTCTGCAGAAAGCCAAGAACAACCGACACAAGTGGCCCATTTAGAATATAAACACACAAAAAACCTGTTATTTCAATTGACCTTCGTCACATCAAGCTGTCAATGATCTCAGCTCTGTACTCTTCGTCGTTTTCTCCTGCTCTTTCTCCGAGGCGGACTGCATGGTAATGAACATTCGGTTCAGAATAGGTGAGAGCAAGAAAGGAGGAAATGATATGCCAGGGCATTTAGCCCAGCAGTGTTTCTGGTGTAGGTGAGACAGCCAGCAGCGTTTATGGAAATGGACAGAGCTGAGGGAGGCTCAGTGGCTGCTGCTATGTTTTCCCCCCAAACTCCCAACTGCAGGGATTTAGAGAATATTCTGACAGCTTTGGTATTACTTTGTTAAAGGTGTAAGCAAACTTTCATTTTGCGCCTGATTTGGGCTTTCTTTTCTCATTAAATGCAGGCAATTGCTTGCGTTTGCTTAGTTCTAAAATACGATGCGGGCACAGCTGCAGAGTCTGAATCTTCTCTCACGCTTGTGGATCTGAGCGCCTGAGCTCGCACGTGCGCGCTTGTCTCTGCTGCAGATTCTCAGCGGTTGTTGATTATTATATTTGTCAATGCTGTGGTGTGTCTTACAGGAATCCCTGGCCTGCTGCTGGCTTGTGATTATGAGATGAGAGGTGTTTATGATTGACTGAGCCCATCCGCTGTCACTGTACACATCCAGTAGCATTACTCCCGAAGCACTCATTTATCCACGCATGTTATTTAAGAGATTGAAACCAGTAATTACGATTAAACAATCTCATCCTCCTGCATTCTATCACAACTGACTCGAGCTCCGGTGTCCGGCTTTATTTCACAATGACATACGTAACACTGAGTCATTTGGACATGTGCCTTCACTCTAAATGTTCTCCTCGGGACAGGTAGAGCCATTGAAGTGTTGCCTGCAGAGGCAGCCTTCTGCGAGATTAGGTGATTAGAAAATGTAACGTCACAATCGGTTTTTACGGTAAGAAACAACGTTGTGTAAAGCCTGCATGGAGAAAGAATCATTCATTTTAAACTCTTTGCTTTTTGTTTACCACTGTCAGCAAGTGAATAAAAGCCAAGGTAAATGGAGGTAATTGAATTTATATGTGCATATCAACTCACTTTGAGGTTTAAATGGCGCTCGGTAGTCTCATTCCAAATCCATTAATATTCTGTTTAATACAGCTAAATGCTGCTAACTGTTTTTAACACTAGGAGACAGTCTCTGGGCTGTCTCTGTTTGTGCTGCCAGCACATCCACAACATCAAGTCGATGGATAGGGAGGCCATAAATGACTGTGACAGCCAGTTTACAGTCAGTTTAGAAGCTTCTACTTTTCCATAAAGCCGCATTACGTCTGCAAACAGCAGCATCCCCGTTCACTCAACAGTCCTATTCAGTTTAGCTCAGCTCTGGAAAACAAATTAGGGTTATACAAACAAAAAAAAGTTTGATTAAATATGATTGGCTCATAGATTGTGATGCATTGCTCTAGATCATAGGTGTCAAACTCTGGCCCGCGGGCCAAATTTGGCCCGCAGCCTAATTACATTTGGCCCGCGAAGCCATACCAAATTACTATTAGAGCTGGCCTACTGGTATTATACAGCTAATATATATATTGTTTAGTATTAAGCTTTGCTTGTTCCATATTCAGTTTTTCAGCAAAACTTGTTTGAGTCCATAAGAAAAGATTCATTCTTATATCTAGAGGAAGATTTTTTTTTCAATAAATATTAATGTTAGCCCGCGACTTTGTTCCAGTTTTGAATTTTGGCCCATTGTGTATTTGAGTTTGACACCCCTGCTCTAGATGTAGCAACCTAAAACTACATAAATACTTTCAGCAAAACCTGTAATGGCCAATGAATCCACAATTAAGCATTCTGACTGTTCAGAGGGAGTTATTTTGATAAATACTGATTTAAACAATGCTATTACTGATGGAATTTTATTTAAACCTAATTAACATTTTCATGTGAACAGTGGTTGGACTGTGTAGTGTAACAGGGATGCTTATTGTAACAAACCCACAGAGAACCATCGCACACAGTGGTGTTTCTAGCATCTTTCAGGACACTGTTTTGGTTCATAGTTGCTGCTTTTATCAGAGAGCAAAACAGCAGCACAAGTGTAGTGAAACACACTAACTATAAATGCTCTTTATCTTGTGGATTTCTAAACAACTGTTTGGTGAAATTGTTGCAACATCAGTCAAATTTAAATGCCCAAACATGTTCTGGAATGACTTAACTTCGTTCCATACTTTTCTCTCAGTCATTCACACCCCTCCCGCACTGGATCTGTGGCTCAGCCTAGGAATCTGCCCCACGGTTTGAGAACCACTGCTTGTAGGTGATGTTGACCTTGAAGTTCAGCCTCAAAGTCTGACTACTATAATGCTTATTTAAAGTAGACTTTAAAATGCCAGACTTTGACCTGTATGCATGGCATATTTATTACGCCGTGCATTTCTTTACTGAATGTTAAGTATGTAAATGTCCAGATCCTTTTTGTGGAGTCTGGCTGATAGTAGTGACCCGGCAATAATTATCAGTGACTAAGGAAGAAAGCTGTTGTGACTAGTTAGGATCTGAATGTTCTCCTTATTACTGAGCAAACTATTTAGTGCCTGCTTAGTATTTAGTGTTTTATAAGTCCACGCCCTTCATTTTACAGTAGTTCCCATCCTCTTCAGTGTAATGCATCGATGTCTGACATGTTTGATTCAATATGTTAATATATTATAGCAGACCATGCCAACATGTCAAGCCTTCACCTCTGCACTCTATTGGAAGACGCTCACCTAGAAGACTTTATAAGAATAAGAACATTTTGAAAAATAAAATACATAAATAAGCAAATAGATTGCTTATTGTCAAGCTCTCTAAAGCATCGGGCACATACAAAAAATATAAAATACACGCATACCAAGAGCAGGAGTATGAGACAGGAAAATATTTAATATAGTGTGGCTATTGTTCTATAGAAATAAAAACAGACTGAACAACACAGTCTGATTAACAGTCTAGTTTCAGTTTTTAGTCCATTCAGTCCAGGCAACATTATAAATAATCTACAAAAGTGCTGTGTCAACATTTTCTATTTGTATAAACATATAATTATCGTCCGTTCATACTAGCATTCACTGCTAATGTTTTACCAGTTCCCATCATCCACTGTGTCTGAGCATTGCAGCTATGGTGAAGGCTAGGGACATGTTTTTCTGATCTACAATAAAAACTTTGTCATTCACTTCCTGCCTGAATGACGGGACAAGATAAAGAACAAAAAGCTTACAGTAAATGTTCATGTTTATGTTGTATGTGGAAGACTTTCACTCCTTTTGCTTTTGTCGTTTTAATACTATTTTTAACAACTGAATGAATCAAAGGTAGAATGGAAAATTACAGACCGATCTTCATACATTCCAGTATAATCTGTCCATTTCCCAACTTACTGTAAATCCATTGCGATTTTGCCTGTTTTGCTCGACTTCATCCAGAATTGTCCCATTTCAGTTCCACTCATACAGTGTAAGCAATGCTTTTATGAACCTCTCCATTCAGCCCAGCTTCCAGCGGTGAGGTCATTATCACCAACACGAGTACAACGTGTCATTAGTTTTTCACAAACACACACACACGTTCACACAAGGCTTCGGTTAAACCTCAACGAGTGAGGCGTTTATTAGCGCGATGTTTCGCTGCGCTGAAATTAGACTACACAGAAAACTTTTGCCGAAGGAAAACACTCCGTCCTTGCTCGTGTTTTATATTTACTCCGGGGCCGGTTCAGTGGTTTCTGGGCAGAGGGAGCTGGCACTGTGGGGACATCTGGACACAAGAGGGGACCGTCCATACAGGCAAACTACAGGGACAGCCGTGCCAGAGAAACAGGCCTCCAGATCTGACGCCAGTGTTATGTTAATTTGATTTGTTAATTCAGTGGCCCTGTTTGAGGGAAATCTGCCACCAACACCTGCCACCGCTTCCAAAGGCAAGGACGCAGATCCGCTGTGACACTGGCTTCATTAAATAAACAAACCAGGTCCCCCATAACAGCATTTGGTGGAAGGCACCATCAATTCTTATACATTTAGATCACAGGAATTAGAGATGACACTGAGAAGCTACATCCCACTGTTTCACAGATGCACGGGGTGAAGCGGCATGTGACTAAATGTATCTCTGTGTGCTGCGTCTATGTCTTTCTCTGGCTTTTCCCCCTTTGTGTGTGCCATGTTGTTTGCGAACGAGAACGTGAAAGGGTTTGCCAAGTGTATTTTCATTCTGTCTCCCAGCCTCTCCGCCAGAAAAGATGGCGACTGATGTATTTTTCAGACATAGTTCCACAATCAAAGAGGCTCTTGTGGCCTTTCTGATGCGTCATGTAAATTTTATAAAGTGTGCAGCGGAGGAGAGTCAGAGAGCAACTGCAGCTCTGGAAAGCCTAATGTCTGTTTGCCTTTAACTCTGACGAGCTGTCTTTGCTCCTGTCTATCTTACTTCCCCTCCACTTACTCTCTCCTCTGTGGATCAAGGCCGGTCAAGGAGCATCTCACCACAGGGCCCGATGTCAGACAGAATGTGTGGACGTGTGTGGATGTCAAAGCTCAACTGGCTCTCAGAAATAGAGGGAGCGAGGTGAGGGGAGACATCAAGGCACAGAGCTTGCTACAAGCACACAACCTAATGTTGGATTTGCATAATGGAAGAATGTCATACTGCATGTGAAATATGTGTTTTAGCCCGTGTCACCATGTTTGCATGTTTCATCTCAGTAACGGTCTTGGACAGGAAATCCAGGCCCTCACATATTTTCCTCAGCTGCAGTTCTGGCAGGTCTTCGGCCTACTGTGTGCTTTTCTAATGATTCAATTGGCTGAATGAGCATATGCTCTCCGCTGCATCATAAACCTCAATTAGATGTCTTGTAATGTGATTTGAGTGTGTGTGCTCGAGTGTGTACGGTTTAAGAGAGAGGCAAGAAAAGATGCTGTTTAGTCATTTAAAATGTGCTCATGTATATTTAAAAACAAAAAAAGTTGCCATCTGAAATAATCTGGTTAAAATCATTATCCGTGTATGTATATATGCTTGAAGTCTACCCTGCTACTGAGAAATGTTGATCTGGTTTGTCAGACTGCGATCGTTTGGGTTGCCAAGGTGCCGTCATATTTCATTTTGTACCATTCACGCCAAGTGGGAACTTCAAGGGCTAAAAATAAAGCCAGTGCTAAAGTGCAAATAACTGACGCTCCCCTAATGACCACTCGAGGCTGCCACAGACTGTATATGAAAGGTGGAAAAAGCCACCATGATGTCACAATGTTGTCACAACGTCCACTTGAAAAGCTTCATGCTTAGTGTTCTCGTTGTCAGTCTTCTGATTGAGAGACATTCATTGGCAAATGGTTTGCTCATCTCTAGTCAATAGTCAGTCTGGTTTATCTTCATTTCTGACTCTATTCAGGACTGTAAATTACAAACTGAGCTTCACATTTTGTTTCCCATGACTTTGAACTAGAGACAGCACCCGAGGACTGCTCAGGAAAGCTGTCCTCAACTGAGGATTGCTTTTCTGTAGACTTTTATGGAGCTCATAGACAGTTTAATAGATTGCCGTAGATACTGAGATGTCACCCACTGGTTTCTGACGACCCATTTTAAAGGCTCGAGATGAGTTTTTCCACTGTTGCCATCTTGGTCACAAAAGGAATGTATCTGAGGAGGAGAGGTGGGTCTGACTGTAAAACCATATACTCATTGGCTAATTATTTGTGATTGACAGCTCATTAGCCAATGAGCATATGGTTTCCTACCGCAGATATTACACCATTGTAAAACATGGTATAAATAAGATTTATAAAACCATAAACTCAACAGGAAAGTGTTTGCAGATGTTAGGTCAAAAAGCCATTCTACCATAGCTCTCTTCATAGGGCTGGAAGTCTTTTTCACAACCACAGCTTTCACCATCTGGTGGCCTTCACATGAAGGTTTGTGGCACTTTCACATTGGTTTTCGTGATTCATCCCCTGCTGGTCATGAAAATTAGGGTTATGACACTTCTGCATTTCTTTCTCTTTTCAGACATCGAAGTTATGCCCATCTTTTATATACAGTATGTGCAGAAGAAGCTAATCAGATCCCATAGACTCCAAAGTTTTTATTGTAGAAAAAAATCTTGATGTGGGCTGGCATTAAAAATAAAACTGTTTTGCTCCTGCTTTCCTCCTACTTAACAATGGGGAGTGTTGCTTTTTTAAACTGTTTTAGGAGTGGAAGTTAGCCATGTGGCTGCATTGACTGATAGGTCCATGAGACATGGACACAGGCTGCTGGAGTGCAGTGAGAGCTAGGTGCCACCTTGGCAGGTCTGAGTCACTGAGCTGGACCACTACACTGTGTTTGTGGTGTTGGTACCTTGGTGAAAGTTGCTACACTTTTATTTGCTTAACAGACGGTCTGAGAAGTTTGTGCTTCAGTTTATTTATTTTTTGTTACCCCGCACTAATTAGCAGGTACCTGTGCAATGCTATCGTACGTATGTATCACCTAGCTAATAAACCATGCTAGCAATAGCCTGGCACTCAGCATATGCACCACTGTTAGCTCAGCTGTGGTTTAAATAAGAAGAAAAATACATATTTTAGCGTAAATGAGGGATCATAACCTCTCAGCATATAAATGAGGGCATTGTGCAAAGCAGAAAGTATTGTTTGAACGTGGTCATGCTTGTGCCCAGAATCACAGTATCACAAGAGGGCGTAATCATCCATTTGTTTCTCCAGTCTTGAACAGTCTAAACAGGAACTTAAGCATGTTGGGAAACAAGGCTTTTTGCATGTGTGTGGTTAAAAATAGAGGTGAAATTTTTAGATGACCTAAACTTATTCTTCATACCAGTATCAGGTAACTTTCAGTAGAATTTTCTTGGGAAAAATCCCCCCCAAAACTCCCTTCTGCCAGCAAATCTATCACAGCTGTGGTTGGCACTGTCAGCTTCAAGGAGGCTTTACCTTCCAGTTTACCCAGTTAAAGTGAAAGTCAACAGTTCATAGCTGCACCACCTCATGCTCTCAGCTGCCACGTCTCCCCGCCTGCCTGGGATGTTTACTGCTAAATATTGATAGACATCTGGAGCACCATTCATCCACCATCAATCTTCGGCGTTCCAGTGAAGAAGGCCCAGCCCTCTCCTCAGTGTGTCGCACACGTGCAGACGCGCATACAGACAGACGCACATGTACATGAACGCACCTGGTTTTTTGACATCGGCGCAATGCAGGGCCTTGGCAAGAAAATCGAGCCCCTTGAAGATTGGCTGCTGTCTCAAAGGCACAGTGTTTTGGCAAATAACTTTTATTGTGATTGGATGAATATGCCTTTGCCTGACAGCTGTATTAATACAGATTCTACAAAATATTCATAAGCACAGGTGGTTATAAGACCGTGTAGCTCCCTGCCTAACTAAACTCGGCCCGTGCTTCGCAAACATTGTTATGAGAGCAAGGCGATTGATTTTGGATACGGCTCTTGTTTCTTTGCTAGTCCTTACAAAACAAACCGGTGTTTCAGGCCTGTGCCATTGAAGTGGCATTGTTTGTGTTTGCTTTCTAGAGCACTGGTAGGGGGAAAGACCTGATGTTGGAGGGAAAGGCAAATTTCAGGATAAACTGTCGAAATGCATCAGCGGGATTGACAGAATTTGAGCAGCTCTGTTTTCGCCACAAGCCTCTTCACGTTAGAGAGAGATACTTGTACAGGGTCAGATTGGAAACATGTGTTGTGTGAGCACCATGGAGAGAATGATCCTCCATCTTATTAGTGGGGAACTTGCAGTACACTACACTGGGGTTTACTAGACACACAAAAGAAAGAGATACAGGAGGAAAAAAAACAAGGCTCTTTTGTCTTTTCTTAATTATTCATGCCCGGGAGGGATGCTCTCTCTCCTTTGTTTCTGTCAGCTGACACATGTACAGGTACGATGGTGCAGGCTGTGTGCATATTTGTGTTACTCTCTGTGTTTTTTGTAACTGTCGAGATGTGCCAGTTAAATGCACGAACATCTCTTTGTCTGTGTGTTTGTGCGTGTCTTATGTGCACATGGGCGACACGGAGCCGGTCCAGCCACATTGGAAGCAGCAGCTTTTCTCCACAGTCCAAATCAAAGTGAAGAAGGAAGCACAATGATGAGCCCAGCAGTTTGAGCTGATGGGCTCTTTAAATCCACCACAGACGACGGCAGCTCTGTGACGACCCTGCCCCACGCTCTAATCGCTTCAAATGAAGTCATGAAGGAAATGCAGCACAGCCAGCCTGAGCTCTCCTGTTCTGCAAGGTGCAGCAGCACTTGTTTGTGCAGAATGTCTGGCAATTAAAAATAATTGGGAAGCAGGTTTGCCCGCGAATCTTCCAAGAGTGCCAGTTATGATCTAATGAAGCTTCATTAGGCATGCTGAAAGCTGAGAGCGCCGTATGACAACGGCAATTAGCCAGGATCATAGGCAAAAAATAATCATTAAAAAATACCTCGGCCAAGATTAGCTTTTCACTTAATGACCAATTCATTAGCTAATTGATTTCTTATTAGTTACAGGCAGAGACGACTGTTTGGGGTACTGGTGCTGGTAATTAACAGCATTTACGCCATTAGTCAATTGCCTAATTTTCCAGGAAAACAACTTTAGAGGGAAGCATAGCTGGAGGCTTAGGGCCATTTGCTTTTTGCTCCTCTGCTGTGTTATCTCTTTAATATGGAGAGGGGAATTGTCTTTCAGCTCAGGGGTTGTTAACAGGCACTAATACCTACTGATTACCCAGTCATATCGTGTGACCAAGTGTTTGGTGTCTGAATCCATCTGAGATTGGATAGATAGATGAGAGGATCTGAGGTAGGGAGCGAGAAATCAGAGAGGTGATGTAATTAAAATTAGTGTGTGAGTGTGTGAATGTGTGTGTGAATGGGTGAATGACTGAATGTAGTGTAAAGCGCTTTGGGGTCCTTAAGGACTAGAAAAGCGCTATACAAATGCAGGCCATTTACCATTTTAAAAGGAAAACGATCAGGAAATGCGCTACAAGTTTGTCACATTTTAGATTTCACTTGACACTTTTTAGCGTATCACATCTGCGCTGCTTGCACCTGCAGATTACAGGTATTCCAAATGAAATGAGGGGGGAATTAGATTAATTATTGCTCTCAGCTGGTGAGGTCTTCTGAGGGGTCTTCTTCCTTCCATCAGCCCTGAGTTAAAGCAGATGAAGATGGATGGATGAGTAGTGACAGGTGCTCCCTGCCTACAGCAGCTCACCGAGCTTTCAACTGGCAGCTTATAATGACTGTCTGGAGAGGATATAAACCATTTTACTAACATATGGAACAATATTGAAAATAAAATCTAAAATGGAGCTGCATACCAATGTTTTCACAGATTAGCCAATTATTCCTGCTCTGCCGTCTTAGATTTCCCTGAGTCAGAGTGCATCATGTTGTGACCTTATCGACCGTTTGCAAAGTTGCGCTGTGCCCGTGATCCTCACAGTACCATACATATGACATTTTGCCTGCTTCTGCTAAAAGGAAATTGCACTTTTTTTTAATTGCTGTCTGTCTCATTCCTCCTTGTCCACCTGCACCTGACTGCATTTAGTTTAGACAGCTCACCTTGCAGGGCTAAAAATTCCTTTTTCCTCACCAGCGGCACCACTTGTCTGCGTGTCCAGCAGATGCCCAAAATGTCAACGCTGAGGCTCGCCTGGATAAGTCAAAAATACTACATGCCAGTCTTAGCTGCTGCAAGTGTCTATATGTCATCTGAAGATGTCAAACAATATTTGAGATGTACAAAAAAGCAGATTCCGGTTTGATTGTAGTCGCTGCGAGTTCTGGCCTCTGTCTCTTTGGAGCGGAGATGATGGATTTAAAGGGATGAGGATGATGGACATGTCTGATAGAAGCGAGGCAGTGATTTGGCCTATCAAAGCCTGCCTTCAGCCAACATACAGCCTGCGGCATGCCGGATCAGTATAACACTGAACACGCTTGTGCCCTTCTTCTAAACGGGCCATTTGGCATTGTGCAGCTAGTTCTAGTGTTCAACTGTAGGTGGTTAACCGGGGATTTATCTCTTCATGTGTACATGCATACGCCTGTCAGAAAGGAAGCTAAGAGTATATGTACGTGAAACTGAACAACCTCTACTTACAGTCCGTATAAGCAGAGGGCACTCGTGTTTGATCACATGCTACCCTTTAGAGAGAAAAACAGGCTGCTTCCTCTTCATGTGTCACATCCTAATCCCTGGCATCTGTTCTTCATTCGTGTCTTCTCCCCCGCTCTACCTCTCTGTTTTCCCGGGTAGACCTTTTCTCTGTGTTTTCCTCACCTTGTTTTCTTATCTCTAAATCTCCCCTCAAATCCACCAGCGACCCTTCTGTCTCTCCGCCGTCTCCTCTGTCTGTGTCAGGTCTTTGGCTCTGTTAATTAATTCTAATGAAGTCATCTATCAAGGACTCTTCTTTCCTCAGCACCACAACATAAATCACCCCGTGTAAAAGATGCTATTCCTCTTTCTCCTTCTCTTTTGCTCCCTGCACTACAAGCAGAAAAGAACTCTCTCTCTCTGCAGACCAGGCTTTAATTGTGTGATTGAGAAAGTGTAGCATCACTCCATTAAAGCCAGTCTGCCTCAAATGGCTGCTCTCCGGCTGACACCAGAGGGACCTCTTATAGCCTGCTGTGGTGAGACACGCACATACACACACAAAGCAAGCGACTTAAAACAGACACTTATTGTAAATGGGCCTCATTGGTCTCTGAAGACGTTGTTAACATGTCTGTGGGATGGTCCCCCTGCCAAGAGGGAACTTGATCCATCTCCACATTTACAAAATTAATTTTTATTACAAGCTGTGACTGACTAACACTGCCCAAATTGGGATTTATTTGCTCCCACCACACACAATAGTAATTTCAAATGGACAGCACTGAAAGAACTGACTGCTGCGTTGGTAGTTGTTACATATTTTCTTTCTTCTTCTTTTTCTTTTCTAGTGAACGAACAATAAAAATTACAACATTTTCTTCTTATCGTCTCAGGTCACCGCACTGTGTCCCCTCCAAACGCTGATGCAAACCCGATGTAAGAAAATGTACACGGAAAGCCCAGACATGTCTAAATAATGTATAAATGATACATCTTGTTAGCCTTGACTCACAGGTTCAGTTGTGTTCTTGTGCACCAAATGATCAATGTCCTCCTATTATCCTCATGCACTCTTTCCAGTTCCATTCCCAATTCTCCCCGCCTCTCCCCGGGTCTTTCATGTTGCCCTCTGGGAGCAAAACAAAACATGGTTTTCTACTGCAAATAAGGAGCTAAAACACCATGTGATCAGTCATGAATTATTTGAACGCTATTGATTTGTATAAATTGTTGCATTTCCCCAGAGCCTTTGACCATAAGGATCTCTATAGGTACTGTATAGAGGAAAAATGGTCTTTTTATACCTATAAAGAAATAAGTCAGTTTTAAGAAGCTGGCAGTAATTAAAGAGTAGATTCAAGAGTAAACAAGCTTGTAAGCGAGCAAGAAATATGTGTTTGATTTTCAAGCATTGTCAGTGGATTACTGTGTTTTCCCTGCAAATCTGTGCTGTATTTAAGGGTATAATATCAATTTCATGCCTTTTTTTCCTTTCCCCACTAAACTAGAGGCCTCGGTGCCCTGTGGGTAGATAGCTGTTAGAGAATACACAAGGAAAAATAACAATCCGAAAAGGAGAACCAACATATTCCCAAAACATCCCACTTGAGTATGAACTAATCTTTAGCACATTGTGGTATTTTCATGTTGAATTTTTTTTTTCTTTTTCTTTTTCTATTTTTTTTTTTTTTTTTTTGCCCCGAAAGCCTCATTTAGATGGCAGACAAGGCTTTTGAACACAGAACAGCCTGTAGTCTCTGTGGACTGCTGCAGCACTGCAAAAGGACCTAAACGAAGGCACCAGACAATGTAACAACTGTGAGATCCCGGCACTCACAGACAGGCCAGAGAAGTCTAATAAACACACACACACACACACAATCACTGTCATTAACACGACTGTGAGTTCAAATCTTCTTTGTCCTCACAGGACACTTTTAAATTTCTCGTATTGGGGAAGAATCCAATTTTCTGTTTCTGTGCAGGATCGCATCTATACAGCAGCTCTGCATTGTTGAATCAGATTGAAGTAAACCAACTTATTGAATTTCTTTTTCTTTTTTTGCTGTTACTCTGTCCCAGTAGAACCAGATGATGATATTTGGAGTTAAGTGCATTTCTACAAAAAAAGGCTTTATGTTCATGGAAATTATATTAGAGGCCAGAGGTGTAGTAGTTGCTTTTTAAGTTAAAATTTTTAAAAGTCACTGCATCGTCTTGGGACAATCACAGCTGTCACATATCGTGTCTTTACTGGAGCGGTGTGCGAAGAAAAGAGGATGGACGCATGTTAACACACAGCTTTTATTGTCTTTCTTTCTGTTTTTCAATCTCACTGTTACGCACAAATATACAAGTAGGCAACAAAATAATATAAGTCCTTTTGTTCAGTTTAGGCAGTTGAAATATTTCATAAATGACTCTTCTCATGAGTGAAAACATTTTTGGCAAACTTACAGGACGTGAGATTTGCATTTAGGCTCTACCCCCCCTTCACACACGAGGGATTAGTTTGGCAGAGGCAGCAGGTTGAAGCAGTGCTGTGGCATTTTGCTGGAGGTGAGACTTGTGTCCAGGCAGACACTGCTCTGACCCTCTCAGTATTCCCTACTCCTCCTCTGTCAAATGTGAGTATTGACAGCCCAGAGGGATTAGACTCCTCACACATGCTTCACAGAGCTCCAAAGCGCTTCACTTCTAATATTTAAACGACGACCAGATGTGTAAATTTGAACTGTGATCAATGGGGGCAACACAATCCTGTTTTGCTCATTGCTTCGCATTGCTACAGTATTTCCCCACCTTATCGCCCTCTCTTCCACCCCCTTTCTCTTCCTCTCTGTCTCTCTGTCTCTGCTCTGCACCAGCCAGCACAGACTCATTTAAGTCTGCTGATGTCTTGATAATGTTCCAAAGCCTTCACATGCAGGTAGAGAAGGAATTCCTCAGCTCCCTGATCAGGACATTATTAGATTTATAGACAGTGTTAATTTATAATAGCAACACTGACGTGTATAAATGTCATTAAAATGAAAATAGTAATGTGATCATATTAATGTTATGGGATAAATAGCTAATGATCAAATGTAAATGCAAATGTATATACAAAGTGGCATTAATAACATAAAATAAAATAAAACGTTATTCATATACATGTATGCTTTAGAAAAAAGAAATGCAAAAAAGTACAAATTTTAAATTAATTAAATAAAATAAATAATTAAATTACTGTATAATAATAATAATAATAATAATAATAATAATAATAATAATAATGTTTTATCTTATACTCTGCCACATAGTAGCTTAGTAGCTGTTATTTGTCTCGGCTAAAATAACGATTCCTGAACCGATAATAATTAAGTTATTGGATAGTTTAAAAAAATGAAATAAAATACGTGTTTTCCTCCGTGAAGCAGGAAAGGAGGGGGTGTTTGAATCGTGGAGAATGAACGGCAAGTGTAGCTATGATTGAGGCCCCTTTAAGAGGTTTTTTTTGGCCACTAAACTGTAGCGACACCAGCGTTGGTGCGTAAAGAGCATCCCTCCTGGATTTCTTCTGATATTCCTCCTTGCTGATTGGCCGACACATGGCTCATGTCTGTCAGATTACATGCAGAAACATTTCTGTGCAATAAATATTTAGAGAAAGTGGAGCTGAGAAATGTGCCTTTGCTTCGGTTATTGTTTATTCAGCAGAAACAATGAAGTGGCATAAAAACGTGGTAAAACATTAAGCAGATACACAAGAACACGCTGCTATAAGTTGTCTTATTTTAATTGGGCGCCGTGCTCGTCATTCATATTAAACAGGCGCTGTCTATAGGCCCTCTGGCAATATGTTTTCCTTTATCATTCTGGGAAAATGTTTTGGCGTGTTTTTTTTTTGTCTCACTGAGAGAATGTTGCATAGGTTTAGGTGTGACTACACCATTCAACAATACTTTTTCAAAAATCATCTGTGGTAGCAAAATACTATATTTCTAAAAACTGGTTTATTGTGTCTGACTTTTTTTTAGTTTTTGCATGTACATCCAATCTCAAATCCAACACAAATATACTTTAAAGGACAAAATAAAGAAATAAAAATAAAAAGTGTATTTAAAAAACCCTCAAAGTTAGATGGAGCGCAGGAGTCGTGCGTAAAAGTTCAATATCACCTTTAATTCCGTTTTATAAAACCCCATTGGTGTTTTATTTCGTTACAGACACGTGCGTCTTTTGTAAACCCCGCTTTATTGTGGGATGATATCGAGGCACACGACTGGGAGCGCAGATTTGCGTCTTAAAGAGGATTTAGGTCTATTAACAACAAAAGGCGCAGTTCATGGAACATGGGAGAGACCGCGACTTGTGCGTCAGCCGCAGTGATGTGAAGCGGGCTTACTGATAAATGGAGAGACATCAAACCGAGTCATTAGAGGGCTGAGATATGAGACTTTCACAGTGGCGGGCCGCTCAGGGCGGCAGACCCAGGGGATCGCACTCTTCTCTCGGCCTTTTTGTGTTTGTGTGCTGGACTGATGAACGACTTAGATAACGTTAAGCCATTATGGGCTCACTTATTCCCATGAAAAAGAGGGCACATTTTTTCACTGCTGATATCTATTGATTTCTATTCCCTATTTGTAAACGGAAACCGCAAAGGATTCCAGTTGAATACTCAAAAGAGACCCGAATTTAGAGCACCAAAATATTAATTACACCATTATCCGATAATTATGCATCTGTTGCTTTTATATGCGGGCTACTTTCCGCTGTTTTGTTGTATGCATTTATATGATATGCACTTATCTGCAGTAGGCAGTCGAAAATAACTTCAGAACTCCAATCAAATAAATTTTGGCTGCACTTGTTTTTGAGGAAAATAAATGTTTGGAGGAGGGGTCGCTTATTTTTTTTCAGACATTACTTAGGCATTTTTAATATCTATTGTAATTTCCACTGGGTCAGCGTTAGTACCCGTTCATTCTGAAGCAAGTCCTCATATTTTCAGTTCACTCGCAACTTTATAATGCTGATCGTTGCCTCCGTGCACGCCTTTTGCTCTCAGGAATCTTGTGTGCTAATTCCAGTTCAGACAAGTCCAGAAAGCATATAAACCAGAAGCTATTGGTGGCTCATGCGCACATAAAGGTTCAAACACATTTGTCAACAAATGACAAAGGAAATCAAAGCGAAATTCCACAAACACCGCATTTCTATCTCCTAATCGCGTTAATTAAATTTTCGCCGAATTAATTAGACACAACAGCCATATACAGCCTCCTCACAGGAGTGAGCCACCATAGGCATTTTAATGACCCCGTAATTCAATTAACCGCCTCCATCAGTTCCATCATTGATTTGTGGAAGAAGAAGAAGAAGAAGGGAAAAAAAGCTGCTGAAAGTTGAATTCTGCAAAGTCGAGCCGGCCTGTAATTGCTCGAGACACAGAGATCCGAGGGAAGAAGGGGTGGGGGCGCTGGGCTGAGGTGGCCGTGTATAAATAGTGTGCTCTCAAATACACAGTCACAACAGCAGGAGTGATCTCACCTCCTCTCCACCCCTTCTATCTATCGCTGCTGCCAGCCTCCTAAAAGAGCGTATCCGTGAGCTGTACACTGGTATATAGAGACGGTATATGCTGAGAATTCACGGTGGATTTCCCTGAGCAGGAGCACTACTGAGCGACAGAGCTGACCATGGAAGAACTTACGGCATTCGTGTCGAAATCGTTCGATCAGAAAACCAAGGAGAGCAGCAAAGAGAGTATCACGTACAGGGAAGTTTTGGAGAGCGGCTTGACAAGGGCGAGGGAGCTGGGCAGCCCGGAGACAAACCTGCAGGACATTACGGAGAGCAACCACTGCCCGGTGCATCTGTTCAAGGACCACGTCGAGCTGGAGAAGGAGAAACTGAAGGACTTTAATGTTACGAGGGCGACAGAGGGTAAGGTTTTCACTTTAATTGTGAGAAATGCTCCCGCGTGATGTCGGGGAAAATGTCTCAAGTTCGGCTGTCTGGTGTGTCCGGAGCGATGCATTTTTCCTGTTGTTTTTTAATTATTATAATTGAAAAAAATCCACGCGCATAAAAAAGAGTTGAATTTACGTAACCGCGTTTAGTCAATGTAGTTCCCTAAAGTTAACGCATTAATCTGTTATTGCAATGGTAATTTTACAAAGCAGGAGGCGGGCCCTTCGCCAGACCATCGCTTTAACTGTTTAATGATAGTTTGCAAACGAAAGGAAAGAAAAAATACAGCAAGATTTGTTCTGTAGAATATAATCGTATTAAATGTCTAATGTTTAATAAGGATTTTAGCCTTATTTGGACTATATGTCATCATTTTATGCCGGTATTAAACTATCCGGCAACAAACCTACTTTAAGTCAGCACTGCAGTGTATTTTCTTTTGCCTTTATTAGTAAATTATGTATTCTTGTACATTCCAGCAGGCGTTGTTTAAAAGCATAAATATAATGTAATTATGATGCAGTGTATAAACCCATAGCCTGTAGGACTGCCGATTGCCACGCTCCCTTAGACTGCACACTCTAGAGTAGCACTAAATCTTTTTATTTTTTCAGTGGCAAAATCGTGTGTAAGCTGAAAACATTAATAGATCTACCTTTTAAAAAGCACTTTATTCATTTCCAGTCTGTGAAGTAGCATACAGCAGGAGCACAGGCCTCCTTTCACTCAGCAGTCACAAAAGTGCAGTGGGCAGAAAATTATGATTTAGTGGACTTGTTTCTATATTTATCCTGTAAGAAGAGTTTTAAAAAAATGGAGTCAGCACTATGGCGCAATAATCAGCCCTATAACTTACATTAAATCTGTCTTTTTTAACATAAACTGATCGGATTTTATTTAAGTTAAAATGACTTTCATTTGAGAGAAAAAAAAAAGCAGTTCGGCGTCAGCAAAGTACAAACAGTAGAATGAGACAGAAAATGCCATTAAATGCAGCAGTTGTCAGCTCTGTTGCTAAAATTAACACTGATAACACTTAATAGCTGCTTATATAGGCTGTTCTATTTTTATTAGGCTATAGTGTGCTGTCAGCCACGCAGCGTAATGGTGTGATTAAATAAAAAAAATCTGTTGGCTGATGATTTTTATGGATATCCTAAAATAACCAAGGTCTGTTTTATGGAGGTGAGTAATTAGGCCTAAATCGTCTCCGTTTAGCCGGGACTTATTTCTCTGCTCTTTAAATCGCTTATAACCTTATTAGGCTTCCTTATTGACTGATTTACTTCCATTACGGCACTGACATTACACGCTGACTTATGGAGGCTGGAAATGCAGCCACGGGCCTCTCTATTGAAGAACTAAGCTGTGTAATGTGTGTGTGTGTGTGTTGCTGTCAAAGTGCCAGGCCTAAGGCCCCCTGTCAGGGCCCAGTGTTGACTATATGGGGGGGAACCCTTAATTGTGATATGTGTGTTTTGAGCTTGGAATATGTGCACGTGTGAATTTTAAACGCATCTTCTCCTTTTAAAAAAAAAAAATAATAATTGTTTCCTTTCCCCACCACCCGTGGGCCGTTTAACAGGGATATATGAGTGTAAGGAGAAAAAGGAGGACGTGAAGTCCGAGGATGAAGATGCACAGGGCAAACTGAAGCAGCGGAGGAGTCGCACTAACTTCACCCTGGAGCAGCTCAACGAGCTGGAGCGGCTCTTCGACGAGACGCATTACCCGGACGCCTTCATGAGAGAGGAGCTGAGCCAGAGGCTGGGACTGTCCGAGGCCAGAGTGCAGGTGAGGATTTCCCACATATGTTACTCACTTTCTTCACTCTCGTGTCTGTGATGCAGAGCGGAAATCGTGCTGTTGCTGCTGCTGCGTGAGGAGCGGCCAAGAAGCTTTGCTGTCTGTCTGTCTGACGGCTGTAGTGTGAAAATATTTCTGCTGTTGTTAAGCAACACTTGTAAGCTCGCGTGTGTGTGTGGGTGATTTGTTAAGTGGCATCACTGCTTTGTGGGAAATATGTTAGTGATCTAGCCAGCCCTTAATCTGTTCTATAAGGAAACCCCACGGTAATTAACCGAAAATATAAGAAAATATATTTTTAGCTTTTGAGGAGGAAAAACGGACCATGTGAATGTGGATCCATCGTGAAATAATTTTGCTATAAAACACGCATATTGCTATAAAAACGTGAAACTATATTATAAAACTGTGCAGTCATTTTGGAGCCTTTAAATAACCATTTTCTGTTGTGTTCGCTCTCACACTGAGGACATTTTTTAAAATCCTTTGAAATGACTCGAAATAGGAAAGACTGCGTGTGAGCCACGTGAAAAAACGACCTTTTAAAAAAAATTCTGGTTCCTTTCGGAACATAAACAGGTCGCATCGTGTGTCCTGAAACATACAAGTAGATAAATAAATAAATAACAGAAGAATAAAAAGCTAGGAGCTCATTAGTTTAGTGACAGGTTGACCTTAGAAACTTGACAAATAAATGATCCAGCTTGTTAGTGAAAAAGCTCCACGTCTGAAATATTGCTGTAATATTCCTATGGGGAGGTTTGTAAAGCCCCGTCTAGCTTTCTCTGTGGTGTCCTAATATTCCTACAGGGAGACGGTTTCACTGCGACATTTATAAATGTTAGAAACATGACTGCACAATTGCCGCAGATTTGACTATTTAAAAAAATATTTATTTAGGAAAATATCAAATGTAGAGGGTTCACCATGCCAAACAAGTATGACAAATAACTTTTTTTTTTTAAGTGTGTGTTTAATGAAAGATTCACGTACAGTAGCAGTAAATCAGTTGTAAACCGTCCGGGATGGATAGCCTCAGAGCCAGCTGAACTTGCAGCGGTAGGCCTGTGGAGCCTTGTGCCTCCGATCCGAGCATCCTTGCGGGTAGAAAAAAACAGAAGAAAGAAATCCAGCCAGTGATTAAAATGAATGAAGAGCCTGAATGGCTGCTTAAGGGGACGCGCTCTTATGTCAACTCGTATCGCTCCTCATTTTCTTTGTAATATCTGCCATTGGCTTGATGTAGTGTCCCCATAAAAACAGATTAGAAATAATTCAATTCTGGGCCAACTCTGCTGCTGTTCAGCTATATCTAATCGGATGAATAAGCCGCATCATAGAGCTTTATAAGCCACCGACTACCTTTTTTTCCTGAGCGGACTTAGTTGACAGCAGTACACTGCGATTATCGCTAATAAAGTGCGTGCATTAAAATTATTTATGGAGGAAATATGACTGATAAATACCGAGTCTGCGTGTGTGTGTTTTATGTTATCAAATAGACACTCGGAACCTACCGAAGCTCTCTTTTGGGGGGAAAAAGATGAAGGAAAAAAAATAAAATAAAGCATTTTCAGGCTCTCTTTAGGGGGGGGGGGGGGGGGGGGGGGGCGCACTGGCACATGTTTTCTCCAGATTTAGTGAGAGCGAATTGCAGCAGGGCTGTTACAGGCTGTGAACCTGCGCTCCGAGCAGCTGTCAATGAATCTAATTGAAAGTTATGAGAGCTTGGTGAGGAGCAGGCAGTAATTCGGTTAGGACTAATATCTTTGGGTTTCTGGCGCGCTGCTAAATTAAATGTCATTATTCACTGTCTCTAATAAAAAATCAAAAAGGAAATGAGATTAGGGTATTTGTGAAGCGCATCATTGAGTGGCCCTTAATGAAGAAATAACTGTCTGAACCAGTGTAGTTCACTTTGCTTAACATAGAGGCACGTAATTGGAATTGATCTCGGGCCCGTCTAATATTAGCCTTGATTTATCTGAGGGATTACTGTGCGTCTATGCAAAATCACCTGGGATTTTCATAAACACCTTTCCTACCATCATTTACCGCTGTAGAGCTAATAACTTACGGCGTAAACAATCGCAAACAATAACGACAATGTGCAGTGTTTAGCTTCAGGCCTACACCACGATAATAATAATAATAATAATAATAATAATAATAATAATAATAATAATGATGATAATAATAATAATAATAATAATAATAATAATAATTATGTACTCTACGTGGACAGGATTTATAGACATCGATAATGCATTGACAGGAAAATCTCACTGCTGTGTTTTTTTATTGTAAAAATATATATTTGGATGATATTTTGTGAAGCTGAGAGCGAGACATTTGTTTTCCTCGTAATTTTCGCCTCGTTGTTATCTCCTGCTCTCTCGCCTCGGTCCCTAATGGACGCTTTATCGACTTCCCCAGTTATTGCAGTCCCATCGACACGATGTTGCACGTCGCTCCCCCGCAGCTTGAAAACGGCGTCACGGCACCCCGAGTCGTCAGCAACACCGGTCGCTAATTTTCGCATCTGTAAACGATAATCATCGCGGGGGTCGAAGGGGAGGGGAGATAATGTTATTCAACGAGGCAAATTAAGTTGATGGTGATTAACAATAGGCCCGCAGCCTGCAGCTTCAAAGGCAGTCAGCAAATTGGAAGGTAGTTAATGACATTTATTTATTTATTTGAAGGATCACAGTATCCATGTAAAATTGCTACACTTTTTCTTACAACCCTACTATAACTTTGTTTAAGTTACAGTGACTTTAAGTGGCTGTAGCTTAGGAGATAGAGCAGGTCATCGAAAGATTGGTGTTCGATCCCCATCTGCCAAACGTCCTTGGGCAGGATACTAACCCCATGTTGCTCTGTGTGCATGTTAGATAGACAGAGCAAAGAAAAAAGTGCTTGTATGAATGAAGCAGTTGTGTAAAGTGCTTTGAGTAGAAAAGCGCTATATAAGAACCAGTCCATTTAGCTCAGTTTAAAAGTGTGTTTTTTTAATCTTTAAATTAGTTTAGCCTCATTTACAGTCTAATATTTTTTTTCCTCTTTGAAAATTATTACAATTCGTATTTATTTGTGAACACACGTGACTTAGGTTTTATTTGCTTGCTTGTGTTGGATTTCCCCTGTTTTTATTTGCCTGGTTACAAAAAAATAAATAAATTTGTCCATTTATGACAATCTAATTTCACTATTTAAATATGACAACAAATAGGATAGAAACCGTTTGCATCTATTCTAATCAGTTCTTTTCTCTTTCGATTGCAGGTTTGGTTTCAGAACAGGAGAGCAAAGTGTCGAAAACAAGAAAACCAGATGCACAAAGGTGAATGCAATTTGCTCCCTTTATTTTTTGCCTCTTAATATTATTATTAGTGAATTTATTACTGATTACATTTTGACACAGTTTCACCATTTTTATGACTGCACGTGAAAAAAAAGTTGTGACCTCCTCATCTCACATAACAACAACTGTCTGGCTGTCTGACAGACATCTTTCCCTTCTCTCCAGGTGTTATTCTGGGCAGCGGCAGTCCTCTTGACGCATGCAGAGTAGCACCCTATGTCAATATGGGCGCCCTCCGGATGCCCTTCCAACAGGTAGGCCATGTTTTCATATTTGCGGTAATTGACAAAGCTTGAAAAATCTAAAAATAATCCAGAAACCAAAATAAGCTTAAATGTAAAAAAGGAAAATAAATAATCCAGTGGTGACAAGTAATGCGTCGTCTCTAAAAAAAACCCGTCAAATAAATGTAAAAGTTGAGACTGGACTGTTTTGCGCTTGGATATGCGGTGGAATTGGTGTCAGAGTGGGCCTTCTATATTTGTGCTTCCACGTGCATGTATATAAGCCATGTGCAGCTATTAGACTGAAGTGATGAAAGAGTGCATACGTGGAGGGGGGAGTGAAAGGGTGGGGGTGTTCAGACCTCAGTGCACCTCTCACCTTCTGGCTGTGGGGAGAAGGTTGGACCGTACAGGGAGAGGAAAGGTGGGCAGACATTTGATCTGCTGCTGTCTGCTTCTACGTCCTGGTTGCTGTGTTGTCTGCTGGACCCTGGCTAAAAGCAATGGCCTAATTAAGCCAACAGTGCGGCGGGCGTGAGCACATAAAAGAGATGATGAAAGCGGGGAATGAAGTGGGCTCTGATGGATATTGGCATTGAGCTGCACTGGCAGGGGTGGAGGCTTGAGGCCTGCATACTGAGAGAGAGGCACGTTGCACGAGGTTGAAACAGGCACTAGGCATGCATAGACTCAGATATTACAACGCTGCATATGCATGGGAAACGAGGAGATGGCTAGCGGCTGGTGGATGGGTAAGGTCGTGACCTCTTGTCAACAAAAAAGTAGACTTGTGTCTTTTAAAGCAATGCAAAGTTTGTGTGTGTGCCGGGCCGAAAGCACACAATCACTCTGGACCTGCGTCACCTGTTCTTTTTTCAGAGACAGATTAATTTCTGCCATAACCCACAAAATCAACTTTCATAACTGTGATTTGTTTTTCCAGTGGTCCTTCTGCATTGTGTAACCAATCGCCTTCGCACTATACAATTGGAAATTATCAGTCATGGCTGCAGTTTGTTCCCCGATTCTTTCGCGAACGCAATATGTGGAAAAATTTGTTGTTTTGCAGAAGGTTTTGTTCGGATGCCACTGCAGCGCTTAGCAACTACAAACTCGCGGGTACAAATTAATTTTCCCTTTCGTTTAACAACTTCGATTTAAATCTCCTTTTTTGCATTTTTATACTAAAATACAACTAAAAATAATATTTAGTCAAGTTAAAACTTTGACTTTCTATCGTGCTATTTTGGTTGGAGAAGAAAGCTAGAAATACTTTAGTTTTCCCACTTCTTCCTGTGGTGTTTGAAACACATGAGACATGGCAACAGGCTCAGCTCTCTCCCTCTGAAGTAAGCGGATGCTTAATTTTCACCTACTTCTTATAAAATAATTGCCAAGAATGTGAAAACTGATATCCTATGCTCCTTATGGTTTCTTTTTCTTTTTTTTTCTCCCCTTGACTCAGGAATATGTCTGGATAAATATTTATAACTCCAAATATGTGAATATCTTTTCAGTGCAAAATAGTTTATTTATGCAATTGAATACATAATCAGGATAACAAGACTGCGTATTTCCAAGGGTATAACAGAGTCCTCAGTCTGAATTAAACAAATCTGTTCTGGGTCCTAGAAAGACTTTGATTCTAGGCGATTAAATTGGATGTGGTGTCTGAGAGCAATGTATGATTCATTAACTTTTAGAATAGCTGACATGAAGAAAGGGCTAAAGCGCAGAGTGCAGCCCTTAACTATTTTCATAGAAAACACACTGTAAGCAACAGCTTTGAGGGGGTAACATTTGAGGGGGAATTTAATAGTGTCAGACTGTGAAACCTAAATCCTCTCTGCACACACGCACACACACACACACACACACACACACACACACACACACACTTGTCCTGAGGGGCTCATTCTGACTTTACGTTTTCACTGTTCTGCAGGTCCAAGCACAGCTCCAGTTGGAAGGGGTCACCCACTCCGCCCACTCCCACCCTCACCTGCACCCTCACCTGGCCGCTCACGCGCCCTACCTGATGTTCCCGCCCCCTCCTTTCGGACTACCAATCGCATCTCTGGCCGACTCGGCCTCGGCGGCGGCGGCGGTGGCAGCAGCCGCCAAAAGCAACAGCAAGAACTCGAGCATCGCCGACCTGCGACTCAAGGCAAGAAAACACACCGAGGCTCTGGGACTCTGACCCCACCGGGCTGCCCCTCCGCTCGCCTGATGCCCATAATCGCCTCTCACACAAGACTGAGCCTGTGAAAGGCCGTGACACTCACAGCTAAAACTAAAATAAACAAAAACACTGAGTGAGAATGAAAGAGAGGAACACATAACAGAGAGGGGGAGAGAGAGAGTGGGTGTGAGAGAGAAAGGGGGAGAACAGTGGAGGAAGAAAATAAAAAAGAAAAGAAAAGGAGGAGGGGAGCGAGAAAATTGTCACAAAACCAGCTGCCAAAACAAACCACTTGTAGAGAACGGTAATTAAATACCAATGAAATCACCTTTTACTTTTCGCCCAACAGGCAGGACTTCTGCGGGGCCAGTGGCTCAGTCCACTCCAGGCACAGATCACATCCCAAGGACCGTACAAACACATGTGGATGTCTGTCTGAGGGCCAGGCCCGGGGCCCGTCAGACCAGAAGATGTTAGAACAAAGCAAACTGGCAGGCAGCAGCAGGGCCAAAAGCAGAGCCTCGCTGACGCTGGCTGACGCCATGTTGACAATGCAAAGGGTTAAACTTATGTGTGTGTGTGTGGGGGGGAAACAGACCCAAACATCACCCCACCGAGGCATTGGAATGGCTCTCACCTTCACCCGCCTCCCCAATCCCCCCTCCCTCCCCTCGTGCCCCGCTCCTCACTAGAGAAAAGAAAGAAGAAAACATTTAAAGAACAAAAAAAAAAGGCCATATTTGTCTCCAACCACTGTGTTCCCTGCTGCTGCCAAGTGCATGAGCTCTAATGGAGGACCGTTACTGGGACTGGTTTCCATCCGCACCTGACATTAACACTCGACAGCTGTTTTAAACACTGCCATCCAACATGCTCCCCCTGACACCTTCAAAGTCAAAGGCCTCCATTAGAGCCTGATACCCTTCTTCTGATGGACTTATGCTCTAACAAAAGCAACAAATCCGTTTTTTTTCCTCCCTCTTTTTGTTGTTGTTAGTCGCAGAGTGGAGAGACGTTGCTCTGTGTTTTCGGGCATGTGCTGGCGAGACTTTTGGTTTGCATTTCTCCCTCAAAGTGTGCTCTATCTCTCTCGCTCTGTCTTTATTATTTTATTTCCTTTCTGTTTGTTGTGTTGTATTTTTGGGTAAAGAAGTGAAGATCGCCTTTGCACTTCGGGTCTCGCACGTGGGTGTTTACAAATGGCACTACAAGCAGATACTACTTTATTAATTAAAGCGGGGAGCTGGGTTTGATATCGTCACGCGATCAGCAAAAAGAACAATTATCTTAGATAAAGGGTATAAATGGGATTTTCTTTTTTCCTCTTTTCTTCTTTTGTAATGCTGAAAAAATATGAAGAAAGCATCAGTCAAACTGAAATGCAATGGTGTGCAGTTTAAGTGCAATACTGTAAATAGCAAAAAAAGAAAAAAAGAAGTAAAAACAGCTAGCAGTTAGTCCTCAATGATAAAGAGACCCAATGACTTTATTTTATTTTTCTTTTTTTCATGCACTGTTGGAGTGTTCAGTTTATTTGCCAAACCCACCAGTTTTTCTACAGCAGTGTATATTTTGTTTAGTTCGAGAAAACCCCCTTAAAGACCAGGTGCCATATCCCTACATAACCTCCTATGTATTCAGACAATTTTCTATACATCAGGCACAGCTTTTATGAGGAAAGACATGAGCACATTTTTGGATTCAGCAGAAATTAAGGTACATGAAAAGAAGCTCTCTTAAGTACTCCACCAACGGTCGAAGAAATCCTGTTTGCTTTTTGCATTTTTAGGAAAAAGTGTTTTATCAGCAAATCAGCACCCTAACCCAAACTGAGCAGTTGTTTATGATACGATTAGTTTAATTTTGCATGTTGTATGTGATTTTTTTTTTTTTGTCTTTTTCATCCTTAATTTCCAAATAAATTCAACGTGTATGTTACAAATTGTTCCAGAAAAATCATTGGGATAAAATACCGTTTATTTTGACAACCTTTTAAACACTGCTGTCAGACCTGTGCTAAATATATGGATCCGCTTCAGGTCCACATGACCTCGAACAGTCTCCAAACAACATTTTCTGTCTTGCCAGACCTCCATTTAGAAATGTTTATTAATGTCTCCATTTTAAATTAAGCATATGGGTGTTTTATTTATTATTTTGTCTGAAAGTTTATGAAAGATTAAATAGTTGAACTACAAGTGTACATTTTTACATGGCTTTGCATTTATTTTTGTATGTTTTTATTAAGTGTTTCATTTTGAATTGGGGGGTGGCGTGGGGGGTGTGGCTGTAGTAAGTTGTTTGCCTAAAAAAAAAAAAAAAAAAAAAAAAATGTAGCGTGTCCGAGTTTACAAACATTTCAGGGACGGTTGAATTTAACAATCCATGGAATTTGTTGTACCCATTAAAATGATTGCCATTTCATATGCAAGCATGCCTAAACATGAATCATCGTACAGTTTGTTTTTTTACCCTTTTGAGTCACAAAATATGAATGTACATCTTGTACAAGTAAACTATCAATAAAGTTATAAATATTTGTACACGACTTTAAAAAAATACTGTTCAAACTTGTTAAACTGCACAAAAAGCCTGGGGATTTGCACATCAATCAATCCTCCTGGGCAGTGTAAGTGTAATTTTCCTTATACCCTCGACAAACGAACAGCACTGCAGTCCTCGGAAATTACTTGGATACACAGTGGTAACCACGTTTCCAAGATAATAACAGCAGCCCGCGACTAATCCCCTCTCCCAGTGTTCGGGGTATTTGCGTCAAGCTCTCTTCGTGCCTCACATCATGTTGCGGCTGATCCTCAACAGCAGTCTCAATCTGCGGATCAATATTAATATCGGTCTGCAGTTGACATTCACGCAGACTCCGTGTTAGCCGGTCCAGCTCTTCACATCCAATCTGTGCCACACACCAGCAGAGAAAATTGAGCTGCTATAAAATCCAGATGCAGCCCTTTTTTTTTTCTGGAGCCTCTTGCGCGGCACATCTCTCTCGCAGTGTTTGTCAAAATGACACGGATAAGATTGGTATGAAAAGTGGGGGGCAGTACAGTCGTCAAATAGAAGCAAGATGGCTGTAACTGGAGTGGGAAGCCTGCAAGCGTGGAGGGAAAATTGCAGGCGAGCAAAGAGATGCGAGGGTTACATCTGACAAGTGATGTCCTCTGACCTGTGTGCTCAGAGAAGAGCTTTGGTTTGTGTTTTGAGCACATCACTTGAGAGGATCGAGAATTTCTGCACGTTCGTCAGCATTTCAAGTCAGTCCCTCCACTTGTCTTACCCACACATACTACATTTTGCACTTTAAAATGGTCAGCGGCTTGTTTTTTCTCAGTGTATTAGCTTCCTCTGGGAGCCTAATTCCAGATGTGTGTATACAAAGTAATTACACCATGTGCTATAGTGGCTTATTGTTTGAACCCCATACAGGAATTATCCCAAATGGCGTCCTGTTGAATGCGGTACCCCCTAGAAGGTCGCCGCGCGTTTAATTTGTACCTCTTTGCTCATACATCAAGATTGAGTGATATGGTTGCAGACTGATGGCTCCATATTTACCCAGTGACCCCTCTGGCTGAGGCCAGGTCTGGAAATAACAGCATCCTTTTATGTGTACTAATAATTAGCAAGGCACACACAGCCATCCATCAACCACCAATGAGCCATGGCTGCTTTGTCAACATGTTCAAGCACATAAAGCTATTTATGTTGGCCACAAGTAACAAATACACAATAATATCTTAATAGAGGAGAGAGTGGGTATGTGTGTGTACCTGAGAAAATGTGTGTGTGTGTGTGTGTGTGGGGGGGGGGGGGTATTTAGTGGGCTCCTGTGCTTGATATTAAATTTACATCTGGTTTTATTGCTAATGAACGTTTCCTTGGTTCTTACAGGCTGCAGAATGAGGGCTCGCTCCTTATTGTCTCGACGTTTTAATCCTCTGTTGAAATGTACTCGGATTTCCTATAGTGATCTCAAATTCTGCTATAAACGAGTGCTTCTTCAAGTAACTGTTGTGATTTCCAAAAAGTACAGATCATCAATTTTTTTTTCTCCCCCATACGCTCCTTTCATCGTCCACTTCTCGTTACATCTGGTTCGGGAAGAATGAGCTTCGCAGCTTGTCCCAGAAGTCTGAGGCTTAGTGCTACGCCGCGCTAGCCCATCAGAGGTCAAGTGCTCAGGGGTCACGTGAAAATAGTTTTTTTTTTATTTTTTTTTTTTATCACATTTCATTCTCATAATCCTCTTTGAAATGTCACACACAACTATGATCAGACGGAATGTGGGCTGTCGTAGCCTCAACATAAAGCTGCGCGGGGCACCGGTAATGGTGTGAAATGACAGAGCTTATGGGCCTGAGAAGACAGTATATATTTAGCTCAAAGACATGAAGTTAGAGCTTTTGTCATGCTATATCACAATAACTTGAGGGGCTACTTGCAACAACTCTGAAAATAACAGGCTTGTTTGGTTTAGCTTGGAGTTTTTTTTTTCTTGTGTGTGTGAACCAACTTTGTGGTTCTTAAATCCCGAGTAAATCCTGTTCCTGCAGTTTCAGCTGTAGCTTGAAGTGAAGCCACCCAGAGAAACCTCAGCTGAAAACAATCGAGCTGAAGTGCTGAAGTCACTACGGTCGGCCAGGGATCAAAGGGCGCCTTTCATCCCAGTTTGTTTGGGCTAGACTTTGCTTTGCTTTGTTGGCTAATACTCATAAATGTATCTGGAGTCATCAGCTGTGCGAAACTATATTAAAACCAACATTTTAAGTCTGGGTCAACACTTGGTCTTTCTTTTTTTTCTTTTTAAGTGAAAGTGGAAACTGTCAAGAATATAAATTCTGGGTGGAAAAAAAAGAGGCATTAAGTTCAAATTCCGTTCAGCTGTTTATGTTATGTTCATTAGCCGTTTACTTTCACTTCAAGCATTTGGCTTTTGTCGTGGCAATCCAAGCAAGTTATCTAATAAAAACACATTATTTTCTGTCCAATTGCAGCGTCAATTAGAGGTGATTACTAAACTTATCCGCGCCATCTACAGACACTGTTACCTAAAACTTTGCGTGAAAACAAAAAATAAGCTAGAATTAGAATAATTAGAATTTGGGATTATTCGAAGATTAATCCCAAATTGTTCACATTCTTTAGCTGCCTTTTATTAATACCCGTCATACTCTATTACTGTCAGTGTAGCAACCATAGTCACTTACAAATACACACAGACACCAGGATCTCTATAGAGTTTAGATGGTTTGGTTTGGGATTTAATCGTCTGGTCGGTTGTAGCTAGATAAGAGTGACTTTCATGATGTTTAGCTCCATCCAGTGGGCTTCGAGTATTTTTGACCACATGTTCTCTCCTGGTTTTACTCTCTTGCTGCCAGGAGGATCCATTTACAAGTTTGAAACAATATTAAATTAAAGACAAAGTCCAGGGGCATCCAAAACAAAGTTTTTTCTCAGTTTAATCACAATCAAACATGCACACATGGATAATATAATAGTTTGTTTAAGGATTTTTTTTTCAGCCACAGTATCAATGGTCAGCAACATTAAGTTTGAAAGAGACATAAGAAAATGGCCTTTTAACAACAGCCACATTAGAATCAATTCAATTTGACTGCTTCATTTTTAGAGTCTTGTTATTTTGCATGTCAGGTTATGATGGTAAGCTGGGATGCATTAGTAACACTTTTTTCACTGTGACAAGTCAAAATATCTGAGCAATGTATCTGTTTTCTAACAAGCCTCATAATTTATTTGATAATTGATTCTTCTTGTGGCGATGTTAAATGAAAGACACAGATGTGGATGTTTAGGAAATGGGATCTGCTGCTTTATATTTGGACCAAGCCACAAACAGGAAATGCCAAAAACTGTAGTTTCACTAATGGCCACTAGAGGCTTGAGCAACGCTGAGTCATCGATTGCAAGCTTAAAATCTCAAAATTTTCAAAACAAATAAACAGGCTTACAGCCTGGTCTCTTTAACTAATTCTACTGTTCATGGCAGATGTTGTGGGGGTTAACTTTAAATCATATTAATGCAAAACATTATGCCTAATTAACAGCATGGCTGTTCTGAGTGACAGCAATAGAAGTCTAGCGAACATAGCTAGCTGCCTGCTAGGTGTTATCACAATTAATCTTAGCCACTGAATTGGACTTCAATACTGTGTTTTTGAGTTTGTTGCAGAAATAAAATGTTGTAAATAGGATTCATGCTATGGTCAGAGTGATTTTATAGTACCAATTAGGAGATACCTATCTGTGTGTGATGCTCTCATACGACTTATGGATCTCGCTAAGTGAGCTAACTAGCATTAGCTAGCCACATGCCCTACAATTCTGGCTTCAAAAGAGTAGTCCACAAACAATGGGTGACATCATGGTGGCCACATCCATCTCTTATGTACAGTCTATGATTATAACACTTCTGTTTCCTTAGCAGGGAGATTATGAGGAAGAAGTAAATTGTTTTGTGATGATACTTCTCCCAACCTTTGTGTTTAACATGCTAATCGAAATCTTTTTTGTACATTAACTTTTTATGTCTTTCTCTAAAGAGAAAATTGTACTTTGGGCTTCTCCCAGTTTAGTTATGTTTCCTGAAAGAAAGATTCTGCGTATTTATGTTAATAATACAAAGCTAAGCTAATTTCATGTGCCTGGTTGCAGTTTAACATAACTGTACTGTGTGAGCATATTTTGAATGTGATGACATAAGACATTGTGGTCTTGGTTCTTGTTGTTGTTCACATTCTTCGCACTCTTTGAACTGCCCACAGCCACTGAGAACATATCAATTCTATTATCAAGTGGCTTTTTTCCCCTTCAAAATAAAATAGATTTTTTTAAAGAAATACAATCCCTAATGAATGATGCACCATTGTTTTCCTTTCCTTTTTTAAAAAAATGGTAGAAATAAGCATTCATCTGCAGTTTAAAAAACATAATTCAGTCTGAAATATCCTCCACTGAAGTGCTGAGAAACAAACACTTCAATAGCTGTTTTTCAAAAATATGTTTCTTAAAATGTCAAATCCCTTTGCTGGAGTCTCTTTCAAAGCTGTTTTTAATTACACAGCTTCAAACTACTATTTAGACAACAAATTCACTCTGAGAAAATAATCATTGCATATTAATGTGATCAATAATCTCAACCAAACGGCAGTTTTATTTCCAGCCGGGCTGCCTGTTTATCTGAGCTCTACTTCCTACCGCGCAGAGAATTTAGTCAATACCGTTCACTTTTTGTTCACAAACAGTTTAGGTTATGTTCATATTTGCAAAAAAGAATAAAATAAAAATTGTTTAAGCTGAAAAATCTAAACAGATGTGGTAAACATAGCAAAATAGACCAACAGATCATCAGATTAAATTCCAAACATGTTAGCTTTAGTGAGTTCTGATCTCCTGGAGGTCTCACATTTACATTTCTCTTCTCAGTGCAAGATGCAGGGTTAAGAAACAAGTTTGTCACAGTTTAAGTCTTATACTAAACGTTAAAGTAAATATGTCCTGCGTAGGCTTTCTCATGAAAAGACAATTTCCTTAATGTTGCACCAAACCTATAAATCTATATTAATTAGCCTGGCGAGGACTCCAATTCAGCTTATCAGACAGCCTTGGAAAATGTGAATATGAATTAAGTTTTTTTGTTTTGTTTTGTTTGTTTTTTAAAGAAAGTTTAAACTTTACACTCTATAAAGTATTTTATTATTACAGGACAGTCTGGACAATGAACTACCTGGACCTTTCCTGTAATTTTACACATTTGTCCCTGGTCTGGCCCACTTAAGATCAAAGTGGGCCGTATGTGTAATAAAATGATCTTGACACTCCTGATCTATATGATAATGCAGACGTGCATGCTTTGCACTAATCTTAACTATCGCAGAGAAAAGGACACCTGAAACAGCTCTCTGTTTCAAGATCATTCAGAAACGTTTGGTTTTGACGTGGCCTAGAAAACATCAGCCTGACAGACAACTGGCTCCAGTCCTTTTTCTAAAGACAGACAAAGAAATGGGTCCTGGTGATAAGATTACAAGTACAGAGATTTAAATATAATTTGATGGTTACCCAACGTAATTGTATTATCTTAACTGGTGACACATGATTAAATTAAGTGTTTTTTAATTAAGTTAACAAATCAGATCAGCAGATTTAAGTTACACACAGAGCACATGAATAAAAATAGCAAGTTAAGGGAACAGGTTATAATTTAACCTACAGCTCAGATGCCATTTTTATAGTGAGGATAAAGTTTTCCTTTTTTTCTTTGTCCTGTGCTTTTTTTTACAGTCACTAATTAATTTGTCCTGTTTGTGTCAATAGCTGGACTACCCACTATATGTATATTAATACTTGAAACATTTGCTGTGTTTGCTCGGCCTTGTTAAACAAATCTTGTGCTTGCCTGGTGAGAGACAGACAAAACAGCTGTGCCCTTTGACCTTTTAGTAGTGGTCACGTACTAAGTAACAAAATCTGAATACAAGCAGTGAGCTGGACACCTCAGAGACACATTAGACACAGGTGTCAACAGCAATACACAATTTTATAACCAGTATGAACTGAGTTGTTGGTTGTGATCTGTTTGTCAGGACACTGTCACATGTTCATATACAACAGTTCAAAACTTTATTTGCATTTGCAAAAAACTAATTTTAGGTTGATGCTACTTATTAAAGTATCATTTGGTGTGTTCTTTTAGACTTGTCTGATAATTTCAAATATATAAATTAAAGTTATATAACTACACACTCTCACTTCCACACCGACGGTCAATTTTGAATCACTGTCTAACCTAAGAAGCATGGTTTCCAACTGTGGGAGGGACGCCCATGCATTAAAAAAAAGAAAGAATCTGCACTGCAGCAGGTATGATGCATGAATGCATTATACTCTCTTAACTGATGTCAGTCCGAATAGATAAAAGCCAAACCTGTGCAGTTAGCTGTCTTCTGCAGGGTGGTGGGAAAGAGATTTTAGGAGCAGCCCTACAGATTTGTGGCTATCATGTAAACAGTGAATGTTAATGAAAAAGCAAACAAACTACCTCTGCAAGTTACGCTGGAAAGCAAGTTTGAACAGTTGCGATCGCCTCTTTCCCCCTTCAAACAAGGAGCACTGCAGGGGAAAATAATTATCTGTTATTTCCAGTCTTTGGGTTACATGCATTTAGATGCCAATGAAAACAACTTCCAGTTTTGGAGTTTTGGTAATTAAATGGAAAGAAATGCAAATAGACAGTGCAAAAAGGTTCTTTATTTTATTGTGATCAAAAATATCTGATGGGAAACTAGCAGGCAAATTTGTGCCAAGTTTTGGCTTCTCAAACTAAAAATAAATAAATAAATAAACAAAATAAAATGTTGATTTTGTTTGTCAGTACTAACGTAGAAGTGCAAACAGAAGTGCTCTAAAATAAAAAATGAAACTTACCTCTTATTTCCGTGATTAAAGAAACATTTGTCACTAATGTTATAAAACTGGTGTAAATCCACAAAGTGTGGATGAACAGATTAGGCCCCCATCACTGGTCATAATCCACATTTTCCAAGGTAAAAAGATAAAGTAACCTAACACCTGGTCTCTGTGCGCAGTAAGAAAAACTCACTTTGATGACATTTAGATTTTATGTGTTCATATATCTATGTGTTTATGTATGTCCTAGACATATGCATGTACTTGAATCTGTTTGTCAATCGAATGAATTTAATTTGCAGTGATGACGTTTTATTATTTTTTAAAGAGAAATAAAGTTTTTATATAGGTGAAATTCATTCAATCACACTTTTTTTTGTTGCAATTAATTATGTTACTAATTATTTGCAATGTGTATTAACTGACTGCATTTACAAGTAGACAATGTAAATTTACAAAAGCCACTCCCACTTCTTACACTTTTCTAACATATTAATGTTTTTTTAAACTATGTAAATGATGTGTTCACTGGAAATATAATAATCAAATGTTAAGTCTTATACAAACATTTTTCTAATAGACACAGATAGTGTAGTCTATCAGACTAAATCTTTAACATGCATTAATTAAACTGTTCACCACATCTTTTCCCAAATAAGAAAAGATTCTCCTCCACTTTTGAAGTTTTTATACTAAAATTTGATTCGCTGACACGATAGCTTGTGCTTATTTCCCCACATTTGAGCTTAAAAACTTCCCTGCTCAGTAGGAATTCATCATGACCAGCAACAAAATGAGGGCGAATCATGCAGCTGGTACAATAAGCCAACACAATGTGTAACAAATTAATCAGACTTGGCCCAGGGCATGCTTTGGAAAAATGATCTCATTTGACCAGACGGGTCGTGGCTCCTCTCTAATGATATCAGCGTACAGCACCGTGACTCCTCATCTTTGTTGTGGTCATTAAGAAAATAAAAACAGCAGCCTGACTGTCAGATTCTAAACAAGTGTGAACACGGCTGAATTCAGAGTGTAACATCGCTTCAGTGACGCTCAGCAACCAATTCATATATTTAATGATTATGAATTATGCATATTTTCCCTCAATGGAAAACAGATGGACAGCAAAATGCACTTCAGTGAAATAAGACAGCCCCCAGTTACCTACAGATCAACATGCACCGACGAGGTTATGATATATGATTTATGATTTGTTTATATACAGTGCACAATGGAATAATAATAATTAAAAATCAATAAACACATTTTTGAATCCATCAGTTCAAGGTATAACACACTACATGTATATCACACACTGCTACCATGGCATTTTGACCTCTTAGATAAATCAGAGCCTTAACCTTGGGCTTTGGTCGTATCCTCAGCATACTACTAAATGCACTGCATGTGGCAAAATGAGATAAATCTGAATTTAAATCACTCAAAATACATTCAAGAGAACTAAACAATTCCCATGACAATGCTCTGGGGTTATCTACAAACATGTAAAGTAACAGTATGTCATACACACAAAACTGACCTCTCACCTTGCAAGGATTTGTACTGGTGAAGAGCAGTGCCCTTAGGGAGGCCTCGAGACTTCCAGCACATGCTCTCTGCACAATGTGTAACTTATAGCTTCCCCTTAAGGTGTAGAATTGGAAAATATTTCATACAATAAAGGCAAATGGGTCTATAAATTGCCTGAGGGGAAGCTAGCTTTCCTGATTGCTTCTCATCTCACAGTTTCCCAAATGTTTTATACTCTTCTGACTGGTAATCAATAGCTACACATGCAGCCTCTCAGCCAGCACTGGTCTTTTATAGTATGCCTAAGGAGTAGTTGTCAGTCATTGGCAACCTTATAAATAGATTGAGGCTGCATTTGGACATACGGATGCTTTCCCTGTCAGCTGTGTAATGCCACAGTCCAAATATTTTTATTTGATTTTTTTTAGGATCTTTTTTAGGATCAGTCTTTAGGATTTAACCTAAAGACTGTTTTTAACAATGATACCATCTAATTAATTTAAGTGACTGTAGTAAAAATAATATTAAGTTCAAATTCAGTTCAATGTGTGCTTTTTATCAATTTTCCACATTTTGATTGGTCAAATGATCTTTGAACAACATATTGTCCACGTGATAACCTTTGGGGGTCAAAGACCAAGAGCAAGTCAGTCCTGATAGCCTCCCATGTTATAATGTCTGACTTTACAGGAGAAATGACCATGTTTACAGCCTGCTACATCAAACAGTTTTGGTGTCCCTACCTCTTCTAACCCTTCTTGTCAACTCACATGAATGATTTTTAAATTTCTCGCCAGTTTAAATTATATCGATGCATCATTATTAGGGATTAGTTGAGTCAATAAGCTGGATGCCTCGATTATGTTGGCTGTTGTGTTTTTTCTTGCTGCCACTAGTTGAAATTAATTGCAAAGAGGTTCATCTTCATGCACATGAAACACTCTTTACAGTTGCTTCAGTTGCTACATGTATCTGATTGCACGGAAGTTGCTGACTTGTCTGCAAACACTAGGTAACGACTCGCTAAACTGTTGCAAAACTCTGAAGAGGGCGAAGGAAACTGGAAAGTCACCAACACATTTAAAAAATTGCACCTTTTGAAACATGTCGACTTCAGATCATTGCAACTCAGCAGTTTGAAGGTGAATGGTCATCGTTTCCAGGTTTCACTATAGCTCAGAGGATTAATGGCAAGTGTTTGCAGATGAGTTGGCAGCTTCCATGGGTGACAGTGGATATCTGCTAAAAATCAGATCATTCTTAAAAAGGTTTTTTTTTGTTGAGCACTGTCTTTGTGACCAATTTACCGCATTAACATCTGGCAACCTCCAGCAATAACTTGCCAACAGGTCTCTAGGCCCATGTATCAGAGACAATATCAAACTCTCTGTTTAACCTTTACACATGCACTCTTAGCAAAAGGGGCAATTTTTTTTATTACAAAGATTTTGGTTTGCTTTGTTTGTCTCAGCCTGCTGAAGCCTCTTATAACTTGATGCATGCTCAATGGTACCTTTTGGTTGTGTTTGCACCAAGCTTTTGGGACTACACATGTGCCCTCAGTAGAAACAGAAGGATGGGGGCACAAGCATTATTGTCTCTGGTCATAGCTAATCTACAAATAATTTATGAATAATTTATCAAATTTACAGAAATCCGCAAACTTTTACAATAAGTGCTGCCACATTTGCAGAGGCGCTAACAAAATAATTATTAGGCTATGCTTGTCATCTTTGCAAAAGCTCTATTGTGTGTTGGATTGTACAGAGATTTGTAAGGACATCCTTGATTTCAGTCACTGCGGTGATGATTATCCACCCGTGAAAGAGACATCAGTAAATCCAGCAAGGCTGCTGTTTGCTTTGAAGTAAACAGAGTACCTAATTACCCTTATTTACAGGACGCTTCGGAATAAAGCATTATATTATCTTGCTGTGACAGATTTACTTGCCTAATAAATGTGATCATTAGGATTTTCACTCCTCCAGCTATGCCGTGTGGATATTACTGCTTTGCTGGCAATCAGATACACGCAAAAATACATCTTTGAAGTAAAGGGCAGCGAACCCCATCGTGAGTTATTATGGATGTGCTGGTGGAATTTATAGAGTGTTATTGACGCCTGCAAACCCACAGGGATGCCACATACACACATACAGATTAACGCGCTAACAAAAAAAGCAACAAATAAATAAATAAATAAATAAAGCCCCAAAACAAATGTACTGTATAATCACCCTCAGAAAGCATTTTTTTCCCCTGGCTGATGCCTGATGGCTGCTTTTGTGTGCACAGCAAATAAATGTGGCAGGTAGATAATGTGGCACACAGTGATGAAACACAACTGGTCCTGTTAAGTTACTGTACTGCCTGTCCCTACAGGCATGCTTTTGCTATATTGATGAGCAAATGAACAGAGTTTGATTTGACTAGAGAGGATTCCATGAATTCAATTTTGATTTAAATAGCACAGCCCACGCCAGATGACTTTCAGTGGGAAGCAGGAAATTGGCTTGGGCTAAATTGAGTTGTGCTTGTTATGATGAATGCTCAGCAGCATATCAATTTGGAATGAATTTATCACCACACAGAGTGCTTATTACAGAAACTCTGAGGTAATGTATAACCCCTCTGCAGGAACAAACACCTTTATAATCTGTTTATTCAGTCAAACATGCGTTTGTCCACAATCCTCCGATGAATCGTTTGGCTGAACCTGTGCAGTTTGGATGCTAAACTTGATGAACTTTTCCTCTTTCTGCTGTTATTCTGAGACCCAATTAGACGCACATATCCCACACAGCGCTGCGGTTGGAGGCCAAAGTGCGTCTGTTTGTCCAAAGGGAAGAGACGTGGGAGAAACACATAGTGGTTTTACCCGCCAACACGCTGCACTGGGCATGGCGCATATCAATACAAGCAGTAACTAATAACACTGGCTGCAGGTATGTCTCTGAACATCAGAGGGAGACGAGTGCAAAGGTTGTTTCATCTTTTATAGATCCTGTTTGAAACCAGCAATTGCCTCAAAGAAAGACTGAGTGAAGAACCAAAGCCAGTGTGTGAGTTTGTGGGTTTTGTGCGTGTATAATCATGCATGTGTACAGTTTATGAGTGTATAATCGGCCCCAGCAGTGTAACTGTCTGTTTGCAACAATCTTGCCTTGTCTTTGAAATTGTTTATGCGGGCCCAGATCCCTACGGTCGGATAAGCACGGGGCTGTAGAGTTCCCTGTGGAGGTCAACCTCTCTGAAGCCACCCCCTCCCTCATTTGCGATTGCCCTATGTGATATCACCCAGCAGGCCTGTGAACACAGGCCTAATGTTCTGGATGGATTGTGTCATGAAAGAGGACAATTATCAGGCAGTGAGCGAGGTCTCCCAGGGTTATGGCTTTAGTCAGATTATTTATTTTATGTAGTTTTTGAAGCAGGAGCTTTAAAGTTTAACAGCCCTAGGGTTCCTTGTTTTTTTTGGTTTTTTTAAAAATTTTTTGGGAGCCCTGGCTGTGTGTATTTGTGCGAGGGTATATTGCTGGGAATAAGGTTTTTGATGATCTAATTGGCTATTACTGGGGGTTTTCAGGCAATAACATTGTGCTCTTTTGTTTTGTTTTAAGGCGTAGTATATGTGATATTGAATCGACTTCATGCAAGGCCTTTCTACACCCTTCAGCATGTTGGCCATAGCAGATGCTCTGTAGCAGAGAAATACAGATAGAATTACACAGAGAAGTATATTCTGCCCTGAATGCAAGTTTAGCTTAATGAGAAAACTATTTCTTCATTACAGAGGATTTTAACAAATTACATACACTTGTAAAATCAGAATGAAATGCACTGATCTTCACTTTTACTCTTAGTTTTTTGTGTGTGGATTAAGCAAACACATCAAGCGTTAACACAAGTGTTAATCAGAGGGCTTTAGAGATGCTTTGACTCCTACCTGTAGATGTTTAATGCATGTATGGATAGAAATGAAAATATTTTTGACACTGCCAGCTAATTCTTGGGGAAAAGGCATTATTTCAAGGTTTTAGGACACGTTTTTAGACTGGTGTGGTAAACGATCTGGGTATCAGGATACTTGATGATCCAATTTAAAACAGATCAGCATTTAGGAGGGATTCTAGTAACGTATGGAAATAGGGTAAGAGTCAAATTTCCTTTGTTCAAGTGGTTATCGCTGAGGTTGACAGTCAGAGCACAAATAAAATGATTTGTGCCACATTGGATTCGATTAAGACTACGCTCTGTGCCTACACTGAAGTCAACAAGAAAAGGATGAAGGAACAAACAGTCCTGAATACTATTAATTGTATATAGTACTGTGCAAAAGTCTTGATTCTCGCCTCCTTTCTTTAAATTTAGCTTTCAAAAAGCCACACTTGTTCACTTATTTTAAAGTCTAATCCTAGTACCTGACACTTTTCAGCTATTTAACACTGACCTATGAATAACAGGGTTTGACAAGTATAGAACACTATTTTTGTACAACAGATGAACAGTATCTAGAAGTCATGTCTTTAAGAAATAGAAAACAAATCCAGTAAAGACCTGACACAGGACCTGAGAGATGCATCTGACTCTTTAGATGATCCATCTACTGTTCGTCAGAAACGGTCTCAGTGGAAAAGTGACTGTCAAGAAGTCACAAATAAGTGAAACAGGGTGAAAAAAGAATATAGTATGGCAAAGTAGAAGTGTGGCATCATCCAAAGAAGAGCTTTGGATGTCCTTGGAGCCTGGAGAACTGTTCCTGGGGAAAGTTCAGACTGTGCTGAAGAACAAATGCGTTCTTATCAATTTTCTGGTGCATTAGATGCATGCTCAGTTGCATCAGGATTTGGAGTTTAAAGGTATTTATTGGGTTCCCCAAGGTGGGCCTAAGCAGTTTTTGTGGTACAGCAGTGTGTACTGACCTGTTGCTGGAGCATGCTGCCTGCCTGGGTTGCTGGTCTGTAAATATGCTTAGGTGAATGCCTGGGCTTAAGGTTTCCCAGCAGAACACTGCATTGTAACAACTTGACCAATGTCAGCTTTACTTCACCTGTCAGTGATTTCAATGCTGTGGCTAGTTGGTGCACAGAGGAGGTGTGTGCAGGATTCTTGGCTTTGTCCATAATTAAAACTTAGCCTGTAAGACTGTTCAGTGTGCAGGACTCTTATTAACTGACCGATAACTGCAGAGATCATGTCAGACTTAAAGAGCACGGCACGACAAGAGCACCATTACACTCTGAAACCTACTTTTTTGACATTTTGTCAAGATGATTTTTCACTGAATACCCACAGTGGAAAATATGAATACACATATCTAGTCATGCAAGGAAAACAATGGACTATATGAGGCATGTTAGCAGTTTTAAATGTCAGGTAGCTTACTTTAAGTTGGCAATCTTTGTAAATATATTTGAGGTTTGTTATTATCTTTGCCATCAGTAGCTCTGCAGACATATGAATTCAGCAACAATATCAATATTCATTGTTTTCATGTAGAATATTTTCTTCTGTCCAGCTAATTTTAATCTGACCTTAGTGACTCCTTCCAAGAACATGCTAAATCCTTCAGCCAAAGCAGTGCAAGCCATGCTGTTGTTTGAAAGCCCCTAAAGAGAGAAGATCATATTCATTTGCTGAAGATTTAATGCCTAGGAATCCATGCTTTTATCCGTATAATATCCTATTCTGTTGTGTCAGAGGATGTAAAAGGCTTTTTGTAACAAAATATTACCTCTGCAGGATATCTGTGCCTTGTGTGTTTCTCAGGCAGAACGAGCTAGCTTAGAGTGTGTGTTTTTATATGCCTTGTGGCGCGCTTCAGGCCATGAGCTAAACTGCTGGGTGCCCAAGAGTAGGAAAAATTTGGGTGTATACGCATGCTCAATTCAGTGTTTGTGAATGAGCTTGAATCTTTGAAGTTAAGTTTAAACGCTGAGCCATATGACCTCATTGGAGATTCACAGGTTCGTAGTTTCTGCAGATCCTCCACTTGTGCTACATTACAGCAGCTACTTGTGCATGACCAATAATACTACTTCCTGTGCAATCAGCTCCACCGCTTTGCCAGCGAGTAGCCCCACGTCTCCCGCAATTACATTCTCCCTCTGTAATCTGTACTTCCACCCAAATGAGACCAGCCTGAGTAATTTGCGTGAAGATTCGCCAAATTAAGAAATATAATGGGTGAGAATCCGGTCCGTTTTCCTGGTTATTGAATAGAGCAGGACCAAAAGCGATGCTCCTGTTGTACCCTATTGTTTCTTGTGGCTAATCACATTCATGTCCCGACGCTCTGAGCACAAGCTTCTCGCAAATGGAAAACAAAGGTGGTCATGACAATCTGTAATATTAATCTGATTGGGTTAACATTGTCTCTGGGGCTGCTCGAGTTTGACTTCCTAGCTACCTGTGGCTGTGTTTTAATCCAATTCCACTAATTGCATATTCAAAATCAGGAGTCTGCCACCTTCCCCCACTTTTACACATAACTCGTAATAGAACAGCCTGTATTTCACATGAACACTCGCAAATTTGTAAATAATTACTATCACATGGAGGGAAATAATAGGCGGCCCCAATTCAAATTCACTTGCTCGAGGCAGTGTGGTAATCACGGAGGAGAGCGGGACAGGGAGAGTATGGGATATGGGGTAAGGAGAGAGAGGAAGGTAATCACATCGTATAACAACCACAGAGTCTGACAGTTTGAAAAGAAAAAGAGTTCAGACTGAATAATGAGCAACTTTGTACATAGTACTTATGACTATATGTGCTACATCATTTGTCAGTAACAACTGTGTGTTCTTGCTTTAAACCTCCTGTTACACATAGTTAAAACCAACTTGGCATAATCTAATGGATCCATTGTTCGTTTATGGATGGCTCCTTACAAATACGCAGGTATTTCAGTAGCTACGGGGCTATATTTGTTACTTAAAAGCAAACAACACATGCATTCTGGGAAGTCGGTGATGGATTGGATGTGTTATCTGCCTATTAGCACAACAGCCCATTATCAATGTGCCCAGGTTACTGCGCTAGCTGTAAAGCAATAAAGACAGCCTGATTCCAGCCACCGCTGAGTAGGAGTTCAGTGGCTGCCTGCGTCCTATCACTTTCAAATGAGCACCACAAATCACTTCAGCGGGATGCCTGCACCAGTAATGTGGCCATCAGCATATGAAAATACTGTATGTATGGGAGACCATCCAATTTGCTGCCAGCAGATAGAAGGAAGAAACCCGCAGTGTGCTGAATGATTGTTAGATGGCTGGCTGCTGTGCATGCATGCAGTTTGTGTGTATGCATGACCCTGTATGTGGAAAGTCTTGTTCCCGGGGCTGTTAATACCAGCAGAACAACACGTTACTGCATGTAAGCCACGTAGACAATTTTCGCTAAATACATCAGAAAACAGGCATCATTTGTCGCATTAATAGGCAAATCATTTTTTTTCCCAGGAAGAATCACAGCGTAACAAGACAACCAGCAGAAAAGTTGGGCTCCTTCGGTGTCTCTGTTCATGTACAATTAGTTTTTCTGGTGTGTGTCTGTGTGTATGCATGTGTCTGCGGAAACATGCCCGCCAGCTTGTGATGATGGTGAAGATGTGTTTGTGTGCACTTCAGTGCGTGTGGCTCATATTGTGTGCAAAAAAACCAAAACAAAAAACGCAGTCCAATTGTCACAAGGGTGTTTTGTGTGCACTTTGTTCTCCGTGCTGATCCTGTCCCTGACAGAAAATAATTACAGCCTGTTGTTGTGAGCAGTGGACGGACAACATAGAAACCAGCCTCATTTTGCCACTTCAGAGGACGTCACATCACCCAGGAAGAAGAGGACAACAGCAAGATAGTGAGATAGATGAGAATGCTAATTACTCCACCTTTTATTGGACATCTGTCAAAGCGACCACTTCACAGCAAACTAAAATGTTGTGTGCATAACGTGCTCCTCGCGGTGGCAAATTACATCTTGCAGCTTCTTCCTCCAAACAGCTGGAATATTAAGGCTAGTAAAAAAAAAGAAAAGAGAAAAAAACACAGTGTTGGAGACAATGCTGCTCTTTTATAAGGATTTATTACAAACACGCTCGCATACACACCAACAGACAGCGCCGACCCCCCTCTCGAGCCCTCAACCCAAGGATTTACATATTGCACACTCAGACATGCATACACACTCATTAGGAGAGGGGCCTCGTGCGTGCTATATGCTAGATGACGGTAGATGATACCCACCCTCTTGACAAGAGATCTAAGAGAGATCCCGGTGTAAGAGAAAGCAGCGTTGAAGGCTCCTAATATCTTTGATAGCATCGTTATGGTAATGATCGGGCGTGATGCAAAATTCATGAAGTGTACCAAGCATTTGAGGATTGCCAATACTTGTTCTGCTGGCGGATAGGAGGAGGATACAGAAAACATGTTCGAGAAGTCGTGCATGCAGATGTTGTTATGTTTTGCCCTAATTGTTTTTCGACAGTTAAGTGCAGCTAAATGACTTTCATGTGTTGGCATGTGTGCGCAACAAGGGAATTGCTTTTTACCTTTTCTTTCAGCTGTCTGGCAGCGTGCTTGTTGGAACAAAACATTACCTTCCTAATTACTGCTACCATTAGACCTGTTAATTTGCCCAGTCAAACAATCCAGACAGACATTGTATAAATTTACCAACAATAGAAATATTGTGATTTCCCAGTGAACATCTGAGTGCAGCCAAACACACGAAAATGCAAAAACAATCAGAAAGGGGTCTGCAGCGGAAACCTGGACCGTTCTGTCACTTCAAAAAAGTCTCCGCATCAACTCGTCCATCACTGACAGTTATGGGTTTGGACTCTCTGTGATAGTCATTGCATACGCTTGGCGTGTTTGTGAATGCGCGTGTGTGCGCGTGCCTCTCTGAGGAGTGTCTTTCAAACAAATTTCCATTGAGCACTCATCAGTAGGAGGTCCAGGTCCATTGGAGATGGCGTATTCACTCTGAAATCACACAGCTAACCAGGACTGTCAGCCAATCAGGATGTTTTTGATTTTTCTTGAAATCCACGCTCAGTTCAGATTAACCTGGACTCCGACACAGACATCAGAATGGGGAGTGATTAGATGGCTGTGGATGTTCACATCTGGGGAACAATTAGCCCGGATGCACAGCCGAGCTGGAGTGAACAGAAGTGACAGTGCTGCCAGATTTGACAAGTGACTTGAGCTGTTCCAAATTTAGAGCCATTGAAGTTACAGCAGGGGTGAAATCGGGTCAAAGACATGTGAAACGAAAAAGGGTCACTTTGCCTTGGGAACCACTGTCAGCTCATAGGAGCACATAAAAGAACTGTAATAAATGTAAATGCAAAATTTGTTGTGGTTTGCAAGTGGAAAAAAAATACTCCTGCTGACTGCTAAGTTTGGTCGTTTTGACAATGCAGGATATGATTTCCCCAAAGGTAACACTTTACATACAGTGTCCAGTTCTCTAAGCATCTGTCAGATTTTTGATCAACTAGAAGAAACGTGCACATCATCCCACATTTATGAATGCATCTGACTTAAGCCTGCTCAGTCTGTCTTGGGGAGAACTCCATATGATACATTTCCAGGTTCAGCTTATTGAGGATGACGTGGGAACAATGGAAGGACTTTCAAATCCTGAAGGGTAGAAAAGTCCCAGAGATGGCCTCAAAAGATCTACAAATAGTTTCTTTAACCTGAGCTTAGACATTCAACTGGAGTCATTTAGTGGAAACAAAGCTGCAGGGGCTTCTAATAGCTAAAGTGTCACACACAAAAATATTTTTTTCCATGCTTTTTTTTTTTTTTTGAAGAAGAAGCTGGTTGATATGAAAGTTGGAAAAACAAAAAGAAGTGGTATCCTTTCAGAAAATGGACATTGGTGAATTACCAGTGATGAAGTGACAAGGATGCCAATCAGCTGGATGTTTGATGCAGTCGCAGATTGAATGAGATGATGTGAGCAGAGAGAGAAAACACCCTTTGAAGTACATTATTTGATGACATGCTGTCTTCATTAGTGAATGTATGAAAGAGAGTCAGCATTGTTCTTCAAGATCGTCCAAAAACTTTAACAATAGAAATTAGAATCTGCGACCCCCCCCCCTCCCCAAACCCTCCTGCTGTCTGCTAATTACTTCTCAGCAGTTTTTGCCTGAGGGAGGGGTCAAACCTGAAGGGCAAACTGGTAAAGTCTTGAACACGTGACATGTAAAAATTTGAAACTTGAACAACACTGTCTTCTTTTTTATGTATGTGGTGGATATACAGTGTGCACTCCATGCTGAATTATAGACCCTTGCACATCGGCCACACGCATGACTGCAGATAATCATCACCTGCGGCCCACTCTGTAGAAGGAAGAGCAGAAATAAAGTTTCTATAATAATTTGTATTTCTAAAATAACATGCCATATCTGAATACCAACCACAAGTTGCTTTCAATGTATTCGCTGCAGTGTGAATGTGGGTAATAAAAAACACTTAGATATAGAAAAGCATGCTTGTGTGAATGACATGTTGTATAAAGTGCTGTGAGTGCTCAAGTGCAGGAGAAAAGCATTGTATAAGAACCAGTCTTATACAGCATTTACACTTGTAGTTCAAACTCAAAGGTCATTAGCACTTTAGTGTTTTTTGTTCAAGTGGTAACATTCATGGACCATTTAGCAGCTAAAGAACTGGTATGGCTCAATACAAAAAAGACCGAAAACCTGGAAGGAGGCCCTAAAACTGATGGCACCATCATAACTGACAATGAAGAGTTGAGGAAGACAGAAGAGTTCAGCTACCTGGGCTCAATCATCAGCTATATCAAGTAATCTAAAAAGAGTGTAAATATTTCTTTATCTATACTCTTTCTCTCTCTCTCTCTCTCTCTCTCTCTCTCTCTCTCTCTCTCTCTCTCTCTATCTATCTATATATCTGAAACCCTAACCGAAAACAGCAACATCAGGAAGAAGGAATATGAGAAGCTTGAGAAGTACCAAGGGCTCCGAGAAGATTTGAAGGTCGAAGGTAACAGGGGTCCCAGTGGTAATTGGAGTACTAGATGCAAGCTAGCGAGGGAGCGGCTCCAGCAGAACCCAGGAACAACATCGGAGATCTCTGTCCAGAAGAGCGCAGTCCTAGGAACACCCAGAATACTGCACAGGACCCTCAAGCTCCCAGGCCTCTGGTAGAGGACTCGAGCTTGAAGGATAGACTGCCCACAGGGGCGACAGGGGAATTAAAAAAAGAAAATTATAAATATATAAATAAAATATATATATATATATATATATATATATATATATACATATAAAATGCGTAAAGTTTTTTTTTTTCAGGAGGACAGAATTTACATTAGCTGAAGATCACATAAGCCTGATGAACTTTTTGTACAGAATGCTCATTAAGACATAACACTGCCCTTGGGGTAGAAATATAATAACTACTTGCTCACAAGCCTATGGCAAAATTCAGGAGATGAAATTTGCTCAAACAGAATTGTCTACAGTGACCAGAATTTCAAGTAACAGTTCAACATTTTAGGAAATGTGCTTATTTCCTGAGAAGCTACCACTCCCAGCCTGTAAATATACCTAGCATAGCTTTGTATAAAGCCAAGAAAAGCTAATAAAGCCAATAAAATGCACAATGACCTGACAAAATGAAATAAAGTTTACAAATTTAAGCATCTGTTTAAATGTCAGCGATAGAGTTACTGAGTCATTCTACTATTGGAGGAAAATTCCGTTTATTATTATTATTATTATTATTATTATTATTATCAGAATGATAAAAATGGCCCCTTATTTTATAATTTTTTATATATAAATTGTTATGTATGTTATGTATTTAGGAAAAACAATTAAGAAACCATTAAAAAAATCGAGTTGTTGTGTGCTATCTTTGGGTCAACCCTACTATTAATACTCTAGAACCTGAAAAAATACATTTAAAAACTATTGTTTAATAAATTAACAATGATTAAGTTAAAGGTTCATACTGAATACTCGCTCAGTTCTGGATAAGGCTTAAATTGTCAACTTTTTTTTTTTTTTTTTAGAAATCTCATGATTTATTTTTAAATTATTGCTTAAATACACTGTTAACATACAAATTCAAACTAATAAAAAGACCACAGATTAAACACTTAGATTATTTTAAACATGGTCTTAGCAGACATCACGATCTTCCGGGCTAAATAGGTTTTGGGAGCAGAGCTACGTTGTGGGACTAAACTTGCAGTACATAATTGAATGAAAATGAATGAATGAAAACAAAACAGAAAAAATGGATTTCTAACTCATTTTAACTTTTACATTTGATGTGGTAATCAAAAAGCTGGAGCAAGAGAAAAATTTGGGGGCACTCTCGAGAGTTATTTTGCATTTTAACATTTCAGAACCACTTTTTGAACAACAAGGTTTACATTTTGTCTCAAAGCAAGTGCAAACTACACAACAAATGTATGTTTTTGTATTTTGTCCACGGATTATTTTCAAATTCGCAGGTGGGACAGAAAAAGTCAAGCATTTGTACAATAACCTTACGACCTACAGACAGATCCATGCTAACTGTTTTCCTCACGCTAAGCTAAGCTAGCTGTTGGCTTTTGCGAGTCATGTGCATATAGACCTGATGCAAAAAATATGCTTTGACTGCGTTTGTGTGCAGTGGGAGTAAACTGTGTACGGAGGCTACAGCAAATAAGCATGCTTTGCATTGTAGCTTATTCCCCAGTTTAAATTCATTGCTTTCTTATTGTTGTTCTCGTCTCTACATGCTTTGCTGTCACCTTAACTGCGCACCACCCCCACCTCCTCTCCTCTGCATCACTTTGACCTGGTGGGGTCCAGCTGTGTCTGCTTCCACACCTGTGCACTATTTTACCCTCATCGTTCCCACTGTGGAAACACGTTGACTGACAGCTGCACTTCAAAGATCTGCTCCCTCTCTTGCACTCATGGTTATCATATGTTGTTGGGAGATGGAGAGAAGGAGCGAGAAGGAGAGAGAGGGGGAACTAGTCTCAGGCAGCCGGATTGTGTTGTGGGGCCAATTTAGATGATTGGCCTTGAAATGCAAGCTGAAGCGGGCTTCCCTGTGTTCCTTTAAAGTGACCCGTGCCCGGCAGTGTAATGTAAAATTATCCTTGCCTTGTTTGTGTTGTGTCAGATGTGGTGACTGGCAGAAACTGTTAGTAATTGTCTAAGTGCTCCGGTGTGTCAAAGCTGTCCGTCACTCATCCCAGCCCCCTCCTCCTTAGTTCTGCTTCTTCGGCTTCTCATAATATTTTCACTGAGGACAAACTACTTTCAGTGATGGACTTGTCACATCGGTGCTTTGGCTAGGAAAAATATTTTACCTTGGGAAGAACACACAGCCGACTGACATGTGTTCCCGCTTTTTGGGTGAGAAAAAAATGAGAGAGGCATGCATGTTCTTTCTTTTGTTCTTTGATACTTCTACAAATTCAAGACTATGAGCACTTCTTGTCATAACTCATTGAAGTCGAAGCTAACCTGAAATGTGACATTATGAAAATACATTCCTGACTGTATCAACTGTAAAAGAATGGACACGCGTACATACTCTCTTATGTATACACTTTAAATGGAAACTACTGAGCGAACATCTGAGCAGCGAGAGATCATGAAAAGACAAGAAGACGAAGTTTCGCTGGGTTTGGTTTCACCGCTTGGAAATTATTTAAAGGCGTTCAAACACGTTGTCATGCACCGCAAAGAGTACACATACATGCAACGCACAAAGGCCCTGCAGTGTAGACACAGAACATTCAGGTGTATCTAATTAAGCACGCGAAGTGTAAATGGCTGTGGTTATAAAGGTTCCTGTTAATCAGCTGTTTATTTAGGGAGACAGATTGAGTTTATTTTACAGTTTTTGGAACACAGTGGTGAAGTTTTACTGGAGTCACATCAGATGATTAAATCGCCTTGACTTCTATTTTTCTTGTTTTAAAAAACCATTCAGTTCTTTTTAAAAAGTCGCAGTGATCAGGCCGATTACACTCACAAGCCAATCACATGGCAGCAACTCAGTTGTTGTAGGTATGTAGACATGGTCAAGACGGCCTGCTTAAATTCAAACTGAGCTGTAAGGTGACTGACTGGGATTTTCCCACAAAACAACATCTAGGGTTTACAGAGAATGATCTGAAAAATAGAAACTATCCAGTGAGCGCTGGCAGAAATTTCCTGTTGATGCCAGAGGTCATGCTTCAAGTTGATAGGAAGGCAACCGTAACTCAAATTGTCACTCATGGTGGTGGTGCTTTTTTCCTGGCACACTTTGGGCTCTTCGTTTCCCCTCTAAGTCATAAAACTCAAATAATGTCAAACTGATTTCTTGAACATGACAATGAACCTCACTGTACTCAAATCGCCTCTATAGCCACCATGGGGGATGTGCTGGGATGAACTAATTCAATTTCAATTCAGTTTAATTTATACAATGCCAAATTGCAACAAGGTGCTTTATTTTGTAAGGTAAAGACCTACAATAATACAGAGAAAACCACAACAATCAGATGAGCAAGCACATGGCAACATGGGGAAGGAAAAACTCCTTTTTAACAGGAAGAAAGCTCGGGCAGTACCAGGCTGTGACAGCCATCTGCTGTGACCGGTTGGGAGTGAGGGGAATGGAGACATGATAGATCAGCGGACCCCAACCCCCAGGTCCGACCGGTACCCAGACGGTACTGGTCGAGTCGTTTGTTACCGGGCCGCGAGATTGAGGCTCGGGTGTGAAATTCATGGTTTTGAGGGTTTTTATTGGATCTTTTCCCGTGTGTTATGAGTAAATCTTTTTTATGGTACCGGTACTGGTTTTATTTTGTTGTATTTATCTGCGACACCTTAAAGGCTGGTCCGTGACAATATTTTCGGACATGGCGGTCTGTGGCACAAAAAGGTTGGGGACCATTGTGACAGATGACAGTACTTCCTGATTCCTGGTTCCTAGTGGACTGAATCAAGATAAGTTAACTTAAGTTAAGTTAACTCAATAATCGGAACAAAGTGAAGCTTGGGGGTAATTTTGTTATGTTTTTTTGTGATTTGTGGTTTTATGTGATGATCTCATCAGTCCAGTGCTCACTATCCTTTAACTGCTATCACAGCAATTTATATAACCTCAGTGTCATGTTCAGTGGTACAAGTTCATTACATTCAGGCTTGCAAAAAACTACACAAAATTCATGTTAATTTGAAGTTACTAAGGCTGTTGGGATTTGTTGATGGAAATGGGCTCATGGAGTCACAACAATAGGTTGAATAAGAAATGTACATTTCACTTTGGATTAATTTTTCATCAGACTTTAGATATATGAGAGTTCAACCTGTAAAAGTTACTAAAGTCTTTTCTCTCAAACGGTCAGATGAGGGTGACTCCTCTGGCTGCAAAAGGAGGTCTGACTGTATTAAAGAAGATCCATGTGGTTATGTGATATCAGTTAAAACCTTCCTCGTGAGTGTATGTTCTCAAAGTTCTCACGTTTCAAGTTTTATTGGCATCATGTGGATGAAAATACAAAATAAGACAATAAGTCAGGGTATTCTTTAGTACATGGATGACTTTTGGATGAAAGGTTGCTACTATATCAGCGTGCAGTATCCTCGATCAGTCAGTTCCATCACTTGCTCATCACAAATGCAAGACAGCAACAGCCAAAATATTTAGTATGAAGTTGTAAATAGCACGAGTGGATCCATCTTTCCGTCTTTGCCCAAAATGCATTTTTAAATCTAAAAATTTTCTTTCCTCTTTAAATGGTTTGTGAAATGTTTGTTTACATAAAATCGCAGCTTGTTTTCCCAATTTATTGCGTCCTAATTATGCCAAAGCCCAACACACACACACATAAATATATATCCTAAATAATTTCTCTTTTCTGTATTTTCGGTCTTTTCCTATCCTCACATGTTGGAGAGTCACTGGGCTACAGGATGCAGGAGTCCTGCAAAGTCACAGCATAGCCACCCCCCCCCCCCTCGCCCTCCCCATCCCTTCCTGTTCAAACACACCTTCCCTGCCTTCCTCTAGGGAGGAGAAAAATCATTCGTTATTTTAATGGGTGTCAAATATGTTTTCCAAATCTACTAAAAGGTTATCGTTGTTACACATGGACAAGTGCTTATATCTGAATCAATGTTAACTTTGTTACTTGGGAAATTTACTGCTTTCCCGGCCGACCACGGTGCACAAACTTAATCGGCATGTTTTCACAAAGTGCAGCTTGAGGGTGATTTATACGGCCGAGGTGACTGACTGCGCTTTGATAGAGCGGGAGAAAAACATACATCCGAGAAGTGCGATGAAGGCATAAATAACGCTCCCTGTATTTTCATTTGAATGTCTGACACATGAAGATTATGTATTGTTAGTGTTAGAACGGCAGGGGGGTTGGGAATCGGGGGCAGTTGGTGGCAAATGTGGTAATATAAATGAATGACATATGACTCTGAAGACAACCTCTGGTGGTTTACACAGCCAGAAACTGATTTAGCCCAACCTCAGACCACATCCTACCCTCTGGATCTCTCCTCACCTGACACCGTGGAGGTCTTGCCCTCCTTACAAGCATCACTGCGAGATGGATTTATGAGTAAAAAAAGCAAAACAAAACAAAAGACATGTATTTAAAAAAGACTAAGAAAGAAAAAGACACAGAGAAAGGCAAAGAAAGAACGAGAGCACTGCTGTTCCTCCAGTGCCCGAGCGTCACTATTTGTCTTGGGTGAGTTAGCTTTATCTAATAAAGTGTCTCTGTATTAAGATGGATACTTCAAACGCTCTTTTGTCTCTATAATCACAGAGCAGGGAGGCAGAACTCACACATTCCTCGCTCAATTTATTATTAATAAGTACATCACTGGGAGAAAGATATCCTGGGGACCAAAACACCCGCAGAGCGTAACATTCATCAAACGTAAACGAATATCACAATACACAGGATACAGAGGCTCCAATAACAGATAATTGATGAGAAAGGTCTTTGGGTGCACTGGATCACTGTTGATGGTTATCATTATACAACATCATTTTATAGTTTACAACAAAGGATGAACTGGGTGTTGAAGGGAAACATTTTCGCTGCCTTGTGTGTGCAATTAAGAGGAATGTTTGCGGGACAGGGGTCAGTCCGCGCTCTCGTGATTAAGCTGTGGTTAGTGGCGTAACTGCATCCTCTCAATACTTATGTTTTCTCGCAAGACCTTAATCTATTGCAACCGCAGCAATTACCCTTCTGACAGGATAACAAAACACAAACACAAACAACACGATCACATCTAAGGCATTTTTTTAATAACCCCTTCATCTTCTGCGGGATGAGACTTTGAATTCTGTTTTCTTTTTAAGATGCTAAATAAAATCTCAGCTGAAATATGCAAAATAAAACTCAACAAACTCAAAAGATAATTCAGGGAGATGTTTTTGCTTACATTTGTAGGTGATAATGAGGCTCGAGTCTGCGTCTGACAACAGCGAGGCACTGTTTCAGATGACAGATGGGACCCACTGAGTGACTTACAGAATAAGCCACTCCCCACCCCGCTGCACAACCTGTGCTCCGGTGTCGGGTTTCCAGCAGTCAGTAGCAGCTCTGACACATGTAGCTATAGGTCCCCCCATGTCTGAGGGCAGGAATTCAATCAATAAAGCTCACCCCTCAACGAGATATACCGTGTTACAGCACAGGAACGGAGTGAGGAGTGGGAGCCATCTGCTCCCCCTGTCACATGTCAATCTGTGCAGCTAATGTCCAACATATTGGGTCATCACTCATATAGCTTAAACCACCTTCGCTGGCTTTATGTAATGAAGCTGTAACTCAATTGGCATTAGTTTACCATCCCAGGTGCCTGCTCTCAAATCAGCTTGCATCTGTCTCCCTGCCCTCAGGGACCAGAGAGTGTTGATGAGTCATTTTCACTTTTCAAGCTATGCGTTAGTAATTCTTTACCGAGGTGCTGTTAATGTTAGCCAAACAAATCTTGTGGCTCTCATTGTATTTCACTGAAGACATTATGGCTGAGTAGTCATTTCTCTGATAGTTTTTTGAAGTTTGCCTAAGGGGTATGCTACGGAGTGCAACACAGTCAGGATTCCTTTGACTTAGCTGGCTTGATATAACCTAAAACCCAGTTGGAGATAACAGGCGATTCTCTGCTCTGGGCTCTGTGCACATTCACACAGGTAGAGTGAGTGGTGTTCTAGCACTTTGAGAAAGCACCAATCCATTTACCACTTACCCTCATGCTTGCAATCTGATGACAAAATTTACATCACTTGCACCCAGGCACACTTGCAGAACACCTACCTAACATATCTTTTGCTATCAAAGAGGTGCATTTGCTAATTATCGGCAGGTGGAGAATTAAAACAGCAAAAAGGCAGCGTAATTCCAAATCTGATTACTTCCCCCCCCCCCCCCCCCCCCCCCCCCCGTGGGGCCTCTGAGCATACTTGCTTCTACACAATCAGCACTGCTTATGAAGTGACTACAGTAATCAAATGCTAGACAACCTCAGTACCTTAGAGTGAACCACCCACGTAATGAAAGCATCATTAGCCGCAGCCTTGCTTGATCGGTAGATGTCTAACAGCTCGGAAGGTGGTGGGGCTGTATTTTTCTTTTTTTAAGTCCTATTTTTGACTGATATGAAGTATTGCACACAGCGACTTTACAACAGGAGTGTCATTCTGTTTCTTAGAGACTGTAAGTAATTTTTTGACATTTCCAAAGACGTGACATTCAGTGGAAAACGCCGAAAACAAGCAAGGCCTGATTTACGAGCAGAAAAGCAGATTCCGTAATAACATTGCACTGAAAGATGGGTTTCAAACACAACCTGTCACGAAAGCCAGAACTAAAACAGACCTGAGCACAACATTACGTCCTGAATGAAGCGGACTGTCTCAGTGTCCCATTTCAGTGGGACAATTCATCATTTGGGGCTATAATAAGGTTGCTATTGTTTCAGGGGTCTGCATAATTCTGCTCTCATAAGAATATGAATACTTCCCCATCTGTTTGGTATTAGCTTTCAAACCCGCACTTAGCTGCAAACCCACAGCCATGCGAGACATTTACTGTTTAATTAAAAAAAAAAAAAGAAAGGGAAAAGTCAGAATAAAATTATACTGCTATAAAAGAGTCTTGCCAACAATAACATTATCGTTTGACACGCAGCATGTCAAAAAAAAAAAAAACTGCTTCATATCACAGTTAAGAGAACCGACCTTTGAAGAAAGTGTGCGTGTGCACGTGTGTGCGTAAACCAACTGATTTTAAAGCTTCAAAGATCGCTTTTAGGATACCACAAAAGAATAACCTCTGACACCCAAACAAACAAACACAAGCCACATTTAAATAGCACAAGTTGGAAAAGTCTGAAAGCGCACTTCTCTGGTGTGTGCGCTGCACACTGTACGTGTGTGTCATAAAGAGCAGGGACATGTCTGTTATGTGCAGTTTGATTAAAGCATGATGGCTGGTGTCCAATCTGCTTTCCAGGGGAGTGCTGTGACAGCCAGCAGCTCGTCTACCTGCTGCCTCCTCTGCGTGTTAGGTGATTTACGGCTGACTCCCTCCGTTTATGTACTGCCTTATTTTCATTTCTACCCCGCTGAGTGCCAGGTTCAGAACTCCTGAAGAAATATTATGCTTTGCTGACAAAATACAGTGACAGCCATCACCCAGCCTTAAAAGAGTGCCAGAGTGTTTAACAGTACGAGAGCCTGGGAGACAAGGCGAGGTTGAAGGCATCTGTAAGCGCGCGGCCCATTGAAACAACCATTTGATCTAAACCAGCTCTGATTGGGTGGAATGATGTTTACAGCCAAGTTAGAATCCACTTTCAATTAAAAAAATGACACGGGGGGAAAGGGGAGGTCTGTAAAACAGACGGTAAAATTTATTGAACAACTTTTACAAGGGTCTTGTCTGAGAAACATGTGGCGCACAAATGAAATGTTTGTTTCGACAGACGGCTTCGCCTGCAGACGAGCAGGTAACTTGACGCCAGGGACTTTTTCATTAACCCCGAGTTCAAACCCTGCTGCCGTTCCAGGCTTTTGTGGGAAAGCAACAATTTGATGTAAACGGGATGAATATAAATACCACTGTTGTTCAAGCGCCGCCATGTTTCCTATTCATTCCAGCCTGTTTTCTCCTTTACAAGAACTACTCTGAGCTGTAATGAGGTGTTGTAGCGTCCCGAGGCGTTATCATTTGCCGCATTATTATTTCAAAAGCTCAGACAACAGCACAGTCTCTGATGTAATTCTCATGCATATGGAAGGTGTTCCAGTGACTTGATATCCTGGTTTTGGAGGAGTAGGGGACCCCCACACACTAAATAAAATGAGTGATCACAAACCTAATGAGGCAAACGAGTGTTTGGAGCAGTTGAGACCAGGTGTCAGATGGACATACTGCTGTCTGTAATTAGCCCCTAGCTACTTAGATCATTGCTTGTTTTTATTTAGATTCCAGCTATGAAACATAATCATGAATTAAAAGCTCAAAAAAAAGGGAAAATAAATCCACCCACCTCCTTGCATCTGAGACGACTATAAATAAAAATTGTCATTGTAACCTAATCAAATTATGAGACGTATTTTGGTTGGGCTGTCACTTGTTTGACGCTCTCAGTCTCTCTCTCCCTCTCCTTCTTTTTCTCAGCAGACGAGGCAAAGCAAAGTGAATCCCCTGAGGTCCTCTCATCTCTCTTCAGGAGCTGCCGACTCTCTTCTCTTTATGGCACACCCAGAAGGATTAAGCGCAAATGGCATTCACATGATTTCAATAAGCTCAGGGAGACAAGAACCAGCCTTTCAGCACATTAGCTTTTTGCTGCAGAGGACACAAAGCAGACGCAGAACAACTGCGGGAGGGAGACGCACGGTTTATAATGATCATAATAATAGACCGGTCTGGCACTGCTAAAATGAAATTCCACTGTCCCCACCACCACCACCACAGAAAAAGAAAGAAAAAGGCTCAGTGAGTGATGATGTCATCAGTAATGGACCAGATTAGGTTAGACGTGAACCTGAGGTGACACTGTCGTAAAAGCTGACCCCTCCACCACAGGCAAAGCCAGAGACTGGGCCTTTTAAAATAGCAGTCAAAAGAGGTCTTTTTGGAGGCAGTTGACAATGTCAAAGGTCACCCTAAGTATTTGTAAAAGTAGGATCCAGGACCCAGATGTAAACAAAGGGGTCTCCCTTGGCTGCCAAAAATTCAAACGCATGATTGGATGGTTTTTCATTATTAATGACGGTCGACGGAGCATTGGAACAAACCATGACTGAATGATGAATAGTTAAAGCTGCTGTTATCAGCTATTTTTTACAATAAGAGTGAAGCAAATGACTGTATGTGCCGTTTTTCTTCGCTTCAGAGCTCTCTATCATTTATCAGCTCATTGCTTTGGTTTTTGATTCAACTTTACTTACAATCTCATTAGTGATGTTGAGAGGAAGTGAAAAGTGAAAGTTGTGTTATTGTTCTCGCTAGTGCAAATTGCACCGAACAAAAAAATCACTTACATCACTTGCTATTTGTTGACGGAAGCCAAGTGCATGTTATTCCCCTCTCACACTGTGGCTACATCTGCGGTCAATAGTGCAAAGATTTAAATTCGGAGTTGGTGAACGACTGTTTTTGTTTTTTGTTTTTTGCCTGCGCCAACACAAATAAAAGATTAATGTTGTATAAATTTATGTCGGAGAGGAGCTTGGTGAACCCAGAGTAGCATTTAGCAGCTAAAGAGGCAAATACAATCCATCCAGATTTACCAAACAGCTTTGCAGGCACCAAAGATGATTATTTATAATATCAGCTTTAATCCTCGATACTTCATATACTTATTATTTAAAATGCACACTGCTTTATAAACAGCGCTTGGATTATTTCGGATATCAGTCAGACATTTGCTACTCGTCTTTACAGAAACTCTCTGAATCCTTTAGGTTTCTTGGCTTCTGCCTGGGACTCCAAGCTTCAGCTCCACAGATTTTCTATAAGACTGCGGTCTGGAGGCTGGCTAGGCCACTCCATGACCTTAATGTGCTTCTTCTTTATCACTCCTTTCTTATCTTGGTGGTATGTTTTGAGTCATTGTCATGCTGGAAGACCCAACCACGGCCCATCTCCAGTGTTCTGGCTGAAGAAGGTTTTCATCTAAGATTTTACAGTGTGTGACCCTCAGTGCAGTGAAGTCATCCTGTCCCCCTGCTTGACTGTGGGGCTGGTGACTGTTGGGTAATACTCAGCATTTCTCTCGCTTCAAACACAGTGAATCAAGCTGATGCCAAAGAGTTCAGTTTCCTCCGAATCATTTAGATGTTACCTGGCAAACTTAAGATGGGCCTTCTTGTTCACTGCACTGTGCTGGTGTTTTTGTGACTGTGGTTCCAGCTGACTTCAGATCATTAACAAGCTCCTCTCATGATCATCCGCACTCCACATCGAGAGCGACTGATGATCATGTTATATTTCTTATATGTCTGAATAATCACACCAACAGTTGTCACCTTCTCACTAAGCATCCTGCTGATGGTCTTGTAGTGCTTTTGAGCCTTGTGCAGGTCTACAGTCTTGTTCCTGGCGTCCTTTGACAGCTCTTTGCTCTTGCCCATGGTGGGGGAGAGGCTCGATCAAAGAAACTCTGTGGACACGTATGCTATATACACACAGAAATATCTGTCATTGATTGATTGATTACAATATGCAGGAGCCAGGCTGTGTTGTACAGGATTGGATACTTTGTAACTTTCATATTACATTTTTTTTCTGATATTTTATCTCTCTACATTAAAATGAAACTACCATAGTAACTAAAGACTGTTAATTACCTTGTAAGTGAGCAAACTTATGAACTCAGGGGGATAAAATAATTATTTTCTTCAGTGTACCTGATGGTGTTCGTAATTAGACACCTTGCCCTGGACTTTTCCCTAAAGATTGCATTCAGAGAGCTTTTGGTCTCTTCTGTAACATAAATATCAACAGATACACTAAGAGAGAACACACAGCGACCCATTAAAGCAATTTCAATCATTAGCTTGTCAGTATGGCTTCCAACTTCTCCACTTATTTCACTCCTCTTCTTATTCTAGTTTTCATTATCGCCTGATGTCCTTTCTGGCTGTCTTGTTCTCCTTGTCTGCCTCTTTTATCCTTTCTCCCCTGTGAATGTGACTAATCGTTGAGCTCGGTGAAGGTAGAATGGCACTCGGTCCCCTCCTTCCTCCCCTTCCTCCCCTCCCTCCACCACTCTACACGCTCCACTCCTGCACTGTCAGTGATTTTTCATCGCCCTTGTTGGGGCTGTTTTATGCATTGTTTCCCTGATGCAGTGATTGATGTCAGGGGCTGGTAATCTGGGGGAATGAGAGGCTGGATGGTGGCCACCGAGTCCCCCTCTGTCTCTGACACGTGTCGGCTGAGCCACGCTGCGCTGAGGCCCCCTGTTTGGCCGCGGCCACTGCTGAGGCTGCTCGCTTCGCTCACTCAGCCAGTCCTCATTTCCATTTCAATCTCGAGCTCATGAATGCAAAAACTCTGGCCGAAAATTAATAACACCACGCAGGGGAAAAGTGGGCGCAAGGGAGAGGGAAGGAAAGACAGAGAGAGATGGAGAGGAGAGTAAAAAAGGAGAATGGGGAGCTGGGGTCTTTTTCACCCCTTTTGTTCCTCCAAAAGTGCCCCTTATTTTATTTCCCTCTCTCTTTCACCAGGATCCTCCAATGAATGGCATTACAGACAAAGCCATATCCAGAGTGACACAAATTTATTTCGGTTGCAGCGCCATAGTGTATTTCTACAGAACCAGGGGCGATTTGTCTGGGGACAATTTGGTTTCCATAAAGGATTTAAATGGTTTCTGTGGAGATAGTGGGGTGAAATTTAATTTGTTTCTCATTTAGTACAGCAGGTATGAAAAGGAGAAAAATTGGATGGCTGATGGGCTAAAAATTGGTGCTGTCCCTCTGCTGTATCCCCAAAGGACCGAGGCCCTGCATCATATAGATTGAGTTCGACCCCCCCAGCCCTCCCAACCACAAGCCACGCCAACGCGCGCGTGCACGCACACACACGCACGCACACACACGCACGCACACACAGAGCCTTCCTCCTGCCCGGAGAGAGCTGTAACCTTAAACCAACTTAAACAGTAACCTTTGAGGAGGCTGCCAATCACTCCTAAAACAACGTTTCCATCGATCGGCCTGTCTGCGTGATTTATGGGCTCATTTTACACTAATTGAGAATTAGAGGGCGGATTAGTGGGCCTCAACACTTCGGCCTGATATGCACTCTGAGCAGTGTAATCTGTCACGCTGGGATGTCCGACACTCTCTTACTCACAAAGGAGGGGAGGAGGGAGTAGAGTGAGGGGAGAGGAGGGGAGGGGGGTGGTGGTCCTTTCTAATTGAATTTCCAGATAACACGGAAATTAATTTGACACCAGTGAAATTTGACTACGACTCTGCCGCTGCGCTCTCCTGCTCCCCCATCATGAAACCTACATGTTTCCCCTCTTCCTCTCCTTCTTTCTTCCTCTCCCTTTATCTCTAATTTGTCCGTTCTCGCTCTGTTTCTGCTGTGCCTTGCAAACACTATTGATCCAAATCACTTTGAGTTGAGGGCTTTCTGAAGCATGGAATTCCTAAATCATATTTGTGCTCATATTAGGGCAGTTCATCTGCTGCTATCTTCAGCCAGATAAAGAATATTACCTTTCATTTTGTTTGACTGTGTTCAAATTATATATTTTTTCTCTTTCTTCTCTTTCTTTCCCCCCTGTTTTTATGGAGGGGAATCTCCTCTCCCGAGCCCTGCGAATGCATGCAGGCGAATGCCCAGAGTCAACAGTTGGAATTGAATTAGGGTCCCGGCTCGCCAGGTCCATTGTCTGGGTAATTTGTCCTATAAGTGGCAAAATGAAAGCACTCTCCACGGTTCTCTGAGCACCTGCTGTTGTGTCACTCATCACTGCAGATACAGAAAGTGAGAAGGAGGGAGAGAGAACAAGTGTCTCAAAGATCACATGTTCAATTGCTGTGCCATTATCAACTCAGATGTCGCTGCAGCTTCTTTTTTTTTTGTCAAGCATGCGTAACGACATCAGAATAATCCTCAGCTGCAAAACAGGGGAAAGATCAAGTCTGAAAAATCTGTGTTGTTTACAACGCTTAATGACAAAAAGGTCTTCCTGTGGAGTTTTCAGTTGTGGTTCCAGCAGCTGAAATAAGGTGTATCTCGTATTCGAGCACCAGTAAAAGCACGGTTGTGATGACTGGCTGCTCTCAGTCTTCTTCCATCTTCATTAGCTTGTACACATGTGTCGGGTTGCAGCTTGCTGAGGCGGAGCTAACGCTAAATATTTTGTATATCGCTTGACTGTCGAATAAATAAAGACCCATACCTTACAGAGGCAAGGATTTTCAGATAAAATATTAATCTGCAGCTGCGAAACAAATTTAGTAAAGCAATTCTCTTTGAAAGGTCGAGTTCTTTCAAATGCAAATATTCAGGTAAGTATCACGAGAGCTAAACCTTTTACCTTTACTGTAAATTACAAACCTCTTTTTTCTTTTTTGTAGCTCGCGTTGTGTGGGAGTTAAGTTTGCTCGGGAGCTCTTTAGCAGGCTAAGAGATGCATTTATCTGCGTAATGAACTTTGGACGCTAGCTAACTTAATCCCAGTAATGCCTGCGAGAGTCAATTAGCGCAACTAGATTCAGTGCAGTATTTATCTGATAGAGCAGACCTGGCAACTACACACACCAGAACACACGCACCATATTGACCATCTTCATCTTATCTTTCAGCTAATGGGACCACAGGGCCCATCATCAACTCCGCTCTAAAATACAGTGTAAGGTTTTTTTTTCTTCTCTTTTTGAAAAGCCTGTGGGGAGTTTTGAAATTGAGTAGCTGTTGATTTGCAGCACTAACAAGTCTTTTAAGAGTTGATTTTACTCTCCCCTGATCATTTCAGTTTATAATGGTATAAGTGTGTTAACCTGGATTCCCCCTCAATCAGTGCTCGCAGGATATTATCAGCGTGGCACACAGGTGACAGCATATTACAAGACCTGTAACAGATACCTCTGGGATCTTCATCTCCCTTATGACAGGGTCTACTATGTGGAGCAGGAGCCTGCATAGAGAATAATAAATGACAGGATTTGAAAAGACGAGGCCGTTAGCAGGCACGGTCATGGTCTACATTGCCCTTTTTGTCTCTCCAGGGACAAGTGCAAGTGTGCGTGTGTGTGTGTCTTTGTGCTCGCTTGACTGCATGTGTGCGCTCCAGCTGTGCTTTCACACAGACCTGCTTAACTTTTGCAACAGCGTCAGTGGTGGCTATTGTCTTGTAGCAGGCGGCACACTGTGGGTTACAGAGGTCTCTATCTGCCTGCTTCCTCATTTCTTATTCAGACCCACAGGGACAGAAGGGAGAGAGCGGAGTGGAGGGAGGGGGTGAGAAAGGAGAGAGAGAAGGGTTTGCAAGGGGGCGGAGGAGGAGGATAACTGAGAGGCTGATGGAGACTAGGTGACAGGTTGGAATGGGCCATCAATAGATCCATCAGGCGGGTAATTTGGAGCGCGCTTAACATACATCAGTAGAGTCGTAGGAGCTGGTATCTGTCTTGTCGTGGAATCACAGTAAATAAAAGTTAAAGATGGTGTCAGGCCTGACCTGACTGACCTCCCTGCACACACACACACACACACACACACTACTGACAGCACTGGAACAGAGCAGCATGGAGCACGACAAAGACATAACACTTAAATTAACATGTTCACATGCATTCTCACATACACACATTCAGACTTGCAAAAACATCCAATCTTAGCTTTAGAATAACACTCAGCATCTCAATAATAAACCACTGACAGCCGTGGTATAAAACAGCGGTGTTGTGCAAGAATATATTTGGTGGTCAGGGAGATCTGATAGCTGAGTGGTAAAGTGCATACCATCCCACATGAAGTCAGAGGTTCAAATGCTGGCTGGCTGCTCCGTCTGCCTCACGTTTACACTTCCTTTCGCTGTAAGTGTCTGATCAAGTCTTAAAATGCCTATAATAAGCTTTTAGGCAATATTGCTTGAACTGAGTGAGTCCTTTTCATTTTGTGAAACTATATGACAGGCAAAATCTTAACTAGAAGAACAAACCCGCTCATTGACAAACAGGTTGGAGCGTCTCTCGATGACAGCTAGAAAACAAATGCTGCAGGTGCTTTGAAAACAGTGCATAGCACCAGAGGGCAGGCAGATGAGCCTCATCCCAGTGGAAGATGTGTCTCTCTCTTTGTGTAAACGTGCACTTGTGTGTGTGTCAGGGTGTTACAGCGGAGCATGTGACTATAAAAGTGAAACACCTTAGGCTAAGTGCTGTTCCTGCCACTCACGCTCCCCACTAACCTTTCGAACACACACCATCCAGCCTTATAGGTGTCATCTCACATTTGGGGGTGACTCAGGGGTTGATGACATTAAGAGATGACTCATATACCAGTTTTTAATCTAATCACTCCTGATCACTTTTAGTGTCATTTTAGTACTTTTTGGCTAATTTTGGCTCTATTTACACTGAACAAAATTGTCTCTAGGGCTTGGTTTTATAGCTGTAACTCTTATTTTGCCAAGAAGTGAAAAGTTAAAACCACAAGCCTCAGTCCACAAGGCATGATAATTTTGACTAGTGTGAGCTTGGCGAGAAATATATTTCCAGATATAATTCACTGAAAGTATGCGCAGGAGGATTGGAAGCGAACCCCCTGACATCACAGCTTATTGAAGTTTCACAGCCAAACTCTGCCAGAAGATCCACTGAAGTCAATCAACCAGGTGATCACGTTTGGCAGCATCTCAGATGTAGAGAGCTGGGCATTTGGCGAGCAGAAACCCCTTTTGGCTTTGAGTTTCCCTTAAGCTTGCAGGAATTTGCAGGCAAGCAGTCCTCCATGCTCACCAAGTGTGACTTGATCAAAAGTGAAATGATTAAGTCACATAATCTTACACCTGAAATACTTTATATATCTAAAGATACGTTAAGATTTTCCCTGCTTTTTCCTCTTGGTTCAGTCTTCAGCCACTGCTAAATACACGAATGCAAAGCACCTCATATGCTGTCAATCGACAATAAATGATTCACAACACATGAAGATATGAAGATATCATAAATGTACAATTCCACCATATATAAATTTTTATGTTAGAGAAACATCATATGTCCATGTCAGATTATGAATCTTTTAGCCAGCGCACAAAACACACAAAAATAACTTTTATAAGTCCAAATTTAAAGGAAAAAGTTGGCGAGCTAAGACTGACCGTGCTGAATAGTACCTCTGTCTCTATTTAAGTGTTATCGCACAGAATCAAAGTCCAGCACAGCAGTAGTAATACTCTGCTCATTTCATCCCTTTTTATCCTGTCACATTACAAACTCGCCCCGTGAGTATTTGATGGGCAGCTCTGCCTTTTCACTCTCTGTGAAAACTAAACTCTGGATCCGAGCAGCAGATCTTGGTCTAAATACAGAAATGAAAAAAATCATAACAGGACATGCTTGAATCCATAACCATTTATATGAGGTAATTTGACCGCATACAACAAACCTACCAAATGCTCTCAGAGTTACACTGAGGCAACTGTATTAAAAAGCCACCACAATCATGTTATTTGGCCTGTGGCTGAACACAAACATGTTTTCTTTTCTTTTTTTTCCGTCCCCAGTATAACTGTGGTCATACTTTCCCTACACAATAAACCAAATTAGTGGCAGGAAAATCTGATCATGAGCGCTCTTGTTTTTGCGCAGTTGGAATTGTGAATAGAGTTGTGTAGTTATTGGACACATTCTGGACAGTTTGTATCTGTCAGGTGCACCTTTTTATCTGAAGTGTAAATGTATATGTTTATACCCTCTGTATGCCTCGTCTTGTAACCATAAATCAAAAGAGACATGCTCAAATAGTCAAATAGCGGAGCTATATTAACCTCTTAAGCCCCAACGCCCCCTGATACGGGGGCAAAAGGTAGGAGATCAGGTAGGTTTGGGGCTTAAGAGGTTATGGACTTTTTACATTTTGTGTACTTAGAACAAACTCACATTTATTTAAATGACACAAAAATCCCTCGTAATATTAAAAATCCAACTTAACCATTAACTATTCTGACTGGTCGAGTTTGTTGCCAGATACGGAGAAAGAATCAAACAACCACCGAAAAGTCATTCCTGCATGAGGGAAAACCTGAGCTCACGGATAAAAATTAAAAAAGGAACAAACGGTGTTGCTAAGTTGATTTTCTGTAATCCAGGTTTTCACTGTAGTGTGCTGATGAACACAAAGAAACACACACACAGCAACACAAACCAGAATGGAGCCACGGCTCTCTGTTCACCTTTTATTATTGAACTTGTTACAGTCCTCTTGGCCCTGCTTTAATTAAACCCTATTAGCTAGTCAAGGTTCACTGTACACTAATACTGTTACTCTGATACAATTTGGCCTCTGCTTTTAGCTTTAGGAGTGTGTAGCTACCTTAATCAAAATTGTCAGTTAAAATGAAACTACAGCTCAAGTAATTAAATTTAATTGGATCTTGTCACTTTTTATGCTGCCGGTGTTTTGATCCTTGTTGAGTGTTTGCTGCCCGCGCTTCATACTGAGCTTTATTAGTCTGTGTCCTCGACCTTGCCAGGACCGAATGCGCATAGACCCGGTTGAAGCTGGAAGTGCTTTGAACCTTGAACGCTGCATGAGTGCAAAAGAAACTGCTGTAATTTGGCATTAGATCATTAGTATTTCTAGGTAATATCTGGAATTGCTCCTGCCTGGTCTTGCACCAGGTTTCACTGCAGAGGAGTGGAAAGCAGGTTAGAATAATTCTGTTATCAAGCACCTCAGAAGAAAAACACAGATCAGCTGTTTTATATAACAGAGGTGCTTTTCCTTGTTGGAAATTAGTGGTAAGGAGGCGAATGTGTCTGCGCTGGATTTACTCATTATGAATCCAGCTTGTAAAGTTTGTACGTAGATTTTCTTGATTGTGCTCGTAATGGGAGATCAATCGCTTTCATGTTTAATTTTTTGTTTTACAGTATATTTTCACAAAACACTACCCTGCTTGCCGTTTCCCTCGCAGAAATCAGATGTCTCTTGGAGGAGAAAACAATTCCTGCTGTCATCTCCTTACATTTCACCTAAACTAGAGATAGCCTACAGCCTACAGAAAGCCAAAGGTGGAATAGCTTTCCTGGAACGCCGGGTTCGTGGCCAGATTTTTGTGTTGCCAGAGGAATGAAACGTCTAAATGGGGTGGTCAGGATGGGCTTGGCAGTGCTGGAGTGACCTCTCAACCTCCAGACTTAGGAGAATATGGGAGGAATTGAACGCGCGGGCGTTCTACCTAAGGCAGGAGCGGCAAATCTTTATTCACTGAGAGCTGCTTGCTGCTAAAGCACATTCCCTTTCAATCCATTAGAGCGCACCGTCCCCTTCCCCTTCATCACACAGTGCAGCCCTTAATTTGACAATGACAAAGAGCCACTTGCAGATTTTAAATTTCATAATTTTAATCTGTCAAGTCTGACATTTAATTAGTGGCTTCCTAACCTGTGTCTGCCTCACTCTCTGAAGGGCACCGTTTGTTCTGAGAGCGCTGCGCAATCTCTCAGCAAAGGAGAAGAGAGAGTGGATTAATATATATGTACATTACCAGCTGCTGCAAAGACAATACAGAGAGGGAGGCCATTAGGGCCTAATACAGACAGATGAGGTTAATAATATTTGGGAAGTGTTGCTCTATTAAGCAGAGCACTGATTAAGACCTGAGTGGGATCCCCCCCTTGACGAGGCACTGATTGGGAGCCAGGCTGTCTTTTGTTCTCCTGCTCCCAGAAAGAGGAGCGAGGGAAAGGGTTGCTGAGGAAGAAAGGACAGGAACAATGTTGGCTGACTTTGTGTTCCTCCTGACAATGAGGACGGTTGTAATGAGAATCTTTACAGTCCTGGATGAAGGTTTATAGAAGTCCAACGCCCACTGATAACTTCATTACAACTACCGAGCAAACAGATGGAGCCAGCTTTGGGAATCTTTCAGGTTTGAGGGAAGAGCTCCGTGATTGCTTTCAGTCTGCACTTGATTTCTTTTCTTAGTCACCGCTACATAATGTTGCCAGACTGACCTCATTAATTTATTCCCCTCATTATGTAGCTTGAAGTGTGGAGATTTGGCCCCTGGTTGAAGTTTGAACTTCTTTCTCCAAAAAAAGAGAGAGAGAAAGAAGCAGGTTCTGTGTAACACTATTTCACACAGACAGCTCTGCTGGAGCCACTATTGATTTTCAAATCAATAGAAAGTGAAGGGAGATGGGGTGGAAATGGCTTGGAATTGGGCTAGCAGGGAAAATGTCAGGAGCTCCAGGTGTGGGTATAGCATACGTTCTTTTTTTTTCTTTTTTTGACGCATGTCATTGTTTAACTTTTATTATCAGAAGCCTTTTTTTCATGAATTCAATTCTTCGCAGAATTTTTGAAAACTCAACTTATCTTTTGTTTTCTCAGCCATTCATTAAGACAGAAAAAAGAGTAATGTGGCGAAGCTGCCATTCACCATTAAACTAATAAACGAAGAGGCGGATCAATAAATACTGACTGTGTTTTCAAACTCTTTCTAATTACTCACCACTGCCTATTGTGTTCTTATTGAATTGTCTCTCTGGCAACAGGCCCTTCTGCACCTTCCAACACGCAGCGAGTGCTGTTGAGACAGCAGGAGACAAAGGACGGGGAGGAGGGGGTCCGACTCGGTTGATGCAGTGGTGAGACAGCGAGAGGAGTGAGGACGTCTTCCTGGGGCCCACTAGTGGTTGCTCCTTGCCTCTGCTGCTTCATCTGAGGGGCAGAGCAGATGACAACCATGAGGAGAGGAGAAAGATTAAAGATTCATGGATAGAGAGAGATAACCTCAGCCTTTTCTCTCTGGACTTGGACGATGCTCACACCACAGGGAGGAGAGATAATAATGAAAAAGACGGACCCACCTGTTTAAGCGCTGTAAATCATGTGTGTGTCTGCATGTAAGTGAATGCATGTCTGTACTGCTCAGTGTGTAAATCACCGCTTGGTCTAATTGGTGCCTAATATTACTCATTTCCTGTGTAGATGAAGAACAATGTATTTGGGGGCATATGGGGTCCGTCTGGAGCTTCACACACCAGTGGCGTGCAAGACTGGAAGTTTTCGTATGGCTCAGATACCGAGCAAGGACAGGGCCGGTGTTGCCGATACCAATACCATAGTTTTAACTTATAAAGCAGCTTATGTAGTGTGCCTGCAGTGTGTCTGAACACATTTTAATGACCACCGTGATTCACTGTGATTTTTACTTTCCACAATTAATACTACCAACTATACCAAAAAACACCTTTCAGCTTTTCATGTCTTTTGAAACTGGATTTTTTTGGAAAGTTGGAGTGTAAATGTGCCTGTCTCTCAAGTACTTTGGGTCAACTTTGTTAAATGTGCTTTAAATAAAGTAGATGTAGAAACAAAGTATCGATTATCTGTTGGGCTAATATCAATCTGATACCAGAACCAATGTTGATACTATCAATATTTGGATCTTTGTACCTCGGTGTACCCTGCAGTTCATGTGCAACTTTGTGTGTGTGCGTGTGCAAAATTAAGTACGTGTGTCTGTTTGTGTTCGACTTGATCACCGCTTTCCCTTGACAGTGCTCATAGAGAGAATTAGAGAGCTGGTGAGATAATCAGATGAATAAAATGCAGCCGGTAGCTCATTACAAACCCTATTATTCATTAATTAACATTATTAAAACGTCTAATAGACCGCGGCACTCCTCCCAAGCCCCCCTGCCTCTTTTCAACTAGGTCCCTGCTCCGCGGTCCCTCCCGTTTCTCAACATGAAAAGAATAGCACATCAAACGAGGCCTGGTTTCAATGTGTTGGGGATTTGCAGGTGTAGAATCGCACACACACTGCGCAGGGGATCCGCTCGTCGGTCGCGCCACGCTCCATAGTCTTCCACTTCGGCCTCACTGTGACACACGCCGCTCACCCGTGCCATAACAAACTCCTCATTAGGAGTGGGGAGAGAACTGGGCCGCATGCTCCCTAATTAGGTCCCCCATCTAAAACTTTCAGTCTTCTCTTCATCCCTCATCCTCCCTCCCTCCATGTCCCTGCATCACAGGGAAAAAGACTGCTGACATTTATGGAAGGCTGTTTAATCAGCTGTGTATGCAGGGGTTATAAGGGAAAGTTTAGGCCTGTGATATGTGCATACAAAGGAAATATATTTCTTTAGCACTCTAAAGAGGTTGAGCTGTGGCAACTGTCAAAACATGTTGCAACCTATGAAAAGTCTTTAGTTTTATCCAGAACTAAGCTACATTTCTCCCCCTGCTCACCCATTTTTCATCATCTCAGTTTGTAGTTCATGCATTAAAATACACAAATTCATCCACGAGATGCACAAATGCGGCCGATTAATTTGGTTACATTGCAGAGACCAATATTCAACTCTGAGGATAATATCTATCAAAAGTTTTTAATTGTGTTCAGTGAGAACCAAATATATTAAACATGCATAATATATACATAGATATGTGTGTGTGCAGCAAGATGGGGAGAATTTCTGTCCTCAAAAATGTAATGATTATCATGCATATTCAAATGTCCAAACAATACACCTTAGTTAAACATTAATATCATAATTTAGATACAATCCGTTTAATGTGTCCAGGAAAAGAAGTATTATTCCTCATTTTGTTCTCATTATTTTCAAATAAACAGGACACTATGTGCGGAAAACAGGGAGCGAACAGACAAATGATGAATATGTAGAAACTCTTGGAGATATTAGTGGGCTTTAAACTACATCCTCTGATTACTTTTCTGCTTTTAAATACTTGATGTTCCAGTTGTACTATGACCTTAAACAAGATTTTATTGGAACACAATATCCATAACATTAGGGGAGTCTTTTATCATGCTGAGAGGGACACCGCCTCCTTGTATCCTTAGTGGAGACTTTGCACATTAAATTACATTAATATTTCTATTTGTGGCACCATATTCACATGTAACGCAATACACCACATGCATATTGTATAACACTAAACACAAATATTTTCTCTTGGGAGATTTGATACTATAATACATTTTTTTTTTAACTGAATTAATTTCTGAAACATGGGCTCAGACGTGCGTATACATATATGGACGTATACGCAGCAAGTCAGAGAGAGAGAGAGAGAGAGAAAAGAAATGTTGGTGTTTGTAGGAAAATGATTTCCTTTATCAAAGCAACTTTCAAATTATTGGCCTTATATTAGCATGGCGACCGCTTTCCCACTCCTAATCGCTTGTGCTTTCTTCTCACTCTCTTCCTCTCGCGCACGCTGAGTGATGCTTCCTGACAAGTAAATCAGAAAAGAGGTGACATTTCCCCACGCCGCTGAAGAGCCAGCATCCTTCTCTTTCCTCCCTTCCCTCTCCTTCTTCCTCCTCTCCTCTCCTGATTAAATCTGCTGCTCCCTGTAGGATTATTAGGATTCTAATTCAATCTGAATTTCAGGAACTTGTTTGCTTGGTTACCTGTCACAGCGTATCAGCTTGTCATATTAGTGGTGATCGTTGGCTCTACCTAATCTGCTTTAAACAATTTCATTGGGTGCTGGTCTATAAATCATTCCGTAATGGGATTGACATGCGCGGGCTTAGCTAGGTAAACAAATCAGCTTTGTTTTATGTTAGGCAGCAATGAACTTGGCTTTATCAACTTCCCATCGATTCACACACACCACAAGGTCAAAATCTCTCTGGCTGCTCATCGGGGAAGGGGGGGGGGGGGGTTAGTAGGGGTCAGCACTTCAGCAATTAGAATATGTATCAAATAGAAGCAGAGGAGCCCATCGCATCCTGCTACCGCTGTTGCCTTTCTCCAAAGTGTTAATTTATTTCTTATCAAAGTAAAGGCATTTCAAAGTAAAGCTCCGCAGCATTGGAGGGGAAGTTCTCTTTATGGGGATTTAAAAGAGAAAATAAAATGAGTTTGTAGTTTATTGACAGGAAGTCCCAAAGGCTGCTTAAAAACTCATTAACTTTCAAAACTAATTCAGACGTGTTGATTAACATCTAAGGGTTTTATTTATTTATTTATTTATATTCCTTGCAAAAGATGGAGGAATTTTTTTCCAGGGCCAGTGTTTTTGCTGACATGCTGTAGTAAAAGTCCTCATTTTGACCCGCTTAGAAAAAGTTGATTCAAATAGAACTTTTCCTAATCATATCACAGTCTCAGCTAGGCTTATTTTGACAGCACTTTGAAACTATATGCTGTTTCAAATTTCACATAAGTGGGATTTTTCTGTTCCAAAATCTCTTAACCTTCAAAAACTACTGTGTCACGAAATCAAACAGCTGATTCTGGTTAAGTATTCAAATGCATAGAAACTGTTGTATTATTCTTTTTTAGGCAGCTCAAGAAACATGACAGAGGTAACCAGCGCTGCACATTTGGTATGAGGGACTTTGGAAGGAGCATGCTGTGAAGTCTGCAGGAAATGGGTAGCATGAACCATGTCTTTTGGAGAGCGCCCCAAGTGCTCTGACCAGTACAAAGACAATTACAGATATGAGGCAGAGTTAAGGAATTCTCCAAATATCCTTAAGAATAAAGGCATATAAATAGAGGGATTTGACTTCTTGTTGCTTCCCTTTCTTGAGCAGACAGAAAGCAAGAGAAAAGGAATGTAGGGGGGAGAACAAATTTCACTGAGCTGACCTGTTCAGCAGCATGTCATGGGATCTTTTCACACCAATACATCTCTCTAATGCAGGCAATTTCCTGCAGCTTTTCACCCTAAGAGGGGGATTTGACCTCTGTGGCTAACGCTTAAAACAAATTCGAATGTTTGCCAATAAGGAGGGATTAAGTCTGCCAGAAAAGGTGGGAGAGAATGGGAATGTCCTCTTTGCCAATAACAAATATGCATTTATGCATGTGTGTTAGACAGAAGCGCATCTATCTAAAAATATATTTTCAGTCAAATACTGAAAATATATTTGACTGACGCATTTTTGACGGTAAATGCGTCTTTTTTTACATGCATGTATATGCATGTAAAAAAAGACGCATTTACCGTAAGTCTCCAGTGTCAACACGACTGCTCTTAGTAATAAGGGATCGGGGCAGCTAAGAAGTTGCAGGGCATGTTTTGAATGCACATAAATGGATGATATAGTCTGTCAGGTTAGTGGAAAAGTGGGGGAACTTGGATGAATATACATCTGCCAAAGTGGTTGACAAGTCATCTGGAGTAAACACAGACGTGTCAAAACCCGTGCATTGAAATTTTGGGAAAAGCCTTTTGTGTTTTGATATTTGTGTGCAACCTTTTAGAGAGGGTAAACTTTCACCACTTGAAAACCCTCCAAATCATAGCTGGCACGTTGAGGATAATCTTTCCAATTACCCACGTCTCTGTTTCTGAGTGTCTTAGGCTATTAGCCTTGTGATTCCTCTGCATCCAAAGCTATGTGCCGCTGTTGACAATGAGAGGTAAACAAGGGGGGGGGGGGGGGGGGGGACTCACCAAATCCTCCAGAGGCCTGGAGGGGAAGCCACACAGCCCAAACTCCTTTCACTGTGAAAAAGCAGCTTGCTTTAAGGTTTTGCTCAGGAGAGACTGACAGCAATTACAGCTTTCTCTCCCCCCCCACCCCCCCCCCCCCCCCACCCCACCCCAACCTTCTCTAGCTAGGAGAGAACCACATGATGGGAAACCACGAGAAAGGAAAACCTCCCCTCCTCCGCTGTCTTACTTTCTCAGAAAGAGACATTTACCTCCACCTCTCGATGAGGGGATGATTGTTTACTTTGAGTGATGTGCTATTATGACAGTTCAACAAATCACTGTTACATAGTTTTGTGGCAAATAGTGGAATTTTAGAGTAATCCCATGTAAATTATTAATCCTTTCAGGGGGAAGTTGCAACACAGAGGCATACAGCACATCTCATACACACTCCACCCTGACAGTTGCACTGCTGTGCCAAAACGTTTGACAGCCTGCACTACTTTAGATTTGTTAAGAAGACAGTGGGGCTGAGTGTGAGCCCGATTCAAAAGCTGATCTGAGATCATTGCTGCGTGCCGTGTGCACTATTGTTGGCTGGATTGCATGGCATTAAAACAGGGGAAAGTATTTTGTTTTTTTTCTTTGTACAACGAATGTTTCATTTACACAGTGTACATCACCGTGAGCCTCGTACAAACTCCAGCAAATAATCTCCCAGTGTATCATATATCATGTGTCTTTACAATCTCAGAGATGGTTACTTTGACACTTTTATTGGTCAGAGAACATTGAGAGTCCATGAAAGATGATATGAGAAACAAGGTAACGGAACAGTATAAGAATGACTCACTGACAGCTCACAACCATTTTAAAACTAGAAATAGATCCACAGTAACTGCTGAGATGTATTTGCCTCTATTTTTCTCCACTTGCCTCCTTCGTCCCTGTCTCAGCCTCCTCCCCTCCTTTTGGTGGTCAGTGCAAGGATCACGAGGTGAAGAAGAATCAGAGTGGTACACATATTACTCTCTGTCTCTTTCCATTCTTTTCTGCCAGTGGTTGACAGGGCCTGTCTGGTCTAACCCGGGTGGAAAGTGACTCTAATTGTCATCTCAACAGACAAGATTCTGCAGCCATCCTGGAGGCATGGGCAAAATATACTTAGCTACTTTATCATTTAGACAGAACCCAACCATCGAGGCACCCTATTGACATAGACTTTTATGCAAAGATAGACTTTTTGAATTGGCAGGTCACGTCACCCACTCCTTAGCATGCATACATAATGAGAATAAAACCTTTTTACGTCCTGGCTGAGACACAAGCATCTGACAGGTAGGGTTTGGGAGTTCAAGGCAATGTATATATTCCCTGCCTCATCTCGTGGACCTTGGCTGGTTATAGAAGATTGTGTTAGCTCAGAGTAGAGAATTTTACCAAATGTTCAGTGCTCGATAGCATTAGTCTGAGCCTGACGTTGCATTGTCTCAACAGTCCTCTCCCAATGGAAGGTATCAGACTGGAATGTATATGCAACTATAGGAAACATTTTGAGCAAAATAAAATAAAATTAAAACATATAAATGAATAATTATATCCAAAGATGAAGCTGTTAGTGTTAGCTATGGCCAGTGTGTTGGCTTAGCATGTTAGCATGCCACTGGCATTCAAAAGCAACGTTATTAGCTACAGCCAGCATCTTGGCTTAGCATGTTGGCATGCAATTAGCAATCAAAAGGAACATCATTGGCAATGGCTAGTGTGTTGGCTTAGCATGTTAGCATACCATTAACAGTCAAAAGGAACACCATTAGCTATGGTCATTATCTTGGCTTAACATATTAGCATGCCACTAGCACTCAAAAGCAACATCTCATGGACACCTTGAATGCTCATAACCTAGCATTTCAAATATTTTACTGAAGAACCAAAAAACATAACCTTCCTTTGGCGCTACAGGAAAAAACAGACAGCCACCATAGCCATCCTATGCGAACCACGAATTTGTGTACACAACTGTCGTGGACAATTGCTGCTAACATGCCTTGGACTCCTTATGTCATATATCAAACCCACAAAATGTTACAGATTATCCTTGTTTCAGTTCCCTTTTCAGACTAGCTTTGTTTCCTTTTATTTTGCTCCCTTTCCTACAGGCTTCAGCTGTTGCCCCCCACCCCAAAAGGTGAAAATACCCAGCTTTTGTATGAGGCACAGTCAGCCTTTGAATGTTGCCTGTGAATGCCTGTGGGCCTATAAATGTGCTATGCGAGGGAAAGAGAAAGTTAAGCTGTCCTATTGAATTGATTGAACATTCACGAAACTAAAGTGTGCCCTCCCTCACACCCCCACCCCCTTCTCACATGTGGAAATGACTTCCAGACATCTCCAACGTCCCGTATGGAACACAGCCGTGAGGATCCCTACCTTACAGTCAGGTGCTGAGCTGTTGCCCTGAAGGCACGATTCAATTGTTAAATCTCTTATGAATAGAACAGGAGGGTTCATTTTACCGCTTACAACCTACCACGTTCATGTTTTGACTTTGTTGGTTTAATTGCACAATTATTTTACACACTATCTTATTTTGTAATCATGTTCTGCCTTGCTGCTTTTAGTTACATAAAGAAGAAAAAAAAGTAAGTCTAAAGAAAAAAGAGCTTATAACATTTTAAGTTTTCAGTTCCTCAGTTTAAAAACTCAGTGTCCTCAATGTTTGGTAATCATTTTGAAATGTTACAGGCATACATTATATTGACTGATTCCACTTTTATGGGGCTCTCTCCATTGCACTTTCATTATTTAATCAAAATGCCTTATTGCTTTTGCCCGACAATACACTTAAACCGAATGAATTCCAAGGAGTTCTCATTTTATGTCAGTGCCTGTATATCGTCAGCCTCAAAGATGGCAATATTGAAAGCAATTTTCTGTGTATTTAGGGGCGAGTCAAACAATTTCTGGAAAGAGAACTAATCAAAATGCATCAACCATAATCAATAAAAGTGAGATAAGTTGGATGATAAGACTATGATGATGAATTATACCCATTTTGCTTTCTCCAATACTGTGGGAGTTGTGCGTGTGAGAATCCGCACGTGTGCTGTCAGATGAGCGCGTGTCATCGCCGTGCATCATATCACCAAAGAGCCCCTATGTAGCCCACCAACAGGCCGCATCATACCCCTCTATTAAACCATCCGACACCCAAAGGTTGCAGTCACAACCACAAAACAACAACAGCTCAGACAGCTGTGAGACCTAATCATTATTTGGCAGAAGTAGCGAAATCATGTCAGAGTAAGCCCCCAACATCTCGCTTCCCAGTCACATTTGAATCATCTGCAATTAGTTTTGTTTTAATAACACTCACAATTAAAGGTCCTCCGGTTTGCATAATTCATGACACGGCAGCGCTGATGTCAGAAATCAAATGCAACAAATTAGAAATAACAAGTTTGAGACAGTGTGATTCAATTAAGATCCGGGGAAACATTGGGCCATGCATAATTGAGGGGCCGGCAAGGCAAGACTCATGTCAGCCCTGTCAGCCCCGCTGCAGCTATTGGATTTGGCCTGTCACACACACTCAAATCAAGCCTGTAAAAATTACAGGTTACATTGATTTCTTGATTTTATTTGCGAATGCTTGTGAGTGGGAGAGCTCGTGCATGCGTGCTTGTGCGCACATACGCTTACATGTGTGTATAATTGTTTGTGCATGCACTGCGTGTGGGTGTGCTCACATGTGCTTGTCTCTGAGAGTGAGATATAAATCAGGTGTGGGAGACCATCCAGGGGTTGAGAGCCGAAGCCACATCTGGAGCTGCAAGTTAGAGCCGGCTGAGTCCTTTAGATGTTGAGCGGAGCTCCGGCGAGCTGTGGGCACACGCGCGCGACTCGCAAACCGCATGATCATCGCCAATTATTACAGTTATGTTTATAGTAAAATCATCAGAACTAGCACTTCCATTCACCTCTGCAGCAGCTTACAAAATGTGTGCCTTTTGGACCCATTTGTGTACACGCATGTGTGAGTACAGTTGTGTGCGTGCAGTCCCTGGATACAGCATGTTTGAGGCTTTGACGGTACTTTGCATACTGTGCCAAGATGCAGATGCTGTGTTTATTCACCACATTACGTATCAGCTGCAATAACAAATAAATACACAGTGGCTCACAGAGGAGATGACAAAAGTTAGCGCAGCAGAGATATGGATGTGTATGAAAGTGCTTTCTTTACTCTGTGTGTGAGTTCATCATAACGCACATGGATATTAATAAAATCTGGGAGTTATTATGCTTTGACTTAAAGTTAACTTTGGCCATTTCACTAACATCAGGACACATCTAAGGACAGCACAAGCCTAGGTATGCAGCAATCTTATTTTGGCTAGATTTCCCTCTCCGTAGGCACTTAATCAGAGAGAGAGAGCAAGTGTTGGGCATTAAATGAGCTCTCAGTTATGAAACACTTACGGGGTTTTAATTATCAGGGATTGTTGAAATCAAAGCAAATAGAAAACAAAAACTCTTCTTTGTGAGTTTAAAAACACGCTGTTTATTTAATTAAACGATAGCACCCACAGCTCATAAAGACCTCAGAGTTAATAAGATTTCCTAAGGACACCCACATTAACACAGGCTGCTGCTCTGTTTTTGATAATCAGCGTTCTCGATGTGGCGTTTGGCAAAGTTGGGGGGGGGGGGGGGGGCTTTATGTGCACGCTTGTGGTAATTTTCAAAAGTGTCACTGATGTCACACTTCATTTTAAGATATCAATATTGCCATCTGAAAAGGGACCAAATCAAAACCACAATTAGCATGTCTTCCAAAGCACTTCCTGCAAGAAGTATTTTCAGATTTGGATCTCGCTGAAAGGCCGCTGCTGCAGGAAGGAAACATGTGTTAGTAAACTACCAGATGCAGCCACACGTTACTTTCAGAGTCAGTAATTTCTGACTGAATAATCACTAATGACTGAGGACCAATAGCTCCCCGAAGCATCATCTTAATCTGTCTTGTGACTGGCTAATTGTAGCCAGACACACTAACCTCCCTGTGGCCTGTGTCCTGGCTCTAACCCTGGCACTTCTTTTTCTCCATTTCGGCCTCTTGCTTTTCTTTTCTCGTTCTGTTTTATCAGCCTTTGCTAAGTTGACCCACTCCTGCTTTCTCTCTTTCTCTCCCTCTCGTTTTTGCTTCATCCCACTCCCGCCGACTTTCCTCAGCTCCGACGACATATGGGAAACTTTTCCAGGGTGATTGCTCCAATCTGATTAAGGCAAGCTGTATAGCTGCCATTTATCGCCGCTGCTGCTGCGAACCAGCAAGCAGCTCTGACGTTAAGGTCCTCGCTTGAGCTGGCCGTTCTCTGTCCAGACTTATCCATTAGATCCTGTTCAGGCTCCTCCAATTGTTCTAACTGCCAAGACTGTACCATGAATCAAAACCCCTGGCAGACATACAGATCTCTCTCTGATCGCACAGTTCAAAATAATGCCATGCCCACTTAAAGCTAGAGTGGTTGGCGCTCAGTTAATTTAAAGTCCAAGGGAAACGGGGCTGGATATGGAGGAAAGGAGTGCGAAAAAAGGAGGGAAAAAAACTTAACATTACATTAATGCAGTTGGTTTGGGTTCAACAAAAGGGGGACTTGGCCTGAGGAGCTGAGCGGAGAGGGTTATTACAGCATTTAGCCATCTCCAGACACAGGAGAGAAATGAGCCTTGTGGCCTTTGTGTTATCTAATCTCGTTTGCATTTCCTTTCAGCATCATGAAAGAGAAATGCAATAGGGTCCTGATTGTGTTTGTTTGGTGAAATTCTCATTTAGGGCTGCTGTGGCTATGTGCCTCCACCAATAATTCTCTCCCGGCTGTGTTTGTGTGTGTTTACTAGCCTTATGGTGGTGCGTATAAGTCTGTGGAGCGCTTTGAGACGATAAGAAAACAGCAGCTTTACAACAGTAGCTTTAAAACTACATGTAAGCTGAAAAATGAAGGTGAATTTATGCAGTATCACCACTTGGTTCTCTGACATCCGCGCAGCTCGGTTCATATTTCAGAGTGATTGACTAGAGGAAGAAAAGCACGTGCCCGATGACAAAAGAGACGGGAAACGGACATAGAGTGGATTTGACATGATGAGTGCCAATGCCCCCATTGATCAGTACCATTGACATCCCTTCTAGAACCCTGCAAGGTGGGTTTGGAGTAGGCAGGAAGCTGAAGGTTACAGCTCGCTGTCACAGCACTGTCCAATCACATTACACATCATAATGTCTGAGAATCTGCGTGCCTTCCATGCATGATGGACAGATGACAATCATCCCTCCCTCTATTGTTTCTTCCAGTCGCCTCATCTCTGGGATACGTGTGTCTGAGATGTTGTTCCCATTTATATCTTTAAAAAAGTGTCAAACTGTATTCATGGTAAAAGTGTCGAGCTGTAATATCTTTGGTATCAAAACTTTCGCCAACTTAATGAAGATTAATAGCTGTATTTTGTTCACTTTTTGGCTCTGAATTTGCACAGAGCTGGTAATTTATAGCCAGAGGTCGGACCGGGAAGGTGCTCTCACCAGTGGCCAATGGGCTCTTTGTGTTTATGATGAGGGGAGAGGATGGAAAGGTGATTTAGGCAGACAGCAGGTCTGCTTCTTTTCAGAGCAAACCTCCAGCAGACAGGCCATTAACAGAGGTGACAGAGAAAAACAGTGGCAATCGCTTTGATTCTGATTTACACCACTGCTGAAAAACCCAAACAAATTAGAGGAACAAAATAATACACAGGGAGAAATAAATCACATTAATGATTAGGCTTTGAACGACAGTCGGACATGAAAGCGAGTGGCGGCGGGGGCATCTGGAGGAGAAGATGGCAGATTATGAGATGATATTAGGAGCTGTCTTCAGAGAAAGCCTGAGAACAATCAGGCGCCAGCAGTAACGAGGAGAAATTCTTTGTTCTTCTCTCCACTCAGTAACTAACATGTTGTTATTCAAGTCAACAGCCACTAGAACCTCGTTAGTAGGCCAAGCAGCTTACTGCTCATTAGCCGACAAAGGAATGATATTCATTGACAAAAAATGCAGCTTGTGGAGCTTTTTGGCAATATGTAGAGTACAAGAAAATGGCACATGTAAAGTGACACAGAACATAGAGCCTGGACTCAAACTACGAGGATTCTTTTATATATAGGACATGCAGTAAAATACTGCATTTGTCCTCTATCAGTGAATAATTGGAGATATACCAATAATTCTAGTGAGCATTTCATTAAAACAAAGCCAAAATTACACACACACAGAGCTTGTGTTGTATATTCAATTTATTGTTATGTTAATATTTTTCTTATATTGAACATTGTTGAAGGTTTGCAAGTAATTGCTCGATAATCTATAAATGCAGACAGATTACATGTTGCATAAAGTCTGAATGAGACTCGACTCGACTGGATGTATTCTGGTTACATTTCTACAGAACAGGAAATGTAATAGTTAAATATACATTTCTGTCCGTGTAGACAGCAACAGACATGATATGATTTTCAACAGTTTATCATAGTTAATTGACCCCATTTAATTGTAGGCTGTCAGCCGGCAGACTCAGACGATCTCATTTTGCAGCAAAAATAATAACTGAAGTGAGATAAATTCATCTCACAGATATTACAGATATAAAACATATATTGACAAAGTTTCACTTTGAGGACCTAATTTGCAGTTTGCACTTGTTATTATGATAATCAGCATATTACAAAATTACAAATTGCACTAATATTGTATCATGCATGAAGTATTGTGATAATATTCTATCATGCTGTGTCTTGACATTCCCACCACTAACATCCATCTATCTCTGTCTCCATAGCGTCCAAGATAAGATGTGCGTATGTTAAGCACCTTTGCTTAGGAGGCTTCCAGTGGGCACTGTGGTTAGATCCCTGAACCATGTTAACTGGCTCCCTCTGATGTGGGAGAGCAGCAACTCTACAATAAGCCAATCCTGAATAACCAAACTCCTCATACGATCCACTATCATGTACCACAGGCTTGATTTGTTCTTGTGGGGCCATCACCTGCAGGAGGAGCTTGGGGTTCTGATGCTTTGTGGACTGGGTGGCAGTCAAAGGCAGACGCCACGGTGTCCAATCCCTTAGATGTGGCGCTCTCATTTCAATTTTATGATCAAATATACGAGATTTAAATCTATTGACGGATATGCCATGTATGATATACTGACATAAAACTGTCATTGTAATAACTCTATTTTAGCTCTCACTGTGTTTATAGGAAGGTATTAAAATTTTAAACAGGGATAAAAATGACATGAGCAAAAGATTTACAGACAGTGCCATGCCATCTTAAAGTGTTATTGAGAGCAAGCGAGCAAACACTTGTTTTTAAGGAGTAATTTGGAGTTGAAATATATTTGCTAAATATAAAATCTCCACTGTGTTCTCTCCTGCCTTCAGGTGTCAGTCTAAGTGGGTCGTCATTACAACGGACTCATTTTAAATGAAACAGATATGATCTCCTGGTAAATGGACTGACTTTTTCAAGTCTTATTGACCACTTAAAGTGCATTACAGCAGAGGACTGAATCACTGACCCTCCAATTAGCGGAAGACCTTCTGAGCCACTGTTATTATAATTAATGTAATTATAACAAATTACAGAAATAGTGCTAAGCGATGATGACCACAAGGAACAACCAAAAGGGACAGAAAAAGCTGCAGTGGCATCAGTGCTGGGAGGAGAAGTAAAGTGCTTCAATCAGAAAAGTAACAGATGCCTCATCAGAAAGTTGGGGCTGTGCTGCTCAGAGCAACATCTGACCTGCTGATAGACTGCTGTAAATGCTGTGTGCTGCTAAATGAACTGGTCCAGGCATAGCAGTTCACTGCACTGTGGTCCCACTGTGAATTCCAGATGACAGCACTAATGGATGATCCCGGGGTGCAATCATCTCTATCCCAGCTGCCCTGTTCAGCAGATGGGCTGTAATTCCAATTCAGACCTCTGAGGCTGAGAGCTCCTTAATTCAGACATGCAAAAGTCATTAAACTTCTTACGTATATACTCCTGCTGGAGACCTATGATTATATAATTTCAACTGATGTTAAGAAAAAGAGCCGTCCTCCAAATACTTTCCTACAATTACATTTGACAGTTGGTCTGGAGGATTAAACCTAAGATCATGTTTGCCTCCATCTGTGTATCTATACTACTGTATGAGTATGTTCGTTTACAGTCGCTGGAACAACCGTGTTAACACAATTAACCGCAACATCACAGAATAGCCCAGCAGCACATAACCACTAGCAAGATCCCAGCATGCGTGGCACATTTTTTCCCTTTTCTTTTTTTGTATGACTCCCAAAACATATTATTTTAGGCATATAGACCTCAAGTGTGTAACTTAACTCAGATACACAGAATACTGGCAGAGAAATGTCATGTTTCTGCTTACTGTCAAGCTACTCTACCCATTCGGCCAACATTTTCTCACCAGCTTCTCAAATATACCGTTAGGTAACAGTTACCAAAGTTAAATGAGTTCAGGTTCACTGATGGAGCTAAGTTCAGGCCTCTGAAACAGCAGTGTTTCAAAAAGAGCAGGCGTAAACTTCAGACTCAGTCTCACTGCTGCTGTTTTTTATTTTTATATTTGCTTTGATATGAAGCATTCAACCTTGCTAGCTTAGCTTACATAACCTTAATGCATGATCACTAGCAATTTTGGAAAAGAGAATTTAATGGTTTCAAGTTCTACCATTTTTTAGGAGGATTAATTATATTGTATGATACCTTAATTCAAATAATAATTAAAGCGAGTTGATTAACACGCCGCTGCAGCACACCCCATGACCCTGACCCACATCCCAAACCAGCTGTTGAATGCCTATAAAATATAAGGATGTTTAAATGTAAGAGAAAGCAAAGAGGGAGATGGTACTTCAATTTAAACCACAAACATGTTTCCACACTTCATGCACAACATCTGATCCAGTCTTTGTTGAGAAGTTGACCTCGGCAATGAACTAGTGCAAGATGAGCTGGCCTGAACGTGTTCAGGGATTTAAGCTCTAAATGCACAGATAACAAGTGGTGTACTTCCACCTGTGATTGACCTGCGCGAGTGTCTTACTGTTCAAGCATCCAGCCACAGGGGAGCTTGGCTGCAGCAGAGCCTGAACCCTCTGGGGAGCAGGGTAACAGAATTGCAGGCTTATACAGATATCTACACAAAGGACAAGCTGGCGCTGGCAGGTGGCCCCAGCATAGATAAGTGTGTTTTCTGTTTTGGGGGAAAGGAGGCGGGGGTGTGAGTGAAGGAAAGACTGCTCACTTACTGGCCTGTTTCCTTCTGAGAGTGATGATGCCTCCCGTGGGCGTAACACGCAAGGAGGTGGGACTCTTGAGTGTACTGTAGACATGCTTATGTCTGCGTTAATGCATGAGAGCCTTCCCCCACCCCCAGCAGTCTGAACACACAGTCAGAAGCCATAAACTCGCTCCTTTCTTATCCTTTTCGAAAAGTTCAAGTTCACAGCTGTTTCATTTAAAACTTAGAAGAAAATGCATTAGCTAAAGCAGCATCTTTGTCACCTACACAGAATCTAACAGCAGGCAGTTTTTCATTTAAAATACTTTTTAAATGATTTTTGAAATCCTCAGATCTTGATGTCAATTAGATTTTGGCAAAATTAGCTGCCATCTTATTTTTCAAACATTTCTTTAAGTAATTATGAAAATTGAATTTTATTTTATAATAAAGGAATCGATTTGATGCACAAGCTAAGATAACCCCTTTTTGTTCCTTCTACTGAGACTGCTTAGGTTTCTGTGAGGCACACTGTATCATGCATGGAACGGCACCTATAGTGCTTTTCTTCTCTTTCTTACTACAATTTTTTAACTTTTCCCCCCCTATACCTAAGCCCTAATTGCACACATTCAACCACTGACCTTTGTCTGTTAAACAACCAACTCTACCTCCAGAACCAACCAACTGAAGTACCTGAAACGATGCACAGTGAGTATACGGCACATGTTGGTCTTTGTCAACCCTTCTTTTGTTATTGAGAATTGGTACCACAAAATCTACAGTATTAGCCGCCACAGTTGTTAGCACTTTTTACTGTTTTTTGTTTATTATGTGCGAATCTCTTCAAGCTCACTAATGGAAATGAAAACCATTGAAAATGCTCAAATATGTATTTGAGAATTACATACATACAGTAGGCTGTAACTAAAAGACAGCTCCCCTGGTTTCATAAAGAAGTTCAACGTCTTGCTCTACAAACCCAAGATGGATACACTGAATATTTCTCCAGCAACATCCTGTCATTTGTCCACGAAACAGATAAAAGTTAACGATACAGCTGCTAACATGCATTTAGAGGGCTAATATAGAGGTGTATGTGCATGTAACACACATGCTGTTACCTTCAGAATGAACAAAGTCCCGTACTTATAAAATGGGGCTTTCCTACATGCATTTAAAAGGGTGTGTTTTGACTCAAACCATCATCTTATCCTAAAACTAACAAAACAGAAAGCAACATTTATGCCCATTTCTCTCCGTGGAGTTAAAAAATTGAAATGATTAAAACTAGTTGTGATAAAATAAATACGATGGACTTTGTTTCATAGAGTCTCATCTTACTGTATTACTCAAAGAAGAATACTAAATGTGAAAAATAACAGACCCACAGGACCAGTGCTTTGCTTTTTCCTGCTTAGCAACTCTACTGGCAGATCAACTGTTTGATTGTACCCCTTCAGTCTATTTCTCAATCATTCCACCAGTCCCACCATTTAAACACACTCATCTCTCACTGGAGCAGGCTCTGACAGCAGAATTTGCTTTTTTTTGCAGTGAGGTGACTTGCAAGATACACAAATAACACAGAGGTGCATTTATGGTATTTGTATAATCCATGAAGTGAAAATTAGGGACTATTTAGATGAAAGGCAATTAGACAATTACAGCTAATGAGGCCAATCCTTTTCTTTCACCCCAAAGAGTCCACAGACTAATTATCAAATTAAAGAATGCTTCTTTTCTCCCTCTGACCCTGCGCTGTCGTAAAGGGAGGGTGCTTTGGGAAAGGCAAACATTGGTCTACTCTGTGGAGGCCGAGGCCGGAGAACAGGCAGGCAGCATTTAGAAAGTGATGGGCGTATTAATCACTGCTTAAGCTGAGACAGCTTTATGGTCTGCTGGGCAGGCGGACACACACAAGTGTAGAAGCATGAACAGACACTCTGCTACTCGGTCCGTTATACATCATGCAGGACTGTGCAAAGAGGGCCAACAGCCAAACAGGAAACATGGTTGTAGCCACAGGAAGTAGAGCAGCTCATATAACTAGCAGACCCCGCTGGTGAAACTTCCTACTCTAAGGAGCTCAAAGAACTCCACCTGACGTGCACCAAGACCTTCCAACATGTTTGTTCATCCACAGCGTGAAGCTAAACAATCACTATGAGACAACAGTAGATGGAACAAAATGTGATAAGAAACAATTGCAGGAGTTTCCTCCAGTCAAGCTTCATTTGCTCTCCTCTGCAACCGAGCATCTGTTGGATTCTTATTCTGACGAATCAAACAGCGTCTGTTTTCTCTCTCAGTACTTGGAAAGCAGATCAGCTTCGATGGGATACCAGGGAAAATGTTTCCCAGTGTCCCCTTTAACATGTCTGTTGCCAAGTGGTTCAGTTCCTTTATGGTACAAAGGGTTTAGCTCCAAAACGGCTCTCCAAAAAATTTCACGGTCTGTTAATATCATCCCTCAATTAGCTCTAATTTAAGTCAGACCATACATTATCCCCTCTTCCTCCCCTTCACCACCAGCCCCCGGACTGACGTCTTTTTTTGCTGGCTTGAACTACAGCTGCACCTACCGGCAACCGAGAGTCACAATCAGAGTTCGGCTCAGCTCCTTGTCATTCAGCTCAATCTAAGATGATGATGATGTTAAGCTGGATGTTAGCAGCATAAATATATACCATTTCGTTTTGCAAGTAATTCTCCCTTGAGTGCAATGAAACAAGAATAAATCCACGCAAAGCACGACCGCTTTCACATGAAAAGCCCAAGCGTCGCACAGGTATCAAATTTCTCCCAACACAGCTCATGAGAATAAGTTTATCTGCTACTTTTCCTTCATTTTCCCGCTTCCCACTTCAAATTCTTCATCAGACGTGAAGTCATTTTCTGCTACCCCTGTTTTACTTTCTCGTGCAATGTTAGGGTCAGGGGTCAAAGGTTGAAGAGAAGTTCTTTTCACATCGCCATGCCTGCCCAGAGCAACCCTGCAGGTGCAGGCTGTAACAGCCACCTGTCTCCAAGGAGAGACCTCTGCTAGAAAAAACAAAAATGCTCCCAGTTGCCCCGTGTTTAGCGCCAGTGACTGTCCTAAAAGCGCTTCTCGTCATCGCGTCTTTGCGCAGTGGTAACAGCAGACAGAGGGGTTGATGAGAGTTCACAGCCCCTCCTCAATGACAGTAACTCCTCCTGTCACCTGCTTTCATATGGCAGGGGTGTTAGTGTATGGTGAGAGACTCCAGCTGACACTTTTGACACGGCTGGACTTGATGAGGACTGATGGGAGGCTGTCAGCGGAATGACACATTAAGCAGCTTTGTCACAGATCAGCCGGTGAGTTTTATGCAAAGCCAGGCCTTGTGCTTACTTGGAGATGACCTTCCGAAGTTCACTAGAAGTCTTGCAGATGCAGCGCTGGATCGAATTTAATTTTTCAACTATGCCACGCAGAGATCGGCGAGCTTAATGCGGCTCCAAACGCGCACGCACACACGCACCTTTAGACACACACACGCTCTTCCTTTAAATTCACCCAAGGAAGTTCAAGTGCAGAAGAAAGCATATGATTTTTAAGTACTAGGTAGTCATTAAAGTTTAGACTCAGAAAGCCAACTCTGCCTTACACGTCCCTCTTGTGAATATTAAAGACGTAAAAACACTGAATGTGAAGTTAGGTTTGTTAAGGTAAACAGAAAAAATTATGCAGTTTGCATGAAAAGAAGCTTTGGGTATAAGCTCTGTGGCCTTGCTAAGTGTGTGAGAGCTGGGATGATGGGAAATCTTTAAGGAACCAGCACGAGGAAAAAAAAAAACGAGAAGGCTGGAGTTTACCTCTGTGGGTTTTATTTATGTTTTCTGTATTTTGTCTGAAAAAAAAATAAACTCAGTGAATATATTTTATATTCAACTAAAGTCAGTAAAAAAAGATGCGCTTCAGAAACAATTTGACATGGCAATTTTTTAAAAATTAGACCTCAAATTAAAGCAGAATTTCTCAATTTATACATGTACTTCCTGTGGCAATATAACCAGGAAACTCATCTAATAAATCTAAAAATAAATTTGCAAATCAAATCTTAATTTGTCAAATACTAAAGTAACTGTTTACTTCCAGCCGCGACATATTTATAACAGTTTCGTACCTTCATTCATCAAATGCAGATGTTAACTTTTTAAACACAGGCCTCCTCAGTTCCACGCTAGACCTTTTAACATCATAATTCTTGAGAGTCACTCCATTTAAACTAGAAATGTGGGGGCTCCGTGTTGTAGCTCCTTAAAACAGTCATATATTCCCATCAAGACTAGCATAGAGTTATTTGCTCATTTGTCTGAATTGTAAGAATAATTTGTGTGAATGTGCTTTTATACCTCCCCAGTGATCCATAAATCACAAAGGGCTCTTTGTGGCCCACCAACATATATATATTTTCCCTTTTGTTTAGACACTATAATCTTGATTCATAGTGTGACAAATCTACTTGCAGAATTTGTCACGGAGTCACTTTAGATATATGTTTTGACATAAATTTCCTTTTAGCCAGAGCCACCACCATTCCACTTTGATGACTTTGGTGATGACCTGAGCCGCACAGACAGGTCTGACGCTCATCTGTCCGGCGTGCTCTCCAGAAACAGAAAGAAATCATGAAAAAAAGGAAAGTTCTTGTTCAGCTTTATTTGCAGTTGGTGTCAGAGAGCAGTAACGAAGTTGCGCACCTTCCTCGAGGAACAAGTAAAATATTGTGATACCTACATGCTAGCTAAACCAGCTTCAACAAAACACACCTTATAGTGTATGTATAATATACGGCTCTATTATCACTGTTTTTTTTTTAGCTTCTAAGCGCAACTGTATTCAGAAGAAGTTACCAAATTCAGACATTTTCAGTCATTTAGTTTCCTTTTATTGTACGTGTGGTGGATATTGTCATGTTATGCTGAAACAACTGCAATTCTTTTGTTGAGAATGCATCGATCAGAGCAGCTTTAACGACTGTTTAATCACCCAACTCTAACAAGATGCAGCATTTGCAGATGTGTGCGTTAATTCCTTTTAGCCAGTCCTCTTTGTGGTTTGTTTGAAGCCCCTGCCTCGTGCCATAAATCAGCCTAAACATTTTGCAGAAAATTAACATCTTTGCAGAGCTGTTACAGTCTACTGTAATGCTACCTACATTTACTCATGAATTATATTTTGAGTTCAGACAACCACACATCAGGACTTTACTTATGCATATAACTGAAAAAAGCATCTTTTTTTTTTGCATATTATGCTTAACTTGACTTTAGCAACATCTAACAAAGTTGATAATACCCTATCCTCGCTGATGAGTCACTGACTCGTGCCTGTATTGAGCCCTTGGGGAAGACACTGGATTTACTTCTTCTCCAGTGCAGGCGAGTTGGAAACTATCATCTTCTGTGCATAGTCGTGTGTGTGTGCATGAGACTTAAAGACAGAAAAGTATTTCGCTTTAGCAGCAGGAGTGGGAAAACAATTGTCCCTGACTGATTTTCCCCTAACCCCATAATGAAGCCCATGTGTACGACTGGCCTTTCAACAAGCTGCAAATCTGTGCGCGGCCCACTCTCCACTTGATTAAAGCAACAGCCACTCACCTGCTCCTCATTAGCCTGGACCAGGAACAGACCCGGCTAAATAAGTTAGCACCTGTATGTTCCAGTTCGGCATGCCTTCTACATATATGTAATATGTGTGTGTTTTAAGCTGACAGCCTTATAAATGATGGGATGGATTTAGCCGCCGTGATGCTGCTGCTGCTGCTGCTGTGTGTGAGAGGGCGAGGAAGAGAGATGGATGTGTGGAGGCAAAAGGGGGCTATGTGCGGAGAAGTAGCAGGGACATGTTCTGTGTTTTGGGTCTGTTGAGATAGATGAGGGACTGGGCTTGGAAACACTCATTAACCATAATCATTGTCCCTGAAGGGGAGCAGATGGTGGCAGGCACAAAAGAAAATAAAAATTTGTTTTCTATAGAATTATATGTATATGAATGAATGAATGCAAGAAAAACACACACAAAATGACCCAAAGATAAAGAACACAGCCATCAACAATAGTAGGTCATTCCCAAAGTGCGTGCGTGTGGGTAAACAAAACACAGTTCATATCCCGGTGTAGATGTATGTTGCGGTAAATGTGCTCAGACATGCTGGTCATTACAGAACAACTCTAAAGGGCATTGTGTGGGATGGGATCATCAGAGTGCTGTTGTGTTTCTGTCTGGTTCCTGGTAACCAGTGACTCCGATGACCTCTGCCTGCTCTGAATGGAAGCATATTAACACTCCAGGCTCTCAGCAACATTTAACCAATTTGGTAAATTATCTGTGAGGCCACTTTTATAGGACTTTCTTATTATTCAGAAGGCGGGGGAGTAGAGAAAGAGAAAGACAGAGGGACTTCATGAAGGGATATGGGCACGCAAAGTCTGCTCTCATTTACATACATTACCAGTCGTCTTCTTTCCCAGAGTCCCATAGAGGAAGCACCTGCTAGCCTCTCGCGGTCTTCCCCCTCAACCCCTCTCTCGTGGTTCTTTCATCCCTCCATCGCTGTAGCTCCTCAGCCTCGACCTCCTAGAATCACCCCACAAGCAGGTGTTCTCAGTCAAAATTTTCCTCACAGCCTGCGTAGAGAAAAATGCAATGAGAGGAAAGTGACCAGGAGGTTGACATGGCCCTTGCATAGGAAGGGGAAGACTTAGAAGCCTGGGCCCCTCCAGTGGGGTAACACTGAATCCAGGTGTTTGATACTATCACTTCTTATTTACCACGTGCGGACATACAGTTGTTCCCTGGGCTTCGACTCAAAACAAATTGCTGGAGTGGAGAGTTTGTAAAAGAGCTGTCTGTTCTGTCGGCAGAGGGGTTAAAGTTAATTTGATCGGGCATGTGTACTCTGGGCGAGGAGCAGAGAACATCTGCATTCAGTGGCATGGCCCCATTTGTTGCAATTTTGGGTCTCATTTCCATTTGCAAGAGAGATAACTGCTCGCATATGGAAGCAATAGATAGAAGAGGTCAATGCAATTTCTTTCACTGGGGGGGGGGGGGGCTGATGCAGGGGGAAATACCCTCATGCAGTAATCTCAGTTGGCATAGGAAGAAACAAAAATCTGGGGTTTGGGGAAAGGAATTCCTTTCAGTGCAGTGACTCCTTGATTCCTTTACCAGGCAGTAAGTATCCCACACCACTTCCAAACACTCCAATCACTCCTATTATTGCTGATGGGATCTGGGGACATGATGTTGTAGGTCCCATCCGTGTTCACGCGCTTCCTAGTAATGGCATCTCAAATCATATGTAGTGATAATGAATTAAAAATACCCTCATATTAGAGATGAACTGATTTGCAATATTCTTTTCTGATTCCAGTTTCTGGCATTTTTCCAAGTGTGATCTGCTGATACTGATTTTAATTCTAAAAACTATAGGTAAGAGCATATGTAAGTAAAAATCTACTTTTATTCATTGCAAAATATATTTTTTACGTGAAAAAGAAATTATCATAGACTTTACCATTTCTCCTAAGCTCCAAGAACTCTTTTTTATTGGGAAGAAACAATTAACTCAAAATGACTTCTTGCGCACACACCTTTAGCTACTATATTTTACCATATCAAACAAGAGCAGATTCAGTAGATTTATGTAACATAACAAATACAATCAGTTACTTACATAATTTTCTAGTATGTTTATAACTTTAACTGTCAACAAACCTTTTCTGTTTTTTCACTCATCACTGTAATTTTCCTCATAACTGCTTTCATTCTTTGCTGCTAACTGCTAGCTTTAGCGTTAGCTACTTTACCTTTGTTAGCTTCTTTAAAATATCCATGGTCAGCTGGGAGATGCCTTTTTCGGTTTGCTGTTATGAACATTTTTGTGGTGGTCCACTTGAGGTTTACTCTGGTGAACTTTGGGTCTTCACTCACAGTATAGATCTTCTACGCTGATGGCATGTTAGCATGTGGCTATGAGTCAGCATCACTTTGCATAAATGTTGCACGTTCACGAAATTAACCCAGAAATTAACCTGAAATTGGCCCAGTTCCAGGCCAATTGATCAGTGCATCTCTACCTAATATACTGCTCTAATATCTCTTTCTGAGAATACCAGCTTTAATCACACGGTAGCCATGCACTTTATTGTGCTTTGCCTAAAATGTCTTAAAATAAACTCATGCTGTATTATCTAGCTCTTTAAAATCATGATTTCGAAAATACATTTATTAGAAAACTGTTTACTGTAGTCATACATTATATTAACTAAGAACTTGGGTCATTTTTGCAAAAAACAATCTTTTGTAACCCCAAAAGTTCCCCTTTACTAGCTCAAACAAAATAACAACAAAAACATAACAAAAAGTTATGTAACCATCATTCTCATACATGTGCAAACAAAAACCCATCCATCCACGCTGACGTCTGTCCTGATTAGACTCTAAAATAATAGCTTCTGAAAAGCTTTAGCCGCTTGAACATAAACATATGTTGTTTTAATGGCACTTGCTGAAATGACTGATGCTGCCATTATTCTTTTGAGGGCAGTTTCTGACTTGTGATATGCAATGTCATAACTGGTTTGCTGTGGTTGTAGCAAAGTACAATTTCCAACAACAGGACTGTCATTTGTGATCGATGTTTTCAGTTCTCTTTCCTTTTTGGCGATGTTACGTGAAAGCATAGTGGACGCACTAAGAGGCAATTTTTTTTGCTTTTCTCAAAAGCAAACTACTGTACTGGTCAGTCATATTGATTAAAGATGCAAGTTGAAAAACGTATCAAATGCCGCTACAACATCATAAAAACCTCTCAGTAGGCATCTTAAGACTGTCTGTTACTCACTGGAGCTTTTTCCCTGAAAAACTGCCTAACTAATGGAAAACTCTGGGCACAAATTCCAGACATCATTATGTTACAGACGATAACTTCACAACATGTCGCACAATAATCAAAACAAGGGCCAATTTAATCTCCATATACTGGATGATTCCAATCTTCCCTTTCATAGTAGACAGTCTAAACTCAATATACTCAATCCATGCAGCTCTGCAAACCCCTAATAAGGCAAGTTTAAACCCCGAGCTTGCAACTGGCATGAAGTCACCAGAGAGCAATTACGCTTTAGCTTGAAAGTTAGCGAAGGACCAGAGGAATGTCTTTTTCCCCCTGTAATGCCAGGACTTTGGAGACTAATCTAATTGAGAGTCTTTTTTGTGTGTGATTATTTATGATTAGAAAGTGTTAGTGGAAAATCTGGAGGAGATATCTGGAAATGGGGAGTGTTTGATGCAGATCAGTGTCGTACTGCTCTTCCTGATTAATTATGTCCGGAACATCTAATGGCTGCCTCCGCTACGGACGGGTTGCTTTTCACAAGACAAAAGCCCCCAAACTTTTTAAGGATTCTTTGAACTCAAAATGGGTTTTTTTTTTTCTTTTCTTTTCTGTTTTTTTTTTTATTATTATTATTTTAGCCAGAGCTGAGTGAAAGTAATTCCTGGATGGAAATTTGGAGCTCTTCATGTCTGGTTCAGACAAACTGATTTATGTCAACAAAAAAAGAAAGAAAGAAAGAATGTATTTCTTTGGCAGCTTCCCTGTTTTCTATTAGCGATCCACTGAATATTATCAGTGCATTCTTTTGTTTCACATATGCTCTTGGTGTGCAGTGTATCTGTGGCCCTCCATGTGACTCAGTGTCCTGTCTCCTTACCAGTGCCCCCTGAAGCCCTCATTTCCTGTTGGAAGTTGGCTGAATTGGATAAAGGACATGGCTAGGGGCCTCTTGGGGCCTGGATTAGGGCCTGCAAGAGCGCACAGAGCCAGTCTGGACATATCTCCATCCATCAAAAATCAAACCGACTCAAGGACCTATTCAATCCCAGCAGTAGAGAGGGATAATTCCCCAGCAGCTGAAGCAGATGCTTTTCATTTTCCTTCAAGGAACATGAGAGGTGCAGTTGAACCAAAGGTACGGTTAAGGTAATGTTTTCAGCTATAAGAACATTTTCACCTAAAGCAGCGGAACAATGGCTCTCCTCCATCGTGTTTTAGGAAGTGCGGGTTAGAATCTCGGGGTAGGACTATGCCCAAGAGCTGACACAGAGACGACTGTGTGTGTCGGGAGAGGGCTCATTAACAGGACCCATGTGTGTTTAACAGATACCGAGGGCTCTCTTTCTTCCAATAACAACTCATTAATGAAGGTTTGTGTGTGTAAGGGAATTAGGGTGGCTGTAGTCATGAATCATGAGACACATCAGTCTTTTATTATTGATCAGATCTCAAACACAGGCAAACATAGCAGCAGTATGAGAAGCAGCTGTCCATACATATAGTGCATATACATATATATATGGTACAGAGAGTAGCTTGGGGGAATATTTTAAGCAAGTTAGTTACAGTGTAAGTGAGTGTTTATACCAACAGATCAGTAAAATAAAGCACACAGTGGTCATAATAGAGATTTAATATCACCATCATTATAGTTCAATAGCAACATAATGAATCCAAGAAACACTGTTATTAATATTATCCTGTCCTGAGTGATGGTCAGCTTACTTACTATATCAACAACAGGATAAAGCAACACATAACAGTATGAGGAAAAAATGTTTCGTAATATACAAACCCATATAAGCACAATTTCCCTAAATTATATTGGCGGCTAATTATTACTTCATAAATAAAAACCACAAGTAAAAAGAGCACATGTTCTGATTTCATTTTAAAATAAAAGAGAACATTTTTAAATACCACCCATAATAACACTTTTCTTAAAAAAAATGAAAAAACATTTCAATGCAACTGCTTGTTTACGAACCAAACGCACGCTCCCGCATTTCAGCCCTACCGCAGCATTCTGGGCGTGGGGCGGGGGAGTGTCAGATAAACTGAGCGGTGGAGAACAAAAATAAGAGAGGAGCAAGAGGAAGAGGAGCTGAGAGTAATCAGTTATCACTGCTGTGATTTATGGCCCGTTTTCCCATTAAGCGTGTTAGCTGTACAATGACAACAGCCCAGTTTATTGCAAAATACCTGCCTGCTTACAATAAAGAAGTGTTCCATTTTTTCCACTTCAAAGAATTTGGTCTGCTGCAGGGAAGGAAATGCAATTATAGAACAATAATAACATCGAAATGTAAAAAAGGGGGACGAATGTGGGTTGTTGTGAGGGGGGGAAGGGGTGTTTAATGGGCACGCAGCTTGGTATTCCTGTCTGTGGGATTCGGTGCCCAGTCGATTACAGAGCTGTCCAACTCATCTTGGAGCTTTCTGTGTGTTATTGCCTATCAAAAAGTGCTCACAGTCTCTCTTTTTTATGAAGTTCTTTAGAAAGCCTTGGACTGAAAAAAAAGTGGTTTAACGGCTTGCTAAGTCGAGGCACAGACCCGCAAGATTCCACTACTTCTCTGAGAATGCAAATGGGAAACACATGTGCTTTGATGGCATCAATTCTTTTTTTTATTATTAGTTTGTTTTGAATTAGTCTTGTGATTGCTGGATCCTGGGAGGCTTTCACTATCCATTAAAATGTTGATTTGACAGAATAGACCACATTTTGGAGAGGTGCCTTCGAAAACTTTTAAAGGGTAGCATTGTTAATGATCATACTGAACTAATGCGAACATTGAAGGAGGCATAATTATGTACATTTAGTGTAACTTAAAAAATGTTGCAACTTTAGTACCCATTTCTGATGTTAATATATACGAGGGTTTCTGAACAAAACTGAGTTAAATGCTATAATTTAGTAAAACTGACTAAATTATTTAATTTTTCTTTGTGACTCAAATGCTTAGAGATCTTACAGGTGGAATTTATATAAATCAACCGGAGTTGGACACCTTTTGGTCAGCCGGGCAGATTGTGGGAGTGTTTGAGCTAATGTGCACTAAAGCAGGTAGCCATTCAAAGTGGCAGCATGGTCACAACCAATAAGCCAATGGTGATTGGGCCTCTTCAGGCTGGATTTATTTTAATTCACTAATCCTGTAATGGCGAAGCTGTGTATCCCTGACTGTGGGGCTCCTTAAAGGATTGACAGAGCCGAGCAATGGCCAGCCTTTCTCACTGCTTCAACAGAAAACTCACAGAGCCACTAAATGGTATTTGACTCCTTAAGCTCCTAAAGGACTAAGGTTAGGGCTGACAGGAGTGCAGGGATTGAGGAAGGATGCGGGGCTATTTCTCGGTGTGTTGATGGTAGTGGTGGTGTTGAGGCCAGGAGAAGGGAGTGGTGTGGCAGGGACAGAACAGACGAAACATTCACCCAAAAAGTGCATCGCCTGGACTAATGGGGAAATTATTTATGAACTATTTGCAGTGCACCTGAAAATACCTCCAGTGAAATTATGTTTGGCAACCTGAACTGCTTTGAAGTCAATGGAGTGGCAATAAAAATTAGGCCTTCATTAGAGAGCTGGGTCTTTCAAACTGAATTGGCCCAGTCTCGGCGGGTCAGGGGCATTTAGACAGTGCCTTGCTTCCTTTAGCTCTGGCAGCCACAGACACATGGAAGCAATTTGGCCGATTCTCTGCTGTTTTTATGATTTTCCCCTTTAATTTTTTTTCTCACCGCACTGCGCTCCTTTTATGTTGCATTTAGGAAATTAACACTAACCGATAAATTACTTTGTAAATAAAAAAAAAAAGGTAGAGCTTAAGAATGTTGAAATCACGGGTAGCCCAAGGGCCGCTATTCTCCCAGCAACAAAGAAATCCTTGATAACTGTTTAGATATATCATCTAACAGCCAGCCTTTATTTTATCAAGTGTATATAATTTTTCAGTTGAAATAAATGCAAGGCATTCATCTCCCTTGTGTGCAGTGCTTGTGCTGCATGGCCACTCGGAAAATAGCGCACTTAAGAAAAAAAAAAATGACTCGAAGGAATTCGAGGGTCATTTTCAAACTGCTTTATGCTTTGGTCAAGTACAGATCTCATTCACAAAAATGAAGGCAGTCGGTTGAAGTGAAATTGTGTAATCTTCAGAAAACCAGACGCACTAAAGTCCAGAGGACTGTAATCTTCAGAGATGTGAGCTAATTACTTAATCGCTTACATTTGTAAATCTTATTATTGTAAAAGAAATTGCTGTAGTGATTAAATTACTGATATTTATCTCCTAATAGCGCTGATTAGGAGGTGATGCTAATCTGTCATTCTGAGAGGCCGATATTAACGGCATCAATCTAACAAAACAATAAACACTTAATATGAAAGAGAGGTTTTGTGCACTAGGGGGACCAGATGGCCCGGCTGCTTTAGTCTGGAATGTGCAATTCACTGGCTTGCTTAGCTACACCGCTAATGATGGGAACCACAAACTGTTGACTTATTTAATTGAGTTGTTTTGCCCCATTAACCTGTTGTCTGACACAGCGGACACATGATTTGGGAATAAGAAGGCTTTTTCTTTAATGCTAAGCAACAAATCTCTTAGACATCTTTTCCTATGTGCAAGTTTTTGAGTTTATTTTTATTTTTTTTCATTTTGACTCAAAGATCTAATTTGTTATGTTGAAAAAACCTTGGCGGTTTATCATAACATAATTGATGTGCAATAGAAACATATTTCATAACTTAAATGCTATTGCAATGACCCGAACAGATGAACGGCATTAATGCTTTTCCTAAACACACCACTTTCTCTTTTTTTTGTTATCCCTGCCCTGATTTTGCCTTATTTTGCGCACCACTTCTAAACGCTTTGAAAAATCCCACACTGTGGTAGTGTGTGAAGTAATTCTCCAGTGCTTGCTCTAATGCTACAGAAGTAGCCATAAATTATGCATCAGGAATATGTATATGTATTGACTTTAATAAGTGCTATTTCCTACATCCCAGCTTTTGTACCTGCTGAAGAATCACTGGGGTGCTTCCTAACACTAGACACGCATGCTTGTTCTCTCACTCACGCGCTCCTCTACCGGCTTTCGGCAGGGGAAAAATGAAACAAAAAAGCGCATAATTAAAACAATAACAGAGACTCCTCTTGTTTGGGGGTTCTGCTGCAGGTTTCACAGTTGCACTTGACAACGTTGGAAGAATTTGCTGGAACTGTCGGGGAGCGTTAGAGTAAATAAGTAAACTCTGTTTTGTTATATAGCGACTCCTAATAAAGTCAGCACTGACAGGAGTTCTCTTGCTCTGTCTTTACCTCTGTTCTCCTCAGGTTTTTTTTTTTATTCCTGCGCATCCCTGACTTGACTTTCCATCGAGTGTTAGTGCTGAATACCTGATGACACAGAAAAACAACAACGCAACTCATTTAACAAAGCACTGGCCACGCCGCGCACACTCAGACGCATTCAGAAACAAATGTTGCTCTGCTCTACTCGTCCACATTCCCAGTTTTCCGGCCCCTTCGTCCCTCTGTCCTGACCCTGAATGAGGTTTAATGCGCTGCGCATGTCATTTGTCGACTTCTCCTTCCATCCTTCAACTAGTTGGCCTCTAGTGCTTAGAGCCTGTGAATGCTAACATGTCTTACCTTGCCCTGGGCGAGAAAGAAAGCGAGCATACCTGGTGTTTGGCCATTCTGCTCCGCTAGTCTCTCCGGAAACCTCAGACAATAACATTCATGGACTCTCCCGAACACACATACAAACACACGCTCGGTCTGACAGTGAAGCTAAGGTCTTCCTGGCACTTGTCAAAAATCGAAATAAATGCTTGTCCTTTCCGCGTGTGAGCCGGCCATGCGGTGCCCTTCACACTGAGAAGGAGGCTAAAATGGCTGTTGACACAAGTAGACAGCAAACTCTCTGCTCCGACGCGGACGCTCATTCCCTCGTGCTGTTATAACACAATTCGCCGCACAATCAACATTCCAAATACAAGTGGTAAAAAGAAAAGGAGGGGTGGCGGGTCAATCAGCAGCCTTAACTGTGAAAACCACAAAGAAGATGTCATCAAACAAAAATGCTTAGGTACACATGCTGAAAGATGGGTGCTAAACAGAGGGGGCAGGACCCTGTTAAAATGACATCGGGGACAACCACTCAACAGCTGCATGAGAGTGCCATCTGTTATAAAAGATTGAAAATGGAGGGCAATATAAGGGAACACTGATAGAATAACAGCAACAAGGGGAAGGGAGTCATCACCAGTATAAGCATGTGCTGATTGAGCCTGGCTCTTTTTAACCAGCAGGCCTTTGGAGACCTGCTAGTTGGCAGCAGGGTCACAAGAGTACCCGTTAAGACACAGCGCTTCAAAAAGCTCCCCGTGCTTTATCGAGCAACTGCGTCTTATGTGGAATGCGTCACGCTGAGACTCACTTAGTCGTGGTGGGACCTGTTCTGATTGAGGTAACAGCTGGGATATGACATCAGCGGGCCAGAGTGTTGGCCATGTTTTCACTCACTGCAGCAATTCTGGTCTTAAAAGGTTCCATCAGTACCACTCTAGTGAGTTGTGGAGAGTTGCTTTTCATCTCTTTGGCTGTGCAATTCACCAGCTGGTCAAAGTGCCCCTCGGTGAGAGGGATGGAGACGCCAGAGTGCTGTACTCATAAGTGGCTCATTGTCTTTACGCCGCAAAAAAGGGAACAAGAGAGATATACTAAAACACATGCACGCAAGGACATATATTAATAATATATATTCATATAAGGTTACTGTAACCATCAGGAGATACATTTTTTCCATTTATGTGTGCTTTTATAACTCAAACCAAATGGCACCTATTTCTCTCACCCATAACAAAAAATGGCTTTCATGTGTGGGAGATGTTTTGGCAACACTCCCCAAACTTCAGTTTGACCTCTGCACAGGTACTTGTGAATGAATTTTCATGAGTGGTGCTGAGCTGCAGTGAGCTTTGGATTCAGCCTCCAGTCACATTTTCCAACGGGGGCCTCTTAAAAATACTAAACTCAGCCTCCTCAAAGCACACACTGTGATTTAGCACTTGAATATTTGTAACATAAAAATCCCTTTTCGCCCTGCGTTCTGTCCAAGTATCTTTCCACTGTGTCACACCGAGGGACCAATTGAGACAGAAATCTATTTGCACTGTTCTGTGGTGTGTACAAATCTACGTCGAACAAAAAGCACACATCGCCTGGAGTGAGTAAATCACCAGGGTGGAAGAAAAGAATGGTGAAAAAAAACAAAACTGGCAAAATGCAGCTACAAAGCAGCTTATCACATTTAGCATGTGCTTATTAGGCCTCGTGCCTCTGCGCCGGCTGCTGAGAGACTGGGTTTAGCTATTTGAACTGGTTCAGACTGATGGTGAGTCTGGGGTATTCTGATGAAATGCAGTGACATAGTCAAACTCACCAGGAGGCCTGCTGTTTGGCTTTTCTCTCGGGTAAAAGGGAGACAAAAAATATACACCTCAGATAAACGCTCTATGTTATATTTGTATAGCAAACTTAGCGTGTGACTTTAAGTTTACATGAACTGTTTAGCAGACAGGACTTACATTTGTGTGATAATGCCCCCTGTTAGCCTTTACTGTACATTAGTCACGATACGGACTAGCTTGTTCTGCACATGTACAAAAAAGACCCACATTTGTAAAAACCTGAAGAAAAAAAAAAAGGCCTGTAGCTCTTATTTGCTTCATATGGGGCGACCGTGGCTCAGGGGGTTGGGAAGCGTATCTGTAACCGGAAGGTTGCCGGTTTGATCCCTGGGCTCTCTGTCCTGGTCGTTGTGTCCTTGGGCAAGACACTTTACCCTACCGCCTACTGGCGTTGGCCAGAGGGGCCGATGGCGCGATATGGCAGCCTCGCTTCTGTCAGTCTGCCCTGTTGCCCTGTTCTGTTGCAAGCAAGCTACGGTTCTACAACCGTAGCTTGCTTGCAACAGTGTGTGAGTGTGAGAGTGAATGAATAGTGGCATTGTAAAGCGCTTTGGGTGCCTTGAAAAGCGCTATATAAATCCAATCCATTATTATTATTATTATATGTATAAAAAAAAATCACACACGTTACATCTTTTCATGTTCGTTATACCACTGTGTATAGTGAACGTCAAAAACGGCAGCTCGTAAACACCAAATGAGGAAAAATGGAATTATTGTTCCAAATTTCTCACACAGTGTCAACAATGTACACGTACGTGTAACGTACACGTGATTTTGCAGATCTTTTTGAGATCTTTTTGAGCTTCTAAACATAAAAAATATAAAGATTTTAGTTTCATTAAAAATAATTCCCTAAAAGCTATACAGATTTTGATAACTCTGGCACCCTAGGCAGTTTATATATGAAGTTTTATGCAGATTGATTAACATGTTGAGTTAAAAGTATAGACGTACATCTACTACGATCATTATAGGAAAGAATTCAGTATAAAATGTTCAGGTTAAATTAATTCATTCATCACATTTGGAAAAGGGGTGTGAAGAAATTACAAGTTTGACATTAAGTCAGGGAAACAGGCTTTTATGTTCATGTTATGTTTTATGATATATACGAAAATTCTAATGTTAACGTTAGCCCTTACTTGCCTTGTCAACACCTTATATTTTGCCTGAAGAAACAGACCTTTAAAGAACAATTATGTAATGACAACACATGCTGTTCCTAGTAAGAAAAAACACTGACTTTGAATGTAAGTATGATTATCAAAAAATGGATCCAATGCAAAGAAATTTCGAGTTTTTACACTGTTACAAAATAGTTACAAAAACTTAAAGACAATGTATTTCAATACATTTCCAAGATTCATCCAGCTGTGACTGTTATTGTTGACTAACTAACCTTAAATCTAACTATTTAACCAGGATTTGGACTAGCAGTGGGAGAACACTAGCTTGTTACTTTTCTGCCTGAGGTTTTTGTGTTAGCATATCATATCTACATTTTCAAACTATTGTTTAACTATAATTTTATCTAAGGAATGCTGAATACTTAAAATTAAGAGGACACAACTGCAAGTTAGCTTAAATGTGTATTCCCATAATATAGCAGTTACCTCTCACCTCACAAGCAGAAGATCCCTGGTATGCTAATGTGAGGAAATACAAAGACACCAGAAGCTTTTTGTTTACTTAGCCATAATTTATGTGATTTAAAAAAAAAAAAAAAAAAAAACATAGTTCAATTTATTTGAATTTTTACCCCACAGAATCATGATAACTGTCACCTCCAGTTGTTTCAATAGGCATGCATGCCATTAAAGCTAAAATATAGGAATTGGGTGAACGAGAATATTTGAATTCTTGTAAAGTGAACAGCGACAGTTTTTCTTAAGTTTCAACAACGAGAAACCTAAGAAAAACTGAGGGAGAGGCTAACATTACTGGCACTATTGTAATTTGATGCATGTTAAAAAGATATATAATTTTCAATTTCCAGTAATATTTTTAATTCTTGATAGCAAAGCACATTGACAGTTAAAATGCACAGGACCCACCATTTTCCCTAACACATCTCGTCCTTAGTATTATTATTTTAAGCATTTATATTCACAACCTATAGATTCTTTTGACTCCCAATGTTACTGTTGAATGTGCTGCACATCGGTTCTGGCCCATCAGTTTTAAAAAGATGTGTCAGGTTCTCACAACATGCTCTTAAGTGTAAAGGGGAATCAGCAGCATTGTGACTGTCTGGCTATCCTAAGCTTCTCTTTGTTTCCTTGCCAAAGTAGGGCTCATAGAGCGGTTGCATGTTACAAGCCCATTCTCATGTCATTGCCTTGTCATACAGAATAAAGTCCTTCAATCAGAGTTACAGTGCTGTAGAAAGGTACGAGAGAGAGTGACAGAGAGAGCAAACCTGTCTGGGGGTAAGAAATAATTTTTGCTTTGTGTCTGGGCTTTTATATAGTTGCAACTATATTTGTTTGTGTTAACTAATGGTTTTATGTTAGTCCGAATGTTTTTACAAGACACACACAAGCAGGCATATTAATTTCCACCATATTTAAACCTAGAAGCTGCATTTTGGACTGCTGAAAAAATCTCAAAATGCCCAGTTTCTTCTCCACTTTGATCTGTGGAAAGTTTTGCAAATTCTGTGTGCTGAGAGCACCCCTCAGCCTGCCCCCCATCCTCACTCCAACCAGCCTTCATCAGCCCCCTGGTTCATTAGTCAACCTTTAGCCACCGAACAACAATTAGGCCTGTCGTTTGCTTACTGGCTTGACTCTGCCGAATACGCAGTGAGGAATAGTCCCTGACTAATGATTGGCTAAAGAGACCTGACAGCATGTTAGAGCCACAGCTGTAATTGAATACAAGCTTTAACAAGCCTTTGAACAGGAGGGAGAAATATTTCATAAGCTTGATGCAATTTGGTGGGTGCTGTAATGAAAATAATGAATGTGATTCCCTCATATCTTAAACCTAAAATTTGTGTTTTTCAGGATTTTTTTTTAGGGTGGCATCATAAAAATGATTGAGGCAGACAGTGTGGGGTTTTTTTGGTTTTTTTTTTAAGATTTTGATGCTGTTTCGCTTTCAATGCGGGAAAAAATATTTCCTTAGCATTTTGTAGCTGTTTACATACCAATTTGTTCTGTTTTCAGAATTTATAACAAGGCTGATGTTTTGCTCTTAAAAATAGCCACTGATATGTCAAACATGTGCTGGTTGAAAAGCAGCTTATTATTTCATGTACCGTTCACATCGCAGGCTCAGTCCTCCACATGTCATTAGCTGTCGCGAGGCATGTTTTTGGGCAATGCTGCCATTTTTGATGCCACTGAGAAGTTGGGCTGCTTACAGCATTTCCTGCCCAGCCAAAAGCTCAAGAGTTTTACAAGCATAGTATCTCAGCAGTTCCCAAAACACGCACTAATCAGAACACACTAAAAACAAATATTTTGATTATCTAGCTATGCCCACATGATAATTATCTAAATGATTTCTGAATAATTTATCCGTGTGGTTTGCAGGGCAGAGCAAATATGCTCTCTGCACAATTTGCGAAAGTTGGATTGTAGCGAGGGGAAAGTTTTCCGCACTGGCTGTGGCCAAAATTGGGACAAGAAAACGAAATTGGACATAAAAGGCTAACTTGATATCAGAGTCCGGTAATCAGGACATCCACATTAGACGAATGTCACCAAGTGAGCAATTGAAAGGCCCAAATGATGAATTGGACCAAATTGCGCAGAAAAAAAAATCGATCAAATATTAAAAGAGGGCATACCACTTTTCTCCTCTGACATCAAGGGTACACACCAAGTAATCACACGACCGAAATGTTCATCATTGCCTCCATTTAGTGTAAGAGTAATAAAAGACATGTCAGAGCTGGGAGAAGAATCCCAGCCTGGCCTCTCATTACCCACGGGGGACAGAGAGACTTTTGGGCCTAATAAGGACACGATTTAAGTAAATCAGGTCGTTATGATAATGGCTCTGCTGATAATAAGGCAGTTTTGCTCTTGTTTGTTTTCTTATTTTGCCGGCATATTTACGTACCCTACATCGCCACTGAGGGAAAAGGGTGTATCTGATTGGTTCTTTTCTTTGATTTTAATTCTCTAAGCAGTGCGCGCTTGATGTGTGCTTTGAATTCACCAGGGATGAATCAAGACTGGGTCTGCATTTTTAAACAAGGTCCTCTTTTCAGTGTATTTTATAGGATTCTCACAATCTTTGTGTGGGGGGAAGTCTATGGAAGTAATAACCTGTGAGAATATAAGTTTTCTAAACTAGGTTAATGGGCGAAAGTTGAAGACGCTCTCTAAAAGTAAAATTGGTTTGGCATAGCAGGTGCTGCGTTTGTCATCTTTGTGTATTTAGTCCAATAAAGGAAAGCTGACACTACGCTGCTGCAGTGCTGGTACTATGGAAGCTATCGACTACAAATCCCTCTTTGATTCCCTTTGTCTTCCGCAAAATGTTCGGTAATGGGATTATTGTGGATATGTTTAAACTTAGGTTCAGTCGGCTGACTCATGTGGAGCAGATTTAATTATGCAAGTCAAGAATGTGGCAGGTTGCTATGTGGCATCCAGGTAGGCTAAGACCTTGTCAATCCCTTCAAGCATACACCAGGCTCAGCACAGTGTACTCTGGAGAGACTACAAGTGAATGCTGGGGTAGAGTTGGAGTTTATTAAAAGCTACAGTATATGAATAGCAATATCAGCAAAGCATCACATGCAGAAAGTGTTTGTTGCAGAATCTGCAAATCCGCCAAAAACTAGAAGCAGAAGAAAGACAAAGAGTGGGCAGAATACTGACAACTTTAGTAGCACAGCTCGCTGCAGTGGATTTGCAAAGTACATGTTGCAGCAAGTAGAGTATTGTATATGAAGCAGCAATTACAAGTAGCACAATTTTAATTCTTTTAAGACCTTAAAGATGATGGTTCCATTCAAAGAAAAAGACTTTGAGTGAGGATGCCGTTCTTCCAGATGTTTGCAAAGAGTTTCTGGCCTGGGTGCAGTTTGCACTTTATCATTACGTTCTTTTCTTTTCGTTCAGTGAACCTGAAAGTAATGCTCGTAGATAGTTCAACTATTTTTCTTTTCTCCCCACATGAACTAAAATCACATCCAAAGAAAAGAAAATGTTTGATTTTTCAAAAAGAAAAAAAAAGAAAAAAATTGCGCAGATAACTGCAGAACTGTAATGTAAGTCATGAAATAACAGTTTCATTGTTAATTGTGATGTAAAGTAGTTAAGCAACTGGACCATAAAAGGATTTCGGCTGTAGTACAGATAATAAAGGTCAGCCAACTGATATATTGCCACTTACTGGTTTATCTTAAGATGACATCTTAAAATAATAAAGGCAGTTTATTTGTCACATTAGGTAAAATCATCATCTCTGTTCAGCACACTGATCTATGAGTATATACAGGTGCCATTGAATCCTCCAGCAAGAATCTACACATTATACTAATTCATATCAGAGCTGGCTTTTCTGCCAGAAAAGCTGTTATGCTGTTTGACCAAAGACATTCAGTTTCTTGGTTAACGTAACTCAGTCAGCCCATTATTAAACATCAGAGCTACTTCTGATTTTTCACTTCTTGTCGTAATGTAGGCTGTACCAGCTGGGGATCAATGAATTACAGTTCATCTTTGTTCACATACAGTACAATGACTGGTAATGGTGAACAGCTCAAGGTAAAATTAGTTTTATAAGCGGCATTAAATCACAACATTTTCCTAAGGAACTCCCGATGCATCTTTCGGTATACAGTGGGGCAAAAAAGTATTTAGTCAGCCACCGATTGTGCAAGTTCCCCCACTTAAAATGATGACAGAGGTCAGTAATTTGCACCAGAGGTACACTTCAACTGTGAGAGACAGAATGTGAAAAAAAAAATCCATGAATTCACATGGTAGGATTTGTAAAGAATTTATTCGTAAATCAGGGTGGAAAATAAGTATTTGGTCAATAACAAAAATACAACTCAATACTTTGTAACATAACCTTTGTTGGCAATAACAGAGGTCAAACGTTTACTATAGGTCTTTACCAGGTTTGCACACACAGTAGCTGGTATTTTGGCCCATTCCTCCATGCAGATCTTCTCAAGAGCAGTGATGTTTTGGGGCTGTCGCCGAGCAACACGGACTTTCAACTCCCGCCACAGATTTTCTATGGGGTTGAGGTCTGGAGACTGGCTAGGCCACTCCAGGACTTTCAAATGCTTCTTACGGAGCCACTCCTTTGTTTTTTTTTTTTTTTGTTTTGTTTTTTTTTTTGCCTGTCCCGTTTGGTTCTTTTGCCATCAGAATTATTGTCTAAAGGCGAAGAAAGATGCCCAACGGATTTTCTTTACCAAATTGACCATCCCAGCTTTGCCGTAATGGTCCATTTGATTCACCTTTTATTCTTTATTTTATTTTCACTTGCTGAATACGGGACAGACTTGACTGGGGGAAAGAAAGGGAGAAAGAAAGAGGGGAAGAAAAACAGTTGAGAAGAGGGACGGGGGAGAAGGGCAAAAAACAAAAACCAACAGAATAAGCAGAAGAAAAAAAAAAAAAAAAAAAAAAAAATACATATATCGATCACCTGGATCACCTGTTGAGAAAGAAAAAAGAAAACAAGCAGAAGAAAACGAGAGTAATACAATAAACCACATCACAATGATATATGGGAATATGACAGTAAATACTAAATATTAAACATTATTGTGCAGCACGTAAGATCGACAGCACAGTGTGCATTGAGGTAGGAGCCAAAAAGGGTGTAGTTTGTGTGTGTGATCACCCGTGTGTACACCTGTGAGCATGGACGCGCTTGTTTTCTTAAAAGGTTCCCTCATGTAATGATCTGCTAGAGGGTGTGGGGGGCCACTGCCCCGTCCTCCAGGGCATGAAGCAGGTATGGAGGAGATCAAAACCCCAGACATCCAGAGGCCCCCAGAACACAAGAGACCAAGGAAGACCAACAGAGGGGCAGCCGCGCCACTGTCCCAGAAAGAGCTGAGGAGAGTCCCAGATGAGGGGTCACCCAGCAGCCACGGAGCAGAAGCCAGGGGGGGCTGCAGTGACGTGCCCGTGAGCTCCGCCGGCAGCCAGCTGTGCCTGAGTGACCGAGCCCCAGGCCGAGAGGCCGGGGGCACCCCACCTCCGAAGTGGCCCAAGCGAGCCCCAGGCTCCAGGCCCCGATAAGCAGCCGCCAAGGAGTGAGCCGGTGTGTACCCGGACGCCCACCCCCGGACACAAAGAACCACCAACGCACCGACGTCTGAGGGAGTCCGCCCCCGGCAGGGGAAGTGGTGGGGGGAGATAGGCCTCCAAACCTTGGAGGGCCTGAGCTGTCCTCAGAGAGGTGGCATCTGATACCCAACCTGACATACAGACACAGACATACAGGCACACACAGATACAAACATCCATTCCCACCCTCATGCTCTCATATGCACTTACTCCACACTCAACCAACGTGGAGACAGACATAAAGAGACGCTGTACACACAATCACACTCCCCAAGCGTACTCTACGAACCGGGTCTAGGTACCCTTGCCCCTGGAGGGGGGAACTGCACCCAGACCCAGGTTGTGTTACCCTTTTCCCTGCAGTGGGGAGAAGCAGACCGCTCCGACTCCGCAGCAGCAGGGAGGCCCCACACTCCGGACCCCAGTCGGACGGCCAACTCCTCCTCCTAGCCCCCCTGCTCCAGCAGAAAGCAGAGAACGAGGGTGAGAGAAGACTCCTAACCTCCCTCCACCCGCTCATTGTAGTGTTGATGTATGTGTGTTCTAAGGTGCGTTTAAAACCCAGGAGGGCATGGAGCTACCTGCCAGAGAGCAGCAGGTAAGCGCATAGTCCCTCCTGCTAGCCCTCAATGTCTACGTGTATTTAAAATTGAGAGGTGGGCAACGACGCCGGGGGTGAGGTGTACACCCTGATGGTAATTGGGATTCCGTGTAGCGTGCCCACCCCCAAGATCCTATATTTATGTGTAATGAGAATGTGAGTAATGTGAATGTCTAAGTTGCGGGATAAAATTGAGGCAGAGGCAGCCAGAAGGGGACAGAGGGGGGGGGGTTACCTCCTCTGCACCCTGGTGACACACCCCCACTCCAAGGCCCTGCATGTGTGGGTGGTTGTGGTGGAGCGGGAAGAGGGAGGCAGCTGGAGATGGGGAGGGAAGGAAGGGAGGAGCAAGTGACCCCTCCCTGGGGCCAGCTCCCCCGCTGACCCCAGTAGGCACCCCCATACTCCGCGACCCACCAGGGAAGGGGGGCCCAGGCCCATCCGAACCGGGGCCCAGCGCAGCGGCGCCGCCCGGCCCCACAGAGCCCGGGGCAGTCCACTCAACCCCACAACAGAGAAAACTGCACCCACCCCATCATCCACTCATCTTCCAGACTACATAAGACAATAGACGCCCAGGCTGAGATCTTCCTCCACCTCTCCTGTATCTCCCCCTCTTGCAGAGAGAGTTCCTGAGAGAGGAAAGCCCCTGCAAGATGTGACAACCCCCCCCCCACCAGTTGAAGAGCCCCCCAGCTGGCTCGGCGCACCGGCGGCACCCTGCGCCAGTGGCGGGCCCCCATATACCCACCGGCCCACAACCCCGGCAACACACCAACCAGGACCCAGGCCCCCGAGGCCCGGCCAGGGCCCCAGGCCAGAGCCGGAGCGCCCCCAGAACCTCACGCCCGTCCCGGACCCACCCAGGGGCAGCCAGGCTACCAGGTCAGTAACCCCCGTCCGTCAGCACAGACCCTCCCCTAGCCCCGCTGCACGTAGCCACGAGGAAGCCGTCACCTAAGAGCCAACAGAGCCCCTAATTGGCCATGACCGCTACCCCGGGTTGAGCCCCCCAAGGAAGATGCTCCCGGGGAACCCCCCGACGCCCCAAGCCTGACCCTACCCCCACACCAATCACAACAGTGAAGGCGAGACCAAAATATGACCCCCCACCCCCACTAGGTGATGGAGCTGATCAGAGGAGCCCAGAGCGATTGATCTGATGTGGTGGCAGAGGCTGTATCAAGACTAATGTAATCTAATAGATAATTTCTATATTGGTTAGAATTAAGATTGTTTTTATTTTTCCAGTTCATGAGGACTGTTTTCTTGGCTATGCATAGAGCAGTGAAAACCATATGGGCTATATTCTTTTCTGAAGTGACATTATCTAAGCTGCCCAACAAACACACTAAGGGGGAAGTTGGAATGTTACATTTCAGACACTTTGATAAGTCTTCACATATCTCGCGCCAAAACTTCTGAACTGGTGGACAGAACCAAAGAGCGTGGATATAATTGTCCGGTGAATTGGTTTGGCAGTGTGAGCAGTTGTTGGTAGATGCAAAGCCCATCTTGAACATCCGATGACCTGTATAGTGCACTCTATGTAGTATTTTGTATTGAATTAATTGAAGACTGGGATTTCTGATTAGATGAAAGGTTTTTAAGCAAATCTGAGACCAGAAGTTTTGGTCTAAGTTAACTGATAAATCCGCTTCCCATTTTGCAATAGGAAGTGATATTGATTCATCTGTTTTAGAAAGCATTCTGTATATTTTGGATAGTAATTTGGGGGTTTTAAGAGTAAAAAATTGAACCACACTTGGTGGTGTTTGTAGTTCAACTTGACCCAGTTTAAATTTCTTTTTTATTATGGATTTAATTTGTTGATATTCTAAAAATCTTTTCTTGTTGATCCCATATTGTGTAACTAGTCTGTCAAATGAAATAAATTCTGTTCCTTCTAGTATATGTTCTACATATTTGATTCCTTTACCATTCCAATCTGAAAAGTTTATCATATTATTGTTTTGTAATATGTCAGGGTTGTTCCAGATAGGTGTACGTTTGCATGGGATTAATGAAGACTCTGTCAACTTCAGAAACTCCCACCATGCTGTCAGAGAAGAGCTGATGTTGATGCTTTTGAAGCATTCATGTCGTTGGATGTTTGAGCTGATAAATGGTAGATCTGAAATCTCTAGATTATTGCAAAGTGCTTGTTCTACATCTAGCCAAGGTTCATCTAAGAGGGTATGTTTTAGCCATCCTGAGATAAACTGAAGCCTGTTGGCTAAGAAGTAGTGTTGAAAGTTAGGTAGTTCTAATCCTCCTTTATCCTTGGTCTTTTGTAGTGTTTTTAAGCTTATACGTGGGGGCTTATTTTTCCAAAGGAATTTGGACATATATGAATCTAGAGATCTGAACCAATCTTGCGGCGGTTTAGTTGGGATCATTGAGAATAAATAATTTATTTTTGGTAATACCATCATTTTTATAGCAGCAACCCTTCCCATGAGTGATATGGGTAGACATTTCCATCTAGCCAGATCACCTTCTACTTTCTTTAAAAGTGGGGTATGGTTTAATTTAGTTAGATCTGCAAGCTTGGGAGAAATATTAATACCTAAATATTTTATATTTCCCGATTGCAGTGGAGTAGAAGAGGAATTATGGAAGCAGCAATTAATAGGAAGGACTGTAGATTTTGACCAGTTAATTGAGTAATCTGATATTCTTGCAAAAGAGTTTATCAATTCAATCACCCCAGTGATATTGGTTTGTGAATTTTGGAGAAAGAGTAACACATCATCAGCATAAAGGCTGATTTTATGTTCTACGTTCTTGCATTTTATGCCCTTAATTGCTGAATTCTGTCTAATTGCTGCTGCTAGTGGTTCGATAAAAATTGCAAACAGTGAAGGGGAGAGTGGGCATCCCTGCCTGGTGCCCCTCAGGAGACATAAGCTGGAGGATGTCTGGTCATTTGTTCTGACACAAGCTGTTGGGGAATTATATAATATTTTTAACCAGTTGATGAAAGAAGATCCAAAACCAAATTTGTGTAAAGTTGCAAATAGAAATTTCCAGTTAACTCTGTCAAACGCTTTTTCTGCATCTAAGGAAAATATTGTAGTTTCAAGGTTTTTACTGTATGAGTAGTCTATCAAATTAAGTAATCTACGTGTATTTGTTGATGAGTGCCTACCTTTTATGAAACCAGTTTGGTCAGGATGAATTAAGAGGGGGGTTATTTTCTCTAGTCTCTTCGAGAGAGCTTTGCAGATTATTTTGAGGTCTACATTAATAAGGGATATTGGACGATAGCTTGAGGGATATACAGGGTCTTTGCCTGGTTTTAGCAGGAGATTAATGTTTGCAGAATTCATATTTGATGGAAGTCTGCCCTTTTCTTTGATTTCTAACAACGTTCTGTAAAAAAACTGGTGCTAGAATCGTCCAGAATTCTTTGTAGAATTCTGCAGGAAAGCCGTCTGGACCTGGAGCCTTATTATTGGACATATTTATCAGGGCTTCCTGGAGTTCACCTGATGTCAGTGGCGAATCCAGTGCCATTGCTTGAGATTCTAATAATTTTGGGAGAGTTATGTTGTCTAAAAATTGATCAATTTCCTTTTTAGATGGGTTTATTTGTGGTGAATACAACGTTTTATAGAAATCCCTGAAAATGTTGTTTATTTGTTTCGGTTCATATATTGTGTTCCCAGATGAATCTTGAACAGCACATATAGTTGTTTTTTCTTTATTTATTTTTAACTGGTTTGCTAGAAATTTACCGGATTTATTACTATGTTCATAATTTTGTAAGCGTAGTCTTTGTACTAAGAATTTTGTTTTTCTATCAATTATCTCATTTAATTCTAGTTTTGTTTTGCGTATTTTGTTCAATGTTTCCTGATCTTGGTGGGACGCGTAGGCTTCTTCTAGTGATTTGATGTTTTTTTCTAATTCCTGAATATTTTTGTTTTCTTTTTTCTTTTTATGTGATGAGAAAGAAATTATTTTACCTCTCATCACAGCTTTCCCTGCTTCCCATAAAACAGAAGCTGATGTTCCGGGAGTGTCATTAAAGTCTAAATATGAAGTCCACTCTTTTTTAAAATATTTAATAAAGTCTTCATCATTAAGCAGTGATGTATTAAATCTCCAGTTTTTACTTGGCATAGTATTATTCTTGTGCATTAGTGTTAGAGATACAGGAGCATGATCGCTGACAGCTATAGGATGAATCTCAATGTCTGAAATGTCGCTCAGCAGTGAGCTGCTGACCAAAAAATAATCCAGACGAGAGTAGGAGTGATAAACATGTGAGAAAAAAGTATATTCCTTACTGGTGGGGTGAAGGGAGCGCCATGCATCGCAAAGACCAAAGTCGCTCATATACTGTTTGATTATATTTGTGGACTGCCAATTACGCTGAGTTCCTGCTGTATTGAGCCTATCCATTTCTTCATTCAGTCCAAGGTTGAGGTCGCCTCCAAGCACAAGTGTGCCATCTAAGTGTTCAGAGAGTGCACTGAAAAAACCGTGAAAGAATGAGGGATCATCAACATTTGGACCATATACACTTACAATACATAGATTTTTATCAAGTATAGATAGTTTAATGATTAAGAATCTGCCCTCTGGATCTATAACTGTATCGAGTACTGTGAAATTAATTTTTTTATGAATTAAAATTGCTACTCCCCTTTGTCTAGAATTATAACAGGCTGAGAACACATTAGGAAACTCAGGTGTTTTAAGTTCATTCGAACCTCTAAGAGGTCTGTGGGTCTCTTGTAAAAGGACAACATCTGCCTGTAGTTTTTTGAGTTGGTTAAATATTTTTAACCTCTTTTCTCTGGAGCCAGCTCCATTTACATTCCATGTAACGAATCTTAGTGCACCCATAGATGTCTGTGCATAACTAGGGGTGTACTCTGTGTGTGTCGCTTAGACAGGTGGAGAGAATATATCACTTGTTCATAAATAAGGAGAGGGAGAGAGAGAAAAAATGTGTGGCGAGATGCTCCCCGAGTCTGACTATGTGTTTGCATATTTACTAATATGAGTATGCTTGGCTTAAGTGTGTGTATCCTGTAGGTCTGTGTGCGCTGTCTGACTGATGTAAATGTGCTGCCGTTGAGCGCATGACTGTGCGTGATCGTGCAGTGAGTAAGTGTCGAAATAAATGATGTTGTTTGTGGAAGAGTGTGGAAGCAGGTGATCGAAGCAGTGAAAGAAATAAAGAAAGAAACCAAGGACGAGGGTGAGCAGCATAAAAACAAGAGGGGGAAAAGAGAGGAAAAAAAAAAAAACGAGAAGAGAGAAAAGAAAACGTAAACATTCCAATTAAATCACTGACGGAGAGTGACGGTGTTAATATTGCTATGAAATCACACTTAAGATGTGATTTGATACCGGTAAGTTAAACAAATGTTAATCCAAGTTAGTGTGAGTGGATAGGGAAAGGGTGTAGCGGATTCTTATCTGGTCTGAAGTTAATACAGCCACGGAGTGATGTTGGGGTCGCGGTGGAGCTGTCCGTCCACGTACAGCCGGTCCACAGCGATGACAGCGCGGGAGCCTTTCTGGATGAAGCCGCGTCGAAGTGGGAAGAGGACCCTGCGTCGTTCCAGGATCTCTTTGGGGAACTGATCGTTCACGCTGAAGTCCGTTCCTTTTAATTCCCTGCCGCGGCTTTTCACATGTTGTTTTTGTTTGAAGTGGCCGAATTTGGCCACGATAGGACGTGGTCTCCCGGCCGTAGCCCGAATGGGGCCGAGGCGATGCACCCTATCGAAGACGATGTTCTTCACCATGTCCTCCGGCAGCTTCAGGTGGGTTTTGATGAAGCTTTTTACCGTGGTCTCCGCGTCCTCTCCAGCGGCTTCTGGAATACCAGAAAATACTAGATTATCACGCATGCTACGAGCTTGTAGATCAATAACCGTTTCTTTTATTTTTTTATTTTCTCTATTTAGCTGAGTAACATTTTCTGTGAGAGATTTCACCGACTCCCTTAGCGTGGCATTTTCAGCAGCGAGCGTTTCCACTTGCTGCTGGCTGAACTCCAGGGATTCTCGCAAGCATTTAAATTCCCGGTGAAGAATCTCCACCAGGGACAGCCTTGCGTCGAAACTGGACAATCGCTTGTCGATTGACTCCAGTATGTCGGCAATATCTTTGCCAGCTGGCGATGTTGTGCCGGGGGAATCTGCCGGGCGTTGTCTTTTCGACGACGGTGTCTCAGATTTGGCCGGGGAAGCTGTACTCTGGGCCTTCTTCATCACGAGATCCTGAAAGCACTGATCAATATAATCTTGGAGAGCGTCTAAACTCTCCCCGTTGTTCTCCAGGGTGTTGGAGATAATTTAGACAAATATTGTTAGTTATGAGACAATTGATAAGTGTATTTGGTAATACTGAAGCTTAAAGAAATTTGTTCAAATCTAAACTACCATTTGCTTTAATTTTCCGCCAAAATCTCCGGCGTCTGACGTCAGTTACAACATTAGTCGCTTACCTTGACTGTCACTTCCGCCTCTCTGACTGTCCTTCCGCCTCTCTGACTCGAGCCACTCCTTTGTTGCCCGGGCGGTGTGTTTTGGATCATTGTCATGTTGGAAGACCCAGCCTCGTTTCATCTTCAAAGTTCTCACTGATGGAAGGAGGTTTTGGCTCAAAATCTCACGATACTTGGCCCCATTCATTCTGTCCTTAACACGGATCAGTCGTCCTGTCCCCTTGGCAGAAAAACAGCCCCATAGCATGATGTTTCCACCCCCATGCTTCACAGTAGGTATGGTGTTCTTGGGATGCAACTCAGTATTCTTCTTCCTCCAAACACGACGAGTTGAGTTTATACCAAAAAGTTCTACTTTGGTTTCATCTGACCACATGACATTCTCCCAATCCTCTGCTGTATCATCCATGTGCTCTCTGGCAAACTTCAGACGGGCCTGGACATGCACTGGCTTCAGCAGCGGAACACGTCTGGCACTGCGGGATTTGATTCCCTGCCGTTGTAGTGTGTTACTGATGGTGACCTTTGTTACTTTGGTCCCAGCTCTCTGCAGGTCATTCACCAGGTCCCCCCGTGTGGTTCTGGGATCTTTGCTCACCGTTCTCATGATCATTTTGACCCCACGGGATGAGATCTTGCGTGGAGCCCCAGATCGAGGGAGATTATCAGTGGTCTTGTATGTCTTCCATTTTCTGATGATTGCTCCCACAGTTGATTTTTTCACACCAAGCTGCTTGCCTATTGTAGATTCACTCTTCCCAGTCTGGTGCAGGTCTACAATTCTTTTCCTGGTGTCCTTCGAAAGCTCTTTGGTCTTGGCCATGGCGGAGTTTGGAGTCTCACTGGTTGAGGCTGTGGACAGGTGTCTTTTATACAGATGATGAGGTCAAACAGGTGCCATTCATACAGGTAACGAGTGGGGGACAGAAAAGCTTCTTACAGAAGACGTTACAGGTCTGTGAGAGCCAGGGATTTTCCTTGTTTGAGGTGACCAAATACTTATTTTCCACCCTGATTTACGAATAAATTCTTTACAAATCCTACCATGTGAATTCATGGATTTTTTTTTCACATTCTGTCTCTCACAGTTGAAGTGTACCTCTGGTGCAAATTACTGACCTCTGTCATCATTTTAAGTGGGGGAACTTGCACAATCGGTGGCTGACTAAATACTTTTTTGCCCCACTGTATATAGAATACTATTATGAAATTTTGAAGGTAAGCAATATTACACACTACTCAACCCTTATTCAATCAAAATATCCCTTAATCACATCCCAGGAAGATTAACATTTACTATAATAGGCCGATGGCTTTTAATCTAGCATTAACTTTAGGTCACAGTCCGGATTTTTCATTTTTATATTCTTTGCTTAAAACAGCAAACAGTCTAAAATAACAAAACACTACTTTGTTCTTTCATTAATAGAAAGTTATTATTATTATGAAGAACATATTTTGTGGTCTAGAGGGGGCTTTAGACTTCTAGTCTTTGCACAAAACATTCAGAGACATGGAAGAAGAAACAGAGAGAGACAAAGACAAAATAACATGGAGCCACTGCAGCCAATTTGCCATATACAAAGGCAGATGGGAGAGAAAACAGAATTAATTTGACAGTGAATAAGTGACAGTCATTCTCATCCTTTAGTGCTGCACTTTCTTCTCTTCTCCTATAGCATCCCAAGTCACTCTGCTCACTAATTGCACAGTGGACATCTCTGAACACATTGGGGAATTTCACCCACGATCTGGCACAGATTAACAGTCCCACTATGCTTTGTTGCTGCTTTATTTGCATGATAATTAGTTGGTGGCAGTGCTCTAATTTATTTATTATTTCACAAATATAGGTACACAGGGAGCCGGCAGGAGTGAGCTAGAGAAAGCGCGAGTGAGGAAAATAGAACAATGTGCATTAATTAAAGCGATTAAAGGATTGACTGAACTTTGCCTTGATGTGTTTATTCAATTAATAAGCAAAGTGGCAGATGACTGTTTGACTTTTATAACAATTAACTGTATCGTTTTTGTTAATTTAGGCTCATTCATCTTACACTCGTCCTCTTTAGCCATCAGAGATCAATCTTAACCCATTTCCCAGAAGAAGATTTCCTGTCTTCACTTCCAAAACAGTGTTGCTAAAAATCTATGCATGAGTCTAATATTTTAGTCTTAAAAAGCTAATTAGTTTGACGCAGCTCTTGTCTTCTAAAACGTGTTAAAATGCAATGCTAACACTTTATATTAAAGTTCTCATTAGAAGCATTAGTTCCTGGGTAATAAAGATGTAGAAGATTATACATAAAGGGTTTCTTAATGTTTTTTACTTATTTTATAGTAAATGCATAAAGCATGTGCTAATCTTAATAAAGAAACAATAAAGATCAGTGAAGGTTTAACAATGACTTAACAGGCATCACATGCAACTATAGAGGGGCTTTATTACCTAATAATTAATGTTAATATAATGAAGTATTTCTATTTGTAATTTCCTCGTATCAACTGCCTTCTTGAAGTCATCAAAGTAAAGAAAAGCAAAAGCAAAAAAAAAGACATTTCTGACATTATTTATAAAAGTCCAACGGCATGTTTCAAGTTACACAATAAAAAATAAATGCAACATCATCCATATTAGAAGGGCAGTGGGGGCCTCTGGAAGCCATCACTAAATGTGCTAAAAGGTTTATGGGCACTCATTAAAGTCTGTCCTGGTTTCATTTGTTATATTCAACTTCTTGTTGTCTTGTCAAGGGGACACTGGCCAGTGCCATATCCCTCCTCTTCTTCAACACCTTCTAAAGGCCTCTCTTAGGATTGGGTCGGACATTGGGGAGATGGAGCAGTTTGAGTTGAGTGCTTGCTAAATCAAAAACCCCTCTTTATTCTGTGCCTCTGTATCCACCTTATTCCCACTGCATTGTCCAGAGGTACAAAGGGAACCATCTATTTCTCTGATAGAAGCCAATAGTTGGTAAGAGGTTTGATTTGAGTGTTGAGGATGCTATTTGCCTAGAGAAAGCCCGAGGATGAGGGCTGATCGCACTGGCAATAGAATCGGGCTGTCAGCTGGCATCTAGCGATAATTGCTTCCCATGGCAGGACCCCGTCGGCCGGGAGAAGAAGAGCACAGTGTGGGGAGTCAACGCGGGAATCCATTTCACCACAGCCCTGTCCTAATTGTTTTGCAAGCGTGAGCATACTTGTTGCCAGTCTGCGTGAGGGCCAAGCTCTGATTGACACCCACTGACCAGAGAGACCGGGGGATGTAGGGAGAGAGGAAGAGGGGTTTGGAAGGCCTTGAGTATCGCCACGATTGTCACTCAAAGATACAAAGAAGAGAGTAGGTGACGGAGAGGTGAAGGCGAAAGTAGAGGGTTGAAGAGTGGGGCAGGGGCGAGAGAGGGCATTCATTACTGTATCATCGTTTTCGGATTGTTTCCTTTTTCATTATTTATCCTTTCATAATGCAGCCTTCTCCCAGGTGCACGATCATTTACACAAGTCAATAAAGCAGTAACCCTGAAAACAGGCATCAGTGACGAATGTAACGATTTTTTTCGGCACTATAATCTACAGGGGCAAATGTATATTTCATCTGCTTTAAGCTGCGAGAGGATTATTGATTAGTAATTGATAAAATCATCTCTTAGTGTGCACACAACTGCTTGTCTGCTTCATCAAAGACTTCCTTCGCACTGGCTGTAATTACCATACCCTCTATAGCTCAATTTGAGCTTGCGGGTGACTTGATGTGGGAAAACGGTTCCTGTGCGAGACAGCTTATATCTATCTGGCGAATGCACCCACAGAACTTATCACTCACTGTCCAAAGCTAATACCGCCCTGTGTCAAGCACAAAATTGGATTTAAGGACAGGAAAGTTACGTAGGTCCGCCTGCTGTCAGCAAGTCCCAGAGCCCCTCTTGCGTGTCACTTCAGCGCTCGGTGAACATGCTAAATCCTAAAGAGGCTAAAGCACCATCACAGGCTATATGTAGCCACGGGCAAATCTCTAATGACACTTTCTATTCCCCATATACCCCACAACTTTGGGCAAAGAGGCCTGAATATATCTAAGCAGAAGCAGCATGTTGTATCAGGAACAGGAAGTCAGTGGAAATCCCGACCCTGTCACAGTGATGTCCTATTATCTGTCAGGCAGAAAGGGCAGTCTGAATAGGACATATACGCCCTCAATGATAAACAACAACAAAAAAGAGCTGACATTAATGCTTTTTTATGTTTTAAATACAGACCCTTCAAATAAGAAGGTCATAGTGATAAACACAGCTTTATATTTTCAGCGGCATCACTATGGTGTGTTTAGTGGAAGTCGGGGTTCTGTTCATCGGACATGTAATTGGTGCTGTAACGGTGCTGTTTAGAGACTGTTCAGGGTCAAGGGTGAGAGATTACCCTGAAATATTTTTCCCGAGTAGAAATGGCTGCCTCAGTTGTCAGCCATAGCCGGCTCACTGCTTAGCCTTGAGGCATTCAAATTGACAGGTCTCATTATGTCTGAACTCCCAATATTCCCCTTCGTATTCCACGGCCTGTCAGTCTCCACCTGCCTGTCCATCTTGCCGCTGCATCACCTAAGCACCCACTCACTGACAACCACGATCTCCTCCCAAGGTTTTAGACTGGGAACAAGCAGGGGAGAGGTAGTGTGTGTGTGTCCGGGGGGGGGGGCAGAGTGTGTGTAAGAGCGTGTGTGTGTAGGCAGTGGCAGGATTTCTAGAAAGGGCCCAGCTTTCTGCTGACAATCTGACAGGGGTCCTGTTGTAAACAAACTGCAGCAACCAGCGCGATCTAACCTATAGCACTGTGCTGCAAATTAGAAGAGGACTCACACCACGCATGCAAGCACACATACAAGCCCCTACACAGGTGCATGCACATATAAGCACGCATACACACACACACACACACGTGCACCCAAGCATGATGGCACCTTAGTAGAATCTTAAGTACCTTATGCAAGCTGTATGTTTGTTGGGGAGGCACAGGCAGAGTACTGATGAGTGGCTCATTATGGCAACACCCAGCTACACACTGGGTATCGCATAATCAAAGCCTGGGGGTACGTATTAATTATCCTTTTGAATAGTGATGAAATTTTAAAAAGCTTCTCCTTAAGGCTCACATCACGGATAGATGAAACAAAGCGCAGCACAGCTTGCGCGCTGAGGCTCACATGTGTTTTTACATCTGTTCAGGATATTTCAATTTGATGCTCAACAAGCTGAGACTGAGATTAAAGGATAATAATGTGTCATCCTCCACACAAGCAGCTCTTCCAAAGCGAGTAATAGCACATCAGCAGCCAGCCAGGCAAGCAGGCAGCTCAGCTCAGCTTCTGGAGGAAAGCTAGCTAACAGCCATCACAGGCGAAGTCGATCCAGACACGCATGTGTCTCCTGCTTGTCTCCAGTCAAGGTTACTGAGGCGCTGTCTCCCTCTTTCCCCTCACACATACCAGTTGACTGGGAAAATAGAATACCCTATTAAAGCAGAAAGGGGCGGGGTGGGAGAGATGTATTGAGATTTGCTTGAAAGAAATATTTATGAGCTGATTTTTTTTTTAAACACAGTGTTGTCTTTAATGAACATGTTTAAAGATTTTTTTTTCCATCATCTATAATGTATATTGATGGGATTTATCAAGGAAAAGGGGCCAGTTACAGTTTGTACGTGTGAATCCCGGATAATGACGGTAAAGCGCATTCTGAACATGTGCTCTGCCGGAGAGGTGTGACTGCTCGACACGGCTGTGGACTCGTGATGTGGAGGTGCTGTGAGCATGGGCGATATTTTTCAGTTATGTTGGGTTTTGTTTAGCATATTTTTGAAGATTCTCTTTGTGTCTGTGGCAACTGTCAGATACAACCACAGCAGAAAAGACATTTAAGTATGGGGAAACAATATATAAAACAGGAAATTGCTTCACCGCTGCATCACCAACAATCCAAATTTGCTGCTAAGTTGTGTGAGAAGCAGCTGATTGATACACGCTGGGCAAAGGAAACAGGGATTGGAAGGAATGTGGTTATTAAGTCCTTAAACTGTAACAGAGATGAAGAAGGGCTGATAGGAAGGACTGTGATTCAGTTGAACCCTTGCTGTAATAATCTATCTTTATGTCTGGTAAATGAATTTGATATCATTTTGAGGGGATAGATTTTTAACACTGACAGTTAATATCACAGCATTTATATAACCAACATATTTGAGCGATTTAGTACTGCGCTCTCTGATGACATCATCATTTTTTTTGTTTTTTTTCCCTTCTCCACACATTACAAAGCTCCTTCACAGCCGCAGGAGATATTATTCAGCTGTCTTCATCATCTAAGGACCTCTCTGAGTGTCCAGTTGATTACAGTCTAATTCAATTCCCAACCAGGGGCCTAGCCCTACAGTACATGTACCCCAGGGGTATTACTGCAGTTTCCAGGGGCTCTATGTGAAGACTGCAGAGTAGCTCAAATATTTCCCTTTTTTCAAATTGAAATTAGGGATTAAAAAATTTATACATCAACATATGCACAGTATTACGGAAAAATAAGATGAGTAAACACTTTAGAAAGTTAGCCAAAAGCTAACTTAAATAGATACATTCATGAAAGTGTAAACAGTAATGGGCAAGCAGCTGAAATAATCTGTGAAAGGAGTAACAGACTAAATAGATGGATGGATAACTTGCTTAATTAAACAAACAAACAAACAAACAAACAAAAAATTGACAAATTCTTAAAAGATTTGGCAAATGTAAACTTAATACATGGTTGAAATATGTGTGAATATTAATGGGTAAACTCCTGAAACTGAAAGCTTCAGGGACTTTGCATGCAGCTTACATTAGAGCAACACAAACAGTGATTCAGTTATATGACAAATGCATGTATGACTAATCCTGTTAAATCAATTCAGTTAACGGATTTGGAACATGGCAGGTTAATTGCATTTGTCTGTCTATACTGTGACAACATTATCCACCTGTTTTGTGCTAAAAGTCTGCCTGCTTTTGTGAGCTTTTTAGAGAAACTTGGGGGGGTTTTTCCCCCTAGAAGATGAAATATGGAACTGCTTTTGCAGATGAGGAGCATCTAAAGTCGAAGAGCCAGCTTTCATGACAACACGCATCAGACTTTCTTTGGTTCAGCAGTGCAGCGTTTGTCTGGATGTCTCCTTCTATGACCAGAGTGGATGATCTAATAGCCTGCTGCTGCAGATATACCCTCGGTGACGACAGCATGGGTGAGCAGGTGAGGTCAAAGCCAATTGTCACTAATAGGAGCGAGATCAGCCGAGGCACTAGCAACTGTGCAGAAACTCTAACCTTATTATTTACAAAGCTGTATCTCGAACCTTATCAGTCTCAAACGGAGGTTTGCCTTCAGCGCGCACGGCTCTGCAGATTATCACAGTCAAAAAAAAACAAAAACAGAAGAAGAGAAGAGAAAACAAGCTATACTGTAGCTGTCAAAATTTTCATCCTGTCTGAGTTTCTCCTTTACAAGTGCCTCACTATATGTAAACACAAGCACACACCCACACAAAGACACACATCCAAATAAACAACCGCAAAAAAAAAGTGCACGCCTGCTTGCGCACACGCACTGCATTTTTTTTTCCAGTCAAGGATGTTGCAAAACCTGTCAGACTCTCACAAAGAAAAGCAAATTTATTTATTTATTTGAGTTCAGAGTAATTACCGGCATTACCGCCGTGCTTGGCTGTGACATCTCTTTATAAAATCAGGTGTCAGAGTGCGCCAAGTAGAGACGTGCCAGGGAGGAAATGTGACTCTTTTCCTCTTCTAATCTCTAATCAAATTAAATAGGTGAACACTTTTTCCTCCTCCCTCTCTCTATCTCCCACTCTCTCTCTCTCTCTCTCCCTCCTCCTCCCATCACATGAGATGGGAGCAGATAAGCTTTGCCTGTAACTGCCAAGTGTACATCTAGATACCTTGAAAAATTCTACTTGTCAGCACTTCCATAATTTTTTGGTCCTGAGGAATTTTTCAATATGACTGCATGAGTACACATAGCAGCAGCTCAAGGAAAACACCAGAGCCAAGAATCCAATTGAAGGTATTTGTTTCCATTTCCGGCTATTTGGCAAAGATGAGACTAGATAAATATGTTATTCATTCCCGCCGAACACAGTGGCTTCTGAGGAAATATGTTACTCCTGCCTCTTTTCTTTGACTCTAAATAATTGAACAGAGAGAAAGGAAGGCCTCTGCAGGGTTCATATTGAGTTGTTTTTTTTTTTTACTGACTTTCCCCACATCTGTTCCAGCTCTCTTCCTTTAACGCATGCACACAGACAACCAAAGCTTCGCACACATACAGATCAGATGCCTTACACGGCTGTCTGAAACTCACTGCTTTGAGCTTTTGACAAAAATAAGCAGGATAAAGCCGAGTGCAGGTACAATATGGTCAGACTCCGCTGGGTTTGCAGATGCTTACGCTCCTCCTTTAGCATGAGCACACCACCAGGCGCCCCAGGGCCCTGACAGAAAAGATATGACACATTTGAAAAAAACTAGAAGAGGGGAATGAAAACAACTTCCCCCATGAAGAAGAAGAAGAAGGCAAAAACAAAAAAAGCTTGTGTTTTACATCTCTCTCACAACGACAGCTTCAGGGACAGTTTATGTGCAAGAGACAAAGACACTTTGACACTGTCAGCTTCTGTCACTGAAGCTACCAACGGTTGCTGGCGAAGAGCTGCTGCAGCAAAGCAGCAGCTCCTCGCCTTGTGTTGATCAGCGGGCGTGTGTGAGAGGCTGGGAGATGGCTGGGTCTTTTGTGTGTGACTTGATGTCTAGAGGCCTTTATGATAATGAATGTTAGGTCTTCCCCCACTAAAACATATCAATAAATAAAACATAGGAACTCCTCCATTGTGGCTGATTCACACACGGAAGGAGGCACAGGCCTCTTTTTAGCTGACTGCCACTTTAAGGGAGTGTAGCTTAGCTGTGATACAAATACACCATCATAAACACTTAAGATGAACAATCCACCTGAGACTAAGAAAGCAGCCCTTTAAACCACGGTGAAGGAGAACTATACATAATTAAGAGAGGAAAGTGTAAAGATGTAATTGGTACATTGTTGATAATCTTGATTACCATTATTAAGTAGTTTTTAAAGATACATGACTCTGAGCCATATTTAGAGGACCTAACTTATTAATCAGGCAGCTGTTTGCAGTAGCTCTTCAGAGAAATGCAGAAGAGATACAGTAATTACTGCAAGTGTCTATGAAGAGAAAATGTATTGTCGTTTTATGCTAAGTTAAAAACCTATAAAGGAAACTGAGCCGATATGGTCGGCGTTTAAACAAAACATTTAAGAGAATCTAAAAAGATGCAGACAGCAAGAATTAGCGCAGTCAAACCACTTTTTAAATCACTCGCTACATGAAACAAAAGTAAGAAATGACAGCAACGCAATGGTGCAAACAAAGGGCCAGGCCAGTTCCCCTTTGTGTCTTTGGTTTTTGTGTTTTTCTGCTCTGACTGCAGAGGTCATGTTGCAGGTCTTACCCTCAGGTTTGAGGTTCCCTCACAGGTGCTGTCTGCCATAGGCCTAGCTCACCCCCAGCCATTCCCAGGCTCTTGTGGGTTCTTCAAACACTTCTTGGGGAAAAAAAAACTCCACTCGAATGAAAAATAAAATTAAACATTGATTAGCTAGCAAACATCAGTAGAAATTTATTTTCAGAGGCTGAACAGGTGTGAAAGGTTAAAAAAAGGGGGGGGGGGGGTGGAAAACAAGAGAGAAAGTGCTTGAAATTGATTGATTGAAATGGGATGCTTTTATTTTTTTTAAAACAAACAACATATTAGAGAACAAATGACTGTCATAATTTGTATTTGCGTCTTACTGGTCAATCAACATTATAAATAGAAAATTAGATTGGTAGTGAAAATTTGTAACTCTGGTGTGTGACAGATCAGAGAACAGATGGCTCTTTATAAAACTGAAGGGAAACAGCGTTTGAAGTAATAGACTTAATACCAGGAGTATCATAGAAAAGGAAGGGATGTTTTCTTTTGAGCGAGAACATACAAAATGTTTATAGTGTAAATGTGTTAGAGTGCCACATGTGAATGGATGAAGACACACAGTGCAGTTCATGTATCACACACTATATACCCCCACAAACCAGGGCCTCACTGTGTGGAACAGAACCTATGTGGTATCCAGCTTTTGTGATAATGCTTGTTATCATAGTCATACTGCCCTCCATTGGTTAAAGCTCATATTACAAAAACCATGCAGAGGGTAAAGTCGGTGGGGAAATTTCAACTTCAGAACAGTTCAGGATTGTTTTTTTATCATTTAAAATTGATCACAATCTTGAAAGAGTTCATCAGTAGTTTCTCAAGATCAGCTATGATTTTAGAGTCCAACTTCAGCCTGAAGTACATGATGGAGGTACTATTGGAGGTGCACTCCATCTGAGATATCGTCATGTTATTTATCATTTTATACAATCACGGTTCAGTAATGCTGCAGTATAAGTTAGTTAGGATGAGACACTGAAGATTTGGCTTCATAAATGATGCATAGCTGAATGCAGTTTTCACTAAAAATGTTACTTCTGAATGCATTCAAGCACTTTTGCTGTTCTTTTCTATGTATTTTGCATAGTGAGGGGAAAAGGGCAACAGAGAAAAAGTGGTTGCGTTGGATACATTGGATATTTTTAAATTTGTTACTTAAAAAAACCTTAAAAGACAAAGCAAATTTACTTACCAAAGCAAATTTTGAAATAATTTTAAATGCCCTACGCCCACAGAGTATTTGGAGAGATGTATTTTCCCCATTGCTCCACATTAGTATCACAAATTCTTAGACTTATGTTGCACTCGCAGCCGAGGAGCTACTGCAGTGTCATGCGAGTGCTTCCCATAACACTGCACAGCAAGATGAGTGAATTCACAAAGTGATTCAGTGATTCTGCTGAATGGACGATTCTTGTTGGCTTTTAGGGGGATATATTTGGGTTCGATTTAGCGTGCTACAGATGTGACTGAGCAGTTTCATAAACTAGAGAACAAGAAGCTCAGTGTCTTAAAAGGTCCTACACACCCATGGTGCTCTAACACACTATCTGACTGGACCCGCCGTTGCTTTGTTGCCCCTGTTTAGCATCTTTATCATTCCACTTGGTGCACGTGGTCATAGACTGATGACTTACCAGCTTTCCCAGCCCAGCACTGTACACCTTCAGCCTGAGCAGAAGTGAAAACAGCGTTTAAAGTCTGTGTGACAAGTAACAGAAGGCGTGAAACCAAATTTACTTTACAAAACTGCAAAGAAAAATGATTTCATTCGTGCTTAACTAATTCTGTTTACATTTACAAATGGCTCAAGTTTTCTTAAAGCTCCTCACATGTGAAAACAGGCTCATAGCATTTAGTAGTGGCGTTTATAGGAAATGTGGTGCTGATTTAATAGCACATCTGGCACGAGGCAGAGGAAGGCAGCATTATATACCATACAGTAGTTTAATTTGTTAATAGCTCATATGGCAAACACTTAACTTTTAAATGATAACCTCACGTTTAAAAGGTGCTGGAGCTGTTTAACGTCTTTAACTCGCCACATGCACATGAAGTACATTACAAGTGAACAATAGATTAAAATTTGGTTCGACACACACTGATGATGCCTCACTTTCTTGCTCTGGCATATTTATAGGTGACCTTATAATGCGACTACTGACTCACATAATGTGTGATCATGATATGCTGTTTATGACCCGCATGTTTAGTACCCAGCTGTTGCTTAAAAGGCACTCTTAATACTTTGCTATTATAACTATTTGTCCGTGTAGATCTCTGAATTTTCTTTTGGATTACAAGGAGAAATATGAAGAATGACTCTTATGGTGGTTGTAATAAAAAGTCAGATCATCACGAGGTTTATTACCAGATTATTCTGCATCATATTCAGATCGCATACAGTATACACATGATTTAAGGCGATCAGCAAAAACTGCTAAATCGTAATAAACAGTAGACTGCTATAAACCACATTTTAACCCTGAACACAGCTCTTATGAAGCGACGATGAAACGCACGAGTGAATTGTTAACTTCAGCATGAGTTTTACTGGTGAAAAAGTTTGACTTTGTGTAGCTGTCAGAGGCCTGACTAGAATAATGAGTACCTAACGTCTGGGAGGCATGCCGAAGGTAGCTGATTTAAGAAGCTGGTCATGTTTAGGATATTGCCATGATTGAAACCAGATGGTACTGAGAAAACACACACTTTTCATTTTTCATTACGCACTCGTTTGGGTGAAAGTCTGAAGATATTATGTCGTCTCTTTTGAAGATGAGTCATAAAACCATGTCACACTGGCTGCGATGAGTTCCTCAGTGGATTCTGTAAGAACAGTTTCAGGACTGAGGTTTCTGCAAGTTATCTAAAGCTCTGTCAACAAACTAATAGACCCTGATGAAAAAGAATGCTCATTGAATCCGGCTAAAGCTCACTATCCTCATTCACTGACTTGCCAAAGAACTTACAGTTGAAAACATATTGGGGGGGAGGGAAGGGGGGAAAGGGGGCTAAAACCATCTACACCCATGCAATGTTTTATGCCTGTGCGCATACAGCCACAGTCCCCGAGGGCCTGGAAGATGGTTTGGCAGGGGATCACGAAGAACAGGTCAACATAAAGAGCGAGGGAAGGCGAGGCAAGGCAGACGGAAGAGTCAAAAGAAAGCCGGCGAAGTCTTTGAATCCAGTGGAATTCCTCTCCTCCTCCGTGGCTCCTCTGGGAGGCGTCAGGAGCCTGTGGAGAGAGCGAGGTAAGACGGGGCCTGTCAGGAACAAAGCTCCAAATTCACATGATATGTTTAGCTAAAAGGGTGAAAGAGAAATGAATCAAAGCTTGGCGGGATCAAAGAAACGCAACAATAAAGTCAAGGCGGTTGCCATGGGACCAGCAGGAGATGCATATCATTTATAAGTTGTTCTTCGGCTCTGTCAGATGTGGAAGGAATTGATTGTTATTGTTTGGAGGATGAACTGCTGCTGGAGGGGGTTAAGAGCAAGGGTCATCATCACACAGCGAGAGGAATATATCTTCTCACTTTTAAACAGCAGCCGCCTGTGATCAGTGTCAGAGGCCAGCGCAGAAGCACCTTCAACTTGTGATGAGACAGACACAAAGACAACTTTGTCAACCCCATAAATATCTTATCGCCACAAACCATTGATAGGCTAAACATTTGTTTTGCATCTTACTCTGTCAGAGGTTATAATCACTGTTAGTGTTTGAATTGGAAATCAAATAGACTTAAGCTGTTAACTGGAGACTTTCATTTTTATGCATGCATTACTGTCCTTTTCAAACAAAGAATGCTAATCCTTTAAAACTTTGTAAAGGAATATGGAGCCCCCCCCCCCCCCCCCCCGCCAGATTTGAGAGTTTTTAGGGGATAATTTACCTTAATTACAAAAACAAGATTCTCTAGAAACACCAACACATTGATGAGTGATTCAGTTTTGTATCCTAAACTTAAATGATTTAAACTTTACAGTCGATGCGGTGCTTCCTATATGAGTTTTGACACTAACTATAAACCAAAGGGCTCTGGTTTCAGTCTAGAAACCTTCATTGAATCTTGACAATCTGTAATAAAGACATAAGGGAAAAAAATCCAGAAACTACAATATGATCCGGTAGTACAAAAAATGCATAATTTATTGAACTGAAATTATTTACGGCCTATTTAGTTGATCATCAAAATCAAAATATGTCAAAACCATGGCAGATTTTTTAAAAGAGAAACTAAACGGGCTGTATACCTCTAGAGATAAGAGAGGGAAATTCTGTTTGTTCTTGTTATTTGGTTGGGTCTAAAGCCTCAAAGACAAAGGCAACGTAAAATAACTCGGGTCTACCTGAGAACCCGAGAGCACAAAACAAAACTTATAAAAGAAAAACAAATCAAAGAGTTGCACTATTGCAAGGGATAAACAATGAAGGGTGAAAATGGATAGAGAAAAGTTAGACATAATAATGTTAAGAAAAATCACCTAATAAATCAAAATGTTGCTGTATTGTTGGAGTCAAGTTGTTATTAAGTATAAATGAAATATGAATTTCACAACAAGTAGCTTATTTATGTACTTATTTTAATTCCTATATTATCCAAAATGAGCTTTTCCACACAAACCAGTTAGTGACAGAAATATTCCGCTTATGCCTTAATTACACACAATTAATGGATTTTCCCAAAAGAAAATCCGATAATATGACTGACATGACAGTGAGACATGATTTTGTATATGCAGGTGCCTGTTAGTGTGCATTTGTGTGTGTGTGTGTGTGTGTGTGTGTGTGTGTGTGTGTGTATGTGTGTGTGTGTGTGTGTGTGTGTGTGTGTGTGTGCATACCCAAGCAATGATGAGACCCAGTCTCTTGTCTGCTCTCTCAGATTGCGCCCATGAGAGATCCAAAAATAACAACAAAGAGCCCTCGGTGGGTGGGATGAAAGCTCTGTCACCAACCATTTCAGCACATAGAGTCTCCTCCCCTACTGTATCACTGAGTGACATTTCACACATCACATGGAGACACGAGAGGGAGGCGTACGCTCTCATTTGACCGCAACAAATATTTCCATATGTTAATAAGATTGCTGTTGGATTTAGTGGGGGCCAAATGGGTTCTGATTCGGAAGTGAAAGGTTGCATGTTACTGTGTAATTGCTGATGTTGACATTTATCATGTGTGGTTAAAAATTGGCTTTGAGGAATCATTTAACACTGAGCTTTTTTGCAAAAATGTAATTTTAAGTTAGATGAGAAGTGATACTCATGTGACCTAAATATTAGGATAAAACCACAAGGCCATTGACCTACCTAAAGACTAGCTTGGCTTTTTCCAGAGTTCACAGCTACATGTTAAAAACACATCTTATAAGACTAGATTAGGTTGTTTGTTTAGGGAACATAAAAATAAGGTAAGAGGGATCTAGCTTTGGCATTACTACTACTAGATTTCATTTAAGTAGGGCTTGGTTTCCCCAAGCAGGTAACTCGAGGTCTCATATGGACACTTAAGGCTTATCTGAAAAGTGAGTCCCTCCCCATAGACTGTATAGCAAAGATGGCTTCCTGGTCTGTAAACGTGAAGGTAATAGAGAAGTACCTTAAGCCTGCAACTCTTAAAATTGCTCCGTCAATCTAGGTTAATAATAGAATGGCAACAAAAAATGGTAGATGCCAGGTGAGTTACAAGTTGCACAAATTACAAATTTACATCACTACAAGCATTTCTCAATCAAATTGGCAAAGCTTTGCAAATATTTGCTGTCTAACTTATAAACAAACCATCAAGAGATTGCAATCAGTCTGAATCACCACAAGCTTATGAGTGCAACACTTCTATGAACTTGACTTACTGTGTTGCCAAACAGTTGTATTCTGACAAAGTTTTAATTTGAAAGCAAAGTTGCAGAGTTGGAAATGTCTGTAACTATGTCACTATGTGTCGTCAAATTCCTGAATTTTTGTTTCAAATTTGAGATTCTGGCTTGAATATAATGTTAAACAGAATTTCTATGTGTGTAGATGGAACAGATTTGCAGTTTTCTCGTATTCATCAGGTTTAATTAAATGAAAAATTGTTTAATGGTGTTTAATCACTATATCATCACGAGCAGACTGGTCCCTGCCGTCGAAGCAACTATTTTAAAAGGTAATGAGATCGCAAGGTCATTGCACATGGTCATGCCACATCCTCCAACCACTCCTAGCATGACAATAACTTAATAGTCAGCAGGAGCAGATGTCTTAAATAATGTATTATCTCAGTTACTAGTTGTTTTTGTTTTTTTGTATATATTCAAATTATGTTTTTTTTTAATTATGATCGCTATAAAAGTGTGCTTTAGGTTGTGCCTATATATGTATATAACAAATCACTTTGAGCATGCCACTTCTTATACATAGATTTAGAATACCAAGATGTTGATAGCCAACACACTGTTTTCAAGGCTTTACAACAAGACTTCATTAACTACTGGGGGATGGTGGCTACATGCATCTTTAATTTGTATTTGCTTTGCTAGCTTAAAAATAACACTTCACAAATGAATGATTCTGTCTTCTTTATACAGTCTACAGGTTTCAACTTGCTTCCAGGCTTTGTGCTAAGCTAAGCTAGTCTTTCTTGCCTTCAACTTAGTGCGCAGGCATGAGAGTGGTATTGATTTTCCATTATAACTCTCAGGAAGAAAAAAAAAATTTAAATTAGCAAACATACCAAAGTTAAACTATTATTAAAGTCATCAAATTAAGAAAAGCAAAAAAAAAAAAAAAGTGAAAGCAGTAAAGAGAAAATTAGACATGAATCAATCCAAAATCTCTGCAGAATCACTGAAACACTGGAGTAAAGTGACTGTAAAGATCTACTGATCTGATACAATAAAAAACCCCAAAGTAGTGTTTTACAGAGTCCCTGCTAGTCGTTAAATTCAGTGAAAATCCCTCCATGTTCTACCACTGATGTCAGGCCAACAAAACTACAAACAGCAATGAAGGACTCCATTGTTATTTCTAACTGGTAGAAGCCCTGAGGTTATTTTTCCTCTGCCTTGAAACAAATCAATGAAGCACAACTCACTTTGAACAACTGCACATTTGCTGAAATCAGATGTGGGTTGAGGAGCCAACCATCATCGCACTTATTCTGTTTGTTGACAGAGGAGGACTTTGATAAACAAGCCTGTTCTTTGAAACAGGTGCCCGAGCATGAGTTCAGTTTTGAGAGGCAATTCAGAAAACTGACTGATTAGAGGATGTTTGTTATTCTGCATGCAGCCATTCGGATTCTGCGTATCCTTCTCGAAGTCACAGAAAGGCTTTCGGTATAAACAGTGATGCTATTTATTTTTCAGCTAAGATAACACAAAGGTTTGACATAGATATTTGCCAATTTTCAAATACCCAAGCAGTCAGAATGACTGTCTTCTCCCATCACTTTGATAAAAGCATCAACAAACAGTAGAACTTGATAAAAAAAATCTCCCTCTTTCATGGAGGTTTCCTTTAGCCAACGTTGCCCCCATGTGGTTACAAACTGCATGAGGTACGAGTTTAACATCCTAAATCTTATGAAAGTTTCCTGGTGTTATTCTTTAACCTGCTTTGATTGCATCATTCATGTAAAATGTAAAGTCTGCCTTCTCAACTGAAAGACTGAAAAACTAAAGTTATGGCTTAGCTGCGGTGTGTTTTTCCTGGCTGTTCTACTACAGTAAACACAACACGCAGCCCGGCCAGTTCACAAACTCAGCTTATCCTCACTATCAACATATGGAAGTGTTTTGAAATTGCTATCTACTAGCAGCAAATGGTCTTAAATCAGTCATTTTAATATCAAAGCACTTAACACTAGAATGATGATTACTTGCAGGTGGAAAGCCATGCTGCTTGTCAGGACTGCATTTGAAGAAAATGACTGAGCTCTTATCCGACACGTACAGTACAGCCAGTGTTCAATAGGCAAGATCGAATTACAGAAGATTACTTTGGAGTTTCAGCAATTTTCCCAAATTACACTGGCCTTTGGTCTCTGGTAAACTTGATTGACTTGAATGGTTTTCATTAGAAAGCCTAGCAGAGTCTTAGCTGTTGATACCGGTACACAAAAGTTGAGGCATTTGAGGGTGAGCGGGTGCAGCTGGGACACTGGAAGCGAACGGGTATGCAAATGCTTTCATGGAAATGCTTCATCATGTTTTAAGGCAACACAGGCTAGCAGACTATACGCTTTGATTTGTGAAACTCATCTGTGTTTCACAAGCCTGACATTCTCCTACTACGCAGCCATTTGGTCTCACTTAGTTGTCTTTCAAAGGATCTCCTCGGGAAAGCAATATAAGTTCTGGAGTTATTAAATCAACACAGGCTTTCATAATCAATATGGAAGAAAAGTATTGTAAGTATATAGTGCATTTGGTGGGCATTCACAACAAAACCTCATGTGATTTACACTCCATGTCATATTTGAACTTGAGTCCACCCTCCCTCTGTCTCTCCTCATCCAAAGATCTAAATCTGAGTAATGGAAATCAGTTAGATGTCACAAAGAGCCTGAGCCCAGACTGACAAGAAAATAGCCATGAATAACATGACCACCCTTATTACCCTCCTAGGAAAATACTTAGAGTGGGTTCCAAAATGAAGAGTAATGCGGAGACACTTTCTGTGTCACAAAGAATAAGAGCTATTTTTCATGGCCATAGATATTTTCACATATTCACTGCTGCCAAAAAACTGAAATTCAAGAGGTAAATCTGCAAGGAGTTAAGGGTTGGTGTTATAGCTTCTTTTGATTAAGACTCTATACCAGCCAAGCCGATGCATAAAAGTCGAATCAAGTTCCCAAACTTAGCATAATCAGGTGTGATTCTCATAGTTAGCTGTCATTTAATGATGCCTATAAACCTGCATCTGCATCTGCATCTGCATGTGCTGCTGGAAAGAACAACCAAACAGGGAAATCTGTAGTGTGTGTGAGAGAGTGTGGCCACATTTCTAGAAGGGTTCTTCAGGTTTTTGATGCCATCTTGAGGAGATTTACGGCTACAGCAGGAAACTAAACCACAGCGCTCATTTCAACTGCAAGATAAATATTTGGGTTACGTTTCCACGATATCCAGTGTCACTTAGCGTTTAAGATAATCTATTTAGAGATTAATGTCAGAGGATGAAAGTGTAGTCATTATTTTTTTAGAGGGCAATTATAGTCGAAACCACCAAATGTTGTGTTTAACTTGTGAGAGCTTTGATGTATTTGTCTGTTCATCAGCGTGATTTAAATTCCAAGCAAAAGCGCTTTAGGAAAGAGAGGAACAGATTGAAGTTTGAATTCCACTTAGTCAGGGGGGTGTAGCAGTTTTTCGGGGTAAGAGAACGAGGGTCGTGTAATGGATCCATCGAGCAGGACCGTTAAAAAATAAATAAAGAAAACATAACTGATGCTTTTCAGAGTCTTTGAGTGAATGCGAACATTAAGTCATGGCTGCTGGGGGAAATCCATCTGTTTACGAAAATTACATCCCACTTAGACATTATCGTTTCTTCTTTAATCATCTCCCACCATTTTATCCAGACATCATCAGGACATGACACTTCAGAGGTCAGATGCACATGCTCCACCCGCAGCCATCATCCAGCTGACAACACCCCAAGTTTTTTTGGTATGGCAGCTCCACACTGAACACTCCAAGACAATGAAGACCATTCACATGGATTTCAGTCCAAGCAAGATGATATGAGGTACTGCTGATTTTTTTCCTTTCACTGCAACAAAAAAACACATAAGTAGGCAGCGCTACAGACTATTTTCCTCATTATAAAGAAAATAAGCTGCAGACTGGCGCAGGCTTCTAATGACATTTGACCTGAGTGGCTACTCCCTGCCAACATTTCAAACCAGTGGGTGCGCCACCAGAAGGCCAGTTAAAAAAGACTGTGCAAGCCTTGAAGCATGGATGCAACTGGCAAACACAAAAAATGGCTTGTATTAGGATTAACTTGTACTGCCTGTCAGATCTGATGTCTGCTGGCTTGCTGGACCTTGTGATCGGGGTGTGGTGCATTTTACAGAATAACTGCCACCAAAAAGAGACTAATTTTTTAAGGGTTTGCAAAGGATACCTTTATTTTAGTAGTAATTTATAAGGGCTCTAATGCATTATACCAAAGAAGTAGCAGGCTCAAACTGGCAGCCACGGTTTCTCTACTCCACACAATAGCATAAAATATATTTTATAACACAACAAACCCTGTTGTATTCAACATACTCTGAATTAGCTCCACCCTAAGCAGGTTTAAAAAATGTAATACTTGCACTTTTTTTAACCCATGTTTAAAGCTTGACATTTTCATGAACCGGATATTGTATTTTTGTTTTTTTAATGTGGTATCACCATTTCTACATGCCAGTGCTTCTTCAAGCAAACAAACACGAACAAAGCCCCCGTGTATTGTGGTAAAATGATTGAAAGCCACAATGATTTGTATGCAAAGTTTAAATGCATGTTAATGGTTATGAAAGCTTTAGGGTCACACAGACCTCCATGTTTGCTCAACAATTCAGCAATCTTACAGGTGAGAATTTAGAACACATTCAGGATTATAAGTGTGTAAAGAGCACACATGAAACACTTTAAAACAAAGATGTCTTTTATTGGTTATCAGCTAGCTGTTTTAAAGAACCACAAAACAACAGTCCTGATTTTGGCAACGGTTACCTACAGCATACACCAAAATGTATACTGTGCATGTAGTGTTAAGCTTTGATGCACAGCAAGGCATCCAGGAGGTTGTCTGTATGTCTGATATGCGCTGTGATGAAACCGTGGCTCTTCAAAAGCAGGCTATATTCAGTTGCGCTCCTCTGTTTCCCTTCGCTCATGCTAAGGGCCTGCAGCAGCCCACGACTGGGGCCCCTTCTGTCTTCATCCAGGAAGATCTCGCTTAGCAGGAGTCCACAGCCTAGCAACATGAAACGTAAGCAGACACAGAACATCAGAGAACAGATTTGTACTCCCTTTTCGCTCTTTACATTATAATGTTTCCACAAAACAAATATTGCATAAGCAAGGCAGCACTCTGACTTGGCTTTAAGCTTTCGTCTTTTTCAACATTGAGCTCTTTGCAAAAGCGGTTCAGAACAAAGACATTGTTAAACCCAAACTAACCAGCACCTATCGTTTTAGCACAGCATGAGAATCAATCGGTCAAATCAGTTTCAAGCATCTGCAGAAAAAGAGCTTGTGAAGAATGAGAATATTATACTCAGCATAAACAATACGCTTTCTGTTTGAAGCGATGTTTGGCTGACATTCACTGTTCAGTAAAGATAAGTACTCAAATGAGTGAATATAGCTTTACAAACCTGCTGTGCATGCATCTGCGATTTTACTCAGCAGTATATGCACTTTCTCATCAGGCAGGTCATGAAGAATCCTCGCCAGGATATACAAGTCTGCTTTGGGTAATTCGTCTTTTAAAAAGTCTCCTGATCATAAAGAGTGAAAAAAAGCCCTCAAATTAATCACAGATTGAGTGGAATTTGTTGGCATATTTGCCACTCTCTCTAATATGATCCAACAATCTTTCAGTCACAATTTTCAGTGTCACAAAACAACTGACCTACTACAAATGATACCCTGTTGTCTGGGTGCTGTGGACGGAAAAATTCATTCAACTCGACAACAGCAGGTAAGTCAAACACTGTTACAGACAATCCAGGATGAGCTTCGGCAAATTCATAAGCCAAGGCACCGGTGCACCCTGAGACAGCGAATTAAGACAAAAGATGTAGAGCAGTGGTTTCATATTCAGTGACAAGCTGTAACGTTTTGCATTCTTTTCTTACCTCCGAGATCACAGGCTGACTTATAGGTGGAGAGGTCAAATGCCATTGCTATGGTTTTCCCTGTAATTTTTGCAATGTTGTGCATGGCCTTCATGAATCTCAGTTTGCCTTCCCGACTGCTGGAGGAAGTTTCCTTTAAAGAGAGAAGGTGAGTTTGAATATGCTCTCACCGGCACCGCAGATATATGACACAGAAATCAGAGATAGCCACCTGAAGCATGTGCTTGCTAAAGGCCTTCTCACGCTGGCTGGTGCCCTCCTGCACAGCACTCTCAAGGTGGGAGAAAAGTGGCCACATGGTTTCATTACAGTGCTGGAGGTAGCCATGCAGTGAACACGGGGCATCTGACCTCAAAAAATCTGTGGCCAGATCTGCGTTCTCATACACTGGCTTTTGGCATGCTAACAACAGAGTGACAGCAAGATATTTCCAAATTAAGTATTAAATGCCTGCTGGTGAAGGCAAGGGAAAAATATCATGATGCAATTAATAAGAGAGCTGGCTAACCTTTCCCTATACTCTTCAACAATCCCAGAGATACACAGGCTTCCAGCAGACATTCGGTCCCCTTTTCAGATGCTTTGATCTCCTGGGCCACCTGTGCTGCATCCAGCCCAGGCCGGCTATGTAGCAGGTCAAACAAACACAACTTGGATGCTGTAAAAAGTGCCTGCAATGTTTTTGGAAAAGTAGAAGGGAGTGCAGAAACAAAGTTTGCTTTTTTTTTCCTTTTATGTTGATGTGAGATTGTTGTTAACAAAAACCATATGCTTCCTGGTTCTTCAAATAGTAACACAAACATTTCTATTCATAGCAAAGTGCATTATTTACTGTATTCCACTACAGCTGCATACCAGTGAGCTACCATCTCAACTAAAAACTATTGTTCTCTAGTTCATTATTTACTTTCTTTTCTTTAGAGACAGACAACAAGATCAGCAACAATCTGTGTGCTAAATGTAAAAAAAGTAAACAGAGTTTGCTGATGTGCTGATGTGTGTGATTTGCTGATAACACATTATGATTGCCTGTAAAGGTTTGATAACCATAACTTAAGGCGTTATTGTGATCACTTTTTCTATTTTTCACATTTTACCACAATCATTCAGAATATTCAGGACTTATAAAGCCTCGCTTGATTTGATAGGCGTAAGCCAAAGTAGTTCAGGACCTGAGAGGAACTTCTCCTTTCTACTGACAATGACTTTCAGAAATAGATTTAGCAAGCACAGCAGTAATCTTCTACTGTGCAGTGCCACCTTCTCAAAGTGGAAACTTGTGAACTTTAGTCGGACAGTCTTGTAAGCAAGTAAAGCAACATCTGGGTAAGACAGTCATTTGAAAAGCTGGACTATTCAAACTGAGATTTTTGACAGCAACCACCAAATGTTTATCTGGAAGAAACTAAAATAAGCAGCATTTAATGGAAGAAGAGCAACTTACACGCTGTTAAGCACAAATACGTGGGTGGAAAGACTGAGATTTAGTGATGTGTGAGAACTGGTACCACAGGAAACACTCTGCACATGTGAATGTATTGCACTACATATCAAACTTTAAATGCAATTGTTCCAGTTTTGTTTACCAAAAGGTTTTTAATTCCCTTCTTTTAACGTCGAAAACCCAGAAATGTGTTTTAGCTCAATATTTTGCACAAACCTGTATTTATTATTTGCTTAAATCTGTGTCCTCAAGATTTGTGGTCACCTTAGGCTTCACAGGCAACTTGCAGGGTACACAGGAAGTCACATAAACGTATCAAGAAATATGTCTGCACATATCTCCGTGCAAAACCACCGCAGATTGGTTTCACTGATTTGCTTGTATAGAGCTTGTATATTTTATATTATATATAAAATATTGCACAAGCACTGATTTGCTTGTGCAATATTTTTGCACAAGTTTTATTGTGCAAAAATATTGAGCTTTAGATGCAGTTAACTCAAGACAACTTTAAGCTGAGCTACATTACTCATTACATCTTGTGGAAGCCAACTACACAAAGAACAAACACATAAAGTTGACATTTTTTCTGTAACAGGTCTTTTACAGAAAGGACTTTTATACAAAGGCACTTATTACCTTTGAGGCTTTGAATCCATCCATCAGTTCACAGATTCGCTCCAAGTCTCCTCTTGTAGGTTCAGTTACCTGCCCTCTCCTTGTTATCGATGGTAATGTTGCATTGTCATGAAGCTTGACCTTCCTGTTGTCTGTATGTTTAGACGTGCTATTGACCAATGTCTGTGAACTTTCACTTTCTTCTCTTTTTACCTATGGGAAGATTTTCTATAAATAGTGTCAAAAGGCGACAGATTTTCGTTATAGAGTTAGAAAAACAAACCTTATGGGCAGGACTGGCTGTGGGGGTGATCTGAGTGTGGAGTCTTTGAATGTCACAGGGGCTGCTTGGTCTGGGAACGGATGAGTTGTTGCTGGGCAGAGCCTGTGAGCTGGAGGTGGGCTGGGTGGGTACTGAAGTGGGGAGATTGTCGTTGCGGCTTGGAAGGGTAGATGTGCTTTTCAAAGAGGAAGTACAAAAATTGTAAATAAGGTCTAGCTGTTTGCAGAAGTGGTTGAGGGGAAACCCCACAACATTGAGAAAGTCTCCATGGACATACTCGACCAGCATGCCACCCAGAGCCTGAATACCATAGCCACCAGCCTTGTCCCTAAGACACACACAGAAAGGTTTCACTTGTACAAACACATGTGGGCAAAGATCAAAAAACACATACTGTAAATGATCAGCTGTTCACTGGATGCATTCTGCAACAGTTTCACACTATTTCTGAACTGAGCAGAATTGTCATAGTTTGCTGACTCGTGTCAAATAGGTCAAGGCAAACACAACTGGAGCAAAATCAGGCATCAAAGTCCAAAAAGCAACAAGTTCATGAAACTCACAAGCAGTTAAATGACCTCCATTGATCGAATACTTAGAAACAGTCAACAATAACTGTTACAAATGTGAAAAGTTAAAAAGATCACACTTACATGGGCTCACCACTATTGATGTACTCCCATAGCATATCTTCTGAGAGATCAGCAAACTTCACTTTAGTTTCTTCGTAGAAATCTACCAGCTGGTAATCGACTTCTTCATCTTGAAGGCAGCATTGAAGAAATGAAAAAAGAGTCGGGAGACAGAATTGCCCAATAAATTTCTTCTACATATTTATGGCAGAAATGTTTCTCTTACTATTTTTGCTTAAAAACATCTGTGCTAGTGATCTGTAATAGGGAACTGCTTCTTTCTGAATTTCTTTCATTTTACAGAAAAATAAAGTACAAGTGTGACAGTTTCTGAGTCTGTACTTACTTTCTTTTTCATGGCAGAGGACAATAGCTACACCAGTGAACACACTGTGCTCTTTACCACTCAAACTGGAAGAGAAAGACAAAATCACCATGATATCTTTTTCCATTTTATGGTTTTTTAATGTTAACTCTGAATGTTTCCCATTGACACAGACCTTGACAGCATCCTATAAGCATCGTGTTTGTCCACTGGTTTCTCCAGAATCATGCCATCTACACTCTGTGAAATAAACAGTTGGCTAGAGTGAATAAAGAAAAACTTACATAAAGATTTTTACAGTAGCCATTAAGAAAATGCATTTGCTTTTGTGCTTTTTTCTGTCTTACCACAATTGTATCAGCCCCAATAACTATATCTGGAGTCTTCAGGTGTTTCTAAAGCAAATCAAGACAAAGTGTTCTCAGTGATGACATCTGACTGGATAAATTCTATTATTTGTCATAAAAAAGTAGCTTATCTTACAAAGGGCATCCTCCTGGCTACCTCCAGGGCCTTCTGCTTGGCTGTCTCAACAGCATACTCATGAGGTGCGTTGAAAAGCCCTTTATCGAGGGTTTCCTTAAACCAGGACGGCACAACCTCGAAACGTAAACCCTGACAGATAAAAGAGGAAAAAGCAAACAAAACACTCTTATCAGATTTACCAACCTATGAAAAATCCAGTCAGTATGGTTTTTTTTAATCAATAATCCTTTAAATTAAGTGTAAAGTAGTTCCTTCAGTGAACTAGCTATACACGTTTTTATTTGACACGGCTTTTCTAGCCGTGTCAAATAAATAAAGACCTTCAATTTGTACCCAATGATTGATTTGAAATCTGTTATTTTTTCTAAAGTTTGCTCTGTAAATCTGCTCTCTTAATGTGTATTTGTCTACTTTTTATACTTTAATACAACTGCTAATTTTTAACCAACACCATAAAACTGCCATGTTTTAAAGAACTTAAAAATCAAATGTCTTCTCCCTTTTTCCTTCTATTTCACCCATTATAATGAACCAGACTACATGCTAGGGATGATGATGAGATGACTTTTTACCTACTAGGGTTTTACACATTTACACTCAGTCCTATTGTGCAAACTCAAACTACATTCTGTGAATATACGGAATAATAAGGAATAACAAGGGAATAATCAACAAGGAAACAAGGAAAACGCATACTGCACTGCGGAGAATCTCAAGTCTTCTAGGAGAAGCGCTGGCCAGCACAACCAGTTTACCAGCAAGCTTGGAAATGACTGGGTTCAGCACCATGGTGGCCTTTAGGTCGAACTGCCAATAAGGTGAACAGAGTTAAACATTACACATGTGTCCTCTGCGGCTCCCTTATATCAGAGCTAATTTTGTCATAACATGAAATTAGCTCTGATATTAAAAAAAAAAAAAAAAAATGTATTTTACAGGATCCAAGTTATGTTTGTAAACTGTATTTTAAGATTTAAAGAAAGAACAATTCTCGCCTCTGAGCATATATAACACGAGGATGTATTGCGTTCACGCACAATTAACAATGATCTTAAAGAATACAGTGAGCACTTTAGAGAAATCCCCACTCAGTTGCATATCATCTTAGCAAATAATTTATTGCATAAAGTCAGCAAATAAAGACAACTTCATATTTCAGGAAGCAGCGGCCGTAAGTAGCGTAGCATTACACAACAAGTATATTTCACACAAGTAAGACATTGACAGCGTTATGAAACTCGACGAACACAGTTCGCAACACTAAAGATATGCTTTAATTACCTGCTGTTAGCAACACTAATTCATTTGAGCTAACTTGTGCTAGTTTGCGGCGTTTAAAGCTGCGGAGCGAGAAGAAAGAGGAAGAAAATAACCACGAGTGAACAAAATGTTACTGCAACGTTTGGCGACCGAGTTCACCCCAAAGTGACACGGTTAAAATCTCTCATGTGTTCACTATTATACCATAGTACATGTATAGCAGCTGTCCCTCTTACCTGTACAACAGGAAACTGACAGCAGGACCCGCCTGCTGAGACGAGCGAGCGTCTCGACGCATGCGTGATGACGTAATAAAGTAGGCGTCTCCAAGAAACGCACACCAGTTCCACCAGTAAACTACTGCTACTACTTACGACTACTACTACTCAGGGCTGGACTGGGACAAAAAAATCAGCCCAGGCATTTTGACTAGTGACCGGCCCACCATGGTATTATAGGAAAAGCCATAAAGCCTTTATAATAAACTTAAACCTACACCATCTTCCCAATTCTGGTATTCTAAACAGTACCTAGCAAAAAATATAAAACAACCTAATTTATAATTACATTTACCTAACTAATAGGGTTACCAACTCCCAGCAAAAAAAGAAAAGAAAAAAAATAGGGAACCACTCCCCCACCCTCTGCTTCAAGATGCTTAATTGACAAAACCGATTTTAATTGAATGCACGTATAAAACAAATCCACAGAAATCTATTATTTTTCTCCAGTAATTAAATAGATTCAACATCTTTCTTCAACAGAATTGCAGACTGCACAGATGGTACCTTTCCAAAGGAAAGAATACTATAGGGCTTTGGAGTTGACGTAACACCGCAATGCATTGTGGGAGCGCGGCGCCATTCGACAAGGCCACGAATCAAAACAAACACGCTGTGTTGGAAGGACGACTGCCAGAACTATGCTTAAAATCAGCTCAAAAGTCAAAGGACTGTATCGAGACCGATTGCGCCCGGACACCAAGAAACGGTACTTGGAAAAAATAGCGTGCATTGGTAATGTGGACCCGTATGAAATACGGCAGTGGAGTAGAAACCCTGAAGACCTACCGCCATTGTCCTAACCTGATACCTTCTCTTACCTTGTCTGTGGAGTCAGCGCATACACGGCGAATCATTTTCGGAATCATAAATCCCTGGAGGCGCACATCTAATTCACAAACGGTTGGGTACAAGATTTGGCCGCTTTTAAGCCTCCACGTTGTGAGTACGTTGACCATATGACCAAGATACAGCCAGAGGTTGCACATAACATTGACTTCTCCTCATCAGCTGCCCTAAAAATTGCTCTAGATGAAAACATAAACACACCGTCCGCAAAAAAAGGCAAATTCCACTCGCTACTCTGGAGAAATTGTCACCGATAAGCTACTCCATAAACAGAACACAGTTCTGCTGCATCACACATTATGATGTTTGTTCTAATTTTCTATGACCTCAGCGCATTGAAAATAAAACTAAAAGCCTATAAAGAGCAATATGAATTTCTTTAGAACTTACCGGAATGAAAATGTCTGGAGCACACCAACAAAAAATTATGGCAGAGAACTCGATATCAGCTCATCTCACCACTGCTATCCAAGCCTGATGTCCACGTTTGGTAACATCAGATACATGAGATCCCTCGTGTTGCTTCCAGGAGGGGAAACGATAAAAAGAGAGCTCATTTCCCAGCTTATTCCCTTCCCGATCGTGCGATCTAACATTGCAACCGACAACACAGCAAGTAGGAGCCACAGCTGATGTTTCCGTGTGCTTTCGCTCTTGTAGCCCTTTGTTTGGCCTACTAAGAAGGCGGCTCGACCAAAAATCGTGGTCATGCCCCCTCCCGTGACATCACGCTCCAAAGCCCTATAACTTACTAGGGTATATACTAACCTTAATGCTTACTGAATACAATGATGGATTTTTATACATTTTAAATCAGATGAAAACTTTGGTTGTAAGATTCAGATAAATATTTAATAAAAGTTAGACATTTTAAATAAGAATAAGAAAGAAAAGTATTTCTTTGTGCCCCCTCTCCCTGTTAATGCCCTACCTGCCCCCCTGGCAAAACTTTGCTAGACCCGCCCCTGCACAGTTACCAGCTGTCAGCTACAAAGGATCCTGGTGTTATTTGTCTGTCAGAAACAGTTCATAACTTCCCTTCAACCTGAAAGGTAGACCTGTTTCTCCATCACCTGTTCAGCTCTGATGATTCAGTAAGGACATCTCCTGGTTTCATCTTCATGTTTCCCTCTCACCAGATATCCAAACCGATATCATGACCAGCAGCTTTACAGCTGTGGCTCCAGCAAACATCAGCTGATACTAGAAAGTAATATTAAATAAATGCTAACAACAGCTGATCAAGCTTCAGCGTGCTGCTGTTGTTTAGCGCGACGTCCGCTGGTTTCCTCTTTCTGGCGCAGAGAAAAGCCGATCAGCTGATCTTTGATCAGTTTCATGATTGAATTAGCAACTTTCTAGCTGAAGTAGTTATGAAATCGCGTTCCTTTTCACCTCAACTTCTCCTCCTCAGCTGTAACTGGTCAAGCCCAGAGTCGATCATGACCAACTGACCAATCCACCACCATTCATTTATACCATTAAAAAAAAGAAAAGAAATAAAATAAGTAACAGTAATAATAATAAAAATTTTATTTATATAATGGAAAAAAAATGAGAGACACACACGTGTATATATATATATATATATATATATATATATATATATATATATATATATATATATATATATATATACACACACACACAGTACAGAGAAAAGGTATTTAAAAAAAACAATGAGATACATTGTTACAAAGTCAAAAACAGTGAGGCTCATACAACATATTTGATTTATGCTACATAATTGCACATGCTACATAAATTCTAAAAACAACTGTTATATGGATGTTTGTTAAAATATAGATATATACATATAAGCTACATCATTAAAACTACCTGTATAAGATTGTGTAGGTCCATATCAGTCAGCCAAACCATTTCTGGTGCAGTGGCGCAAGGACAAGGGACCCCTGGGGTGTCCTGTGGCTTGTGGCACCAGGCCTTTGGCAGTAACTCTTTGTGCCCGAGTGATTGTGGGGGTCTGTCTTTTGTGGATTGGGATTATTCCAGCTCATGATCAGATTTGTGTCTGGCTTGGAAAATCCACTTAACAAATCCTGCATTTGTTAAAGTCAGATCAGAAATAATGAGGGGAAACAGGGTTTTCCACCTATGACAAATGTGCTTTGTAATGAGGTGATGGATTCTTTAAAAATAAATAGAAAGCTAATGCAGGGATGATAACTAGTTTCCCAAGACACACAGCTGCTCTTCATGTTCATTTATTCTGTTATACACACACACACAAACAAAAAAACAAACAAAAAACCCAACTGGCACAAATGATTTTGAGATTTGACTCACGACAAGGAGCTTCTCTGACTCAGAGTAACCCGCTCTGACTTCCTTTCTGAAGTCTTTCTTCCCCTTTGACCCATTCTCGCTCTATGCTGTGGTGATTGTGGTTTCAAAAACACCTTTCTCTGTGCTCATTCTTGACCTCACTGCGCAGAGTACAAAGTGTCTTTATTTTCCATCTTCATTGAATCTCCACTGCTCAAACTCTGCAGTTTTATTATCTCTCTCAGCTTTTGTCTGAAGTCCTTACATGCAAAGTAGTAAATGAATGGGTCGAGGCAGCTATTTAGACAGCTGAAGCACAGAGACAGCTTGTAGGCTGTATAGATAGACTTCTTATAGTAGAGTCTCAGCACGCTATGTATCAGCAGGAGGATGTTGTTTGGACCAAAGCACAATGTGAAGACTAAGAGAACAATGACTGCCAGACGGATTGCTCTCTTTTTCTGGGATGTCTTTGAATCACTGGCCAGCTTGTGTATGACACTGATGTAGCAGAATGATGTCACACAGAACGGAAAGAGAAAGAGAACGAAGACCATGCTGAAGAGGAAGGCTGCCCAGGCCGCCATGGATGGAAGCATTTCTGTCTTCAGTATATCAAAACAGGTTGTAATGTTAAGCTGAGGAACACGATAGGTCAGGTCTGTCGTCATCAGTGGATACAGAGTGCCCAGGACCAAACCCCACATGACGAAGCAGCTGATAAAAGCGATCAGTCTCTTCTTCCTGATCCGCCTGAACAGCATGGGCCTGACAATGCCCAGATAGCGGTCGATACCGATGGCCATCATTGTAAGGATGGAGCAGTACATATTGGAGTAGAAAACGAGGGTCACAAAACTGTAAATGGGAAGAAAGAAAAAACGTTTTCTGTTTAATTGCTGGTTGAAGTAAAAAATAATCAGTAACAGGTTCAGGAAAATGAAGTGAATCTTGACTACACTTTCGTATATTTTCTTTTTAAAGATGTGACTACTTTCACTGACATAGCATCAAGACTGTCACGCTCTGTCTCACTTGAAATATCTGTTTAAAATCAGTGTAATAGAAGAAAAGCTGTGGCACATGTATATACCTTGATATATCTATATAACTTTGTTGTCTTCAACGCAAGTTTTTTCTGCAGATTAATCAATAATCCCCGTCCCATTGATGTCCGAGCTTAATAAAAAGTACCTGCACATGTTTGGTCCCAGATTCCATTGATATCCTTGGAGCTGGTAGGAGATCTGAAAGGGCAGAGCAGCACCGAGAGCCATGTCGGTAAGGGTAAGATTTATCATGAAGATGATGGAGGGAGACTTGGGAGAGGTACGGAAGAGGAGAAGCCACATGGACAAGCCATTTCCCACCAAGTTAATGGCGGTGATGAATATGTACAAAATAGAGATAGAGATGGCGGCGCCGGAATTCTGCAGAAAGTTTATCGTGGCGTTGTCTAGTTTGCTGGAATTCACCTTCATGTTTGAAAGCGAGCGGTCTCTCATCACCTGTGTGCAAGGATTCAGAAAAGCCTTGTGAGGTTCACAGAAGACAAGTCAATTTTTTCACAATATACTGGTGGAAGTAAAGAAATGTTATTTACACTCTAAAAATATATATGTTGGATTTAGCTAAACAAGCATGCACACCAATTGCTTAATAAAAATAAAATAAAAATCAAGCAGCTGAAAGTAGCCTCTAATATTACAATGGCAAGTCAGAAATCTTTTTTTAATTTTAAGTGTGAAATATTTACATTTGAGTAAGTCATGTAAATTCAATGTGCCCGGCCAAAGTAACAAAGCTTAATTAATGACTCCATTTCACCATTTCTTTGTGCTGTACCCTGTTTGGTTGCATGATAACAGCTTTTTGTTAACATCTGAACAGCAGCCATGGATGAGCACACCGAATGGATAAACACCGACGCTACTCTCGCCCACACAAGCATTGGAAACCACATCACTTGTTCCCAACATTGAAAGTGTAAACACAATCTTAACTCAAATGAAAATCACAGCACAACTAAAAAAAGAGAAAAGAAATAAATCAGTGCAGAACTGTCCTGGTGACCAAAGTGTCAAAATCAACTAAACTTAGCACTAGTATTAATAGTTGCATACACAATTTAAAGTACAGTTGGAGGGATTGTTTGCACTGACAGCTTGCAGCACATCTTGATGTCCTGCATTTCTCATACATCAAAATAAATGACTGAGGGAAGAAAAAAAAACCCCTCTCATCCTGTCTGAAGTGCTGTTAAAAACAGTATTTTGCTGCAGAAACACGAATGATTGATCTCAAGGTGTGAAACAAATACCTTTGCCCTTATTCCAGGAATCTATTTCTGTGTTGATGTTCGCGTGCGAGCAGCACGTGTCGGGTGGAGTTTTCACACAGGAAAAAGGTATGCATGATTTGTGGTGCAGAGTGCCAACTGTTGCTATGGCTTATTTTTTTTCAATCTTGTGAAATGCTCTGGGGAGCTGATTTGTAACTTGTAGCAAACAATATCCTTAAAAGACTTAAAACTGTAAAGTGAAACTGCGAGACAATGAACGCTACAGCAAAAGCAGTGAATACAAGCACTTTTTCCTCACGCGCCATGGCCCGCATGGCAGTCGTGGTGAACAAAGTTACCACATTACAAAGAAAGGTGAAATCTACAGACCACCAACTTTGAGTCATTGAAAGTTTCTTTCAGTTTTAAGCGATGGGAATTACGTTATTACTTCATCGCTGTTACTGTTAGTGACGACAACACCATTTTGGTAACTTACCCTTTTTCATTTCCTGAAAACTATTTCTCATACCACTATAAAGGTACATTTTTACTACTGTGTTCTTCAGAATTATATTTTAACATTACATAAACTTACTGACATTGCCTCTCATGAAATTTGTTCAAACTGTTGTCGCGTCAATGCTATCGTAATCGTTTCCTTTTTTTAACTTTTAACTAAAGCACATGTATTTAAAAAAAAAAAAACATCATGTTGAATCTACTATTAGTGAAAAGGTAAAAATGAATACAAACCATCTAAAAATAATAACAATAACAATTGGGCTCGTCTTTATTCAGTAACACACTGGGAAATAATGCGTATTGTATACAAGAGCTGAGAACTCACCTTTGCGAACACACGCTGAAGCCGCAAGTTGGCATCTGAGTGTCAGTTATAGATGGTTTACAGATACTGTGACTAAGGAAGGCTGCTAAGGAAATGGGGGTTTGAACTTACGGTGCCAGAATCGCAGGAAATGGATCATGTGACAATCTTTATCCTACCAACTGCACTAACGGCCACCAGATTCAGTCTTGGAAATGACTTGCAACAAGGCAGACATGTGTGACTCACCTCAAGCTTATGAGCACACGTTTACTTGCCACGTTCCCCCACATGCTCGTCTTATTCCTTCCCATGTTCGCCATAATAACTTCAGCTATGGCGCTCCTGTGTAATCAGTTATTTAGTAAAACATTGTGTGACCAAACTCTACTGAGAGCTTCTAAGAAATGAGACTGGAAATGTAAAAACCCACTATGTTTGTGTACAGATTTATAGTAAACTTCTGAAAGTCTTTGGGAGTTCCCAGAGTGTCAAAGTTTCTCTTTTGCTTTTGCTCATTAAGTGAGATTATAAAGAAGAGAGAAGGCATAAACTAAAACCTGTGACATGTATGCCAGTGTGTGGCGAGGAGGAGGAGGGGGGGGATAAATTTGCATCTGAACAAAAACTGAGCAAAAATAACTAAGTTTAAATAAAGTTTAAGGACCAAAGACTATAAAGAGGGATCGTGAGAGAGTTTTTAGGTCTGAGTAAATACCAACTGCCACCTTCAACACCTATATGAAAGTGTGAACATATACCCAAGAATGTGATATTACAGTTGTTAAGAGTCTTGTAAGTGAGAATGCATGTTTTCCGCACGTTCATGAGAATTACAGTGTGTACATGTGTGCTCTTATTCTGCTGGTTTCCTGTTGATTATGATACTTCTGCTTTATCTGGGGGAAAGATGACAAACTGTGTCTGCGAGGGTATTCAGAGCAAAAACAAAATGCATGAGCAACTTTTCTTCAATGTCACTTGCGACCCAGCCTTCAATAGTCTCACTTCACCAACTTTACTCTTCCTGCAACGACTGAATACCAACTATATTCATATGCAAGCAGTAATGACTCATAACAAACAACTGTTAATGCATATTATGCACAGGTAAATCTGGCTTCACCCAAACTGTTAGACAACCACACTAACAGAAAAAATTAACGGTTTAGTCTTTTTATTTTCTCACACTTATGGAAAATTAAAGCAACAACAAAATGATCGAAGAAGTATTACATGTTTAAACACTGTCAGTTTCCATGTTGGGACACGTGCAAAAACAAAAACAAAAATATAAGGCTTTTTAAATGAATATTTGTAGCTTCCCCATTACATTTAGTTGATGGCTTTATTAGAAAACCATGCAAAGAGCATAAAAAATTAATAGTGGTCACCCATTGGTGCCATACTTTGCAATTTTACATAATTTATTTCTAGGAAATACTTTATAGAAATGTAGAGAATGTGTTCTTCCTGGCTCCTGGGTGATCAAGTACAAAGCTTGGCTCACACGCAAAAACAGGATCTCTGTTGTAGAGACAGAGACGCCTGAAAAATAGGATGGACCAAATTTAAGACACGCAAGTAAAATGGAACATTTCCCCTCATTCGCTCGCTTTTACACACTACAACACACACAAAATTTCCTGCCTGGCATTGTCTACATCCATTTTCTGTACGTTCTAGTTGCAATATTCTTAGTTTACATAAAATCTATAAGAGCATTATAAAATATACATGATCTGAGAACTATAGAGGATGCAGAGGATGAGGCAATGGTCTCACAAGTAAACTACTGATGGATGCTGCCAATTAGCTGCCTCCCACAGGGATCACACTTCAATATTATCACTACACAGAATGACACATAACTGGCTCAAGTGCTGATGAAGTTGAAAGTAGCTAGCAGAGCAGTTTCAGTAGCAGCTATAGCGCCAATCTCTGAGCGAGAACACAGGAAGAGCAGGGCATAAAACAAAAAAAGATTTGTTTCACTGTTGTGCTATCATTATGGTATTCTTTCACCCAAGTCTTCATGCTCGAGCAGGCAAAAAAACCCCAAAACAGAATCCTGACCAACACCCAAATCTCTGAATTTCATCACACCTAACACAGAGAAAAATTACTAGGCTGCTTTTGAAGTGCTTTTTCTTTCTCAGTGGGGTATATTCATCTTGAAAGCTCAGTGATAACCAGTCGAATCTGTCACCACCAACTTAGGTGAAGGATGAATAATTAACTCGTTTTTACCCCTTAAAGCGTCCACACTGCTCACTGCTCATCTTTATTTTTCTCAAAACCTTTCTCCAGCCCCGTTGCCATGGTTGCAACCTCATAACAGTGCTCCGTCCTGGATTCAGGCGAGTGGCCCACAGGGATGCTGTCGTAGCCTTTGCCTGCCGAGCTCATGCGCTTCCGGTTGCGTGCGCCTGGCTGATAGAGCTGCATGGCTGGACGGTCCTGCAGGGAGAAAAGAGCGCAGGGACATGGGAGAGACAGGTAGCATACAGTATGAATACACAATGGTATAGAATATATCTGCGCTTGTTCCTTTCCTTTGTCTTACAATGTTCATAGGTTACATCCATTTGAACATTTTTTTACCATTACCATTGAAAACCGTGTGGCTGAAAAAGAACAAAAGCAAACAAAAATAAGTAGTGAATTTACGGCTGCTGGCATCATCTCTGCTTGAAGCCTGAGGCTACACTAACTGACACCTAGCGCTAAACACAAATGAAGCTGTGAAACTGACAGCTTTCAAACAACAGTGTGGGTTTCACAGGTCTGAGAGTCTGGCAGGAGCAAAAAAAAGTTGAAAAACCCACTGATGATATTTTTGTTTATGATGCATTTAATAGTGTTTTCACAGGCTTGCTTGGAAGAAACATGAGCTGGCCTACTATCAGATGGAGACAGTCACACATAAATCAATATCTGAAACAAGTCTACACAGATGAACAAATTAGTGATGAAACAATCAGCGATCGCCTTCTCCCCATTCTCATGCTCACCTTCTCGCTCACCTTGTTTCGGAGGCGTTCCTTCCTGTTACCCAGATCCTCTCTCTCCTCCTTTCCTATCTTGTCTCCACTGTCAGGACAGTAGGAGTAGCCATGATGGTGTCCTTCTTTCTTTGCTCGGTCCTGGCAGTAGCCCTTCCCCCACTTGGTCTCATCCTTCCGCCGCATGAACTTGTCAAACTCATAGTGATGCCTCTGTCGTTTCCTCTCTTCATCTTTCCCACGGTGATCCTTATCTCTCTGCCTGCGCCCATGCTGTTCTCGCTGCTCCTTGTCACTCTCAGGCTGACCTCTAGTGGTCAGAATATAGATTGCAGAAACACCAGGTTAGACACCAGAATGCTAGTTGCAAAGGATTTGCATTATAAGACATCATGGAAGCTTTTTAAAAGTATTTTTTTTTGTTTTTCTGCAATACAATTTGTAATTATTAACTATATATTAATGCTACAAAGATCAATGATTGTCCTTTAGAATACATAAAATATTGTGGATAATATGTTATGTTAAATGCAATCAAAATATTTACGGTATTGATTTATGTTTTGGTACATATATATGTCTGAAAACTGTCCATAGGGGTGCCGTATTTTAACTAGTAGTGATTTAATTCGGTCAGCCAAAATCAAAACCAGTCAACATGACTGAATGATTTCACAGTCCTTACTTGTCTTTGGGGTCCTTTGACTTTATTTGTCCTCCAGTTTTCTCCCATTTGCCTCTGTCTGTCTCTCCAGTGTCACTCTTGTCCTTCATTCGGTCTGAATCCACATCATCATCCCGGTCACTTTTCTTAAGGAGCTGAAGGAGCACAAATAATACAGAAAAAAACTCCATGTCCACACGCCACTGCATGATCTAAACAACAAGGGTTATTTAATGAGATTTTTATGCTGACTGGCTACCTTAATTTTAATGTCTTTGTCAGACAATTTCTTCTGCTTCTCTGCCTCTTTTCGCTTGCGTCTCTCCTCCTCCCGCCGCTTTCTCTTTTCCTCCTCCCTTTGCCGCTTCTTTTCAAGCTCTCTTCTTCTTCTCTCCTCTCTTTTCTCCTCTCTTATTCTCTGCCGAGGAAGATGGGACAGCTTGAAATAGATGTTTCACATTTCAAAAACACTTTGCAGATAGCTTCGCCTTCCTACCTGTTTCTCAATTTTCTTATTTTTGATGTACTCCAGCAGCGGTGTCGTCCGTTTGGCTAAAATCAAGAAACAAAAGAATCAGTTAATCAATATATAAAAATCTGTGGTATGCTATGAGTAGGCAGATGGACACATGAAGATATTTTACTGTACCTATGAGCTCTCTGGTCTTGGCCTCTATCTCTCCTAGCAGTGTCTCAGGGTTGGCCATAGACTTCTCCTCGTCACAGGAGTAATTCTCCAAGAACCGCTTATATTCTGGATCTGACCCAGAATGGAACAGATACTAAATTAACAAGTTCTGACCTAAATGTGTCCTATTTAAACACTTTTGATTCTCTGAACATCCTAAACCCATGTAAGAATGACAAACTGTATTTAGGACAGCTTTAGAGCAGGACAGACTCTAATGTATTTTACCTTCTTCAATGCTCCCAGCTTTGGCATCTTTTTTCTTTAGCTTCTTCTTCGAAATCTTTTGAAAGGGAGCAAACTCTACGACTGCAGGATACTCTTGGCCTGAATAAATATTGAAACAGAAAGCAGCCCATCACTGACAGACTAGCTATCAGATAGTAACAATGGCAACAAAAGTTTTAAAGCGACCTCTTTGCCCATAAAGATTATCCTGTAACCGTAAAGCAAACATGCTTTTATTTGCATTTAATATAGCAGGATAATGTGGCCCTGTGTGCCAACAGTGATCCAGTGACAATAAAGTTAAAATGTGTTAAAAGCAGGCAAGAAGTACCTTTGTTGTCTATGAAGACATAGCCATCAAATCGGTCCCTAAACAGCAAGATATCCTCAGGGTTTTTAAAATTGATATACGCTCTGGAGAACAGGTGGGGGTACAGACTGTGAAGAGAAAATGCCATCCCAAAATTTCATAAATACATTTGTAAGAAAACAGAACTTTTAATCACCTAGTTCAGAAAATATTCATACCTTTGATCTGCTGGGAAAAACTCAAAGTAGTCATATGATGGGAGTGGACTCAATTGCTCTTCTAGCTGCTCCTTTGACAGGTTGGGTGGGAGCCTTCGAATCACCACCTATAAGCATGTTTGTATGTTTGTTATTTTTATTTAACATTTGTTTTACACAGAAATACAGTAATATAAAAAAATCCATCAACTTTACAGATGCACAACATATACATACCCCAAAAACCCCCTCCATATAAACTCATGTTGTTCAAAACTTGACACCAAAGAGCTACTTGTCATTGAAACTATGAAATTATTAACTCAACAAAGAATTTAAACAGGCTCAAACACGATATAGCGATGAAATAAAACATTAGCAGTGATGGGAGTCACCACACTAAACAATTACTGAGTGTCTGCTGCAGCAATTCTAACATTCAAAGAACACGGGAATGATAATAAGGCCTAAAAGTGGGGTTAATGGGCATGCATGCTGAAAACAAGAAGTGTATCGGATACAGTTTTGAGAATCGCCAGCAGTCGTATTCTGCATTCCGTTGAACGTTACATGGGAATGTCATCATAAAATACCAACGTGAAGAGTCGTTACACGAAATGAAATCAGACTTAAACGTGACATATAAGCTGAGAAGAGGCTGTAAGTGGGTGAATCCACGGGATCGTCGTGAATCCACTGCCTCAAACTCTCGTCGCTGTCCGCGGTGCTGAAACGATCGCTCCGCGTCTCCTCCATGACGGCCCCCCCAAGCAGCGTAAACAATGCGACACGGCTCAAAAGCTCGGCTACCCACCTTTGTAAACACCTCTTTCTTCTCTTCTTTCTGCTTCGGGTTGCCAGAAGTGTTTTCCTGCTCTCTTGGGATGTCCCTAAACTGTATCTCGACGACGCTTTTCTCCTTGCCCACGGTCATCTGGTCCTTTTCAGACCGCATCTCTCTCCATCTCCCTTCTCTTCGCCCGCGTTAAGCCACCGAGTGCTCGCGAGAATACAGTGATGTCGCGAGGCTCGAAAAGACAGCTTTGATATCCCGAAGGCCGAAAGAACAGGCAGCAAACAATTTAATCAACAAACATTGTTATCGCTTTTATAGCCTTTTTATAGTCTCTCTCTCTCTCTCTCTCTCTCTCTCTCTCTGTGTTTTTAAGCGGTTTTATGGTCGGACATGAAGTTTACGTAGTTTCCTTGTATGGAGCTGTTGTTCTAGCTTGGTCAACAACTGAAAGAAAAGAAAAGAAAATTTAAAAACTAAAATAAAAAAAGCAAAACAACTAAAATAATAGAAATAAACAATTTTATAAATAAACAAGGGAAACTATCCACTTTGCTGAAAAACGCATTTATTTAGTTTAAGCATCCACAACGGTCTTTAATCAGTACCGAAAAGTACGTAAGAAACAGTTCTTGCAATAATTACACACTCCCACTCATGCAGTGTGTATGTAACTCTATAAGACAGGCTCTTTCGGTGTCACTGTGAGGATCCTAAGGTGGGCTTCATGCCGCACTGACTCTCAGACGATGAGCTGCCCGCAAAACTCCACGATTCATGGCAGAAAGACTGGCTCGCTGACCGCCCGTGGATGTCTCGACAGGGAACTGCAAAAAGGTCAACAAAGCCATCTCTTCACATCGGACTCGGCATGGATGTGCACACAGCAAACTGGCGAATTTGTCCACAGTGGAATAAACCTCACACTTTTTGGGACCTATTCAATAAACAAGTACTTTTATTCTTTCCAAGTACAAACAAGTTTTTTTCTTTTCTTTAAGTCAGCACTGAACTTAGGTTGCCAGCACACTCACTACTTAGGAAGGTTTCCTTGCTGCTTCTGGTCTCTGCACACAGCCGAGGTCCCTCTGGTGTCGACTCTGAGCTCTTCATGCTGGGGACAAAAGTGGAGCAGGTGTCCAAGTCCCGGCAGGTCTTATCGTGGGTGTAAATGCCGGTTGACTTAGTTGGAGTGCAGCCCATCTCTCCACGCTCTCCATTGAACACAAGGACCCCGCGGTAAATAGCACAACCCTATCTGTCCTGTGGCTCTCAGAGAAGTGATGGAGACAAGTTCGGTGTTTTCACTCGAGCTCAGAGATCCCACCCCTCTCCTTCACTGGAATAAGACACGTGAGAGGCTGCTCAATGCTGCAGGTTAGTTCACCCCACTGATCTGCAGCAGATTCCTGCCTTTCCAATCAGCTTTTTAAAAGTTTTAAACACTTCTCACCCACAATGGGTTTTGTTTTTTATTCCACAGAGCTAAATATATATATATATATGGAGAAAACAAAAGCTGTTGCTTTTTAGAGAAGTTACTAGAAAAACAAGCCAAATGTTTCCTACTTCTAATTTTGTGATACCAGGTTTAATTTTGTCCCTACTGTTTGCAAACACCACCATTCTCAGCTGTGAATGACGAGGTGTCAAAAACCACACAATAAAATGTGTTTTGTTCCTTCAAATCTCTCTGTTTAGTGGTTCAGTTGAACACATTTATGAGCAAACAAATTTTCGTTTTAAGTTGCAAACAACTCTTTCAACCACCAAACGTACAATCTACAACATTTCAGCTTTGACAACTTAGTAAACAAATGTGTAGAAAAAGAAAAATATTTAAAAACTTCTCATTATTATTCACCGAACCAACTGTGTTCAGTAGATTTTTGAAATCAATCGATAGTAATGATTAAAAAAAAGAAATGATTAGGTGTTATTCAACATTTCTTTATTTCAAGATAAATGCATTGTTTCTTGAAAGAATAATCAAAACGCTTTCCCCCACCAAAAACTGCTTGTTGTTAGCTGGCTCTTTATTCAAATTGAAAATCCACAGGTTAAGCATTGGGGGTGGGGGCGCTGCCACAGGAACTGTAGTCTTTAATTTATGACGTGGGGTGTGTGGATTCTTTCTCCTGTTCATTCAAGTGTCATAGGAACACATGATCCCAGTGTCTTAACCCAAGGTCCAGTGGTGTGCCTTTGCTAGGCCAAGTACTAAGCACCTTAACCAAGGCATTCCCCTTTTAAAGTGCATTCATGCAAACGTAATATGCAATACAGCAGGTGCCGTATCAGATTTAATCTATACTTACTCATATTAATAATGTTCACAACTGCATCTTCTGTGTTTTGCTGCTTAGAGAAACAACCATACAATGCACAAGACGGGGAAAACCTCAGGAAGCCTTTGGTAAAGAGCAGGTGCTAAGGTTTTGTGTTGTCCTTGGTCATGGATATGTGAACCTATGCCACCCTGTTGCCACGACAGTTCCACCTCGTGGCAGAGATCACGTACTGGTGTCTGACAGGGTGTCTAACATCACGTCGCTCTCGTACATGTCACACTCCAGGGTTAACGAGAGCCGAAGCGGCGTCTCCAGCATCATCTTGTCTTGATTTGGGAGAGGCGTTTCCAAAGACATGATGCTAGTGTCTTCCAATCTCGGAGTGGCTAGAAGGTCATCAGGCTCTGAGGTGTTCAGCATCTTCATCAGCGCTGGAGTGTTCAAGTTGCCTCGCACCTTATCGTTGATATCTGTGCCTTAGCAGAAACAAACAGGAAGACTTCATTTTCTGAGGCAGATATCACTCATGTAATTACAATTAAGCAGACTTAAAAGGACAGTTAAAGCCCAAATCTATTTTTTTTTTTTACCCCTTTAGTCTATAGTACTATTAATATATTGCTGCAGATAGCTTTGGATTTGACTGCTGAGCATTGAGCATTCACATTAGTGAGTCAGTGGAGAATATTAGAGAAGATTATGCTTTTCCTGAGAAAGTTTTTTTTGCAACCACAGCTATCGCCTCCAGACCTTTTTATTGTCTATGGTGGCAACACAAATACCAGGTTCCTAAGAAGGTGCCTAATCTCACACAAAGGAAATGCCCTTTTAGATAATAAAAAAAGGCGACTATGAATATTTTTTACAGCTAAATTCTTTAACAATTTACTTTATATAAGACATAAGAAATGTGAAAATATTTTCCAAAATTGAAACCAACCTATATATGCATCTGTGTCACCGATGTACATCTCGATACAGTGGCCAAGCATCGTCACAGAGAAAGTGTCATCCCTTTTCAGTCCCAGTGCCTGGCAAAGAAAGACAAACCCCCCCCCCAACAAACTACTTTAACCCTTTTTTAAATGATAAAAACAGATTGCTTTGACTATGTTTTATGTGCTAATAATACAATTAAGTGATTTTAATGGCTGCTAGTATTCTGGACAGCACCCTCAACAACGAATAAAGAATTAAAATGAACGTTTCAAGAGCTAAAATAAGAATTAAAACCAAACATTGATCAAAGTCATGCATTATATCTGTGGCTTAAAAAAAACAAAACAAAGTCACTGCTAAATCAAAAATACCCCTCTGTATTGGGCAATATTATATTTTTGAAGATGCAACTATAATATAGCTACTTTATCTTATTAACTTGTGATAGAAGTCAAATTTTTGGAGCCAAGTCATTTTTAGTGTTAGTCATTTTATATTTTAAGTGAACCTGTACGATATCTAGACGGTGTATAGTTTATGTCAGATTATTCTTGTGTACTTTTCTTTGGTGTACGTGTTTGGTTAACAAAAGAAATAAAAAACCTCATAGGCTATACATTTTTTTCCTTCTTTCCTACTAAAAATACTACCTAAAATACCAGTAACACAGTAATCTTATGAGAGATTCATTTTAGTAACTTTGTTTCAGACTGTTAAGAACCCACAGGAACTCCAACTCCCTGCGAGTGCCTCTTACTAAAAGACAAACAAGGAACAAAACCAACAGATCCCTTTAAAGTTTACCGTATGGAAGTAGTCAATAGCACTTTCAAAGTCACCCATGAGGCTGTGCACGTATCCTATCGCAGCATAGGTGGAGGCGTGCTGAGGGATCAACACCAGAGCTTGACGGTGGTACTCCAGAGCCTGGTCATACTTTCTGAGGAAACAAACACAGCAACATGCAAAGCTGTTACTCACTGAGTGAGCCAAACATCATCAGCAGGCTTTACATGTCATAAATAGTGCATTTAAAATGATTACAAAACTTTCCATTTCTATGTTTGCTGATGGAATAACAACAGCTATATCATTTTCCAATTTATATGTAGCGAAATTAATCAGTAACTATAAAATCAACTTTGAGCGTATCATGTACCATGGCAATGAGACATAATACAGTCTGCAAATACAGTCTTGATGTAATTAAGTAGTACTTACTTCAGTTTCCGACATACATGACCTAAGTTGTTTAACAGAGGCTCCCACTTGTCCACAGTAACCTTTAATTAAAAAAACAAAATGACAAAAATATTGCAAAGACTTAAGTTTTCAAGACATGGATCACATTGATGGTATCAGTTAAAACAATCAGCTGTTACCTCATTCCCTATGGCTTTGATCTTCTCCAATGCATCAAGAAACAACTTCTCTGCCGTCTTCCAGCTGAAACAGCAAAAATGTTATTAGAAAGCAACTAAATAACCGTCTGCAATCTGTGTACTAATACATGACAACAGTGCACTCTATACATTAGGATTTACTCAAATTTGCAACATCTCTTACAAGGTTCCTACACTGTACTGAAATACCAAGACTGTATAAAAACCAAGATTACATAAATGCAAACACACGTTATGCAACGACTTCCTCAAATGGCTACTTGAGGCTGGTTCCAAAATTGTTGTCACGGTCCAGTGATTTCCAACATTACAGCTGAAACTCGCATGTTTACAGAACAAAAGGTCACAAAAAGCAATTTGTCCATAAACTCCCCCTTCACGACAACTGTACATGATTTAGACAACTTAAATGAACTAAAGCTTAAAATAATGCATAATTAAATGATATCTGTGTACGTGTACACTTGGGTGCTCACAAAGGCACCAAAACTTGGTAACTAGCTGCTAAATTTACCTCATTTAATTATCTGCTTGTTAAGTGACGTACCAAACCTGCTTACAAGGCCAAGCTCCTACTCTGTTCATTAAGGCTGTCGTCCTTTAAATGTGCTGTAATGCTTTACATCTTTGTTTTATTTAATATAAACACCCTCTAAAAAATAAGCTATGATCATTGTCGGCTATTTATGTGCATCACATTTGTAGGCTCTGTTTGAATGGGTAGATTAAGCTGAGGTTTAGCAATTTTCCAAAGGAAGTAATGCAAAACACGCACAAAAACGTTGATGACTAACCTCGTGCTGTGGATGGATCATTACAGATGTTCTGTTGACTGGAGTTTGTTTTAAGCGTCTTTACCTGCCCTATGATTGCATTTTCTTTGCCCATCGGGAAACCTCACATTAAGTTTTATTGAGGGAGAAAAAGTTAACGTTCATCCTCCATCATTACTTTGCTAATGTGTTTTTAATATCCTAATTAGCTACATAGCTTTGTAGCTAGCTACCACCTAGATCAACTTCAATGTACAAACATTGCTGTTGTTTAGTTTTCTGTCTTCATTCAAGTCTGAAGTGATACCAGAACAGCACATTTTAGCTTTTTAGAAATCACTCAATCAGAACATGGTATAATCATCTTCAGGTGGAAACTACTGAGCTAATTTTGTAACTGTTAAACTTCTTAAATCCTCTTTTTCATAGATGCTTGGGTGGTTAAGCTCTACTGTAAAACCCAGAAGAGCAGCCACACTGATCATTTTATTTAAGATGAAAGAATTTGGGCCATTTTTAACTCTCGTTCATACCACAGTGTTTGTTTGAATTTGGGAACCGAAGCAGAGCTGCAGACCAACAGGAGACATGAGCGTAATTACACCCTTCCATTCTATACGGTTTATGATACCAATGTCCATTTGCTGACGATAACATTTATCCCAAATGTGTCCAACAAAAAGTTTAAGGGTGTTTGTGCCGTCATACTCACTCTCCATTTTGAAATGCAACCACTGCCACTTCATGAATGACAAATGGGTCCTCTGGAGCAATGCTAAGAGCCTGGCTGAAAAAACGTTCCGCTAACTTGGAGTTGTTGGTTAATCCATACTCCAACCCAATGTAGAGCATGGGCAAGTGACACCTGTGTAACAGAGTACAGGAAACAGGAAAGCTCAATCTATCCTTATCTCATGTTTTACAAGCACGTCAATCTAATCCGCACACAGAATACTCAACAATAACATGACCTGACTTTTACATGTGACAGTATTTTGTGTTTCTTAGTCACCATTATAGTCTAGAAAGATTCAAGGAGTCAAAAGCATGCACTTAAGCATGAATGTAAAGCAGGAATGTCACAATGACCCCAAAACACACAAATAAAAGGTTGTAAAAATGGCTGCAGACATTTAAGCCAATATTTTTTTCTTGTCAATAGCAGGAAACGCTTTTATACTTGTGGCTCTCAGCATGTAATCTGGCAAAAATACAGCAAAAATATATGTATGTTCAACAAAACCTGGATGGTATTATGCTTGGATACTGCTGAGGTTTTTAAAGGACATGATAGAAACATTTGACTCTTTTGTAATTAAGGTTTTAACAAAATTCTTTACCAACCGCAGCTATTTAAAGACAAACATTTTACATGCGTGTGGATCATTCTCTGACACATCAATCATCAACCTACCCTTTCATCAGCTGAGCAGCAGTGAAGTAGGCAGCCATGGCTTGGTCATGCTCACTCTCCACCGCAAAGGAATGCCCATAGGCAATCCATGCAGGACCGTAAGTCCTCTCCAAAGTGGTGGCTTTGCTTAAGGAGATGTACAACAGCAAATACGTTTGAGAGACCCAGAACATAAACTGTCAGTAACTTTTTTCTTTGTAACAAAAAGGATGGATTTCTCTTTAAGAGGGAACATAAATACCTGAGGTATCGTCGAGCATGTTCGTTTTTATGGCCAACCATGAGATAGTAGCACCCCACAGCAAACCAAGACACCTGGTTAAAAGGTTTTATTTAGTTATCAGCAAAATAATTGGGGGAAAAAAAATGTATAACAGATCAAATAATGAAAAAAAAAACTTACTGGGTTGTTGGGATACAAGTCTACAAGTTTGTGTGAGAGGTAAAACAACTCTGCATGGACAAAAACAAAACAAAAACATTAAACTGATATTTAGGGCAACCAAACTAAACATGCTGTATGAATAAACCCGTGTATATATTTTACCATTTGCTTTTCCAAGCTCCACCAGTGTTCCTATGTGGACTGGCAAACAGCTGGCGTGGAAGGGGTCTTTAACCATTACCCTGTAATCAAAACAGGTGTACTTCAGGTACATCACCAAAATCAGAAGTCACGAAAAATGTATTTGCTAGTCATTCATAAATCTAAATGTATACAAATATAATCTAGTGTAGTTAAAGAGCAAAATCTACAGCTAGATTTCATTTTCTTAGATTCTACAGTGGCACTAAGTCTGCTACTACTAAATGAAAACCCTGGGACACTTACATTGATGTGAGTTTGTAGCACATCTTGAAATCACAGTTATAATAATGCCTTTCAGCAAGAGACACGACGACATCCAAGTTGTCCTGAAGACCATTGACCATCTCTGGCACCACTAAATCACTGGGCTTGTTATACTGCAGAGGAAGGCAGAGAGAGCATGTGTCAAATTCATGTCTGTGAAAGCACATAGCAAGGTTAAAATGTGAGATGGTGTGAAAACAGACAAAACCACCACACAGCAACAACAGACCACAGTCACTCTACACACTCATGCTTATAATAACTGCATAGAGATCATTTTTCTATACTTTGTCATCAGTAATGGCAAACCAGTGAGCTGATATCACAAAAAAATATCCTTAATCATAAATTCACTGTTAGCGTTGGGGCTTTGGTTGCAATCCTTGAGAAGAGGGGAAAAAAATACCCCCAACTTTATAAATTCACAGTTAAAATCCAGTTGTTAAACTAAATGCATAACCCCTTACCTTCTTTAATTTATTCTCAAAAAGGAAGTGTAACAGCTCCTCTTCCTCCTCAGTACACTGTTGACTCAGTGGAAGGGAGTCGAGGAACTCCTTCTCTGTTGAAAGATGAAAACGTACAGCGTTGTTATAAACTACTGGAATTATTATGGCATTTATGCGCACAAAATGGAATTCTTAGTGCACACGCTGGCCACAGAGTCTCACCTTCCTGTGCAGTCAACATGTGGTGGGACGTTAAAAGGTCAAAGGCTTCAAAGCAGTACACATCCAGTTTCAAGGCCTCTTTGTAGCTGGAGGTGGCCAGTGGTCTGTTATCCATGGCATCATAGATCTTACCCCGCAGGAGGCAGATGGAGCTGCTGATCTGAAACATTTCATTGGGAGCAAAGATGAATAGAAAGAAAGGTTGAGTCTATGACACTGGACATAAATTCATAGAGTGTTAATACTCCATACATAACGACACTGGACAGCATTTTGAGATAATTCTCACATCCTGAAAGAAAGGACACTTTATGCTATTTCTCTACAAACAGAATTTGTGTGGATTGCACAGGGACATAACTCACTCACTCATAACTCATAAGGATCCTTCATGCCTCAATACGTGTTTGAAGACCTTGATAATTCTTAATTTGTTTGAAGTGTGGGTGCTTACCAATTGTTATGAAATTATTGAGGAACTTGAGCATAGGTAACTGGTTTTTAAAATAGATTATAGAATTCACTAATCTCAAGTCCAAAGGAAGAGAGTTACAGAGTCTGGGGGACATTGTTTGTGCTAAAATGTTTCAACCCTTCCCGAACGCTTCTTTCATCGCACATGAAAATGGTTCTCGCTAAAGGTGGAAACAGAAAATGTGGTTCACAAAAGGTACAAATATACTATTAAGTATAACCAAGCTGTGTACACATAAGAGAAGATACTATCAGCTGGTGATGTGCAAACCAAAAGTGAGCAAATGACTCAACTGAGCACCGCTCGCTGCACTCACTAGTTGTACTCAATAACACACAGGAAGAGCAAACGATGAATGGAAATTTCTGACATGTTTACATGGTCGGAAAGAAGAGCAACCCAAGATTCAACATCGCAGATAGAAAAGATTTCTCAAGTTTCAGTTCCTGGAGAGTTACAAGGCTTGATTATGTTTGTTAAATTAAATTGTTCAGCAGTTATTTCACTTTTACTTAAACTGGATATAAAACTCTACATGTATTAAGGTAATTTCCACCATGGAGCCCTGCTCTAATTAACTGTCACAAATCTAACACTGTCTGTGAAGCTGAATCTGAATGAAAGTTTGCAAGAACATTGTCACACATACAGCAATTAACTACACTAAGCAGTGCAAGACCAAAGCCAAGAAGATTATGAAGGATCTCTCCCATCCCCACAATGGACTCTTCTCACTGTTGAGGTCTGGGAAACGCTTCCGCTCCCTTAAGGCCAAAACAGGGAGAATGAGGAGGAGCTTCTTCCTCTGACTCTCTGTCATTACTACACATCAGTAACTGTTTATTCCACTGTATACTAGTGGTGCAACGGATCAAAAGTCTCACGGTTTGGACCGGATCAATTTTCAGATCAGCAGAAAAAAAAAAGAAGAAAAAAATTTAACTTGTCATTTACTTATTTAAGTATTTTATGCCTATTAAAAAACATTCAACTCAAGACGCATTCCACGCAATTATATAAAAACAAATTAAGGTGCAATATAGGGCAGTACAGGGCTTTCTATCTACAACTCCGCTGTGATATAATGAGCGGTCAAATCATTTAAAAATATAACTCATTAAACATACACACCACATGGCAACCCAGACTTACAGAAGCAGGGGACATGTCCCAATCCTTGGTTGATTCTGATGTCTCATTGTCTTCCTTTCCACTCCTGTCCAAAAGCTTTTTGCTTGCTGGCTCTTCTGCATCTAAGATATCCAAGGCCTGTTGGAACTCTTTGGCAGCATACTAGAAAAAGCAGAAACAAATAAGAAACATTAAAAATGACAGATCTAATCGATTATCTGCAATTTAGAAGATTGCAGAAAAGGCTCTAACAACTGGCATGTTGTGCATCTTCCATTTACTTACATGACACCTTGCAGCAAGATACTGACAAGCTCCGTACAGCTGTTAAAGAGAAGACAAGAGATGTTTAAAACTTTGGTCTGACATTATGCTGCTGACTTTTTTATGGCAAACAGTTTGACTCGAACACACACCACTCCCGTACTAAACACGGTTATAAAGGCAATCACCCACTTTTCAACACTCACGCAACACACCTTGTCAAGTTTACGTGAACGGAGGGCATGGGACGCTCTGTGGTACTGTGAGGTCAGATAAAGGCACTGAGCAAGCCAGTAAATATCCTGGGGATCTTCTGTATGTAAACAAAGTCGATAGGGTTATCAGTTTTAGAGGTTAGGAAGTTATCGCTGGCAGGTTTCACACCAATGAAGATGTGCTAAGATGCTAATCTGTTATCCGCCCAGACCGCTAGTAAAACTTTCTTTCAGCTGTAACGTAACAGGAAAACGTAACCATTTCCCATGAAGCACCACACACACCATCATTAGTTTTGCTGATGAAGACGACAGACTGACAGGTTAAGTAATGCTACTCTAACAGACAGATTAGAACTACCGTAATTTGCTCACCGCGAGAGAGAGATGCTATCTTGTCGGCCCAAAACAGAGCACTCTGGTACTGTTGCTGTAAACAAACACATAAAGGCACCGCATCAGTCTCCAAAATATATGTCAAGCTGCTCACTGGCTGTTATTTGTTAAAGAGGAAAACAGCAAGAGTTCGTTACCACTGACACCAAACGTGCTAAAAAAAAAAAAAAAAGCTAGCGCGAGCTAGCAACACAGAAACTAATATTTTTTCCTACCTGATCGATGTATTGTCGCACTCGCTTTCTGAGTCTGTCGAGGTTCATTTTGACTTTTTAAAAGTGGACTGTCAAAAGTTCTGACTATCAAAAGTGTGTCATTCTAAGAAACAGAGGAAGCTATGCACTAAAACACTACGTGAGATCTCGCTAGCTGCGTAAAATCAAATCCGCGGCTTCTTTCTGCAATGAGTACTCTGCTAAAATGTTCCGTAAGGAAACTACGTCGTGATAGAAAGTTCCACGTTGACGCTCCTGGCCCCCGGGCCGCCTAACGATAACAATTTAAACAACAACAACAACATATATGTTATTTCAGTGTATTTCCCCTGTTTTAATTTGTCATCACATTAACAAAAGTGAAGACAGATCCAACAGGAACACCTTTCATCTTACAGCAGTTAAATAAACACAATACATGCATAACAAATAGAATAAATCGGCAGAATGGTATACGGATAAAAGAGAAAAACATTTTAAACACTAATGACTAAACAAATATCTTAATAATGTAAGAAGTATTCTGAAAGTAAAAATATAATAGAATAAAGTCAGGATAAAATGAAATACAAATAAAGTAACAATATGAAAAAAGGAAAAAGAAAACGGCATTTAAAATTGCTTACCTAATCACAGAATAACAAATACTGCACGGCATTAACATTTTTCTTGTTTTTATTTTTAGGTTTATTAGGAGTCCTTGGCATTTTTAAATACATCAAAAACATGTGACTTTTCAATGGAATGACTGCTTTAATTTATTTATTTTGGATTTTAGGGCGTATCTTGTGATTTCTTTCTTTCATTCCTTTTCTCATTTGGTAGTGCATTTGGTTTAAAGGTATCTGTGTTCCGGTATCCTCTTCCTTGTTGCTCGTTTTCCTTCTTTTGTTTTGCACCACATTTCCTGCTTACCTTGCTGCTTTTTTCTTGTCCCTAGCAGTGACACATGAGATCAGGTGTTCACATTTTTTATCTGATTTGTACATATAGTGTGAAACAAAAGCATATAGAGCATAGAAGTTAAGGAATGCAATGCAGCTTTAATGCACATAAGGAAGAAAGAAAAGGACACCTTTTGCTGATTTTCTCTGTCATGAGGATAGTGACTAATTCTTTCCATCACTTCGGTAGTTTTGAGCCAATCCTCGTGCCAAGCCCTCACACTATAGAAAGGTTTGCACTGGCTCAGTTTACGCTGAATCCTTTGATTCTCTTGGGCAATTCTGAGCATTTCCAGCTGCTGATTTTTGTTCCCAAAGCTATATTGAAGAGAAAGAAAGCACAATTAAGCCGCCTTATTTCTTTGAAAACCCTATTGTTCTGACACGGTTATTACAAAACTTAACTGACCCTTTCTTTTCATAGAAATTCCAGTTGTCGACTCTTCCAGGTGTGCTCATTATATGTGATATACTCTCTCTAAGCCTATTGTTTTCTCTCTGAATCTCCAGCATCCTCAGCGATTCAGTCTTAATTCAACAAAAAGTGATTAGAAACAGTCACATATATAGGAGGTTATTCTAACTACATGTATGTAAAAAAAAGTGTTTTAGTCACATTGCTATTACATTGGATCACTTCAGGCTTCACAATACTTTATTCTACACTGACTGGAGATAAAAATAATTTTGTGATTCTAATTATTCATTTAAATTTCTTATGTTTTCTCACTCAAAGGACAACCTTGTGATTCTTCTGCTTGGAAGTGAAGTGACTATATGTCTTTGGTGGACCCGTGTTTACCACTGGTTTTGCTGTCATCACCTTGGGGGAAAAAAAACACATACATGTCTGTCTGAGGCGGTAAACCGTGATTATCCTGACTTTAAAACAACTGTATAAAACAAAAAGGTAGATTAGTTTGTGATAGAACCCCCCGAAACAACCTAAGGTCAAGACATTTAGAATATGGGCAAACAGGGAAAACGATGACAAATGTTTTTTAAAAAATTGTAAAAATCAAAGACTTTTCTCTTAACTCTTTTTCTGTGCATGTCGTACGCAGCCTTGTCCCATTTCTCCTGCAGGTATTTGCTTGCAGTGGGAAACAGGGGCACTGCTAAGGGATGCAGCGACAGCTCCCTGTAAAGAGAAAAGAGAAAAAAAAAGCTGCAAAAAACCAAGCCCTTTACACTCAGCAGAAAACAAACAGGTTCACACATTTTAATAATACATTTTGGAAATGAAGAAAACTATAACAAATAAAATCCACATGGGGATTGTTTTAAAAATTGCTCAAGATTATTTAAAATAGAGTATCAGAATCAGAATACTTTATTAATTCCTGGGGAAATTATGTGGGTTACGGTTGCTCCAGTCCAGTAACATTAAGAAAAACAAAAGCAAAAACAAAAACAGACTAAACTATTAGCAATACAATATATTAAGATACAATGAATAGCACTATATAAGGAATAGCACAATAAAAGTATGGGCTAATTATGCAAGAATAACAAGCTCTGGGATGCCCTGTCCAGATCAGGGGTGCTTCTTTTTTCTAGTACCTATAACTTAGCCATCTCCATGTCTCTTATACACCTGCTCTATGTGGCAGGTATGTGTTTCTGTTTCATGGACTGTATGTTTATTTATGAGTGCTTTAGATTAACTTATTTGTATCCAGTTCCAGCCATGTAAACGAAGTGAATCCCCCCAATGGTTCATGGTCCCTGGAAAGTTTCTGCAGTGGAAAATAGGCTCATGCAAAGAGGACAGCTTTGCTGAATAAATAAAGCAGTAGGGCCTATGTATAGAGATGGGACTTTTTTCCCCTAAATTGTCCAGCATCTCTTAATCCAAATTAACGACGGACAGTTTGTTAACAGGGTGCATCAACAGTTGGCGCGTACGCCAATAAATCAATTAGCGTAAATACCCTCCGGGCTCCCTGCCTCACCTTGCAGTCTGTGGTTGCCCTGCTTTCTTGATTTCTTTACTCATGTTTCCGAGAGTACGCTGAACCGTCCGCGCGGACTAAAGCTAAGAAAACTGCAGTGTGTTTTGTGCCAGTCATACACGGTTGCCATGACAGCAGAGCGAGAGAGCGGAGATGAATGGTTTCAAACGATGCGCCTGTTTGGTTTGTTCCACACAGAGAAACACATACAGCCACAGAGACTGGCTAATTAGCGAGCAGACTGTGGAGCGAGTGGCTGTAAAATGAGCCGCTGTGTGAAGACGCATTTACACATAGTTCAAAGCTGAAAACGAGGAAAATGAGCTAGAACATAAACTGCTTTTATTTATTTATTTTTAGTTTAGTTTACTTTTACAAAGTAAAACAAATAAATAAATAATGTCTGACACTTACTGTGTCTGGCTAGACATTATATCCACTAATCACTTTGATCTCTTCATCTTTTAGAGCATCAGTGGAATTAATTTAACCAAATGTAGAATGTTTAATTTATAAGCTGTGAGGACACAGTATATATCTTTTGTATTTTAAGTACATACGGTCAATAACAGCCTTGTTGACATATAGTGGAAAACTTACACCAGTGCCACTTAAACTAACACTAGTGCAAACTTAGTTTATACACAAAACAAGAAATGACATTGTTAGATTTTGCCTGGTCATGAGGAAAAATGCCGGGAAAGTTAATTATTGTGAAACTTTTAACTTCAATTAGAAATACAAAGCATTACACTTCTATACTGTGGTATCACGTTGGATTATTTCATTGTGTTTATAAAGTATTATGTATATCATCCGGGAAATAAAAGACAGAAAGAGGAAATCAGAGTTGTTGAATGAAACCTATTCTAGTGATTTGACTCTATGAATGAATATACATGCAACACTTCCCCCTACTGACAGGAACTGGCTACGACGACTTTTGACACAAATGGCATTTTTACTTTTAAGCATTCAAATTTCACGCTAGTGATGAAAAAATGGTCACGTCACCGTTTTTCCACACCCTTATAAGCTGTTATAAATTTTGTCATTAAGATAACAATTAGCCTGAAAAATAATCTCTAACCTTCACTTCACACATATCTCAAACCTGTAAATACTCATAAGCAAACTGTTCTTCAAGTACAGGTTTAATGAGAATATTGCACAATCACCAAGCTGTCGGAGACGTTAGCAGCTGATGTCGATCTGTCATGGCTACAGGCCTCATGTCTGGCATTTCCCCACAGATGCCGTCAGAGGTGAATTAATTGGCCCCCCTTCCATCTCCCAGCGTAGTCTTGCGTGGGAAGCACTCTCATGAATGAATTATATGCAATAAAACATTTCCAGTCCACTTTGTTATTTTGTTGTATAAGAGGAGACGTGTTGATGGGACAGACGGAGAATACCAAGATGGAAAAAAATCATGTTACATGCCTCTAGATCTCTTCCATCCTATTTTTGTTTTGTTTTTACACTTTTGTGTTTTTTGTTGAACAGTTAAACTGAGATATTTGTAAAATGTTTCTAGGTCTTTGAATATGTGTGATTATAGTATGGGCAAATGTCTGTGACCAATTTTGAATTGATTCGAATACTAAGCCCTTCAGGACCGATGACGTTTTGAAGGCATTCTTGTGCAGTTTATTTATGAATTTATTGAAATGTTCTGACTAAAACCCAAATTACATTTCTCATGCAGACTGCAGGCAACATTTGGACATAAAACTCAGACCTTTCCAGGGACTGTTGCAGAAAAGCAACTTTACAAATAGAGTTTCTGCTGTTTCTGCTGCACAGTGTTTAACTTTGTCCAAATAAAAATTTGACATGTTATCAAAATGTTTAAACTTTGGTCTTATAAGAACATAGAGCCTTCTACTTTCAGACTGTTGTGTACACTTTCTGCCAAAGACTTTCCCAGATTTTAATACTCTGTTTAATACCATATTAAACTATATGATTCATCAATTTGAAGAAAGCCCTCAAGTCCTAATAGAACATGGAGAAAAGGACAATGTTGTTGAGCTTTTGGTAGCTTAAACAGTGGCTTTTATGTGTAAACAGTTTTAGAAGATATGATTTTTAGGCTGCAGTTGTCAGATTTAAGGTTGGACTTTTGGATTTGACTGGAATATTCATTTGTATTTAATGAGTTGGGGTTTTCTTTGCCAGAATTTTAAGTAGGTGGATCAAAAATGATTAATCATTTATTAAAAAACAACCACAAAAGAACCCCAACAAAACAAAAGCAAGAGCCACTTTGAGAACATAAACTGCTGCCAAGGCAGCTCACCATCCATCCATCCATCCATCCATCCATGCATCCATCCATCCATCATCTTCTGGTGGTGGAATAATATTTTGTTTTTGTATATGCTCTTCATCTTTGCTAGTTTTTTAACAAGTTTGCATTTGTTTTTATTGCACTACAAAGTGCAGGATTTTGTTTTCCCTGTTGAAATGCATTTTGAAATACTTGACATAATTTTGAATATAATTATTTTGTATTATTTTTCATTTATACAGTTTGTCTTACTCTTGACAATACTTTCTTTATAGATGTATATTGCATCTTAAGGTCACTGCATGGCTCAAAAGATAGAAGACATTTTAAAGTTTGAAAGTTTGACCTTTTTTGACCTTGAAAAAGACTAAATGCTAAATTTAGAATCCCCCCTTTTTTCTTCCCTGTATGCTGAAAACATTATCAGCACAAACAACTGCAGTTTGAATATATAGATCTATATAGCCTTATTATCCCTTTGACCTTCAGAATAATCTACTGACCTTGAGAGAGAGGTCAGAGGTCAAACATGACATAATATTTTAATCTCTATGCAAAGCCTTCTACATGTTGCCAAGACATGCAACACACAAACACTACTAAAAATATAGCCTCCTTCACAGAGTTAACAAAACAAAAAGTTTATAATAATCTTAGATCTAGAACAATGAAAATAAATAGTTACACCTAAGTCATCTAGTTATTACGTCAAAATTGTGAAAAAAGGAAACAAGAGAAGGCACACAGTGCTTCTCATAGGCTTTGTTAGTACCTCAAGTGATTCAGAAAAGCGATAATGATGCGGTGAAGCTTGTTTTCAGGTCTTGATCAGAACGGCAGGGGATGCTAACAGTTCCAGGAACTCCCAGAGGTGGCTCTTCCATTGCACTGTTGTGGGAATATGTGTGGAGAGAAACTGCCTCTTTGGGACTGGGGACGCACAGTAACAGCAAAAAATCATGCAGACATAACTGGTGTTTTGTTTGCATGCACCTCAACATTATTATATGGTTTTAGAGTTGTAACGATCTATAATCTACTGAGACAAATGCAAAAATCACAGAGAAAGAAAGAGAAACAATCACTTTCAGTTCCAGAGGTGAAAACACACGAAATGTGCTCAAATATGGCTCAGAAATAATTTTGTCATCATTAAAGCTCAACATCTGCGAGAACTCAGATGATCCAGTGCCATCAGATTATCCAATTCCATCACCATCCCTATTTCATTATGTTCTGAGGGCAGCAGAGGAAAAACAGAAACACAGTCTCCCCTGTTAGCCACCTTGTTTCTGCTGACTGAGACAAATATTCGAAGTCAGCTCAAATCTCACACAATTGCCTTATTTTCTCATCTATCCCTGCGACCAGTACCACTGTAAGATCAAGAGGAGTGCATTTCCCCAAGGTCAGGATTGAGGTTTTTTTTTAAAATCTGTGTGATGTAAGTGACTATGGTAACAGGTCCCTTGAGAAGATCCTGTTGAGAGATGGCTGCATCACGCTGGCTCCCAGCCTGCTTGTTAGAACTGTTAAAGACACACCTGCAAGCAAAGAGTTGTGTTATTAAAATGAACAGTTGACAGATTTAATCAATTTCTCTCATCAAAATCATCCTGACATCCAATTTTCTAGTTAGCAGTCGGTTTACTCTACATTGCCCATACCTTTTAAATCAACAGGCTTCAAAGGCGAACTGACCAGGATGCAAAAGTGCTTCCTCTGCCTTTAAGAGCTCTTGTCTCCACACCCAGTGATCATCTATCAGACTGGTGTTAAAGAGCCATTACAAACACTGTCTTGACCTTTTTAAAAATAGAAACAGACATTAGAGACACTACTATTTTTTTTTCAGAGTAGTTTCTGTTCTGCCACTTTGTAGTGTTACAGAATAATGGTACAAAATAAACAATACGGCCGTAAAATATAAAAACACACATTGTCAACAATAAATGCTTGAGCTTGTGCAGTAAGCTGCTTTACCTTGACTTCTGCTTTGTTCAAAATCGTTACAGTTCCCAGTGGTTAAAATTCAACTCTAACAACATGTGAAAACCTCCGTCAGTCGATATGTAGAAAGTTATTTTAAATTCAACGCAATTTTCAGCTAATGGATGGTAGAATAGGTAACAACTCTAAGGCACCGCTCTCAGTCCTGCTGTTCCATTAATGCCGCAGAGCTATGGAGGAATGGATGCTTTGACTGGAAAATAGGGTTTATCTTTCTAAAAGGGGCTCTTTTGATGACAGCTTGGTGCCTACATGCTGCACTTCCTTCTCAATGTAGGAAGTTTGCTCCATTTTAATATACAAACCCATTCAGGCCTAAAACCCAGATAGATCTGTGCTATGAAAGAGTATAAATAATGAAGACTGCCGTCTTTACAAGTTAAAAAAGACCCACAGCGCTATTACATAACAGTGGAATGAGTTATGAGGATAACAAATTAGCCAGAGTAGGCTTGAGTACAGTAACATCCTGGAGTAATCAGCTGAGGTACCCTAACACAAAATCTCTATTTACGCTCATATTTGTCCTCTAAATGTAACCTCGGCTTTTTTCGCATCTATAAATGTCCTCTTGTTTCCCTTGGCAACTTCACCTCATCTGAACATCGCAGCTTCTTGGTTACTGGCAAGGTCCCCCTTTTGCTTGTATCTTGGTTTAAGACTTGCAAAAATACCTCATGTATCTTACAGAACAATCCTTCCCCTTTTAACACGAATTGCTCTCTCTTCTGCACCTCATCGAGTGTTTCTAATGCACAAACTTTTAAAATTGTATTTAGTGTGATGGTTGTTTCTAAACTCTTGTGATGTCTGCCATCCGCACTGTTTAAATACAAACAGTTGTCAGAAGTTTATCCACACTCACCAAGAGTAGGAGTGTCAGGGTAGTTTGAGACGTTTAATGAGTTCTTTGAACACTTCTTTTTGTTACAGCATATATCTTTAAATACTTGCACGATAACTCTGGCTGGATATTTAACCACTTTTCTTGGCAGCATTGGTAAAACTCATTTAAAATGTTTGGTTTCCTGGCACAGTTTTCAATAGAGTTGAGGTCAGGACGTTGGGAACAGAAGCTTAACGTTAGCCTTAATGTTTACCCATGTCAAACACAGTTTTCGTGTGTGTTTGGGTTCATTGTCCAGTTGGAAAAACTGTGTAAAAGTCTTAACCGTTGTTGTTGGTTTGGGATAAAGTTGAAGAAATTGGTGGTGGTGGTCTTCCTTCTTCATTATTCCATCCATGTACCACCATCAGACTTGACACTGATAATGATAATGTTCTTATGTTTGAAAGCGTTACCTTTACTCTTCCAAGGTTACCTCTTGTCTTTGATGCCAAATAGTTTTTTTTGTCTTGTCTGACCATAAAACATTTCTCCAGAAGGCATTTGGGTTGTCTGTGTGTGCAGCTGCAAATTTCAGTTGACCCTGAAGGTGTTGATTTTGAAACAGGGGTTTATTTCTTGGTCCGTACACTCTCAGTCCATGACTCTCCAAACTGGCTTCACTGTGGACACTGGTGTTCCAGTAGTTTTCAGTTCACAGCAGGCTTTACTGAATTATTTATACTAACATACAATTGTTTAAATGGATGATTTTGGCTGCAAGAGACCTTCCCAACATGTGCAAATACATCATTCTCTCCCTCTATGTTTTTTTTAAGCTCTTCACTGGGTTCCTTGGGCTTTTCCATTGTTCTAACTATAGGTCAGCCTGATGAGTGTTGTCAAACAAATCCTTTTTATGGTGGCAAAGAGAAACTACCAGTCGTAGTCAATCATGATCATTAATGTGAAGCTAATAGTCCTCAGCCTTGTCAAGTTAAAAGACACTGCAGAACCTTCAGCACCACTTATTAAAAGATTTAACTGAGTTTATGTCTGTATTTGAGCCTCCATGTATACTTTTGATTCTGTGGAGATTAGATTAGAGAAATCCAAAATACATTCAAACTGTGCACCCAAATCATGTTTTTTTAAACTACCAAAAAGGTGTGCTGTACAATCATTCCACCAATCATTCCAAAAGTTTGAAGAAATCATTAAAAGCCCCATTCATGCCCATCATGAGGGTATAAAAACATCTGACCACAACTGTATGCAAAAGTCAGATATCCTCCATTTCAAAGGTGAAGATTATTGTGCAACAAATGGAGCAAATTATTTTGGATGTGAGAATAATCCAAGGCCTAAATATCCTTAACAATCAGCTTTTTCAAAGTGTGTTTTTGCTGGCAACTTAAATTAACAAGACAAAAGCAGAACATACAAACTGAAGAAAATCTAACTAAATGTAGGTTTTGTGTGTGCGTGTGCGTATGTGTTAAACGACTTAACACTGGGCTGACCTATTGATCATTCAAGCATGACAAAGGCACCCTTACTTGACTTTTGTGTCTACATGTAACAGATAACGTAGCAATGAACCAATTTGAAACTGTATTTTGTGTCTAAGAGCCATGTTCTTAAGAAATAGGAAAAAAAATCAGCGAAGACCTAACTCATGACCCGAGAGATACATCTGGCCCTTCAGCTGACCCATCTACTGTTTTCCTCATGCCTCATTGGAAATGGTCTCAGTGGAAGGTTGGCTGTCAAGAAGCCAGTCTTAAGGAAGGGAAACAGAGAAAAAGAAAAGGCATAATTATACCAAATTAACCTCAACACCTCAACATTATCAAAGCAGATTGCCAGAGAACAGAACCAAACGGTAGAAGCATCTAAAAGAAGAGCTTTAAATTTCCTTCAAGAAGTCTGGACAACTATTTCTGAAGATTCTGTAAATAAATTTCAAGAAAGCTGCCCAAGAGAGTTCAGGGTGCATTGAAAAATAAAGGCAGTCATACCAAATATTGACTTTCAACCTAGTTAGAGCTTTACAATCTCTGTTTCAGCCTTGTACAATGTATTTCCACATATAGGCTTGCACATTTTTCACTAAATTGCTACACCTTTACTCATTTTCCTAGCTAAATACAAAGAAATGAGGCGTGGCTCATAACATTAGGGCAGTACTAGATTGAGCGCGCTTGGCTCCTGCCAATCGGACCATTACCTACAACCATCATTGTTCATGTATTCATTATGCATCTTAATAATGACACACAAAGATAATTGTCCTTAAAATGTTTAAAATGCCCACTTACTTTGTGTGTACTGTAGACTCTATCTATCTAAACACCTTTTTTATGTTCATAGTCACTAAACATGCCAGATAAAGCATTAAATAAAGGAATAAGGAAACAACACAAACCACTGACACTCAAAATAACATGATGATATCACATTTGTTGTCCACCTACTTGTTGCATTTTATTCTGGTACAAACAGTACAAGGTGATGTTTTATTCTCGCAGTTGCACTGACTCCTGAAATGTGTACCGAAGGTTAAAATAAAAATATAGCAGAACAGAACGGATCACTGGTTAAACAGGGGATAAAATAGCTGAAAATATCGATTATCTTGTTGGCTCTGCAGGAACCAATCAATTGCATGATCATGAACAGGGCTGTACATTCGGGGGGAACTTAATTTGCATATCTATGTAGCTGTATTGTCCAAACCATATAGAGTAAAGCAATACAGACAACTACAAGAGACTAAAAATGGAAAATGCATTCACGATAAGAGAATGTGTTCATTATGAGAATTCTCAGTGAACAGGAAACTCCCAGAGAGATGGTTATGAAAGGGCGTGATTTGAGTGTGGGCTTTATTTTTGGCCATGCGCTTCATTAAGAAGCGATGCGTGTGCTTGTATCGCTTCTGGGTAAAGTTTCAAAGAGCCTTTGGGGAGTAAGGCTGAAAAAGGGCAGTGCCGAGGTCAAGAGATGCTTGGTATGAGAGTGACCACTGTAGCATTAATAATATCAGCCCTCATATTGACTGCTCCATTTGACTCCTTCTCATCCTTTGGGTGAATACGCAGTAAAGGCACTTCTTGCTTTGCCCCAAAGCCAAACGGCTTCATTTACATTTCACCCTGCTGTATTTGTAACAGATGTTTCTGAGTGTTAACAATACTGCAAGAGAGCATTGAAAGCATGGGTGATCTTTGTGCTTTTTGTGATTTAGTAAAGCAATGAATCCATTAAACACTTGAAATTTGATGAACTCCCCAGCTGATCTTAGGAGTCAGTCTTCTTAGGAAGAGTACATAAACCTCTGTGAGACGGAAAATTCAAAACATAATAAGTTAAAGCAGCAAAGAGAAGACTCTTGATGTGTCAGTAATGTGATGACTTGACTGAAGAATTATTCATTACTCTCGGGACATGAACAGGTTAGGCTAGAGTTTTTATGAATCCTTATTACGCTGTAACAGAATTCATTTCTTAGAGTCATTTTATGTCTTCAAAGGGAGATACCAAGATGTCTTTTTTTCATGCATGCTTTTTAAAGACTGTGTTTTTACTGCTCTACAAGCGACTGACACTGAAAAGGGGTGATGGGGAAATTAAAGACGCAGACCGTGGATCATCATCATGCATGGGGACAGGTTTGTAACTGGCTGTCTATATTCACTGCATAAAGGCTATCTTTATACAATGGAGGTTACCTGAATACTCACTGGGGCCAGTTTCATTACTCTTATCACTAATAAATACTTTGGGTTATAATTTCTTTTTTAAAAGATGAATTCGTTATAATGTGTGCATGATTCGTCTTTTGCCCTATTAGTCACAATGTGAGTGCACCAGAGAGGTTTTAGAGATGACGTCTAAACAACATGCATGATTTTGCATTTTAGACATGATTTAATGAGAAAGAACTGACAGGAAGTCAAATGTACACGTTAATATCAGCTTGTGAGTGTGCCCATATCCTGTACACTTAGGTCCATAATTTGATGGACAAAGATACAGTTTTTGTAGTTTTGGACAGATTTTAAAACATTTTCAAAACATGGGTTAAATGCTTTAAATCAAGGGGTTTAACAAATATTTAGCATTAACAGTTTAGGAATTGCAGACATTTTTATACACAGCTCCTAATTTTTGGAAGCTCAAAATCAGTTGGACAAATTAGGATAATTTTAACTATAAGGATTGTTTTTAATACTTGGATGAAAATCTTTTCTGCCTGAACCATGGATATCACCAAATGCTGCGTTTCCTTTCTTGAAATTCTCTACTCAACCTTTATTGCAGCCGTCTGCAGCTGCTTGTGGGTCTCTCTGTTTTCTGTTTTGTCTTCAGTAACTGAAAAGTATGCTCTGTTGGACTGAGATCAGGCGACGGACTTGGTAATTGAAAAATATCCCATTTCCATGAGAAACTCCTGGTTAGCTTTTGCAGCATGCTTTGGGTTGTTATCCATTTACACTGTGAAGCGCTGGCTTATCAGTTTTGCAGCATTTGACTGAATCTGTGCAGAGAGTTTAACCCTGCACTTCACAATTCATCCTATAGCGGCAGTCACATCATCAATAAACACTAGTACTGGTAGCTCTGCAACAGACTGGCAACCTGTACAGGGTGTACCCTGTCTTTCAAACTATGGCATCTGGATTAGGCTTCTGCCCCACAGTGACCCTGAATTGGATAAGCAGGAGGAAATGGGTGGATGCAAGTTAATCTTGGTTTCTTGTATCCAGTTTCAGAACTGTGCAGGCTCTTGTAGATGTTTCTGAAGTCTTATCTGGTCTTCTTCACCTCTTCAGTGTAGCTAGTGGTTTGAGCCTCCTTGTAAACTCTGTAGTTTCATGAAGGTATCTCTTGATCGTAGACTTGACAATTATATGTCTACCTCCTGTAAGTGTTTATAAAATGATTTGAAATTACAGTGAAACGCTACAACAATACAAATTCAACACTTTGAAGAAACATCAGAGATTATGTCTGCTTCAGTTGTCATAAAATACCAAACAAACAGGCCTCACCTGGCCCTCGAATTGTACGTCAGTTAACTGTCCAATTAATTGTAAAACCTTGGATTCAATTTGAAAGTCTTCACATTTATCACGTCTTGATTGCTTGATTTGAAATTCACTGTGGTGTACTAAGGAAAAACTACAAATAATTGTGTCTATGTTCAACAAATTATAGATTTAACTGTGTCTTTCTCCCCCCACTCTCTTGATTTCTCCCCAGCTCTCAGGGGCTGGTGTGATTGGGGTTTCCAGCAGGTGTGGCCAGGGGCTGCAGCAGCTGGGTCATCACACCTGTGCATCACTGCCTAATCGACCTGCTTTTGCTCAGCTTGTTTTTGTGGAAATGCTGGGGTTCTGACAGTCTAAATGTTTTCAATATTTGCTTTCTTTGTGTGTGACACTTACCTCCTCTCGCAGGAATCCTCTGTTTTGCTGGAACTTCATCTTGTGGTCTTAGTTCACGTTGGATTTTGAGCTCTGTAACGTGCCCTTCCAGCGTGACTGACTGGAACAAGCTAGACACTGTAAGCTCTCAGTTAACTTACCAGCCTGTCCACTCCTCCACATCCAGACTGCAGTTGTACTGACTTTGTTGGTCAACTCCGAATTTGTGAATAAAGTCTTTGAACTGTCCCGTGAGTCCGAGTCTGCCTTAGGCTCTTTATGTCATTCTGTAATCGGGACACATTTATTTATTCTGCGCAGTAGTTGTAAGCCTGAAGTTGCCCAACACAGTGTGCTTTTGCTGTTTGAAACTAGTGAAGCACAAAAAATGATTCTGGGCCTTTCAGCTGCCTTGTGCGTAGCTGTTGCAGCAGGGTACTCACTGGGCATATAGTTCGGTGTGAATTGCAGAGCAGAAGCTTGCCACAATTTGTTTACAATGAGAGTGTGTGTTTATGTGTAAATTTGTGCGTTTGTTTGAGTGAAGTCTTTGGATATGACTTGGTTCACAGCAGCTGTTCATTTTCTAATGAACACTTCCTCCAAGCTGTGCCAAACACTGCTCACTCTCCATCTCTGATTGGTAGACATCTTGGCTGGAGGCATGCCGGGAAAGGGGGTGGTTTTAACATTGCTGCCAAAATGGAGACGCAAGTGGTCCCAGTCTGGCATTCCCTGAAAACTCTGACAATGACTTGGGTGAAAGCACAATTTTCTAAATTGGAGTACAGAGGGAGATTATGTAAGAGCGTAATTTACTAGTGTATTATCTTTAACTTGTTAATTTCAGATTACAAAGTACTCAGATTATCACTTCAGTTCTTTCATTCATTTCCAATCAAATCCAAAAGATATGTGTTTGTAACAAATTTCTGGCTCATTCACTTTAGAGTATACTCAATGCTCTTATTCAGTTCACCCAAGTATAGCATATGTTGGTGCAGATTGTTATTAAATAAATAGATTTTTTTGTACAAAGAGTTAAATTAACCTTTGTTATAAATTATCTCTCAAAGTGATATTTTAGTTTGTATGATATAATATCATATGAATCCATCCCCATAAACCAGTCTCCAAATCCTAACACTCATTCATGTGATATTCACACTCCCCCATGTGTGAGCCTTTTAAAAGTGTACAGTGAAATCACGGACCATGAGTAAAACTGGAACCACTCCATTTATCTCTGTGCATCTTAAATCAAGTTATTTTTTCCCATCAGGAGAAAACAGGCTGTTTAAAAACTCACAAGGGAGCCACTTCCTGCCGGGCCACAGCCTGGGCAATCAAAAAGAAGTATTCTAATGATCCCTGACAAAATTGTCAGATGATATCCTCCAGGGTGCGATGATACTTTATATTACAGTAGACGGATCGATAGCAAAGATGACACGAGAGGCCTCTGCAGAGAGAGGAAGCTGGAAAGACTGCAGTGCTCTGACTCTCACTTGCGCCGTTTCCACAGCGAGCCCCCTTGGCCTCACAGAACACGTGAGAATATGTTTTGTTAGCATAATTTCCCTAAATTAATGCATGTGCCACATATCTGAGGCGGTGGACCAGATCTACACGCAAGGACACCTGATAAGTGTGCCTCTACAGTAAATGTGTGTCAGCTGTAGTTGAAAAATTGAAAGTCACCTAAATATGAAATTCTCACAGTTAAGTTTTAAACAAGGATTTAGCAGATTCGCAATGTCAAGAACGTCACTCAGGAAACATTTTGTTTCGAAGTGGCCCACATCCCCGAGGAACCAGTTATCACAGACAACTGACAAGACCCGGGCGCCACAAAACTAGGCCATTAAAGTGGATTAATGCTGTAATTTAGAGGTGAACACACAACTTGCATAACATAAAAGGGCACAATTTTAAAATAAAAAGGTATTTATTTTGAAAATGGAGGAATCAGTGAAGTGATTTAATGTTAAACATACCCCATATAAGCAAGAACTCACTATTCACCCCAGATTTATAAAACGAAAAACAAAAAATAGATCAAATACATGGAATAAGTGGTTCAGGTTTGCTCTCAAATGAGTCACATACTCCTGTTGGTTCAATCACCCCGGTGCCTCCCTCCCCCATTTTCTTGTACTATAGTGACTCTGGTCTGTGTAACACCTGGGAATGGAGTCAGTGCTATACTGAGCGACTAATGGCTCCTCTTCCAAACACTAACTTCTGCCATTTGTGCTGAGAGAGAATAATGCTGACAGACTGAAGAGTTATTAAGGGATCTGAAGTATGGAAAACACATTTAACAAAAGACGATCAAACAACAAATGCACCAGTGGTTCCAAATCAAATTTAAAATATCTTGAGGCTGGGCTGAAACTCGCAAGTGTCCGCGCACATACATGTCCTCTATCTCCAGAACCCCTGCTTGGTAAGGGCAAGGATAATGAACAATATCTCCTTCTCCTTTTGTCTGTGATGGAAAATCTATAAATCCTAAGAGATCAGCCATGAGGCAGTGGTAACAGTCGCTCCAAGCAACACTAACTGGGCCTCTGTCCTCAGGGATGAAGCAACAAAACAGAGCAAGTAAATGTGATTTAAAAAATAAATAAAATCCCCTCATATACAATTTTGCCTTGACATTTCTGTCACTTCTTTTGGTATCTTTTGCAATCGTGGCTTGACTTCTGTTGCACGTCTTTCCCCTCCTCCTCAGTTCAGTGTCTTAATCGGGGATCTGTTGCTTCACTGAGCTTCAAATGCTTAGATGACGTGAAACAGGTGCACACGAGTGTCTACCGACCTATCCAAATGAGCACTGAACACCTGCGACTTTAGAGCTATTAAGCACAATTTCTCATTTAACACCCCATATAGGTGCACAGAGCTGCAGCAGCTTGAGGAAGTGAAGGCAAAGAAATGATTTGTTTGGAAGAAACCGCACAGATGTAACGGACAGAAATGCTTTTCACCAGACTTTTTCACCTGCGACACACACACACACACACACACACACACACACACACACACATGCACTCATGTAATAAATAAATAAATAGAAATATTGTAATATCCTGCAACAGCCTGGGACAACAGACTCTGCCGGATCAAATTTTTTTCCAAGCATCACCGATATGACGGCGCACAAACCACGTGTTTACGTAATGGAAAGCCAATCTTTTACTTTAACCCCTCCTACTCGTCTATTTCTAACAAGAGGGTCCGACGCCAAAGAAAAATGATGCAAATGTTCTTATACAGGCGCACCGTACTTTTGGAGATGTCAGTGGCGTTGTGCTGAAACGGCTCGAGGAGAACACCTCACAAAGGGAGCAAACGCACACTCCAGGAATCACGGACACACACACACCAAGAACCCTGGCTTTAATAGAAACGTTGCAGCGTGGGGGCTCAAAGAAATGAAAACTGGGGTTGGTGCTGTCTGACCTCGCCAGGCAAGCAGGTTTGCAGGGGAAACGAACTGGACTTGATCCGGCAATGTGGTGTCTTGTTGGGGCTATCATTGCAGCAGTCTGTCCATAGGATGCATCCTCCCTTGGCTTTTGATGCTGTGCAGATCCACCCTCCTCTCCTCAGAGTGATGAACTAATAGGCAATGATTTTCTCCTCGGAAATCCACCGTGGTTTACTGTTTGCACGTTAGTTGTGTGTTTGTTTACTGGCGACCCGTCTCCTCCCGGTGCGACACATGCAATTTCCAGAGTATATTTTCTATTGTCGACTAGTTGAGGAGGCATTCTTTACACGCCAGAAGAAGAAAACACACCATTAGCACGAAGTGTGACAGACAGTGAATATTTTGTCACGTGAATGAAAGCGCACAGGACTTGGATATACCTATTTTTTTATGATACAATTGGTAGTCTTGCTCGGGAGAACTGATCCAATTGTGTTATTATGCAACCGCAAGGATCTCATCTATATCTGGGTGTTTAAGACACGGGATTGCTCTTCGCCCAAATCAATGTGGTTTCTTTGGAACATTTTCAGCAAAGGAACGCATATGCTGCAGTGTCTTTGTGGCAAGAGTCTTAAGAAAAACAAGAATCCAAGTGGTAAGCTCATCACCATTTATGCCTACTCCTCCGTTTCTCAGCGAACCGGCTTTATGCGTGCTTGTGTGCAGAGAGTTGAGTGTCTGCGTAATTCTGTTAATTTGGTCGTAACGATGATAGATCTGCAATCACATTTATGCAGCGAGTGGATCATGCAGAGGCTCCTGAAGGAGGGGAGGAGGGGGGAGACAACTTATTCTGTGCTGCTACTACATCGGCGAGCTCAGGTCTTTTTTTTATGAGGGGGGGCACAGCACAGAGACACACAAAGCCCCCCGCTGCATCACCACGGCACCATGATCTTCTAACTTTTTAAATAACGCTTGCTCCCCCCCCCTCTCTCTCTCACTCTCAGACACACACAGGGGCTCGATGGTATTTCAGAGGATCACATCCACGCACAGTTATTTATTTATTATTTCTTTTTTCTTTCTTTCTTTTTTCTGGACAACGTGATTCCCCCCTAACCAGATTATTCCATCCTCGGGTTGACTGCAGCAGTGCCCCCCCCCCCCACTCCTCTGCATCACCACTTCTCTATTAAATGAGCTATACTCGCTGTGTTTTCAGCGAAACAGCCGGAGGAGACAGACTATTCTTTCATGTCTGTCACTCTACTGATGCAGACCAATACTCATCATGCGGGCCCTGCGAAAGCGTGATTTTTACACGAGCACCTGAGTTGCTCTTATGTTGACGAAGCCAGGCAGCTGAGATGCCAGTAGGGCATGTAGAAAGAGACTGGGATCCGCTGCACCGAAGCAAATCCTGCACTTGAGCAGTCGACATCGTTTCGATTTAGATTGTGCACTTTTTTTCTGGTACAAAAAATAAATAAATAAATAAAAAATCAGTGCATAAGCCCTGAATTTAGGATCACAGTAACATCATATATATTTTTATATATCCTGCCAAAACAAATATAACAACGCAGAGGGCCAGTGTACCAGGAATGCTTATTTCAACAGGCTGTTGTAAAGCCCCAGGTAGACAGCATGTAGTGCGGGCTACTTGTTACCTCATGAAGCGGGTAGATGGGCTGAGTAGCAGCACAGTTTTTCGACACTGCAACTGCAGTATAGTAGATCATCACCATACTTTAGTGGGACAATCGCGCTTTGCAGACACTGCAGGAGTGATAACAAGACACTGTCTACTATCAATTACCAAGAAGAAGAAGTTATATTTTACAGCATTATGTCTCCACAAACCTAGCCAAGGTTTGTGTTGGTATAGCTCAAGATAGGGTGAAAACACAGTTAGCCTCAGTTTGTGCCTTCAGTTTGGCAATACGCATTTTTCTCATAGGCCCAGCTACAACAGCTAATTTGCAGGCATTACAAGATTTGCCAAAATCTGTCAAAAAATATAATAATAATAAACATCTTTGGAACTATTTTCTCATGCTACAAACTCCAAGCAGGAAAGTAGGATCAATTCTTGCTGTATTTATGTTGTTCTGAAATATAAATATTTGCTAATATTTGTTAATGCATGGACGCCATCCATTTATTTTACGTTATACTACATTATAATTGTTCTTACTCACATTTTTCCTGGCAAACAGGAAGATTATGTCACCACTGGCCATGGGCATAACCTGGGTATTTCCCCCCCCCCAAAACAAGGCAGAGTGTGACACTCTAAGTGGCTTTTACTTCGAAAAGATTTCTCTAAGCAATACTCATCTTCCATATTTCAGTATAAACAGTTGTTCTTGCATTAGAGGGAAGCTGTACAATATAAAGCCCTTTATAGTCAGTTAAAAATTTCTGGTGCTGATTAGACTAACTTATCTCTTCAGAGGTGCAGCGTTAGTTGGTGCTACATTTTAAATATGACAAATCAAAAGAACAAATTCTGCACCTCACTCGTTTGTAAACACTGGTTCAGTTCTGCCCCTGGTCCCCATCTTCTCTTTTAGTTTAAGGAAAGGAGTTGTAACTTGGAAAGACTTTTTAAAAATATGTTTTTTCGTGGTTAATGGAGTAGACATTTATTTTCCGTTCTCTAAGTGCTGTTATACAACCTCTGCATTTGAGTTTTGCTACTATCTACTTTTGATTAAATTAGAAAAAATAAGCTGTAACAAAGAGGTAAGACTTTAATAAAAGAACAACCAATAAACAGCAAATATGTACAACAATGTCTCAGTAGAATTGTATGTATATATATATAACTCTTACTAGCAAAAAATTACTAGCATAAAGGCTATACATTTTTTTATGTTCCTATTCCTTGCTGATCATATTAAAAGCATAATATTGCGTTACAGTGGGCTCTGGAGTGATAACTGACTTTGGTCAGTAGAAAAGCCACTGCGAGACAGTAAGTTGTGTTTAACGCAATTCATCCAGTCAATCAAAGCTAAGACTTTTCCCTGACCACAAAATGGTCAGGACATGTGCTACAGCAAGCGATAGGGCCAGTAGTTTACTGGGAAATGAAGTAATGAAGCACGCTGACATGTGTCAGTGGGGTGTAGCTGCTCATTGAATCCGCACTGCCAGGCAAATCACACACCTGACTTGTTTCAACTCCAAAGGTGTTTTAGAAATCCTCACACAAGTTGTTTAAGTGCCATAGTGGGACAGCGAGTCCTCTGCGTGGCCCTGTGTCAGCAAAGTGTTTCCTAAACTGTTCGCCAGGCCTGAGCTGCAAAGTCCTAGACTTAGTGCTACAGCTCTTTGGTTGTACTTTTAGTAACACAGCAGAATTGAGAGAACCGAGAAAGACCTAACTAAACAGACTGTATCACTATAGCTGCAGTTTTTGTTACCGTATTAACACCAGTCTTATAATTCACCGATTGTATTCAGTTTCTCTTTGCGCGCGCCCACACGCACACGCACACGCACACGCACGCACACACACACACACACACACACACACACACACCACACACACACACACACACACACACACACACACACACACACGCACACACACACACACACACACACACACAAAGGCTTAGTGACTGTACAGGACCAATTCATCTGGAGAGGTTTAAAGCAGAGTATGGATGGCACTTGATTTTATTCTAGCGTGGGTTAATAGTTCCCTATTAAAGGCAACATTTATTTTCTGTCACTGGGTGTGTGATAGCACAAAGTTACATGTGTGGAGAACTTGTCTTTAGGCCCTTGTAATCATGTACTAACTGGTTGTGAGCCCATTCACATAGGGTCTCCCCTTTTAAAAAATCTTTGAGTTCTGTGTGCATCCTCATTTTCCTTCACATTATCAAATTAAATTGCCCCTAAGCCTATAGGTCAGTGGCTTTGTATTCATTGGTCAGCTGTACTGATGTGCATGGATACATATGGAGTATTTCTTGAAGTAGACCACATTCTTTAGTGTTGAAAGAAGATGAGAGGAATCCAGCTCTCTTCACAGTGGTCCAGATCAGGTTATGATAAAACATAGTGCGGTTCTACATTCTGATGTAAGTGAAGGGTTGGGTTAAAGCTCCATAACACAACAGGATGAGTAACTTCCTTGTTGGATATGGCAGTTTGCCATCATGTAAAGCTACGCGTCCACTTTTAGCCCTTTTGCAAAACTGCCTTCGGGTAAAGTCACCAAGATTTTATACTCAGTGACCTGTTAACATTCTTCCAGTTGTGCCTCTGTTTTCCAGCAAGATTGTTGTTTCATGTGGTGGCTTGTCCTTAGGGTTGGTGGTCTGGTACAACTGCTACTGTGGATCTACTCTTAATGTTCACTCTTGTGTAACAGTACGGGTACATGTCTTTGAGTGAATGTACTTCATTAAGTAAATTAAAAGTGATGAAGCAGCTTAGTGGAAAGGATGTAGATATAGGACGTTTAACCCTGAGGCTTAAGTGGCAGTGACGGCTCTATAAATGCCCACACAGATGTCATTATAAAAGTTTGAGTGCCACTGAATGATGCACACATGATAAACGGTTTAATGAGGGTATTTGTAGTGTAGAGGGAAAAGTTATGTCATATGAACTGCGACAATCAATAAAGGCAATATGCGAGTGGCGCTCTTTGACATATCTTGGGCTGAAATGATTGAAATGTAGACGGTAAATAGGCGGGTTGTTGAAAGAGCAGAATTGCTCTGGGTGTGTGAAGTCAGTGGGTGGCTTCTTCAAAGTGGCACAGTGGCTCACTGACAGCAGAGTGACACTACAGGTGAGGTCACATGACACCCAGGCCTCCAGGTGATGTTGGCTCATAGCATGTGAAGTGAAACTTTTCTCTGTTATCTGTGACATAGTCAGAAAGCTGGACCTAAGACTCATAAAAGAAATCTTATGTACTTCTTTCTTTATTTAATTTAAAATTGAATTACTATAACAAAATAATTTTCCTGCAGAGATTGTTAAACTTCTCCTGGTTCTTTTCTATGATCTAAGATTATATTTATGAGCCAACCATGCTGACTATTAGAAGACTACAACCTTGTAGAGGTGCTTCGAACTGAGAAACGTTCATGAACTGAAGGAATGTGAGATATTTTAATGTAGAGGCTTTTAAACCACTGTGAATTTCAATTTACTGCGTCTCACATTACCTAAAATAATAAAAACCAAATAAGTGTCACTGTAATTAAACAAAAGGCAATTCTTTGGATGCTAGGAGCAATTCATTTGAAAATAAAAAAAAGCTTCTTTATTCACAAGAAGTGGCTACACACGTTTGATTTTTACAGATTTTATAGCAGATGCCCTTCCTGACAAAACTCCAAAAGGATTGTTTCTCCTCGAGTATGGAAGCAGGGATCTTCTGCCTGTTAGGAAAATGTGTAAACCACTACACTATGGAGCCACTAGCAATATATAAAGCAGGACTTTGCAAGTTCTACATTTATGTGCCAATAAATTCTACCTGACAGCTTCGTGAGTAGGCCTTTAATACCTTTTAAGATCAAGCGCTACCTGAATGTATTGTCTGCCATGTTACAGTAAGTTTATGAGTCTGTCTGTGAAACCCATACAAATGCAACTATACACTGTTGTTGTTACTGTCCTGCTGTTCGTTTGGTGTCAGTTTCGGGTGTCGGTGTCTCTTTTGCATGCAGTTCTTATCTCAGAGCAATTTATTGAAAAAAATGTACTGTTTCCCCCAAAAAATCACATTTTTTTGAGAATTTAAAAAGAGGGTCGATAATTATTTGTACGGTTAAAAGATACTTGTTCCATTTGTCTTACGTACTTGCGCTAGTTTAATTTGTGGTAACTAGGAAAATGCAGTGTAATTAAAGGGGACGGGCAAGATTCAAAGACAGACTCCTACAATTAGAGTAACAGCAGGGCTGGCTAAAAATAACTTCCTCCAACCACCGTTCCACGTTGCTAGGTTTCATACAGAAACATTTCTGTAAGTTTGTAAATGGCTAAACTGCAGTAGTTACACACACACACACCCTGAAAGATCACAGCAAAGATGTAAAGAAACAGGATTTACAGTTAAATATGTATCGCTTTTCGAATAACCTTCACACTGTTAAACTGACAGCATTTACTAAATCTTTTAAACTGTGTGTCACATTGATGAAACCTTTGTTTCTAAAAATATCTCAAGAGCATACATGTCCTTAGAATGGAAGTGAATATGCACAGAGGGGATAAACGTGTTTTGTTATTATTTGATAAAACCATTTGGATTCTTGGAGATTCTTGGTCAAGGACTGTTTTTCTTCTCATGACAGAACCCTGTGATTACTGCCATGCTTTGTTGTCATTTAGAAATAGACATGAAATTAGGTGTTGCTGCAGTTAATATGTCAAAGATCAACAAGACAAAAAAAAAATGAAATGAAATGAATGAAATAAATATATCATGTTTACCATTTACATCTAGTTAATAGTGTATCAGCGTGAATTTGTATTCAATTCAATTCTATTCTATTTATATAGCCCCAATTCACAACAACAGTTGGCTCAAAGCACTTTATTTTTTTAGAGAAAACCTCAACAATCAGACGACCCCTTATAAGCAAGCATTTGGCAACAGTGGTAAGGAAAAACTCCTTTTGAGAGGAACAAACCTCCGGCAGAACCAAGCTCAGGGAGGGATCCGCTAAACCACTTTATTCAGCGCTCAACTTAAAACATATACTGTTTTTAAGGATGGATCAAATATCAAATACCCTGTGAAAGTATTGCTTATAGGAATACACTCATAGATACACTATGGAAAAAACTACTGAGGCACACCTCTTAATCTTTCAAATCATGTGTTTTCAGTTTCATTGTTACAGGTGTATAAAAGCAAGAACCTAGCCATCCAGACTGGCTTTACAAATATTTGTAAAGAGAATGGGTCATTCTACAGAGTTCATTGAATTCAAATGTGGTGCAACCCTGGCGATTTGTCACTTTCCTCCTAGATAGTCCACCATCCACTGTAAGTTGTGTTATTGCAAAGTGGCAGTGTATAGGATGTGCCACTGCAAGGACAACATGGAAAAGCCAAGAATAATATGGTATAAAAATAAGTTAATTAAATATAATTTATGTTGGGAAAATAAATGAGTATTTGCTGATGTTGTCCTGCTTATTTTTCCAATGTCATAGGTTTCCTTTTATTGTATTGTAAATTGTTTAAAAAAAAATGAAAACAGCAAACAAAGAAAGCTAGTCATTAGCAACTAGCTAACTAGCTAGCTAACTAGCAGCTAGAAAGACGGATATTTCCTCGAGGAATTAGTGGAGATCAACCCAGAGATATAAATATATGAGCAAAGTGAGGATAGCAGTAGCATTTGAGATCTTGTGTTTGACCTTACCTGCCTGATCTTTAAATTTAAGTTGACAAAAATGATCCATTGTCTGTCAGCTAATCAGCTAATGTCTGTTAAATATCTCACTCATTTTTAGATTAGATAATATCACAATGGAATTATTACTCCTTTTTTTAATATAGGCAAAGCATGAGATGGTTTTGTGTCTAGCTAATAGTATTAGGCTTTGCTTTCTGTACCTTGCATTTTAAGCCATTAGAGGTAATATTGCCCTTTTTGAATAAATCTGCTTTAAAAGGTTATATCTGTCTTTTGTTAATGGTGTAGTGCTTCTTTCATTTTCAAATAAACATCCCAAGAGTCAAGAGAGTCAACTGTATAAAGCACAATGAATATTTAAATGCCAAATAAATATGCTCAGGATGGGTTGCAGGTAAACTGTGAGCGAGAAGTGACAATTAGTTGATTGCTTTGTAATCTGAGTCATAGATACAGTTAGCTACCTGTGGTGTGAAATGTTGCTGTGAGGAATATGTGGCTAAATGTGAATTACAGTTTGATTACCATGGATGATGTCAGTTAAGCAAAATTAGACAGCTTTGTGATGAAGTGTTCTTCTTTTTTTTTATTTTATTAGGCTGTCAACATGCAATATAAATAAGCATAACCAACACAATGACAACAAGAAAAGACGACTGGAAACAAATGCTCACAATCATTTCCCAATTCTTTTTCCCACACTTTCTGACAGAAACTACACTGTCATTCTTTTGAGGTATTTATGATACAGAGTGGTGAAATTGTCAGTTGTGCATGTGTACTGACGTGGACTTGTCAGATTTGAAGAAATAACTTTAGAGAGTGTAAGAAATTGTTCCTCAGTTGTCAGTTTTATGAACTTCTTTATTTTCAATCAGTTCGTTTTTGAGTCCCTTGAAGTCATTGAAATTTCTGTTTAGGTTATCAGTAATAACATAGGCTGACAATCATAGTAATCACAAGAGACCCATTAAATGAAATTAGAGTATAATTACTTTATGATGAGTCGTGACAGTACCATATATGGATGACAAATGGCACTTTCCAAACAAAAAAAGACACTGTGCTCACTTTGTTAGATGATATTGCCTGCAAAGGTTGCATGACTTCATCTATTATTTTAAAACGTCAAACCGAGCATCTCGGTATTGCCGTCTTATTGTTGTTGCTTAGCAAGCTGCATCTGTAAATTTATTGATATACTAAACTGGGTGAAAACTTTGATTAATGAAAAATGACTGAAAACAAAATGTTCTCACTGGGGAAACTGAACAGGTCTAGAGACCAGTTAGTGACCACCTGGAAACCATTGTTAATGAACAACAAATGCATGTTCCCTGATCAGTTGCGAGTGGCTGCTTCAGGTCTCTGCCAGTTGCTATGAAATCAGTTGCTAAAGACCAATTCAATCAGGCCTATGAACTGGTCTGTGACACATGGCGACTGGTCGCTATGGAATATATGTGTAAATTCCACAAGCAGTTGCAAGTGGTTGCTGGAGGTTTCTGACAGTTGCTGCAATGAAATCAACAGATTCTGACTTGTCTGCAAACACTAGCAAACTACTCTCTGAGGGGTAGTGAGAGTGAGTGAAAAGTGTGAAGCAATGCCTCTTTTGAGATGTTTAGGTTACAGTGATGAGGCAGACAGTGATCTCCACCAACAACATTCTCCAACTTCCAGCAACCACTTGCTAACTTGACGGGGAATACATATTTTTTCTTTGCAACTGCTGGTTCTTACTAACAGGTCTTTAGACCAGTGTGACCGAGGCCTTAGATACTGCTGAAGCCAGAATAAGACAAAGCGGCACCCATGAGTTCCTCAGAGTGACCGAGCCCCCACTATTGCATGACATCAACGCACAATTTCAAAACATGAGTTTTAAAAAATACCTCACAAAAGGGAAAATTGGAGTAAAAGAATTTTATTTTGCACCAGGATGGTAGCATCTGTTTTTGTTTCCTAACACAAGAGCCTTTTTAATTGAAGTCGATTTAAAAATTACAGGAAGTCTGCTTTGAGTAACATTTTTTGAGCTAATTAAGCTAATGTAAGCTTCACGTTGATTGAAAACCCTGTCTCCTGCTGATTTATGAATGTCTGCTCTAGTGAGCTCAATAAAACCTGAATACTGAAAGAAACCTTGAGTGTTCACTTGGCAGTTACAGATATCCTCCTAAAACACTAAAAGCTGCATGTTTATGGGAAAAATGTCAAAGTCTTTACTTGATGAGCCATACTAATATATAGAAATGTCATTTTTCTGGTACTAAAGCATGAATATAGGTAGTACTTAGACTTCCCCATCTGCTTTTAACTGGTTAACCCAAAAACTAATGTAATTAGTCAAAGATATGCCTGTGGCTTCGGAGGTAAGCTAGATTAGTTAGCTGAATTTTGCACCTCTGCTCTTGTATGCTTTGTTTTGGCAGCCTGAGAAAAGATACTGTCTTTACTGATGCCTGCCATGTCTAATCACGATGCCTAAGAGCTGACTGGAAAATTCACCATGAGGGGTTTAATGTATTCAGTGTAAAAACAAAAAAGAAAAATGGTTCTGTTTTTTTAATGGAGTGGTATAATTTAAAATCCTACACGAAAGACCCATCTGCATGTTTGTAGAGCAAGAAAACCTCTCTGCACGCACACAAAGGGCTTCTGGCTGCTTCTTGGCCCTGTCACTGCACCTTTTGGAGGTAACCTTAAACTGTAAATGCTTTTCAGCATCCATCACATTTGACAATGATCCTGTTTGAAATTTAAAGACACAGCTTCAAGTTTACATATCTTAAGATTACCATGTAAAAGATTCATTTCAAGGACGTTTCTCTCGCCTCAGTGTTTAATGGTTTTGTAGAGGAGTCCTGAAATAGCTTTCTCAAGAATACCAGAACATTGAAATACATGCCGTAATCATTGGTATAACAGGACGTCATGGATGTGAACTAAGATTTATGTTATGTCCCTAGTGTATGTCAGACAAACTTGGAAACCTGCTCCCTGCTTACATTTCCGCCAGGATATGGGGCGTCTGTGTCAATCATTTGCTTTAACTTTGTGAAACCACAGATTTGAATTGGAGAAAAATGAGAGTGAAGCAATAGGGGCATTGTTACTCCTATTTCTAAATGATACTGCATCTCACCCCTCCCTACGCTGGCTTTTTACTCCATCTTCCAGTGAGGTCGTTCATAATAACAGATTTCACAGCTGAACTCGTTTGGAGAGACCGCAACCCCTCTCTAACAAAAATGAAAGCAAGGTCTGTCCCTTTCTCAAGTACATGACACATCTCAACACTCGCTGCTTGCATGATCCCAGATTATTGGGCATGTGATAGGCTGATATCTGTCTTTCGTGAGGCTGCTGAGCTTTTTGTCTGTGATGATGCACTGCACTCTGATAGTGAGAAAGAGAGATGGAGAGCAGTTGAGAGTTAGACAATGAAATTATTGATTTGTGGGATCAGAGGTTTGAACGGTTTTACAGCAGAGCTGACACGGATGCAAAATGACTTTTGAAATTTGCCGTCATTATAAAAATGTATTGTGAAGTGCTGGAAATACTCTGGGTACAATCGATGTGGAGTGGAGGAGGAGAACAGTTTTAACAGGTGTGTGGAGGGCTTTTGTCTTCGAGCTCAGCATTTGCATCAATACCTGTGGCAGCATAATGTAGTCGGGACTGTCAACAGGTGAAAACATCTGAATAATCTGCACTGATTCAATGCTTTTACAACCAATGCACTATGTCCATGCGCCATGAAGAGTTATTTCCATGTTGTCTTTAAACACTATTACAAGAGCTTCTCTGTATTCATTGACACTCACACCAACTGAACTCTTAAATAACTCACTCACCCACTGACATTTGGTCTTTAGAGTGAAAGCTGACATGATTACAGTGGAGATGTATTTAATGAGAGTATGTAATGTTTCCCGAAAGGAACCCCAGAGAGCTATAATTTCAGTCTTATATGTCAACACAACACATCAGAGCCAACTACAAAGATACGATTGTCTAAATAAGAGGTCCTAAATGGTCACCAGAAGGGAAAAAAGCTCTGCTGTAAAGACAGGGTCTATTGATTAAAGCACATGAGAAAAAGAGCAGATCAATTTAGACTAATTGCCTCTCACGTTTCACTGTAAAATTGGATAAATTGGCTTTGATTAATTTAAATGATGAAAAACCGAACCCTTAAAAAATACACTTAAATCTAAACTCAGAAATTACGTCTTTGATGGATGAATGAATGAATGAATGATACAATAGCATACAGAACATGAACAGTGACCAAGAGTCATTAATTGCAAAGATTTGAGTCTGTCTGATATCACTCTGTGCGCCCAAATAGGAATACAGGCATTCCAGAGTTATCCTGACTAAATTTCCCTCAGTGGGATGGGACAGAAAGGTTTTCCCTAAATGATGAACAAGGATACTGATGCTAGAATAATTCAGGCGTGAAGAATTACTTCATGCTTGATTGGACTTGATTGAAATACAAAATAAAAAATGTGGGAAAAAAATACTATGGCAAATGAAATATATCCAAGAAACAACAAACAGGCACAGTTTGCTGTTCGCTTCGCTGACAGACACGCTGCATTAAATTGTGGGAATCAAAACAAAACAATGGGGGTAATGGTACAAGAGTACAATAAGAAAAGATTTGGCTTCACTTTTATTTTTAGTAATATGCTAACATAATCTGATGATGATGCCTTCCTATTTTTCCTGAAAACCAGCAGCAGCTGAGGGGTTAAAGGCTGTGCGAAGTGAGTCCATTTATTAGTAGTAATTTTGTTTCTAGGCCATCATCTAGGAGCGGGAAATGATACAGTCATATTAGCATGTTGCTGATGCTGTACAGCAAGAAGGTTGGGTCATGTTCCCTGTGGCTCTTATGACAGAAATGTAGCATCTTCAACCTTTATCAAAAACGCCAGACTCAACATGCTGAGGTGCATGATGTGCGTTTGTGTTACTGAACCACCATTTGTGTTATTACAAATCATACAGCCAAAGGCACACGGCTTAAGTGATGGCTCGCTGTTGTTCTGGGCTACAGCAATGAGGACTGTTGGAGAGAAACACAGAGCCAGTTCAGCTGGGCCTGCTTCTTTCCTGTGCTGAAAGTACATTTTACTGATTTGATTATGATTGATTGCTGATATGATTTCATGACTCACCGCTGGCCTGTAGCTCATTTATTACTGTTGTCCATCATCTGACTGTGGTCTTTACTTAGCAGGATGCACTTACGTCTCTCTCTCTGTCATTATCTCTGTTGCAACAGTGTGTTTTCAGTGTACGGTGAATTTGTAATTGCGAAAAGCTCTTTATAAGGCAGCTGATGTGGTGGTTACCTCACAGCAAGAAGGTCACGATCCGCTGGCCCCTCTGTGTGGAGTTTGCATGTTCTGCCTGCCTGTCTGGGTTCTCTTTGGTTACTCTGATTTCCTTTGCCATCTAAAGGCATGCATGATAACCCCCTGTCACACAAAGGCCTAGATACCGGCATCCACAGGTCACTAGGGTAAAATGTGTATTACTTTACTATATGGCAAATGGTTGATGGAGGTTAGTGGTAGTCATTAGATGAAAACAGGTATGTGATGCTGCACTGAAAATGTTCTTTTGATCGCTTTGGTTACTAGTAAATTGCCGTGGTCACCTGTAGTTTGCAAACAAGATTGCGACATGTCTGCAAACACTCACACAAACTACTCCACAAACAATTTGAAATATGTTCAAATACTTTGAAACTGAATGTTCTCCATTTCTGGTGTGTATCACAAGTTTTCAAGCTTCACCACCACTTGACAAATAGTTTGCAAGTTTTAGCAGACGTCTCACTGCCCACCATGTAGACAATTCAAGACTATGGTAGAAATCACAAAGAGGCTTTTGGTGCAACTCCTCCTTTGTGACCAGTTTTACTTAGCAACTGCCATCAACCTCCATTAAATACTAGCTGGTTAAAGATTTGCACACTTTTCCCTAGTGACACAGGATTGCCAGGGGGGTTGTTGACCTACATGACAGAGACGATAGGTTAATTAGTGATTCTAATTTGACCATAGGTGCGTATCTTGGTGTTAGCCCTGCCATAAAGTGATAACCTGTCCACTCTCACCCAGTGGAAGCTAAGATAGGGCTCCAGTATGGTTCTGTGTTGGTCCGACGCACAGCCTACGGACAGCTTTGCAGACTATCTTCTACATGTTGTAGCTGTTTACTGCCTGTGGGCTACTCTTACTTTTGCTGTTGTTGGTCATTGCCAGACAGAATAGAGCAAAGTTATAACATACTAAGAAATGACATGGATCTTGGTGTTAAAAACAATGAAAAGAGTCAGCTGCTCATGTTTTCTTGCTGGCTTTCTTCCTGGCTGTAACCTGCTCTCACATACTGTGTTTTGCTTCTTCCATGGCTATGGTAGTTCCCCCCCCCCCCCCCCCCCCCCCCCGACTAAACACAGAGTTTTGTTTTGGAGTGTGTCATTCTTGATACTTACAGTTTATTTCAGTAGACAACTCAGGGACCTATTCCTTTCAGGCTTCACTGTGCTTCTACTTCTGCCAGGTTTCACTCAGTAGCCAGATTGTGGTCACTCAGTTTTTCAGCCGTTTCTGGTGTCTCGTGGTGCCCAGATAACTGCCTACTCTGTATCGTCTGTTCAAAGTTCAGTGCAGGTTTTGTCATAGCTGTTCAAAGTTTTCTCTTTGGACAGAATTCAGTTTGTCCAGATTTTGACAAGTCTTATGTCCATGGTGTGCAATGTTTGCTATATTTTGGGGACCCTTAATTATGATTTCTCGCTCTTTCACTGTGTCCGTTGATGGACAAGGGTTTCACGATTTTCCAACAAAATAGTGTAATGTTGCAATGATTTCATCTGGAGGTGATTTATTACCACCTGTTTAATTCTTCAGCATTCTGGCCACAGCAAAGAAAACTACAGTTTTTTTAATAAAGGAAAATTGCCATGGTTTGAATCGTGCTGCGAGCAAAGACTTTTTGGCACTTTACTGTTTTCTACTCAGTAATAATCTCATCTGGCCTGAAAGTACCTGATTGGCTAGACTTTCTAAAGCCTCCAAGTAGAGTCCAGCAGGGTTGCAAGAGTATTTTTTCCCTCTCTGACCAAATGAATTACAATACACTTAAAGGTTGTTATAAATTTTTGGTTCAGCATGTTGCCTACTCCAGTTTGAAGAGGTATTTATTATAATGGAAATATTAAAAAGTTTGACTTGGCTAAGCTTTTTCCAGTTCACAATGCCGGGTAATTAACTGTTGTTCTCAGTGCCCATTTCCGAGAAACTGAGCCTCATGACCAGCTGGTTGAGGGGACTTTTCTCTATCTTCTTGTTGATATAGAGCTTTTTAACAGTAGGAGTTTGGGCTTGCCGGCTTTAATTCGTTCATGGAATTTGATTAAAATGAAGCTGGCCTAATTAGGCGATCATCCATTGTTTGTTGTATTTCTTTGTACTCAGACGATGTCCTTAGAAATTCTAGTGTGCAGTGTTTAGCTGGGTTTCATGCATGTTTTCACAAGCATATAAAAGTTCTCCTGGGTTTTGAGTCTTTTGGAAAAGGCACCTAACAAAAATGCCATTTTTCCTTTCTCTTCTATCATTGAGTCTTCTTGTCAGTTTCACACACACGTGTACGTTCCACATTCATCCATCACTCCTCTCCCTCAGCACAAGGGTCTGTTCCTGGCAGTGCTGGAGGTTGTGTGGTGGCTGTGGTATGCTGTGTAGATTTTTGCTGCAGTGCAGTAGGCAGTATTGTACTGCTGCTGCTTTCTCTCTCCTGCTCTTCTGCTCTCTCTCTAGCTCTCTCGCTCTCTATTTGTTTTTGTGTACATAGTTTGGGATCAATGTTACACTTCCCAACACTTTCCCTGCAATTTTTAAAATCAAATCTCTAAAAAATAAAAATAAGCACACACACAAAATTAAAGACATGCAAGCAAACAAACAAACAAAAAACAAAACAAAATGGCATTTGCTTCAAAGCTTCCATCATATTTATTGTAAATAATGCCTTTTTTCTGGACACTTACATAGGTTTGTCAACATTTTTGTGATGGAAGTTCTTATTCTAGGTGTCATTTCCACCTCTTTCACATCCCTGTCTCGAAGTTCACTTCCCACAGTTTTAGGTGGGTCCCCCCTGTGGCTGTTGTCCTTTATTCAGACACAAAGCGAGAAAGGGAGAGAGAGCGAGAGATGATGACAGTGACTAAGTAACCTGTTTGTGGCGGTGAGTGCACGGCTCTTTGCACAGAAAGGCCAGTTGTTTTCTGTTATACACACTAGGCTAGAGACAGGGAAGCACTCAGATTCAGTATGTCAGATAGCAGAAGTGGAAACACACAAAGAAAATATAGCTAAGCTTGGCAGCCATAAAACTTGTTTTGTTTCTGTGGACGTGAACACTTTTTGTTTGGTGACTCAGTGATAGGTCTTGCTTTCTGTCACATGCAGTAGAGACTGTGTCACCAACACCATTTAGCCATGACATGACGGAGCTAGGCATTTCTGGTTACCTAAGAAGGTGTCAGCGCTATCTGTGGGATATGGCTATCTGCATGTTGGAAGGTTCTGGTGGGAAGATGTTGGCAGGGTCTTTACGAGTGGGTGACAGGCAAGATATGCACGTGTGTATATGTGTGAGAAGGTGGCCATGCTTATGTGACTGGGTTAAAAGGTTGTGCCAAGCACTGGAGGACATCAGGAGGAGTGTGAGAACCTGAGCAACAGTTCAAGGCATGCATCTTTATTTCAAATGTTATGACATTTATTGCTAAAATACAGTGAGAAAAAAACATCAAGTTAGCTGGCCTTTGGAGCAATGGAGGCAACATCTTTTGCTAAGATTGTGGAGCAGCATGTTCGCAAGGCACTAAAGGCTGAAGCAGTGCATGGTGAGTCCAAGCATGGAGGCTGGTGATGCGGGATGAGAATGTTGACATAGTGACACAAGTATTGCACAGGTATGCCTTTTTCCTGTAATGGATTGGTAATGTCAGGGATGGAGCAGTTCCTTTAATCCACAACCAGTTTCTTTAATGGGACACAGTAAAGTAAACTCAGCATGAGTATCCTGATTGGCAGTATGACTGACGTAAATAGTTTCTTGTTTAATATGTGAACTGTTATCAATGCAGGCTCCTTCTACATTAATAAAACTCATCACTGCATTGCAGATGATCAAACCTGAAGGTCACACATTGTAGTTTCTGTGTGCTTGAGAGTTTGTTTGCATGTTCACTCTCTGGACTCTTTTTATACAGCACCATGCCAAAGAGGAGGAGGTAATTTCATTAGGTGTATATATATATATATATATATATATATATATATATATATATATATATATATACACTGCTTCTGGAGATTATTTTGTATTATTGGTCTTGCATAAAATATAAAGCATTTTCAAGGCGAAGTAAGGAAGCCAAGTACAGTGATGCATGGCTGTGGATCTACAACATGCCAAATTTGACCCTTCTCTTCTCCTCTCTTCTCTTTTCTTCTCTTCTCTTCTCTTGAGCAGAGGAAAGTGAATGTTGTCTGTCAGCTATGTTCTCACGTGTTTATACACAGGAATGACTGACACACAGGAATATGCACAGCGGGCTTACTGAAAACCTTATCATGTCTGCAGTAATGCCGCAGCATCTCTCCTATCATTCAGTCACAGAACTGCTCCTTAATAACAGCTTTGACAGACGTGCTTTTGTGGCAGCAGAGTCACGATCCATATGTTCCAAGGCCAAACTTCATAGCGCTCTATTGTGATGTTCTCAGTAGGAGAATCTTGCTGATGTCTCCTCATGTTTGCCTTTAGAAGAGCAAGGTAATAAATGCTGAAAGACACTGCATTGTGTGTTTTAGTGGCTTAGGAGTGAACAAAATACTGCACTTAAAAGATTGACACAAAGTCTCCAGAAGTGATGCTTCTGCTTTTTAGGTGAGGTGCTTGCTGGGCATCAATCTTCTCTTCTAAATCCTTGCTTTGTTCCTAGATACTGTTTTAGCAAAGTGTTGAGAAATGCTGGATCATTCACTCATCAGCTAAAGGTAGGACAGTCTGTGTGAAGGCACACATGGTCTGCTGCAGACCTCAGGGACACATAGTTGTTCCTATTATACTACTTTCTAGTTTGCTTAGAGTCCACGCAGAGGAAACCTGCACAGTTGGTGCCTTTGTCGTGTAGTGGCTAAGCGGGAAAGTCACATAGCAGCAAAACGTTGTGAGGGTATGCTTATATGCGCGCCAAGCCTCTCCAGTTTTCTACACAATATGCAGTTAAATACACAATTTCTTATATATTAAACAATGTATTTTTCAGTACAGTCTCTTTGTGATGTGAGGTAACATTAAGCTGAGATAAATCTGTAGAAGTTGTTCTAAGCTTTCTGTATTTCCTTCTGCATTGCCATTTGCATGCCCTTCTCATAGCTTTCATGCTCTCTTGCTTCTCTGCGAGCCCTCTCCTCATATTCCCTTTGCTCCTCAATGTGAACAGCTTCTCTGTCCATGCTGGCAAAAAGCCTGTGTAGATTCTGTGAAGTCTTCTCATATCTCTACTGCTTTTTCTTCTTCTTTGGCAGAGGAGCACAAGGAGATTCTGGTTAAAACGGACAACAAACAACAGGTTACTGTTACTGTACTTGAGTCCTTAATCGTAACAGGAAGCTTTAAATCGCTCCTGTTTTTGTTTTCAGCCATTGCAGAGCTGCAGTTAAAACAAAAGACTGAACTTATACTAAAAGTGTGGTTATTAAAATGGGCGTAAATAACTTGAAATGAATATCGATAAACCCTTTTCCCAGTATTAACATTCATTTTAACGTTGGCAAAAAAGCTGTCACAAAAATAATGACATTCACGTGCGTGTGCTACCTGCTCCTCTGGGACCACAAAGTGCTCATTGAGCCTGATTCCAGCACATCAAGCATCCCCTTTGTCCAGGTTAGAGAAGTTTCTTTTGTTTTCCAAGTTTGGCTCCAAACGTTTTAGCAAAGCAACAGGTTTTGTTGATTTCTTTCTTCTTTCTGTCTTCTGTTACAATTTTCCCTTTTTCCTGTAGTGGCCTTTTACACTAAGATATTTTTGGAGACCAATCAGGCCACCTATAACTTGGATCTACAGCTTGATTTCACAGTTTTGTTTGTTTTTGTTTGTTTTTTTTTCTCACCATCACATTGATCTGCTTTAAGATCTTGATCTTGGTCCAAACTAGTTTCCTGACATTTTTCTTTACCACATTTGAATGTTGAAAACAAGGAGAAAAAATTCCTCATTGCAGACAGATACTGAGTCTCAGGTTGAACAGTGTCTCTTCCTTGAGATCCCATGTCAGCATGTTGCAGGTGTTGACTATCCCATAGTATAAGTGTAGAAATCCCATCTGTTGGTTTGATGTTTGTGCCAGATTCCCCTATTTCATGACTGGATATGTATTTTAAAGACTATTTAAAACTAGATGGTGATATAATAATAGAGATTGATCATATATTAGATCGTATAATAGAGATCCCAGATTGTTTGTGACAGATAGAGGGTCTATATGTATATTTATATAAGCTCTGTATGAATGTGTGTGAATTGGAAAGTGTTTTAAGTAGTCATACTAGACTAGAGTATCCTATGAATATCAGTCTGTGCAGTTAAGTACAACAAACTGTAGATTCTCATTAGAGGAGTAGTAATAATTATTGAACTGAATACTTACAGTGATTAAGATTTGTGTTCATAAATTAAAATTTGAATCCTGCACAGTTTCAGTATATTTTACGGGGGCGTAATTAATATTTTTCTCTGCTGCATCATTAACTGTTTTGCATTGTGTTTTACATGATAGCGTCCAAACCTCTCCATGCGAGGAGAGTCAAAATGTAGGAGTGTTTTATAACTGTGTACACCGAGCAATGAAAGAGTGAGAGAAGGAAAATATGTGGTCAAGGTTTTTCACTGTAAGTCAAGCAATACAAAAGTGACAAACTTTAGCTCAAGAAGCTCTTGTAGCTCCTTCTTCTTTATCATTTATCAAAGAATTGAGAGATTTATGATTCATGTGATCAGTCTTAATATTTTAGGGGAAGCAGCTGCCTGAGACAGTGTAGGTTTGGATACAATTTTAGGAAGCATTATCATTTTCCTACCCAATTTTAAACCAGTCGGTGGACTTGATAAAACATTTTTCATATGTACTTGTGTGAGTCACGTTGTTTTGTTGAAGTTGGAAGTCAAGGATGAACCTAGAACCTCTTACACTTTAAAATGGAGCCTCAGTTCTTTCCTTTAAGTCATGTGAACCACAGCTGTCAAAATGTCAGAGCGATTGCCTTAAGGATACATTCTTCTTAGTTGTGAATTTTAAAAATTAAAGATTTCAAAGTTATTTTCAAGCATTTCTGCTATTTTTCTTTAACAGGGATGGAGGAAAAAAGGGCAAAAAAAATGAAAGAGTGGCAGCGGGGGAATGGCATTTAGCAAATGGTCTCCGGCTGGGATTGCACTGCTCAGGGCATATGTGGTGGGACTCCACTGCTCAGGGCATATGCGTCCATGTGGTATGCATCCTACCCACTCCACTTTCCGGTCTCCCTTGATGTTGTTGTTTTTCAGTTAGAAACAGAGTTGTTGACCATGAGTGGTGGCCACTCATCCATAAGTGGACCACCAATGGCCCACATCATCAAATGCTCTCATATCATGATCATCTTGTGCAACCCAATCTGATATGAATGGTATTAACCTGCAATACTCATCATCTATTCAATTCAATTCAATTCAATTTTATTTATATAGCGCCAAATCACAACAAAAGTCGCCTCAGGGTGCTTCATAGATACAGAGAAAAACCCAACAATCATATGACCCCCTATGAGCAAGCACTTTGGCGACAGTGGGAAGGAAAAACTCCCTTTTAACAGGAAGAAACCGCCGGCAGAACCAGGCTCAGGGAGGGGCGGCCATCTGCTGCGACCGGTTGGGGTGAGAGAAGGAAGACAGGATAAAAGACATGCTGTGGAAGAGAGACAGAGGTTAATAACAGATATGATTCAATGCAGAGAGGTCTATTAATACATAGTGAGTGAGAAAGGTGACTGGAAAGGAAAAACTCAATGCATCATGGGAATCCCCCGGCAGCCTACGTCTATTGCAGCATAACTAAGGGAGGATTCAGGGTCACCTGGTCCAGCCCTAACTATATGCTTTAGCAAAAAGGAAAGTTTTAAGCCTAATCTTAAAAGTAGAGATAGTGTCTGTCTCCCGAATCCAAACTGGAAGCTGGTTCCACAGAAGAGGGGCCTGAAAACTGAAGGCTCTCCCTCCCATTCTACTTTTAAATACTCTAGGAACAACAAGTAGGCCTGCAGAGCGAGAGCGAAGTGATATGGTACTACAAGGTCATTAAGATAAGATGGGGCCTGATTATTTAAGACCTTGTATGTGAGGAGTAAGATTTTGAATTCAATTCTGGATTTAACAGGAAGCCAATGAAGGGAAGCCAAAACAGGAGAAATATGCTCTCTCTTTCTAGTCCCTGTCAGTACTCTTGCTGCAGCATTTTGGATTAACTGAAGGCTTTTCAGTGAGTTTTTTGGACAGCCTGATAATAATGAATTGCAGTAGTCCAGCCTGGAAGTAATAAATGCATGAACTAGTTTTTCAGCGTCACTCTGAGACAGGATATTTCTAATTTTAGAGATGTTGCGCAAATGGAAGAACGCAGTCTTACATATTTGTTTAATATGTGCGTTGAAGGACATATCCTGGTCAAAAATGACTCCAAGGTTCCTCACAGTGTTACTGGAGGCCAAGGTAATGCCATCCAGAGTAAGAATCTGGTTAGATACCATATTTCTAAGCTTTTCAGCGCCGAGTACAATAACCTCAGTTTTATCTGAATTAAGAAGCAGAAAGTTAGCGGCCATCCAGGTCTTTATGTCTTTAAGACATTCCTGCAGTTTAACTAATTGGTGTGTGTTATCTGGCTTCATGGACAGATAGAGCTGGGTGTCATCTGCATAGCAGTGAAAATGTATGCTATGTCTTCTAATGATGCTGCCTAAGGGAAGCATGTATAATGTAAACAGAATTGGTCCTAGCACTGAACCCTGTGGAACTCCATAATTAACCTCAGTGTGTGAAGAGGACTCTCCATTTACATGCACAAATTGGAGTCTATTAGATAGATATGATACAAACCACTGCAGTGCAGTACCTGTAATACCTACAGCATGTTCTAATCGCTCTAATAGGATATTATGGTCAACAGTATCGAATGCTGCACTAAGGTCTAGCAGGACAAGCACAGAGATGAGTCCACTGTCAGAGGCCATAAGAAGATCATTTGTAACCTTCACTAAAGCTGTTTCTGTGCTGTGATGAACTCTGAAACCTGACTGAAACTCTTCAAATAAACCATTCCTCTGCAGATGATCTGTTAGCTGTTTGACAACTACTCTTTCAAGGATTTTTGATATGAAAGGAAGGTTGGAGATTGGCCTATAATTAGCTAAGACTGCTGGGTCTAGAGATGGCTTTTTGAGTAAAGGTTTAACTACAGCCAGCTTGAAGGCCTGTGGTACATAGCCAATTATTAGAGATAGGTTGATCATATTTAAGATCGAAGAATTAATTAATGGGAGGACTTCTTTGAGCAGTTTTGTAGGAATGGGGTCTAAAAGACACGTTGATGGTTTGGAGGAAGTAATTATTGAAGTTAACTCAGAAAGATCAATTGGAGAAAAAGAGTGTAACTTAACATCAATGGTACTAAGAGTAGCTGTAGATAATATTACATCTGTGGGATGATTATTGGTAATTTGTTCTCTAATGATAAAAATTTTATTTGTGAAGAAGTTCATGAAGTCATTACTAGTTAATGTTAAAGGGATGGTTGGTTCAAAAGAGCTCTGACTTTTTGTCAGCCTGGCTACAGTGCTGAAGAGAAACCTGGGGTTGTTCTTATTTTCTTCAATCAGTGACGAATAGTAAGATGTTCTGGCTTTGTGGAGGGCTTTCTTATAAAGCAACAAACTATTTCTCCAGGCTAAATGATGATCCTCTAAATTTGTGACACGCCATTTCCTCTCCAGATTACGAGTCATCTGCTTTAGGGTACGTGTTTGAGAATTATACCACGGAGTCAGGTACTTCTGATTAGAGACCTTAGTTTTCACTGGAGCTACAGTATCCAGAGTCGTACGTAGTGAGGAGGTGAAATTATTAACAAGATAATCGACCTCTGTTGGGGTAGCGTTCAGATAGCTGCTCTGCTCTATGTTGGTACAGGGCAATGACGATGATAACAGTGGGTGGATTATATTCTTAAACTTAGTTACAGCACTTTCAGAAAGACATCTACTTTGATAAAGTCCACTCTCCACTGCTGCGTAATCAATTATTGTAAATGTAAATGTTATCAAGAAATGATCAGACAGGAGAGGGTTTTCAGGAAACACTGTTAAATGTTCAGTTTCTATGCCATATGTTAAAACAAGATCTAGAGTGTGATTAAAGTGGTGGGTGGGTTCTTTTACATTTTGAGAGAAACCAATTGAGTCTAATAACAGATTAAATGCCATGTTGAGGCTGTCATTTTTAGCATCTACATGGATGTTAAAATCACCCACAATAATTATTTTATCTGAGCTCAGAACTAAATTAGATATAAAGTCTGAGAAATCAGAAAGAAACTCTGTGTAAGGCCCAGGTGGACGATAGATGATAACAAGTAAGACTGGTTTCTGAGTTTCACAGCTGGGGTGGACGAGGTTAAGCATCAGGCTTTCAAATGAATTAAAAGTCTGTCTTGGTCTTTCATTAATTAATAGACTGGTGTGAAAAATTGCTGCCACACCGCCCCCTCGGCCTGTGCTTCGAGATTTCTGGTAGTTAGAATGACTCGGGGGTGTTGATTCATTTAAACTAACATAATCATCCTGCTGCAACCAGGTTTCTGTAAGGCAGAGTAAATCAATTTGTTGATCAATTATTAAGTCATGTACTAACAGAGACTTGGAGGAGAGAGACCTAATATTTAATAATCCACATTTCACTGTTTTACTCTTTGGTTCAGATGTGGATACTGTATTGTTCTTTCTTTGTAATTATTTATGTTTAAGTTGTTTGTTGCTGGTTTTTAGTTTGTTTTTTGTCTTTTTGGAAGCTGACACAGTCTCTATGGAGATGGGTTTTTGGGGGGGTAGCAGGAGGAGAGAAGCTGCAGAGAGGCGTGTAAGACTGCAACTCTGCTTCCTGGTCCCAACTCTGGATAGTCATATTTTGGGGGGTTTAATAAATTTGTCCATATTTCTAGAAATGAGAGCTGCTCCATCCAAAGTGGGATGGATGCCGTCTCTCCTAACAAGACCAGGTTTCCTCCAGAAGGTTTGCCAATTATCTATGAAGCCCACATCGTTTCTGGGACACCACTCAGACAGCCAGCAATTTAAGGAGAACATGCGGCTAAACATGTCACTCCTGGTCTGATTGGGGAGGGGACCAGAGAAAACTACAGAGTCCGACATTGTTTTGGCAAAGTTGCACACCGATTCAATATTGATTTTAGTGACCTCCGATTGGCGTAACCGGGTGTCATTACTGCCGACGTGAATTATGATTTTACTGAATTTACGTTTACCCTTAGCCAGCAGTTTTAAATTTCCTTCAATGTCGCCTGCTCTGGCCCCTGGAAGACAATTGACTATGGTTGCCGGTGTCTCTAGCTTCACATGTCTGAGAACAGAATCACCAATTACCAGAGTTTGACCCCCGGCGGGTGTGTCGCCGAGTGGGGAAAAACGGTTAGACACATGAACGGGTTGGTGGTGTACCTGGGACTTCTGTTTAGATCTATGCTTCCTCCTCACCATCACCCAGCCGCCCTCTTTCCCCAGCTGCTTGGGGTCTGCCGGGGAACAGCTAGCGGGGCCTATGCTATCTTCGGCTGCACCAGCTACAGGGGCCTGGCTAGCTACGGGTGAATGAAGGGTGCGAAGTCAAGTCTCCAATTCAGTAATCCTGGCCTCCAGAGCTGCAAATATGCTACATTTGTTACAGATATCATTACTGCTAAAGGAGGCCGAGGAGTAACTAAACATCTGACACAATGAGCAAGAAAGTGCAGGAGGGACAGGTGAAGTAGCCATGGTGCTAATGAGTCGGCTACGAGCTAAGCTAGCGAAACAGTACAGAGACAGTGAGTGAATACTTTGGCTATAAATTAGGTAGTGAGTACACAGAAAGTGTGCTTCGGATAGGGTTGCCAACCGTCCCTTAAAAAACGGAATCGTCCCGTATTTAGAAACAAAAGTACACGTCCCGTATTGAGCTAATAAGGGACGCACTTTGTCCCGTAATACAGTGAGAATCAAAAGTAGTCTATAAGTTTTAATGTAATTAACGCTTTGTTTGAAAACATAATTCCCAGCCCCGCCCCTGCTTTGTGACCAATGAGCTGACAGCACACTTATGATAATTCGAGTATGACAATTCAGATTACCGCTCATCTCATTGGTTGAGGAAAGGTCGCTTGCGGAGAAAATACCGGAAGACAACAGATGACCACAACAAAAAGCATGGCCAACAGGGAAACAAACGCCGACACTGCGGTGCAAGTCTCAGACGACAGTACACCTGAAGCTGGGCAAACACTGTGCGATTTTCAAACTGCACGATTGGCTCGCAGGGGTTAGACGTTCGTAGGTGACGATGCAGGTCTCACACTATACCGCCCGATGCTCTGATGCGACCTGAGTCACACTGTGCCTCCATAAAATGAAGGTTATAACAAAAAATCTGTCGCTCGCTCTCCCTCTCTGTCTTTCACTCACACAGACACACACCACCATCAACTTTGCTAAATTACTAATGACAAACATGATCAGGCAGCTGTGATTGAGCAGCAGTGTAAATCCAACTATTTTCACGGTTGTTGTGGTCGTGATAATTTGGTGATGCCACATCGAAAAGGCTCGGATGAGCTTCCCAAAGTTCTACAAGTTGTGCCTCCATCGCTTGTGTCCAGATCACACGCTGCACAGCCGTGCTGCTCCGTCTTTTTCACCGACGTTTACGTGTTTGCGCGTGAGCAGTGTGAGCGGCTGCGGTGACACCCTCACGAGCGATTGATGATCGGGAGCTGGTCGTGAGGTGTTAATCGCTCCTAGTTACCCCACGTATACTACACGATGCACGATGAAGGCCAAAATCGGGCCGATCACCAAATTGGTCGCACGACTCAAAAATCGGCTCAAAATGGGCCAAAGATCGCACAGTGTGAGCCAGGCATTAGACCAGCAATGTTTGTTCCTCTCAGAGAAAGAAAAAAAGGCTGCAAAAGTGCAGGGAAGAATGGGAAAAGGAAAACACCTGGCTGGAAAAGTGCACGATAACACCTATAAAGCGCACTGCACTGTGTGCCGGCACACTTTTTCCATAGGCATGCTTCTAATGGTGGGCACATGAAGAACATGAGGGGAACCCTTAACCAATTTTTGTCCACCAGGCCACGGCGGAACCAGATATGGTAAACACTGGTTTGTTTGTTTTTAAACCCTCTGGTTAAGGTTAAAATGGGCATGTGCAGTGAATATCAGCGCTATGTGGCCAGAAGTGTGATAATATAATTTATTTTGTGTAGTAAACAACTGCAAGGATAGATGATTACAACGAATAGATGAGTAATACATAAAAGTAATACATAGATGAATAATGATGGTGAGTTATGATGCGTAATCATGGGAACAAGTGGGTTTACAAACGGGAGCAAAAGCTGAAATAATGCCTCTACTGAAGCCAATTGCACTAAATGCACTAAATGTGCAGTTACAAGAATATTTTTCTTTCTATTGTTTTCTATTAATTTATATAATTTTAAGTTAAGCAGGACAGAGTTCTTTTAAAGAAATACACCTGTTTTATTGTGTTAATGTTGTCATTTTGAGCTAAAAATAAATGGCTAAATGATTTTTGTTTCCCATGTGTTGATATCACAAAGAATATATGCATCTACTTAAATCAAATTCAAGTCAAATGGTTAAAAAAATAATTTCACACACAAAAAAAGAGCTAAAAAATTCACCACACTGGGAAGGGTGAAGACAACTGGGTCGCCCGGCCCTGGCCACGAGGTGTCCCTTATTTATTTCTCAGGGAGTTGGCAACCCTAGCTTCGGATGAAGCACGTGAAGATTATACTATGAAAAAAGAATGTATTTAAAAGTTGTTAATTAAATTTCTAAGCAAATAAGTTACTCAGAAACACCACTGTGTTTGAGCAGGAACAGGAAGTGATACTCTACCGCAGAGCGAGCGAACACCAAGTGACAGCCTATCATCTACACTTAGAATATGTAATGTCTAAGTAGAAAAAATGTTTACTACTACTCTTATCTCTTAAAAAATAGAAATCCACTGTAATATATTTAAAACAGGGAAAAAACTTTTCTCTTTTCCCTCTCTTTTCCAAAAATGTTAGAAGTCCAGAGTTAATAAGTAATACTGGAAAAAAATTAAGAACAATTAATAAACCTGGACAGATTCATCAGTCTCGCCGACTGATCCATTTCATCTGTTTTGGTACACGTAAAAGTGACAACAGGTGCACTGGAGAAGCAACAAGACAGCCTTCCAAAAGAGAATGGTTTTGCTGGTGGCGGCCACAAACCATTTTGCAGTTCTAGTATGAGGGACCAACATTACCAGCGCCCTACAAAGTGACCCCAAGTGGGCTAAACGTACTACTTATGTGCTTGTTTCCAATAAAACTGCGAGAATGTGGCATAAGAGCACTTCTTCCAATAGTGGGACCTGCACTCATAGCCCAGCACCAGCAGCTCAACTTGTATTTAACCAGTGAACACCAGAACTGGCAGCTCTGCAACTGGTGCCCCGTTCTCCTTACGGATTAAAGCAGGTTCACATTGAGTACATGTGACAAGTGTGAAATATGCTGGCGACACCATGCTGGATGTTATGCTGCTTGCAACATCATCCAGCATGACTGGTTTGGCAGTGGGTCAGCGGTGTCCTTGGGAGGCACATTCCTGCAGGGTGATAGAGATCCCAGTGTGCTTGCCAACATTATCATCACTGCGGCTAGATACCAGGATGAAATCCTCAGACCCATTTTTTTAATCCTTATGCTGGTGAAGTGGGCCTGGGTTCCTCCTGGTGCAGGACAATGACCGACCTCATGGAGCCAGAGTGTATAAACAGTTCCTAGGCAACAAAGGCATTGACACCACTGACAGTCCTTTATAGTCCTCAGACCTGAATCCAACTGAGAACATCTGAAATGTGTTCCCAACTCGATGCTACTAAGTAGCTCCACAAACTGTGCAAAAGATCAGTGATCCTGCCCTGATCCTGGTCTAGGAGGAGATCCCCCAGGAGCCATCCACAGCCTCATTAGGAGCATGCCCAGTTCCTGGGAGTGCATACAGGCATTTGTGGGAGCGATACACACACAAATGAGATCAACCTGTGATTTCAACTTTCAACTTTGTTTTTTTAGTGTGATTTTTAAATCCTGTGCTTGAAGGATTGATAATTTTGCTTTCCGCTGACCATTGTTAAGCCATTTTGATTTTTGAATTACACAATGTATCTATGTAAAGACTCTCTACTCGATTAGTTCATTCATCATCAGCTGATGTGTGATTTAACGGTTCCATTCCCTTTTTTTTTGAGCAGTGTATTGCCTATTATGTGCAATTATTTTCATTATGTCCATGCATTTGATGAAAAACTTGAACTATTCTTCATTCCTAGCATTTCTCTTTTTTCGCGGTGCTGAATAATTTGTGGTATAGATAGAAACAAATTATAATCCTCATGCAATACATCTTTAGGGTGGCAAACACTGAAGCATTCACAGTAAGAGGTCTTCTAGATATGCTGATTCAAAAAATTATCTCATGTTGAATATTTAATTCAAGGAATAATGCATAATGCACTAACACTAAATCGAGATTAAAGGATAATGATGCCTAATGTAATGTAACTCTGTAACTGTGTTAAGGGTAAAATAACAGAGAGGCAATTACCCTTAGTCTGTACATCAAGGGAAACAGAAACAGATAAAGGGGGTAAGAGACTTGTGTTAAGTTAAGCTAGAGGTGTGTTTCAGCTGTTGTTGTGGACAAAACCGCGGTCACCTGTGTGCTTTTCAAAATCCATTTACAAATAAGTTGAGAGTCCTTCTAAATCACTGGCGTAAAACAGTGATGGATACACCGGAGATGGAAGCATTCACTTGTGAAATGTCATAGAAAATGGCCTGTTCTGCAAATATATGAACACAGGCAGATTGAGAACAGAGCGTTGTTTTAGAAATGCAGTAACACAGAAACTTTCTGAGTAAGAGCTTTGTTTCTTCTTACTTTAATCTTCAATTTCAATGAGGACTTAGCCCTCCCACCCCCCACCCCCACCCCACACACACACAGTAGTTGGATGTAAACTGTAAATCCTTATCGTTTCTGACAAGGTCAGACAGCATGTCAAACCACACAAATAAATTAGCAGTTGTTTTGTGTCAACACAGGTGTGTTTAAAAAGCTGATCAAAAAAGAAACAGCATAATATCAGAGCACATATTAGACATATAAGACTCTATTTCTTTTATTTATGTTTAGAAAATAAACTTAGTCGACAAATCCCATCTATAACCCATTTTATTACATGTAAACACACTAACAATCAATCGTTATTTATAAGTTTTCATTTCAAACAGTTCTTGTGCGTAGATTGAGCATAAATGCATTCGATTATTTAGCATGGGTTAAAGGTGTAAGTAGGTATAGTTTTTCACTTTTAGGAGAGCTAATCTAGCAGTTTCCCTCTGCTCCCATTCTTTAAGCCAAGCTAAGCTTCCTCTATAAAAAGAAGTGTGATTAGTGCAGTTACATGTCAAATATGGTTCAGATTGTGATTTTGGTGCAGGGCTTTCTTTGCTCTGAGTGTATTCTTTTTTTATTCATTATTTGTATTCATTATTTTTTTATTGACATTTTGCTTCCTCTAACCATCTGATTTAATGATCAGACTGCTGCGTCTGTCTCTCTGGGGTTTTCAACATGTTCATTGTTTGCTCTCTTTTGTTGTTCTAAAACCAGTGAAGTAGCAGGGCTGATGGCTGTCTTCACGCTTGGTTTATGGCAGGCGGTGGATATATACTGTGTGTTTTTACTAGTCCAAATGTCATCAGACAGAGACATGCTATAAATAAGTTCCAAACCATTAAACCAGAGTTCTGACTCGGTATGCATTTGCCGTTGACTTGCATTGTGCATTTGAATGCTTGAGAACTTTCCTTGCCTTTTAAGCTTGCAGTCTAATCCTCCACAGCCTGTGTGGTGGGCTCCTTATCTTCCTCTTATCTCTGTGTGGTGCACTTTATTTATTTTTCCTTGTCCTTTGCTGTATCACTTTTCCCTGCAAGGGCAACACTGGCTCCCCTAGACCTGCCCCAAAACGACCCGTCAGTAAAATCTGATCCTTTTAGACTGAACAGGACCAGTCTTTTGCATGCCAAAGTCTTGATGATGGGGGCCAAATGTCCTCCAGCTGCCCTCCAACTCACCAACGGCAGCAAGAAAAGGTCTCCTAATCTCTCGACAGTAACTCTAGATTCTGTTGACACTGACAAAGAAGGTTGCAACAGCAGAGGGGTGCAGACACGTCTTTCTAACTAAATCAGCAGTCTTTCTGGGCAGTGAGAATAGAGCTGGAATATGGGCGAGTGACACTCACAAATCAATGCAAGGAAGAGCAAAATATGTCAGATTTGAGACTTTATAGGAGAATGAGGATTGACAGAGGAGCCAGGCCTCAGCCATTTTTTGAAATGTATCCATCAGGCAAAAAAAAGAAAGTAATCGTGTTTTCTTGCATCACTTTTCGTAAGAGTTAGAAAATTTCCCTTACAAAGCAAATAAGCTCACAATATTGCAGAAAAGCATTTTCTCATAGTTGCTCTCAATAGCTTGCAGAGTGTGTGATCTTAGAAAAGACTAACATATCATTAATGTTTTGTTTGTAAAGCTGGGAAAACATGTCGTTGCATCATTCATTAATCTAATTTAATGTTTTTTTCATCCATTGTTACTGAAGCTTTTAGGCACTCAGAAGTATTTCTCAAAACTTGTTTTCCAACCATATCAGCTGTTTTTATAGTTGTTCTGTATGGCTGCACTGAAAGAGGAAGTGAACAGCTGGCTGTCATAGTCTGGGAGGGGGTTTCAAAGAATACCTGCCATCACAGACACCCCCGATCTTACACTGGAAGTGTGTAGTGGTAGTTTTTGTACAGGCCATCCTGTTTTACAGCCTGGATAATGTGCAGGATGTTGTCATCAAACAGTGTTACAAGCAATATTATTTTATACATGCGAGCGTTGCTGCGTTTGTGGCACACTTGTCTCCTAAATCCAATTCAGTAAGGAGAGATCACTTGGAAGAATTTAACATGACTTATTGAGACAGAGAAATTAAAGTATTTGCAGATTATACTCCGATAACCCCTCGTGGCAGAAGGGAATCCCAGTGGTGAAAGGATTTAGGAGTCTAGATATTGGCAGTGGTGAAGATAAGGAATAGAGCTCAGGCTGTGATGTCTGAGGTGGAGATGGGGAGGAGGTGGATTGCAAAGACAGTCTAAATGGGAGAATGACAAGAGAGCGCAGATTTAAACCATGCAAAGTGGAGGCTGATTGGCTCAAAGAATGCAGGTGAGAAGATGATTGGACTGGAGTAATGATGTCAGTATTGAGATTGGCAGCGTGGGAAAGCGGTCAACATGTAAACAGAAAAGCAGCTGAACACCCAGGAAAGCAGGCGGGTGGGTGATTACAGATCTTCCTTATTGAACTTATGCATCAGCTTCATTTGACAGATTTACTGATTCGCGCCGGTTTTTATTTGATTACCGCACTGATGTGAGATGTTGGCAGCAGCACTGATGGTGAGGGAAGGTAAGAGTAAACGACAAGGACACTCGGCAAAGCACCAAGGTCCTTGTGTCATATACATCCTTCAATGTGCCACTGGTTGCTGCTGAGCTCTTTAGAAAAACTGCCACCTCAGATACTCAATATTAATATGTGTTTGGAGCTAATGTTATTAAAGGTGCTGGAAGAGACCGCTGAACACTTTGAGATACAGTTTGCACACGAGGACAGGGCGGATGAGGGTTAATGGTATTGTAGAAAAACTCCAACATAAGCACAAAAAAAAATGCAATGAGGTGCCATGCATGTTGCCGAGCCATTTATGATTTCAGTGTCACAGCACAAGGGGCACGTTTGTGACCCAGTAAAAATGAAAATAATTAATATAGGATTTGTTTTGTTTATGCCCTGCAGTCCCCAGGCTTGCTTGTTTGTTTGGACAAAGTATGCGGTGACGCACATATCGTGATGCTGTTGTAGATGAGTGTAACACAGAGAAGATAGATGGCGACGCATCCAGGCCCGTTCTTCTACCCATGTGATGTGCTGTATAGTGGAGATAACATATAAGCCATTACATACAAATTGAAACATTAAACCACTACATAAAGATCCACGTTGACAGTAGACCACATAGGGAAGATTTATGTTCTTGTTGCTGTTCATTATCCCCTTGACTGATTAAATAATGAAAATAAAATCCTGTCATAACTGCAAAAAACACCCATCCTGAATCAACTGAACAATAGAAAAGAGACCATGGTTATTTGTATAAAATGTCATGGTTATCCATTAAGTTGTTTAAAACATTAATATCTACAAAGCCACAATGCTATCATGAGTGCAGCAAGTGTCCTGCATTCAAATAAATGAATAAATAAGGAATTCATAAAAGAATATTCACAGCAAAGGAGCACAATTATTGTTTACTGACAGTGAAGATGGGAATTGTGGCGGATAGATGAAGCCCAGTGAGCTGAGAGGCAGCAGCATGAGGTACAAAAATGAGCATCTACAGACACATGACAGGGACGAGAGTGTTTGATGTGTGAGTCCAATTTCTAAACTAAAGAGACCTTTTCTTGATTAAAATTATGTTTAGACATTTCTCTTAATGCCCGATAGTTTTTTTTCTGTTAATGTAAGCAAACAGTGCAGTAAAAAGTAACACAGTAGGATCTTGTTGGCTTCCTGCATTTATGCTACCTTGTATTTTGCGCTCATGTATATAAACTTTACCCATCTTTTCCCATGAGGTTTTCTAACAACAGAAAGTGGATATTATGCACATACCTACTGCAATAGTTGTTTCTGCTTTGGGATGACACAGACATACAATTTCAAGTTTTTTTTTCTTAATCTTTTTTGAGTCCTTTTAAAAACAAGGCCACAGGTCCCAAGAGTAAAACAGACCACAGTGGTTGTACAAAGATTATAAAACCAACATTATGTACTCCACGTGAACTTGTGCTGAGGCGCTGAGGGCGAAGGGATGACTTGTCGCTTCAGTCTCTGCTCTCGAAGTCGTTTGGAGCTAAATGGCTCTTTGTGTGGAGTGCTTAGTTAAGGCTAGAAAAGCATGAAGTATAGAGGAGTGTGTAATGTTAAAAAAGAAACAAGGCGGTGAAATATTCATAATGGAATTGTCCTGGCTCGGAAAAGCGTTATTTATTGATGCCGTACATGTGATGGAAATTGGGGAATAGTTCTGTGTGGATTTACATGCTTGCAAAACAGAAAACTGCTGCCCAGCTTTTGTGGTCTGTGTAGTTCTTGCAGCAGCTAGGCCAGGACTTCTGTTTTCTGAGAGAGTGCATGCTCAAGGTTTGCTATCAGTGAAGTCAGATTTGGTAAAATTTGGGGAGACGTGACGATTGCAATCGATAACTGAATGGCTTACCCATACGTGGAGACTCCATGAGCAAGCAGACACAGACAATGAGGTTGTGCTTTGGTCAAGTGTTACATTTTCATGCGTGCGTTTCTGTAAAAGGAGTACAGGAGAAATTCTGACAAGTCAAAACAGTTAAAGTTCATGTGACAATGAAGTAATGGTGGTGCAGTCCCAGAGGTTAAGGAAACAACAACTCAGACCCAGAAGGACTTTAGAGGTGGTCTGAGTTGCTCAAAGAATGCTGCCAGTTTGCTCTAAATTCATTTTGTACAATATAAGTTAAAAAAAACCCTCCATGACAGGTCATTTTTCACTCCACCTGTGTATTCCTACTATGAACACCTGCGGTCACCTGGGATTTATCTCATCCCCTGATGTTTGTTAGTCCAGCCTCGACCGAGGCCAAATTATTCACACATGTGGATATGTCACTACATACACACACACAAACTCAACGTGTTGCTTCTCACTTCTAATTAGAGAACCATCGTTTTCCACCAGGAGTCAAGTCTAGACTTGTTTGTACGTGGGGATTTATAATAGAAGGTGTAATTTACCCTCTGAGTCAGTAATCGTGTGTACGCAACGTGCGTGATTCTATCTTGGTATTATTCACAGTGGAAATGCACATTTATTATTGTAGTTCTGTGTGCGTATTTCTTGCCCTTTCTTCCCACATCTATTGCCTTTAAGTGTTAATGGAGCTATGTGTTGCTGCCTGATGCCTCTCTCTTGACTGCTATTCCATATGGAGCCACAATCCAAAGCATGCTCTTAAAAACAATCTTCACAAAGGGGAAAAAAAAAGGAAATACGTCCATGTGTGTGCATTCAAGTGTGTGTGTGTGCTAGCTGTGCAGGGGTACAGAATGCAGTAGAGCAGCTGATACTGCACTCTGTCCTGTTCAATTCATAATGTTTTAATCCCCCTCCAGCTTTGGTCTATGGAGCAGGAAGCACGTTTGCTGCCTGTTGTATGAACGATAGAGCTGGCTCTTAAGTAACCATAATGGGCATCATCTAAACTGCATCCCATGTACATAATTGTGATGTTCCAGTCAGACAGTTATTAAATATGATGTGGTCATCATAAAAGCTGTAAAGTGGCTAGCAGATCAGGAATCATTCATCCAGTTAGTAAAAATGGTTGAGAGTGTCCAAACTTTTTGACTATTTTTTTTAAATGTTCAATCACAGTTTGTTAGATTTAGCAAACAAAACTACTTGGTTAGTTTATGCAGTGATTTTGTTTTTGGTTAATATAATAGACCCTTTCACAACATTAACTTCGTGTTTTGATGCCACGAAGGCGAGGCCTTGACATGACAACAATGTCATTATCATGTCATCATTAACGTGACAGTCGTGTTGATGGGGTTGCACGGAGGAACATTAATTATGGTGTTGCAGCAACAACACAGTGATATCAGATTATTCTACGCTTCCCAGTCAACAAGCAAACAAGTGTTAGCACGCATCATTCGTCAAACTCACCGTGCATACAAATTGAATTACTATTTATAATAAATCATGGTTGGATATCTTATTTATCACCGCTGTTTGCAGTTACTAAAACATTACAATGATGTTTCACATTCAAAAGTCAAAGGTCAACCTCACTGTAACGTTATAATGTTTTTTAACATTTCTTTTCTGTGCATTACTCAACAGAGTAAGTCACGAAAAAGAGATTCCAAAAAAATATATATATTTTTGGCCAGAGTGCAGCAACATCCATATTTTATGGCTGCCATGGCTATGTTTAATCAGAATAAGCTTTGTTGGCCACATATAGTTTGTTTTAACAAAGTGGCCACACAATATATTGTTTTATTACACATTTTAAGTTGCATCCATGCAATGAAATCCTCTGTACCCATTTCTGGGTAGCTGAATTTAAATGTGAGAAGCTTAGTACGCTACAATGACTTGATAGCACAATTTTCCAGGGGGCACTTGAGGTACAGCAAGTGCAAGCAAAGGTGGAGCACTCTCACAGCAGGGTGGGATGTTTCTTTGCGCTCTTGTGTGCATGTCTCAGAGACCAAGAGCGAGCAGACAAGTAAATGGGAAAGTGTTTTTTTAATAATGTTTCTGTATCCATATCTTGTACATGTGCTGTTTGCGCATGCACCTCTTCATACCTAATGTAACTTGAGTAAGTGCTTGTTTGCTCGTGTTCTACATCAAATGTAGTGGCCATGCAGTTTGTCAGAAAGACTATGTTTCATTTCAGTATTGATGTGTGCGCGCTCTGTGAATTATAGCGGCGGGGATGAATCTGTTTCAGTGCAGGTTCCCTCAACAGCAAAGCCACCACACTAACACTGTCTATTGAAGCATGACGCATAAGTCTCCCTTCTCTTTCTCGCTCTCTCTGTGAATACACATTTCTTTTAGTATGCATGTTCTTGCATGTTTACAGCAACATGCAAATGATGCTTCCATCATTTGATAAGGCATATGTGAATTCCCATGCCGGTCTACGCAAATACACATCCAGAGTGATAAAGTACCAACTCTGACAAGATGAAGACCTGCTAAACTGGAGAATCTAGAGAAATCTCTGTGTGCAAGGAACAAGGCTAAAAATCAGTACTGTCTGTGCCTATTCCTGTGACTTTTGACCCCTCAGATGATACTTCATTAAAATAGATTTTTTTAAATGGAAATCACTGCATTTGAAGTCATTATCATAAAATTCACTGTACTAACAAGAAATCAAGGCTAAAACTCTATCATGCAAGAAAGTCATAAGTGAACATGATCCAGAAACCTCCTCTTCGTTTGGTTGACAGGACTTGAGAGCTTCGTTTGCTTTTGGGTGAACTATTCACACAGCAAATGCTCACACATCTGAAGACCTGTCGTGGGTGTACCCCAACTGTCAGCAGTTTGCATTTGTGCTGTTTTTTTTTCTTTTTTTCATTATTGCTTGACCAAACTTGTTTGCTAAAAAACAAAAATGAAAAAACAACAACTTTATGATGAAATGTTTTGCCAGATGCTAACCCTAATATAAGCTGGAGATCTATTTTTTGTCTTTCTACTAGCTATAACATTCTAAGCTTAGTTTTTATTAGGTGAATGATGCAGTTGTACCAATAGACTTTCAAGATTTCAAAACCTTCCCTTTAATCCAGTAGTTAAACAATCCAGTCCATTTCAGCCATCTCTCTCTCTCTCACTCACTCACACACGCACACACACACACACACACACACACACACACACACACACACACACACACACACACACACAAATACACAACAGGCACTCTTACCCCAGTTCTGTTCTACCTCTGCTGCTCTCTATGTCCTCCCGCCTTAGTGCATATGGAAAGTCTAAGAATATGCATGTCACATGATGGGCCTGATAACAGTGTATTGATGCCAGTCCTGCACTCCCCTGCTTGAGTTGTGTGTGCTCAAGTGCCTGCACATCTGTGTGTGTGTGTTTTTCCCACCAGAAGGCAAAGGATCAGTGGGTTGTTGACATCCACAGTGTTTTTCTACCAAAGCTTAAGTGCCCCAAAGGGACACAGTGTTGCTGATTAGTGCAGCTAGATGCAAGAGGGACAGGGAACACATGTCCATACGTCTCTCTCTCTCTCACTAACTCTTACTTTAAACCTTTTCACCCCAGTCTCTACCCCACTCCCACTACCTTCCTTTCTTCTTGTTTCTGTATTTCCCGACTCTCTCTGTTCAGCTGCGCCTCACCATCCAACAGCTTTCCACACCGCTTTCTTCTCTCTGAGTCAGTTGTCAATATCTTTGTGTACACTTAACCTTTCCACGTTTTTCCTGTGCCTCCCGCCTCCCTCCGCTGATCGCACACTGGATGTTCTGTGATGACACATGTAGTTTATTCAGTGGAAAACACAGAATAGTCTGCCTGCATGCTCTTTTATGATAGATAGAAATGAAGGTTGGGGTAGCGGAAAGAGACAGTTTGCATTCTTTGTGCTGATAATCTAGCCCAAAATGTTCAAAGACGGTATTTGAGTCATAGTTAATCTTAAGCTTTCCTGGAAGGCAGTGACTCAGACCTGGGCTAATATAATAATTCCTGTGCCTGCTTTTTCACACAGAAAAAAAAACAAAAACGAAAAAACATGATCTTATTGTACTGTGCCATTCACAGTATAAATGTAAAACAACTGTTCAAGCTGTTATTATAACCTTTTTTTTAAAAACAAAATGTTAAAATGTTAAGTGACCATTAGCAGCTGTGTGAATAACTACATGGATAATTTGCACTACAGTAGCATTGAATAAGTTTGTATTTGAACCAATAAATGGGATTTTTCTTTCCTATCCATAACACCATAAAATCGCTACACCTGAGCAGCTATTTATGGTGCCTCAGGCTTACCAAAGAGTGGGTGAAAACAATCCCACAGTAAACAACAATGACTCTTAAGATTAGTCCCACACAAGACATAACTCCAAGAGCTGGACCAAAAATTCCCTCTTTAGGAGACAAAAAAGTGAAATCAGTTCAGTTTTAGCAAATAGAGTTCAAACCTTTGGGTTTGAACTCTATTTGGTTCAAGGGAGAGTTTTCATTTTAAAAAGAAATCCACGGGGAAACACCTGTGGAGTTGCAACGATTCAGTATAGGGTTGTGCAGCAATTTGTTTGTTTTACTGATGAGATGTACACTTACAGGCCACTTTATTAAGGCCACTTTACAAGTGCCTGGTTGGTATGCCTTTATGCCTTTATCCTATATAGCAGGGGTCCCCAATCCCAGTCCACGAGGGCCGGTGTCCTGCAGGTTTTAGATCTCACCCTGGGTCAACACACCTGAATCACATGATTAGTTCATTACCAGGCCTCTGGAGAACTTCAAGACATGTTGAGAAGGTAATTTATCCATTTAAATCAGCTGTGTTGGATCAAGGACACATCTAAAGAACATCTCAAGGGAGGAAGCATTTACTGATGTCCTGTTCTGTTTTAAATTTCAGGTGCTATAGTTTTATAATTCAAGATTTTCATCTAAGTATTTAAAAAAAAATCTGATTTTAGTTCAGTTTTTCCAATTATCTTTGAACCTCTAAAACTACCGCACTGTTTATAAAATACAATGCGGGTGGACCCCCTTGAATTCATCCTGAAAAGGTGCAGTCTTCATTGTGGTGTGCAAAAGGCAAAACTACAAAAATTGCATAACTATTCAAAAACCTATGAACTCATTCTGAAAGTCCTTTACCCTTGCAGTGGCAGAGAGCAGTCCAGTGGCCATCTCTTGTGCTTTAGCCTGCAGTATAAAGTTGTCATGTGTGTTATTCCTCCAGATTACAAGTGAAGGGAGTGCTGTCTAATTATGACATAGTGCAGTTAGTGTGTGTCAGTCTCCCTAATGATAAGTGACTAGAGACAGAGGATAGGCCTTGTCATACACTCCACATGTTTTATTCATATCAACTGTACAAGGAAACTGCATTGTGCCAGACAAGCCTGATTCTGGCTCGATCTAAGGACAGAAGTTTCATTTTGGGGAATAGTGGAGTGGAATCCAGTCTATTTTCTTCACCCTTTAATAATGTAGTATATGTTGTCTTTTAAACATTTAAATAGATAAAATTATATATTCCTGTGTTGTTTGGCTTACATAAGCTAGCCAACTTACTAATATACTGTCACGGTACTGGGTCATGTGACCCAGTGTTGACCCAGAGTTTTATGTATTTTTTGTATTAATTTTCAATCTAGTTAAATTCTAGGTTGCTGTTCAGACCTTATTTCTTAGTTATTTCTGTCATCTCCGCTTGTACTCAGTCTTCCTGCGTCTACGTTTCATGTCTATGCGGTTAAGTTCATGTCATGTTTCATGTCTATGTGGTTATGTTAAGTTCATGTCATGTTTTATCTCCATGTCTATGTCTCCGTGTTTCCTGTTTTATTTTGTAAGAGTCTGGTTTTCTTTGTTCATTGTAGTTAGTGTTACTCTCCCCTGTATTGTCATTGTGTTTCATTCGAGTCAGCTGTGTTCTCATGTGTCTCCACTTCCCCTGATCACCTCATGTGTGTATTTAAGTCCTCAATCTTCATTTGGTCGTTGTCGTGTCGTCTGTGTACTTCCCCTCTGGTCAAGTTAAGTGTTTTTCAGGATTCTGTGCAGTTCATGTTTGCCATTTGGTTTATGTGGTTTTTCATGCAGCCGCACGATGAGGTTCCGTGCAGGTCATGTTCATGTCTGTTTCGTCACGCCAGTTTCCATGCATCTGACCAGCATTCTGTTCACAGTGATCATAGTTATTCCTTTCAGTCAGGCTAGTGTTTTTCCAGTTTAGGTTTTTGGTTAGTTGCAGTCTCTGCCCCTGTTATGTTTTGTCTACTCCCTTCTGCATCAGCCCAAATAAATAAAGGCTCGCTTTCAGTTTGAGTTCACTCCCGTCTCCTCGCCTGTGTTCGCGCCTGGGTCCACCACACACACTCCATACAGTCTGCCCCCGCTGGCCGTGACAGATACACGTGTTTGCTGACCTTCAGTTTAAAATATGTATCACTTTACTTTACTAACCATATGAAATGGAAAAGTGGCTTCAATAGTTCATTTATCATGCACCATTGAGCACATGCGTATGTTTGGTCAGTACAGTATTTGGACATATCAAAATTCTGATCTTTGGAGAATATCACTTCAAAGTCCACATAAAGTCCATTCACAGAGTTGTTTTCTAGTGAAAAGGGTCTCCTGTTTGCAATACAGCTTTTTACTTTGTGTACCTAAAAGTGTCACCTAATTTGTTCAGTAGCTCTGTTTGCGTGGTGTTAAGCAGTAAGCTCAGCCTCATTCACGTGGCAGACGTATGTGCTGAGAAATAGCCTCCCTGGTTCACCCGCTCACTAACCGTATTTGGCATTGATAGTTAGGACGTGTCTCTTTAAAGTCTCTTATTTGTTTGATGCCATATGTGTTCAGTCCAACTTAGTTTCCTATGAATTGTGTTCACAGCATGTCCTTACTAATCTCACTAAATCCCATTGGCCACAGTCAACAAGAAAGCATCTTTTAGGTCTCATGTTTGAAGAGACAATAGAAGAACAATAGGTACTAATCTCTCCACGGAGGTGAATGAAAGTTCTTGCAAGGATTTGCTGTTCATGTTTTTGTTCTCAGAGCTGGATCTTCTCATTCACCGGTTAGGATGGGATTTACAATTCACTTGTTATTCTTGTTGGTGTATAGAGTCCCTAGCTGAATCACAAAATCCATCGGTCAAGCTCCTCACCTAGCATCGAAGAACAATATCTCAGTGTTTTAGTGTATCTGGTATAATCAGAATAGCAGACATCCTGTTCAATTTTTGGATATTTTTTTCACGACTAAAAATAGCTGACTAGCTCTTAAAAAGTTATATTCTTGTTAGCCTACGGTTTTGTGATTGCATTTTGGCAAAACGAGCCCTCTTTAGCTCTCCGCACAGAGTGTCTAACTGAATACAACTAAAACAAAAGTGGCCAATCAGTGCTATGACTACAAGCAAACTTCCAGGACCAAACATGCTGTTCCCTGTCCAAAGAGTCTTTATTCGTTTTGAAGTTTGTGTTTATGTGGATGTTCTTTCACCGTGTGTCTTTGTCCTGTCTTGCCCCCCTCACCTGCAGTCAGTTCTGCCAGATGGCCACGCCATCCTTTGCCTGGTTCTGCTGGAGGTCTCTTCCTGTTAAAATGGATCTTTTCTTCCCAACTGTTGCCAATCTGCTTGCTCATAGGGGGTCACCTGATTATTGCTGTTGTTTTTTTTCCCTCCTCTGTATTATTGTAGGATATGAAGTGCCTTGAGGCAACTGTTGTTTCAATTCGGTTCCATATAAATAAAACTGAATTAGCAATCATGGGCATGTTGGTAAGAAAGAAAATATGACTCATGTGTTTATAATTTATTCGCTAGTTTTAGCAGTGTAGTTAAATTAAACAGTTAAATTAAATTCACATGTATTTAATGTACAAAACCCCCAATATCTGTGGCTAAAATAGCCATTTCACTGTGAAGTGCTCTGAATAGAGTGCATCTCAAATTAAACCCACTGTCTGACTAAAAGTGGGGTTGCCACTTGTTAAGTATTTAATCAGTTTTTCCTTTTATTGTTTTAAACATCAGGTTTGATTTTGTGTCACCTTTTCACACCCCGTGAGCATGCTTAACTTAACATATTTTCTGTGATTGTCTGTTAAGCTTGACTTATTTTTGTTTCCTCGTATTTTTACTTTTCTTTATAATTTGAAATATTTGCAGGTTTGTTTTTCCAATTTCCCAGAAACCAATTCAAGTACTAAACCTCGACAGAACATCTTTACAAGACAAGTAACGGTAGCAACATGGCGCAGTGCTGTTTTCTCTGTCAGAATTCAACCACCCCACAGACAGTTGTCTCTTTTATGAATCGTGTTTTAGTGTTTACCGGTACTTTATCACATCTCCTTCTCTTTACCTCAGTGGCAGAATCATTTCCACATGTACTCCTGCATTATTCAGCTGCTCTTTTTTAGCCTTTAAAAAAAAAAAACAGAGATTCTTTTTCTTTCTCTCTTTTACTCTCTTTACCTCGTCACCTCATTTGGGCATCAGATTGTTTTTTGTTACTTCAGCTGTGAGTTGGTAAATGTCAGGTATACAGATTGCTGGCATCTTTGCAATGCAAACCTATTGTCCTTCAGTCCTGTGTAATCTCCCCTGCTGTGGGTCTTTATCTTTGGTGTAAACCGATGGAAATCTCATCCATTTGCTTGGAGAAGTGTACTCCCCGCATTAAAATGCAACACTGCATGCATGCATTGAAATTGCCGCACAAACCTGGCCTCTCTGCCAAGGTATACTGAAGTGTTAAGCTGTGGCCAGGAAAAGAAATATCACTGAGTGTGCCTCAGTAGAGCGCTTGTCCAATAGAAAGGCCCTTTTTTTTTAAGTTATACAACTTAACATCCCATATTGCCGTGTTTGTACTGTAAGTGATAAATTCACAGATGACTATCAGGTGCCATTTTCCCACCCCGTGAGTCAGCTTTTATCATGTTCCAGGAGGTGAGAAGCCTTCGCAGCATTACAGACACAACAGTTGCAATCACCTCCCCTAAATACCTCATTCACTGACATAAAGTGGCGTCCCTGGATGTCTCCGACAGACTGTGACTCCACAGCAGATGATTCACTGGTGCTGTAGCACCACTGGCTGGTTCACAGTGTGTTCAGGAAGGGTCTGTCGATCATGCAAAAGTGGTAAATTAACCATTAACCCACTTTATCGTCATCCCGGCCAACAGAGAACAGATGGTGTTGTCAGAAGATCTTGTACTGTAGCAGTCATATATTTTTTAATATGATTTAAGTGCTGGAGCTGCGGAGAGGTAAAGAAATACTGGAGCTGTCTCTTGTTAGCCAGGTAGGCTTTTGATCCTCGTACTTACCCCAGTGGAGGTAGTGGCAATGTCAACTCTTCAAACAGGAATTAGAAACAAGCTTTTATTTTTGCAAAAACAATCCGTAAACAGATGACATTAACTAATAACAATAACTGCATTAATAACTATTACTGTATTTGATGTTATTGTTGCTTGGGCTTGATACGTTGCATAAGGACATCAGTCAGTCAAACATTTAACATTTAATTCTAGGGTCCAATGGCAGAAGAATAGAAATTACACAAAAATCCCAGATTTAGCAAATGTGATACAAATGAAAACACACACATTTTCCTCTTTACAGTATAGAGCTTCATACCTGATTGTATCTGGAGTGAAAGGTTTGTGTTTGGTTTGGTGGTCAAATTGCTTTTAACCAGTGTTGGGAAGGTAACTTTTAAAATGTAATCCACTACAGATTACAGAATAAATGCCCCAGAATGTAGTTTGTAATGTATTTCGTTACGTTACTCAATGTGAGTAACGTATTCTGAATACTTTCAATTACTTAATATATTGTAATGCTTTTTACAAGTACATGAATGCACTATTGCTGTGGGATTTATTACTATTACTGAAGGCAACTTGCCACTGAGCTTATATTGTTAGCTGGCGTTAGCTGAGGTTAGTTCATGGACTGCTTTCAGAACTGCACATGATTATTTGCAGCTAGCAGGTTGTAATGCAGTACATCAAAGATACTGAAGTGGCACATAACCCAGGTAGCTACCACAACTAAAACAAAGCAGTTGCAGTGGGCTAACGTTAGTTTTTAAAAAAGAACTTACTTCCAGATGTTTCTTTAGGTTGGAGGTGGAGTCTTTTGACGCTGATAGCAGCTTGGTTGCTGGCAAACGGGGTTTGCATTGCCCGGTCAGATTTTGCCCATCTCTTTCTTTAAATGTGAAGTGGTGTCCGAATTTCCAAGTAAGAAATGCATTCCTGCCCATGTTCTGCTGGCTCTGTTGTGCTGGCTTCAGGTCTATTGTGTAACTGACGCCACCAATGTTAACAGGACGCTTACATTATAGCCTCTTATTTCAACAAAGTAACTGTATTCTAATTATCACTTTGTTAAACGGTAACTGTAATGCATGCTGGTACATGTATTCTGTTACTCCCCAACACTGCGTTTAACTCCTACTTTTCAAATGTTACATTAAGAGAGTGAAAACTTTAACTGGTGCAATTTTTTTAATAACTTTAGAACATAATTTGTTTTTTTTTATTTTTTCCACGACATTGTTTAAAAACAGAGTGCGTGTGTTATTTATCATTTCTGTGCTAACATTTTCATTTTCTATATTTCTATTATTTCTATTTTTTTCTATATCCATGATCCTACAGTTTGGTGTGATCAGAGTGACACAAAGCAGTTAAAGTTTTTATTCAACTGTAACCAGTGTCACTTCAAGTGGTCTTTGCATGTACAGACTAATGGAAATGTCGTGTATAAGTGGATTGCCTCCATACGCTTTTTTGGATTGAATAAAGTAACTTGAGGTGGTTGACCTGCAGTGTGTTGATCGCTGTGTGTGTGCATTTATCTCAGAGTTTGCATACACTAACAAATGCGGACCTACAGTAACACATCGTTGGGCTTTTAGGAACCACTTGACATATTCATGCCCATCTGTTGTTTAGAGTCAACACAAGGCGGTGCTCCAGAGAGACAGGAGGAGGTGTCAGACCACAACGTGTTTGTAATACACTGAAGGTCCAGACAAAGTCATTTCTATTTACTGGGGTTTTAATCTTGTCAAACTATGTCTTATTTGCATTTTGATGTCAGCGAGCAGATTGAATCTTTCCAAACTGTCTCTAGTTACCGGAGATGATTTACTCTTCTGGATTTACTCTTACTCCTTTAACAACCCTCAAATAATTTTGATAAACTGTTAGCGTTTCGTAATGTAAGATTAAAACCTTCAGATCATAGAACCACCATCAAATTTGTCCTTGGTGTGCTGCAGACAGCACACTCTGGCTTTGTGGTCAGCATCTTTAGTTTTCATATCAGGGACTTTATTTTGTGGTCAATTCTTTATTATATGACTTCCTGAATAATTTAATTGTACTACTAATTCCAACTACTGGGCCTCAAAAGAGTCATGTACTGTTATTTTCCATCACTACCTCTTTAAGTTGAGAATGGGTAATTTGCTTCCCTGCTGCCATCCTTGGATATGGTAGCCACTGGATGTTTTGATGGCTGGATGGAATTTTAGATGATAAGATGTTCAGGGCAGTAAAGATAAACGGCCAGCTGAAAAAACACAACCCAATAGCTCGTACACTTGTTGTCTTTTTCAATGTTATTCTCCCTCAAGTCCCTCTGAATTTGACTCTAAATTGAACCCTAAGCTCTATTACGTTCTAGAGGAGATAAATCTCACATTAGTTGCAAAAACTTTGTGTTCTTTTATTTAAACAAAGTATGCAGAAAGCTCACGCAAGGGCACAACAAAGACACCAAACAGCAACTAAAACTCAAATATGACAAGAACTTCAGCTCAACCTACAGGACTGTAATTGAAACATGAGTCAGCATTTCGGTCTAATAATAACAAAAATGTAAGAAAACTGGAAGAACAATTTCAACCAACAACATTAAAGCTTCTGGTTATTTATCACAGATAAATTTGAGATTGACTATTTTTTCGCTTTTTTTCCCTATTTAGTTTTATATTTTTTATTTGCTTCATCATTTTGTTGTTTATTGTTTACAAATGTTTAGCTTCATTTTTGTTTCCTTTCATTTCAGTTTTAGTTAAATTAATTGTTATATGGATGCCATTTGTGGCAAATAAAATCAGCTACATCCATGTATCCCTTTTTGTGGAGTTGACAGTGAGCTGGTCCTTTAAATCATTTCTTTCATGATCAACTTCAGCCTAACCTGAACATGACTGGGATTCAAGTTCATTTAATTCTGCATTTAGATTTGATCTCTCTCTCTCTCTCTCTCTCTGTGTGTGTATGTGTGTGTGTGTGTGTGTGTGTGTGTGTGTGTTATCGTACCCAGGAATTAGGAACCGGCTTGCTATTTCTGAATATAATTAAAATGTATTTACTATTTAGCTCTACACTAAGAGACATTTCAATTTCAGTGAAATAAAGCACTTTACAATTACCAATTCACAAACCTTTGATAGTAAAATTACATTTTTTTAAGTACAGTAATCAAATTCCCCATTTTAACAAAAATAATGATAATTTGTTACTTCCCTCCCTAAAAATCCCTTTACCAGCTGATTATCCTGACAAACCAATTATCTTTACAGTATTTATGTTTGCAAACATACCTCAATGATTATTTTCTTTTGTTTTCGTTCTTCAACTCTGAAAAAATCCTTAATGAAAGCATTTCCTTCACTTTCCCTTTACCCGTGCTTTTTCTTCACACACGCTTTACTCTGTTTAATGTGAAGCTGAGTGTGTATGAATGATGGCTGTGTCAATGTGGAGTGTTTGAATGAGAGAAGAGGTGTGTGCATGTTAGTGTAAAGTGTCTGCGGCTGTTAAGAAGCAGCTGAGTGGCATTTGTGTGTGCAATGACAAGACCCACTTAGAACCGTTGGATGAAGCCACACAGCTTGTCCTGGATAGTTTGGTCAAAATATGGGTCAAAACCAGATGCTTTACTGCTCTCTGCTTCTGGCTATTGTAAATTGCCTCTGATTCAGTGCATGCATGTGGCCTGCTTGCAGGTGTGCGCACTGGAGCTTTACTTGGTGTACTACAGGTGCCTGCGCGTAGAACAGTGTGTGCTCTGTGCATAAGCTTCCCCAAAATTTTTGTTTTTACAGCTTAAGTTGTCCTCTTAAAATGGAAAAGTCAAGGCAATGCCGCTAAGTCTTTGTTTTATGCCTCATATTTTCTGGATCTTGTGCGCTTCAAAGAAGGAGAACCACAGCTGAAGCAATCATATATCGTACTTTCAAGTATTCTCATGGTTTGCATTTTTTCCGTATTTAAGGTCAGAGCTATATTTCTCCCTCGCTGCCGCCACCCGTGGTGAATTCTGAGTCAGATGGGAGTTACAGCTTGAACGCTCCCCGTGGTCATTTAGAGTGGCTGATGAAGGGCACTGCTGCCATGGCTGACCACCAAATTTGCACTGCCCATTCAGATAGCTGGATGCAAGTGATCTAAATGTATTTTCAGCATTGTGTGTGAGATTTATGCTGAAAGTAGGCCTATAAAGAGCCGAGGATCTTTCTGCTGCTGTTTTCCCCACATGTAGGTAGCTAAAAAGCTCTGTGACCGATTTATATTATACAATTTAAAAAACACCAGTAATATTTTAGCCCTTCTGTAACACAAAAGTGTTCTTGTCCACAAATTTAATGAGAATTTTATTATGTACAGTGATGACTCCTTTACTAGCTCAACTGTTTTCGAGATCTGTTTATTTAGTGGTTTGAACCAGCCTCACAGTTATGGTGACTTTTTGTCTGACGGTGTATAAACTGCCTTTTTGTTAAACTGGAAGTGTTAAACTACATGTAGCATACAGTGAGGTAAAAAGAAAGGCACTGAACTTAATACCTGCTTTAATATTCACATTTTTAGTTCACTTAGTTAACTACTGTGTTTCTTTCTCCGACTGCAGAGCTTGTCTTTGTTATTCATACCATGTGTGAAGACTGGCTTAAAATATTTCCTCCTTGAATTATTTATACATTTTTAGTTTGAAAGTTTGGGTCTGTGGCTTTGTCATGTTATATTTCCATCAAAGGCTTTCAGGGCTGATTCATTTTGCAGATACATTTTTTTCTTTTTTCCGAATGCTAATAACTGACAGTCTCAGAGAGAGCGAGCAACTCCAACACAGTTTAAATATAATTCAGTTCAATTTAGTTAATTTAGCTTTATTTGCATTGTTCCAAATAAGAACAACGGTTGCCTGAAGTTGCTTTAAACTGCAGGATGAAGGGCCTATGCTATTCTGTGGAAAACTCCAACAATGAAGTGATCCCCTGAGCAAGCAGCAGGTGTTGGCAGGAAGGAAAAACTCCCTCTTAACAGGAAGAAGCGTCTGGCAGAACCAGGCTCAGGAAGGGGCAGCGATCTACTATGACCAGCTGGGGTGGTAAGGGGAAAGAAATTGGAAAAGGAAGAGCATAAGACAGAATTTAATGACACGCTGCACATCATTAAATTTTGTCTTCTCCCCACTGAATGTGATTATCACACCCTACCCTGACAATAAAAAAAAGACTAAAACATTAATGAAACAATGGAGAGAAAGGATTTGGCTGTCAGGAAAATAAATAACACTTTACAGTTAGAACTGAATAAATTCAATAAAAAAGTCAATGAACCAAAGAAAAAGGCAAACAGGGCATTTTATGAAATCAAATTAGACTGAATCAACTTACTTCTATGTTCCAAAAAATAGATTTTGGGAGCATTTTCTTCTCTGTTTAAGTCAATTTTGGGGCTCAATAGCAAGCCTAACATTGATAAATGATAAAAGCATCTAAATCATTACATATACATTTCTGATGAAGAGAAAAAAGAAAGAAATCTGTCTGAAAACACAAAGGTAAAAAGCAAAATTGAGATCATAACACAGGAAACACGACTCTTCGTGTATATGTGTGGCAAATTGCAGTGCAGCCTTTATTGTTATTCTTGTGCGTCTTCCCCAAATTATGATAAATCATCCACATCCTATTGCAGTGCAGTGGGGAAAGTATTGTTTGGAATATCTCTGCTGGGATATATGTTTTTCTGCTATGCAGTACTCCAATAAGGTCTTTCTGTACCACACTTACATTTTCTGTCAACAAATGACAGTCAGTAGCATCCATCAGACAGCATTCACATGCTTATATTGACACATATAACTAAACATTTTGAAATTTTTTGCAGGTAATCCGTTATGTGATGTGTTTTTATTTTATTTCAAGAAGAATATAAAACAAAATCAAAGACCGAAGCTGCTGAGGACAGTTTTTGCTTCCCATGCTTCACTACACTACTCTGTGCTCATCTGAGGAAGTGGTTTGATGGCCAGCTGTTGTAACAACTGGCCATCAAACCACAACTGTCATTCTCTTCATGTAAGTAGGTGAAAAAAACATTCTAAAAAATCCTTTATATTATAGATAGATAGATGTGCAGTAAGGTGATGCATACTGTTTAAGAAAGATATTAGTAATGAAACAGAGACAGCGAAGAGAAGATCGTGCGTAGGAGGTATGCAGGCCTCTTGGGAGCTTGCTTGTAGGTTAAGTGAAGCTGTTGGAGGAGCTGGAGAGCTTCTTTATTCATTTAATTACAGGTTGGCACAAAGTCTGATTGACTTTCTTATTGAATTCAATGTTGCTTTAACAAGTCTTCTATATCTGCAACTACACTTTAGTGTATTACATGCTAAAGTAACATAAAGACCTTACACCACATATGAATTGCTGCAGCTATGCAAAAATGTGTTTTCGGTTGAGTTTTTCTTCAGTTGATTTGTTATATTTTGTAATCGTTGGTCTTAAATTGAAAGCTGTTGGTTTTACTTCCTGTCCTTGTCAGTCTTCCTCCTTTGTGACTGTTTGCCTTGTGCTCATGAAGACAGGTCTGCATCACCTATCTTCAATCAGTGATCAGGCTTCTGCGTGTATACCGCCAGTTGTTCTTTTACCGCCTTCTTTGATCGTCTTGTTCTTCTCATAGTCAAGTGATCCAGACATTTTAGGATTAAATTTTTTCCCCTTGTATTTATTTATTTATTCCTCATGTTTGAAGATCCAGATTGCTTTACCTGTTGGTTGGTTGATTGATTGATTGATTGATTGATTGATTGGTAATTTATTTCAACATGTGAACAATATACAAGTACATTTAGAAAAGAAAATAAGAAAGAAAAAAAATACTGTACAAATTACATACAAAAAAAATGTTCTGATTAATTTACATGTTGAAAGGGAGTGGGAAGAAGTAAACACTTATTTAATCCCACCCCTTTGCCATAAATTATCAGTTAATATTTAGTCAGCTTCCTTACTGATATAATTTGTAATAAAAATAGTGAACAGATTTCTGATATACTATATACTATAATATCACATCATGAGTTTTTTTTTTTGTTTGTTTATTTGTTTTTCAAATAGAGACATTCACTTAATTTAAATATTTTCCTTTTCTTTATAGTTTGAGAAGATCATATTTTTATAACTCTTTTTGAACAGTTTTATGTTTGGACATTGCTTTAATTCCATATTCAGACTGTTCCATAGTTTCACTCCATGAACAGAAACACAAAAGCCTTTTCTTGTAGTACGTACCTTCATTGTTTTGAAGTTACAAAAACCCCTTAAATTATAACTTCCTTCTTTAAAAAAATCATACTCTGAATATCACCTGGCAGTTCTTTATTTTTTGCTTTGAATAGAATTTGTACTGTTTGGAATTTCACTAGATTGTCAATTTTCACTATTTCAGACTGCAAAAATAGTGAGTTTGTATGTTCTCTGTAACCTGCATTGTGGATGATTCGAATTGCTTTTTTTTGAAGAGTAAAAAGTGAATGTAATGTGGTTTTATAGTTATTGCCCCAGACCTCTGCACAATAGCTTAAGTATGGTGAAACCACTGCAATGCTACGTGATACTTTGGAATGAATATATCTTAAGTGAGCTCTCCAGTTAAGTTTTTCATCTATTATTACCCCCAGAAATTTATTTTCACTGACTCTTTCAATATCAACACCAATTATTTAAATCTTTGCATTTGTATTTAAATTTATTATTTACTATTTCCAAATAACATAAGATTAGATTTATTCAAATTTAATGATAATTTATTTTTATCAAGCCTGAACTTCACTTTACTTATTTCATTAGTCATATCCTCCAATAAATTCTGCAGATCATCACCAGAGCAAAAAATGTTTGTATCATCAGCAAAGAGAACCATTTTTAATACTTTGGACACTTTACAGATGTCGTTAATGTACAAGTTGAAGAATTTTGGACCCAAAACTGACCCTTGGGGTACACCACAAGCAATGTCCATACATAAGGAACAACCACCATTTATTTTCACAAACTGCTTTCTGTCACTTAAATAACTCCGGACCCAATCTAAAACTACCCCTCTGACACCATAACGTTCCAGTTTTCTTATTAATATATCATGATCTATAGTGTCAAATGCCTTTGTCAAGTCTATGAATAACCCAGCCACATATTGCTTTTTGTCTATGGAATTTGTGATGTATTCTATTGAATCTAATAGTGCCAATGATGTTGATCTGCTTGATCTGAATCCGTACTGTTCCTCATTTACATTTGTTTGCTCCTTTGCCTGTCTTCCTGCGCATGACCCCATTTCTGGATTAAAGATTTGGACTTTTGGACTTTCATTCAGCATTTGGGTCCTCCTCCACTGCTATTGTTACTACCTGCATTTTAAGCTGCCCTGATGTGTTTTCTCCAAAAGCTCTGGTGGAAAATTCTGATCTACGACTCTGCGTGTGTTAATGGTGTATTTGTCAGTAACCCTGTTCTCACGAGGACAGCATGTGTTGTTATATAGGATGCTCATAGATCACAGGATTTTCTTGGCAAAGTGCCCTTAATAATTCCACTTCTTTGGCACGTGAAAGCATACGCACACACAGAGAAGAGAGGTCTAGTGATAATAGTCACAAATGAATAAAAACTTAAATAAATACTCCATACATTTTAGCAATAAAGTTGCAGTTTTACGTGCAGCCTTCTACATCAGCGTTTTAGTGTCGACTTTAAGTCGAAATTGCCATATTGGAAAGAAATGCACACAAATCCTGAAAAATACCCAACACGTGTATTTGTTCTACTTCTTGAACTTTTAAGTTCAAACCACTTCCCCTTACGTCGCCTATCACCGACGTCCACGGCCTGCTGGACTGAGCACCTCTCAAAGTAGGCTGTTTGTAATTGAGGGGGGTTTATTATAGGAGGCCAGAGGATATTTTAAAACAGTTAGGTGCATTGTGAAAGCCAAAGCTAACTGTAACAGGCCTGATTCTGTCTTAGTGATTTACACCACCGTGTATCGCAGGCCTTCTCGAGGCTTTTAACACAAAGGACTGGGCCTCTACTGGGGCTGTAAACATGATGAATTACCCGGTGGTTATGAGATAACACACGTCAAAGAGCCGCTGTCACCGTCTCACAATGCCTGCACAGCAGTCGCACACGGAAAACAGCGCTCTATATTTTTCTCACTCTAAACAGACAATAAGCGATGAGAGGCCTGGTGATCAGAAATGTTTCGAAAAAACATACGAGTCAAATTGAAGATAGACCTGTTTACTATATGAGTCAAGTTTTCTCTACTTTGAAATGAGAGCATTAACACATGAGACAATGCCAAAAAGCACAACATGGTATAAATTGTTTGCTTGAAGTGTGTCGCCCTCATGTGTATTTTTCTTCCTCTTTATATCATCTCATTTTATACGAGAGGCTCATATATAAAACATCCTCATGTTTATCTCATGAATACGTGTTTGCCTGCATTGTGTGTTGGTGACCCCACTCGATAAACATATTGGGATGATGCTGTTCGCCGTGCAGTGCTTTTAAAATGAAAGAGGAGGGCGGTGAGTGAGCGAGCCACAGGATTCACAGTCCTCCACGCTATCCCGCTCTGCTCTCGCTGACAGGTTTTTCCCCCTGTCCACCCCCAGATATATCACCTTGGAGCACGGAAGGCCATGAATATTCAACAAAGCGTCCGCTGTTTATTGCTATGCAGCAAAGATCAGTGCCGTGCCCTCTGCATGCGAGCGCACTCTAATCCCTCTGTTACAGTACCGTCCAGCGTAGTGGACAGTGAAGGCTAGAGCCCCGAACCACTTCAAGTGCTGCGAATGGAAATGTTGTTGTAATTATGTGATGTACTGACACAGAGACTTGTAGAACTACTGAGTGATGTAAGAGGGGGACACATGAAAGAAACTGCCTCGCAGAGAGAAAATAGGTTCGGTGTCTCCTGCACTTAACGTTTTGGCTCGGTCTCTCGGTGGAAGCGCTGCCCCTTCAACCAAACGCTTGTGTTTAAATGATCGCCATGAATAAGTGGAAAATTAAACATTTGGACAGCGCCAGGGTGACAAAACCCCCTCCACAGTGTGCCAGTAAATACTGAGTTTATGAGTTTGTACTCATTCTCTAATTGGCATCAGGTTTTGACAGTGGCACTGTAGAGCGAATAATTTAATTCCAATTTGGTAATCCAATCGCTTTACTTTCATCTCTGGAAAAATAAATGAGCATAATAGGCCTGTATATATATTGTTTAGTTGTTGTAATTACTGAAGAATACGACACGGACACAGCTAGGTGAAATCCAACAGCAGTTATTAAAGGCGCCCTGTGTTTCAGATCCAAATGTAATTTATTTACAAATGCCCCACTAACACAGGAACATGTGGCTCTACCAGATGATGAGCATTGTTTCTCCAATCCATTTAACAATTGTAGGGTGGCATTTAATCAGCTAATGCTCCACCACGTTGATGCATCCAGATGAAGTCATGCTAATGGTTGGGCTGAGTGTCTGCTGTGCCGGACGGCTTAACTCAGTCAACCTCTTGCTTGAGCTACAGGAAAGGGGCTTATAATAAAATATATTTTATTAGCAATGCTCTGGGTTGAACATCAAGTGCAGTGGGAGGAAGGAGTGGGCGGGTGGGCTGTGTGTGCTGCAGGGTTGGGGCTAGCGGAGGGAATCCAACAGACAAAACTTGCTTGTGTTTGTATTTTGTCCCGGTGTGTGTTCATTCTAGTTTAATCGGTTTCGAGCAGTTTAGACTGTCAGTGATTTGGATTCATGTTAAGCAGCATGTTGAAGTGTGTGAATGAGAGACGAAGTTGGTTTGGGGGTGGACTCTGCACGCGTCCCTGCTGCTGTGCATTTTTGCTTGTGTACACACATGCATATATGTGGGAGCGGGAAGTGGAGCAGTGGGTGCGCACGCCAAATGATTCAGCACTTCATGGACAGGATTCATGTTTTATGAGTATAGGCAACCATAAATTACACAGCCTGGATTTTCTGCTGCTGCTGCACAGTGTAATTCTCTTACTCTCTCTAAGCCCATTCTCATACTTTGCACTCTTTTTTTAAAATATATTCATATTTACTCAGTATAATTCAACAGGCAGTAAATGATATCAAAACTACAAAATTATCATTAGAAGTGCCTAAGGATGTTTACTGCATCCTACTTATGCTGGTTTGAAGCACACCGTGGCAGGGAAATGTGTACACTTGACTCAGTATGTTTACCTGTGTGTAGGCTTGTGACAACTTACTGAACTTACTGAGTGCACTTTTGGGAGCTCCTTGTACGTTACTTAGCAACAGTGTGTTTGATCGGCAGACTCCGTTTTAGCTTTCTTACGAATCCTTTGTAATGCGCCTATGTAGCTGTACATTTGAGGGCCTGTGCAAACACAGAGGGAGCGCGACCAGCATAAAAAGCAGGAAGCTGAACTCTTCTGGGAATCAACAGATAAATCGGGGGAAACTGATGCTAGTGTTACTCAGGAGACCTAGGTTTTTGTTTGTTTAAACTACAAATGATGGATCAAGCCACTGTAATGTGACCCATTGTTCTGTGAAGTCTTCTGTTTATGCCTTGATTTTCACATTTTTACCATTACCATCTTGGGGTTTTTTTTTGGTTTTGTATCCATATTTAGGCCGAAGGGTGGTTAGTAAAGTCATAACTAATGCTAACATGCTTGGTTAGCAAGGTCCATCCATAAACTGTATAAAGTGTCTCTCCTGGTTGCTAAAATATGAGAATTTGACTTCTTAAAACTGGACTATTGGACGGTCTGCTAGCCATAACCACCCAGGAACCTTTGTTATCCGTTAGATAATTGATCGAAAGGCAGCAACATTTACTTGCCATCTCACCGCAGGGCCGTGCAGAGAGGTTTAAAGGGGCGGGTGCTCAAAGTTAAAAAGGGGCACATTGAACCAGGCTGAATAACAACAACACACATTCATCAAGAATCTAATATGGGAAGGGCAGGGCTGTGTTGATCTGAAACTGTAGACATTAAAAAGTCCATAGAAGAGATGGTAGCTGATTAAACAAGTGTCATGAGATAATAACAAAATGCAAAGATTGGTGACAGCGCTTGGAACCATAAGGCAACAAAAAACTGTGAGAAATAATGTAGGCTCTGCCTGTGAATCACTCTTTGCTTCTCTTCTTCCTTCCATCCCATCTTTTCATATATCACTCTCCACTTGCTGTCTATCTGAGAACAAGGCACAACTTGCTATTGCAATAAACTATAATCTAATTATCCACACCTAACAACTCCAGCACTTAATCTATAATAAAATGATGACAGAAAAATGTTATAGCACTGCCTTTAGTAGCCTCACACAGCTCTACTGTTCCCTCCTCATGTCCTTACCAGCCATGTCTGGACAATGTTATATCATGAGTAATATTTTTTTTAAATCTAAATAAAACACACACATGCACGCACACACAGTGACATTTTAGACCTTCTTCAGAATACTGTATATACTATGGGCATCATGGTGCTGATCCAGAATCCTTACATTATTATTTATTACTAGAGCTACAATAATAAAGCAATGAGGAGGGGGAAGTAATAAATATGAAACAATGTATTTATGATGATTCCATTTGTTTCACTATCCACTCTGTGCAGGGGCAAAGCTTATTACATTTTTAAACTGTAGAGATACAATAATTTTACTGCTGTAAAAACCAAATTTTGTCTTATTTAAAATATAAATCTAATATAATCTGCTTCTTAATGTATGTTCTTTAAAATACAGCGTGTGTTTTTTAATATATTATAATTATAATAATGCATAATTATGTGGACATGCATATTAGATCATTTTTAAGTGAAATATAATCCCTCCAGAAAGGCAGGAAAAGCCCGGAAACTTACTTTAAAACTAAATATGTTCCCTAAAACGGTGACAGAGCTACAGACCCATGACAGCCTTACACAGGTAGCCAGCAGCTATGACCAGCACTACTTGTGCAGTTAATAAAAGGACAGGTAATGTTTGTTACGCTGTTGCACACGCAGCACGCTCGTTTGTTTCAGTTCGTCAGTTGCAACAAGACAACTTACCAACGTGTACGTAATAAGCTAATACTCCTGTGTGCTATACACTACAGTGTACGCTGTACACCTACTTACTGGTTTTGTTGCATCAGTCTGTGTCTCTGAGTTAATTTTTGTTTCTCCTACAGCTCCGGACCAGTGTTGCCAACTCCTCAGTAAGGAAAATCGCTATTGGTTGTCCTAAAAGTCGCTAGAAGTCGCTAAATGACGTCATCGCCTAATTTGCATAATTGGTCATGCTAATGTAATTGTAACCTACGCTGCTGAAGAGAGAAATAACATCGTGGACGAGACATAAAGTGAGCAAAAAACGTCCTAAATGCATTTAGAATTTATTTAGAACTACAAATTAAATTTATTTTAGCAATTATTGTCTTTTGTAATGTCACAATTCCAACCCTCCAACCCGGCAAAAGTGACCCGAAATAGGCACTCTGGTGGAGTTACTTTGTGTGTGTGTGTGTTTATAAGTAGTTTTAAACCTGATCCACAAAACAGCATAAGAGTAAAAGAAGAACTGACTGCGTTACAGCCCCCGCTGCTTGTTGAGAGTAAAAGCGATATGCGCTTTCACGTCTTTTTTTAGCGACTTTTTTTAGAAAAAAAGGGGGTCTGAAAACTCGCTAAATATAGCGACAAAGTCGCTAAGTTGGCAACACTGCTCCGGACCGCAAAACATGCGCGTGCTCTTTGTGAGCTCGTTCCCGGTGTTGTGCCAAAAAGTGATTGTCTGCCAAAAACTGATTTCCGGTATTTGCCAAAAACTGATTGCTTGTATTTAAACTGCTATAAGTAACTTGTTGGGCTATAATATATGAAACATATGTCAAATGCATCGCTTATGGATGACATAAAGTCATCTTGAGCCACAAACAACATTCATGTAACAAGGTAGAAGCCGCAATCAGTTTTTGGCAGCGACTTTTATAGAACCTTTATTTATGCAGTTAAAAAAAATCTCATTAACATTAAAAATGTCTTTTGTAAGAGTAAGTGGGCCAAGAGGACAGCAGAAATGGCAGCAAATATTACAATAGTTCTGTAAAAATATTTTAAGTGGGGATAAAGGACCGGATTAGTTATAATGTAAGTACAATGACACAGAGTTGTAAAGATACTTGAAAAACGGATAATTTTTTAATTCTCTATATAACCCCTTTGTAAACCCTGTTCACCGAAGTGTATTTACGAACATACGTAAAGATATTACACAGAAAAAATACACAGAAACATTGGAAATCAGTTTTTGGCAGACAATCACTTTTTGGCACAACACCGGCTCGTAACCAGCGTGTTCTGCCGTCAAGGGCGATCATTGGTTAAATGTGATCATGTGACTGATGCAAAACTGTGATTAATAGTTAAATATTATTGTTGAGGGGCACAGACAGGACTCCGCACGCACACACACATTAAAAAAAATAAATAATTTTTTTTAAAAAGTTGCCTCAACAAAAGGGCACTTTGGGCACCCATCAGGAAAGGGGCGGGTGCTCAAGCCCCTCTAGCCCCCCCCCCCCCCCCTGCACGTGCCTGTCTCACCGGTTAACTGAAGTTTAAGGCTTACAGACAGCTAGCGGCAAAGCTACCAGTCAAGTCGAAGCTTTCTGAAAATGCATACTTTTAAGCCTTAATTACATTTTTTTAGACGAAGATGAGGCTTACAGAATCAGTAGCCTCTTTTAAATTGTTCCTTAAAACTTATTTTGTTAGACTTGCTTTTATGTGTACTTGTTTTATTGTCTTTGATAGACTTTTATTGTCTGTGTTTTTTCTGGTCTTTCATCTGGCTTTTTGATTCCTTACTTTTAGCCTTTTATTATTCATAATTAGTTTTCTCTCGTTATTCTTTAACTCTGTCTTTAACTTAGCTTTCTGTCTTTAGCTTTAAACATGGGAGTCAATGGGGACCTTCAAGTGGCCATGCAAGGAACTGCAGTTTTTACACAAATGATATCCACTGCTTTAGGACTGGATATACAAGCAACTATCAGGTGTTTTCTTTCTAGTCACTCTTCTTTGTAAATGAGCAGAAAGAATTAGCATATAAAAAGTGAAAGGAATAAAAATTCACTGTTCTTCCCAGAACCCGACGCATTACTAAAACACTGCTTGCTTTTAGCCTTTGAACAAACAAGACTCTATAAAGAAAATGGGTTTAACCAGTCCATTTCAAGCTTGTCCAAAGCAAAGGAGCGTACTTCCATAAGCAGAAATTGACCAGGCATCAGGGAGGCTGATGAAGAGGGCAATGGCGATGTTCATGTGTTAATAAGGGCAGCATGTGTGTATCAGCTTTCATGAGGGCAGACATCAGCTTATGTGTTTGCACTTCACAAGCGTCTTACTTATCCTGGGAGCGCCCTTTTATTTCAGAGTGGTGCTATTTTTAGAGCTGTGTCGAAAGGTCATCTCCTCTATTGGCTGGAAAAACACTGAAACAAGGTTTTAACAGAAAACATGCAGCCCTTGGGAAATGGATGCAGCTTTGTCAGAGTCACCTGCTGCATGCTTTACATCAACCGAAATGATGCATTGCTTTGATGACAGTGAGTCTGCAGTGCAGTTTTGACACAATGTTCGGCTTAGACATCACTTTAACCTTAAAAACGTCATATTTTCATCATTAACAGAGTTAGAAATGCTGATTTTAATTGATGAATCTGCTTTCCCATGTTACAGCCCTGGTAGACACTTCTAGCTATCAAGACTTCTAGCTGTCAATTTTTCAAAGTAATGGGATGAGATTTTACTCCATACTTCCTGGAATTAAATCGCTTCCTGGAATATCTCCGTTACAGTCATAATTCTGACTGACTGTTTATTCTTTTGATATTGCTGACACCTTTTGGAGGCGTGGTTTGGGTCAAGGGATTATATCGGTCAATGCTAGTCCACAAGGTATGGCATGGTGTTGCAAAGTCTTATGATACCTTTCTTTCCTCAAGCTTTCCTTTTTGCCCCCATTTTTTCCTCCAAAACACCCCTAGACATTCACGCTGCCTCCAGTATGCGGTATTCAACACTGTTCTTGCATCAAATGTTCTTCTTGGACTCATATACCCACAACCCCTTCTTCCAGTCTTCCAGTGTCGAATGTCTGCACTCTTGTGCTCATCTCAGTCTTTTATTTTTACTGGACAGTTTGAAACATGTCTTTTTGTCAGCAATTCTACCATGAAGTCTAGCATCCTATAGTTGCCTCTTCTTGATGCTAACATTGTTGGTGTTTGATGGGTGCTATTTAGTGCACGTTACCAGTGGATGACCTGTGAGGCATCTTTGTCTAAAGCTACACACTCTCAGATATTTGTGTTTTGCACCGTTGTGCATCAGGGCCTCCCACTCCTTTCTGTCTGTGTTAGAGCCAGTTTGTGCTGCTCTCTGAAGGGAGTAGCTGAAAGCATGGTAAGAGATTTTAAGTTTGTTTCCAAATTCTTACATCAAATATCCTTCCTTTTTAAGCGCAACAAGAGATTGACAGTTTTCTAAAGAAAGATCTTTCTTTCTGGCCATTTTGAGCCTGTAAACAAAAAGGCAAACAATTGCCCAACTTCTGCTGATACTAAACTGACCTAAAGAATGCCATGCTCTCCTTTTTTCTCCATTAATAGTACAATGACTTTCAGACGTGAACCATATCAGAACAACCATATCAGGAGACGGCTGATAACAGGCATCTATGCAAAAATGTAGATCATCCCTTAACATTCATCTGATTATTTTAATTGTTTGAGAAATGGATAAAATTGTTTGTGAGTTTTCTGAAAATGTGTTTGGTAAAGAAAGAAATTTGCATGTGATCCCAAACTTTGACAACCAAAGTCCAGCTGCTGGGCAAGTGGGGGGAAGGAAAATGTGGGCGGATGTGAGAAACTCAATTCTTCTTTTTAAAAGGTTCACTGAAATCATCCTTTACACCTCTGCTCACTTTTCCACCATCCATTTACTCCAGCAAACATTTTTTTAGATGATCAAGAAACAGAGCAATTGATTCTCGCATTACCTCACCTAGTTCTTAAAGACAGGATGAACCAGAAGAAAAGTGGTGTTGCTTTAGTATAAAGTACTTGTTTTTGTGTAAGGAAGCATCTGTAACGTTGAAGCGTGATGATTTTTGACCGGGAGGTGAAATGTCACTTTCTGAGCTGCTATTCTAACTATACCTCTGTCACACTGGTGTTCATTTATAAGCAAGCAGCACGTGTTTTGTCACATTTTAGTAAAATATGATTAGCAGTCGTTATGTCCACAGCTGTCTTTCAGGGATCCAGTGCTGTGTGGTCATGTTTGATAGTCAAACAAACACTGCCGGGAATGTCAGTTGACTTTACGGGGCTGCAGCAGCAGAAGGAGGTCACAGGTGTGTGCATCTGCAACAGCATCATCAGCATCATCGACAGCTCTGTCTTTTTACTAAAGCCTCAATCTTCAATATCCTGAGGGCCAGGATAAAAACACGTCCCTCCTCTTCGCCGTCCTCCTCCTCCTCCTCTGCAAGTAGGCGTGATGGAGGAGGTGAGTGAGCTTCAGCAGTACAACGAAGGCCAACATCGCTGTCCACATTGCAGGCTCAGTCCTGCCAATTTTCGAGCTCTGTAATCAAGTCCCACCTCAACGGTCTGTTCCATGTGGAAAGAAAATGAAACTCTTGCATCAACTTTAAGTCATTTTTCTCTTATGTATTTCAGATGATTTAAATGCCCCCTCCCCCCATTCGTAGCCCAGGCATAAAGACTTGGGTTCTTGCATCTCACTTACACACCAACTAATTATAGTCCACTGTAATTACAAATGTGTCATTTTTCATTAGGCCCTAACAGCAGACATGCAAATGAAACACTCTGTTTGAGAGGGTTTTTTTTAATCTTTTCTTTTTACTCTTTTATATCTCACAGATTGACACAATTTTAAAAAACAGCTTAAAGGTAATAATGCTTTCATTTTAAGAAAGCTCGGATCTCTATAATTATTATTTCATTATCTCCATTTGCATATATATTAATTAGGGCTTTTGGGCATAAACATAAATCATGTTGTTTAGACTTTGATTTTGGCATTGTTCTGTCTTTTGTGCTTGCGGAATGGTTTTCTGTATTTTTCATTTATTTTTTTGTTACTTCATTATATTGTGTTTACTCACATGTGGAACTTGTCTCTCTGCCTCGACCTTTAACCCGTGACACCTCAAGCTAACATAAGCACGAGCTCTAAGAGGGTCTTTGTAACTGTGATGTGGATTTTCCTTTGTCTGGTTGATTAAAGGGTGACGTGTGGTGACATGCTGTATTCTGAGAGCCAGCGATTGTCTGCTAAAGGCTAATGTCTGCTTTCTGCACCACATCGAGAGCGCTCGTCTGGCTGTGCTCCACTGTTCACATCAACAGTGTCTTCCTCTGTTAGTGTGTAGTGTGACCTGACATCACTGCACCACTAAATGCTATTGGAAGCTATGCGCCCTAAGTCAAATCCATATATCATAGAGTGTGCCCAGTGTGCCTCTGTTGTGTAACAAAATGAAAATTAATGCCTTTTCCAGTTTGTTTGTTTGTTTTTTTGTCTTTTTCTTCATTTCAGTTGTTGTCTTCATGCTGTTTCCTCGTCTCATCTGACGTGGACGTTGACATAGATATATTAATGTGAAATATGAATTCATACATAGTAAATACCTGTTGTCAAAAGATGATCGATAAGTGTTTTACAGCACCCAGAATCCCACTATCAGCTTTTGGTTTATCACTACTGACTCTAATATTAGTTACTGCTCACTTCCTCTTGTTAGGTCATAACTCTGCACTGAGATCACTGCTGTTTACATCATGTTGTCAGATCTTTTATGAGTATTGACTTACACAGAGATGATTTCGATAAAGTGAGGAGACACAGTGGGCTATCATCATCAAGACTCACATCTTCGCACAGCATTTGCGATGTTGCCCGTTTTGGCCACTTGAGGGCATCTTGGTTGTCTTAAGAATACAGCTTCTTTGTTCTTCAGTGAAACGCTTCACTTTCGATCCAGTCCAGTAAATCTTCTGACAGATGGTTGCCTAAGTGCACTGGAACATTTAGAATCTAAATATAGTGCTTACACTCAGGACAATGTACCGACATGACACACTGTTAGTTTCCCAGAAAAGGAGCTTATATTTAATTCACTAGAATCTTTTTTTTTTTAAATTATTTTATTTTTACGATACACGTTGCTGCATGCAAATTAAAGTCGATTGGGCTTCCATTTGAATTATTTATTGTCATTATAAAAGACATCACAGTGCACAGAAATGTAGTTTTAGGGAAAGAACGTGAACTTTTTAGAGTAGAAGCACTTATGCTCTGTGCAGAGCAGCTCCTCTCCTTGATCATTGCTCTAATCCTGCAGCAGGGTCCTGCTGAGCTCTGCACTGCTCTCTAGTGGCTAAAATCTAGTAAAGCAATTTCAAAGAAGTAAAAGAATTATAAAGACAGTAAAGAGAAAAGAGTCCACATTATCTTGACAGTTAAATTATCAATATGCTATAATGTGTCAAGTCAAAAAGTAAACATCTAAATAGGAATATAGTTGACAATTCATACTGTGAGCAACATAATAAGTTGCTCATTTGGTGGAAGAAGTCCTACATCCCCTGAAACCTTGTTACAGTGGAGTCACAATATTTTAGTGCTGTTGCTGTTGTTTCCTGTAAATGAATTAATATGGCAGGCTGGGAAATGCCAGTTTATTGCACACATAACCTAAACTCTACCTATGATACTTCTTCTTTTTGTTTAAAATATAAAGATAAAACGATAAAAGAGCTTTATGTTTGCATGCACAACTAACAAAATATTGCAAATCTGAATCACAGATTTCTTTGTAAGAAAATTCCCCTTCTAAATGTGTGCACGGCACTATAAGTAACTTTTAGGTGACTTGGTTTATGAAGAAATCCTATTAAACATGCAGAGCCACTGAGCAGGTGTCAGCACCATCACCAATTTGTCCTTTAGCAAGAAAAAAGACGGCGTATCACTGCCAGATTCATAAAGAACAAAACTAGGAGTCCTGTAACAGATGGTATGGCCCACACAGAGCTGTGATCTCAACATCATTGAGTCAGACTGTAGCCTAAATCCACCGACTCCAGCAACTTCTCTAATATTCTTGGAACAAGCTGTCTGCCAAGTACTTAAAAAAAAAAAAACCTGTAAATTTGTACTCAGGAGAAGTGGAGGTGTTTTTTAAGACCCCCTCTGATGAAGATTTAACCTTGTTAACGTGTCCATATGTTATATTCTATGTGCTGCAGTATGCCAGTTACAGCTTCAAAACCAGATTCTCTTTAAAGGGCACATGTGATTTAGATTACTTCATAATAGATCAGCCTCAGATTTCACAGAGCTCCCCGTTAACACATGTTGTGTTCAGTCGATTCTGTATTTAAGTGTATTCTTACAATCAAAGAAATGTCTTACCTAATTTGGCTTATCACTTTGTTGACAATGGCTTCGCGCCAAGTGTTGCTGAAAACTGATGTGAGCACCTGAGGATGCCTATAATCAAACCTGTGGATTGTTTTGATGTATTTTCATTTTTTCCATATTTTGTTGTTATTTTGTGTTTTTTTTTTTTTTTTTTTTACATCTACAGCTGAAACTGAGTGTGTCCAGTGGCATATTGCACCTATTTGGATATAAACCTTACTATCTGAGTATATATTAGATGTGACATTTTTGATGTATTCTAGGTTTGGTAACACTTGATCTATGACAGAGTTAATGGGCGTCTGAGTGTGCCGTAATGTCTCCTGGTTAATTACTGCAGTCATACTTCGGTATTAACCTCAGACTAGTCCCCTTGTCACTTGCATTAGCTCACAGTCAAGCACACATCACTTCTGTAGTGGCAGGACATCATCCGTGTTTTTGTCTTCCTTTCTCCTCAGAGCCAAGAGGGTCAAACCAGTCAAAGTGCAGCACTGGCTAATGAAAGTTAGCGCCATAATTCTGGTCATTACAGACATTATCAGTCTTTCATTGTCTCTTGTGGAAAGCTTTATTAGTCTTCTCAATCAGAGGTGACCGAGGTCCTATTCATACTTAGTCATTAAAGATCTATGGTCCATATCATATGAGCACACCTTAATAGACCTCAAAGAGGAAACATTAAAAGGAGTGCAATGTGAAACACATCTATTTGACAGAATATTTTATAGAGCCATCATTTTTATGGTTATGGCTCCAAGTCATTCGCTACCAACAGCACATTTGTCATGTTGTAGTAATGGATATTTTTATAATTTATGTACAGTACAAGCAAGGTTGTGCGTTTTTTTCCCAAGTACAGTGAATACAGAGCAGACATTACAGAATCAGATCACCTGCTGTCTGGGATGACGGTGGGCTGGTACAGCTCTGGTTGCACTGTTGTTATATTTTATGTTATTGGAGAATTTGTAGCTATTGTTGAAATCACATCTTCAGCTCTAATGATGCTGCACTACAAAATGTTTGAAAATCTTAGCTAATCAGCCTTTTTCATATCGATGAGACTACTGCTTATCACTTCATTGTCCGTGAGATAAATGTGAAGCTGGAGCTGTGAATTGGTGCCTTTTTAATGCTCTGTAATTATGATAATTGTCACATCCCATCTGAAAACCTGTCACAAGGTGTGGGCTGATTCTCACTTCAAGTGCAACATGTCCTGGGTTTTGATCCCGGATGAGTACGCATTTGTCACAGCCCGCCTCAAAGCAGAAATATATTTACAAATACATAATAGACTTATAGAATAGCTATTTGTCAGCACAGTCGGTAGTGTGAGACACTTGTGGATGGGTAGGAGTGCACATGCAAAGCAAAGGAAAGAAAGTCTGAAAGAAGGAATCTGATGTAGTTCATCCAGCTGATCACTTACATCTGCAGGAGAAAGCACAACCAGAAACAAAACAGAGACACCTAGTGTCCAAATGGCCTGTGGGATTGTGACATGGCATAGGTAATTTAATTAATAAATGCAAAAACACAAATTTGAAAACAGCAGTTTGCCATTTTATTGGAATTAGGTGTCAGATTATATCTGGCTGTGACTAGCTGCCAAAAACCCAAGGAGAAAATCCAAGACACAATAATACACGTTATCAAAGTATGCACCATACAGGCATGGTGAGCGTGTGCACGTGGAAAGCAGACATGCACATCTTCTTAAACATCGACCTCGATGGGGCTGTCGATCAGCCGCTTCCTCTTTCATGCTAATTGATTTTGGCCAGTTCTTTCAAGAGGACCGGCAAGCATAAATGTAAATATGTAGTGTGCGTGTTTGTGTGTGTGTGTGTGTGTGTGTGTGTGTGTGTGAGAGAGAGAGAGAGAGAGAGAGAGAGAGAGAGAAAGAGGGAGAGAGAGAGTGAGTGAGTGAGGGAGCAGAATCAGTTCACAGTAATGTGTAAAAGGTGTCAGCAGTGATGATGTTATCAAAGGTAGCCATTAATTCTGACAGACCTGTGCTGTTCTTACATCTGCATATCCAATATCATTTGTGTATTGCACTTAAACACACACACGCACTTAAACACACACACACACACGGTTTTGCTTGGCTGGCCTTTTATCTTAAAAATGTGAGTTACCTGATTGAAAACTATGCTGCAGACACGACTAAATGAATATTCTTTAGATTCACATCAGAACTCACTGACCTGATTTTCTTCATGTCTTATTTTTGAACTCACAAACAGAACTTGACCTGACCTGGCGCCACCCTCATTAACATTATATGAAGCACCGAAATACACAGAGGTCTGTCACCTGCGTCGGGAAATGATTAATATTAATGTGCACACCTATCCACTTCATTTGGCTTTGGTTTAGACACCTCTGTATGCATATTCACTGACAACCAAAACAATAAAATATGCACTCACGCAAGCACACATTTTTTGTGTGCCTGGTGTCAGCCTTAAAATCCGGAAGCAGGCGATGCCACAGGGGCTCAGAGTAATTGATATTCTCCCACACTGCCCAGGGCTTCTCCAAGGAACCTCACTCTGCAGTGCTGCTGACAAGGCACATTCCATCACTGCTGCAGACTTAAAATAGGATCAAAGGATGAAGCTGTGTGTGTGTGTGTGTGTGTGTGTGTGTGTGTGTGTGTGTGTGTGTGTGTGTGTGATACAGAAAGAGAGAGTGAAGCGGGAATAGAGGATGTGTACGACCAGTATGTTGACTCTCCGGTGAACTGTGACATTGTTTTGCCCCAGCATGTCTGATTTTTGGTCTCTCCTCTTTTCATCTTCTTTTGCATTTGCATCTATCGCTCTCTTTATACATCTGTTTACTCGCTCATATTAGTCCTTAAATACCCCTAAATTAGTTATGCATCATATTGGACTGTTTGTTTTTGAGCTTTTGTTGAGTTTTTAACTAAACACTGCAACCAAGAGGCGACTGAGATCAGTTTGATCACTGCCACTAGTGCAAAATTTGTCTCGTTTCACTTGCAAAAATTGGCTGTCTCAGCTTTAAATGTGGCAGCAAAGCCTCCAGCCATATCTGATTTTTGAGCGACCTTCCCTTTCAAAGCTAAAGTTGCCAAGAAGACTTAATTAGGAGTTTTGTTTAAGCAAAATACCATTATGAGACCCCTCATTCAATAATCATGTCCCCACAATCCCATCCTCTTTCTTACTCATTTTTTTCCACTTTAAGAAGACTATTTTGTTTTATTTTGCGCTAGTTCAGCAACATAAGTGTTAACTACCTCTTTTTTAGTTGACTTTAGGCAATTGGTGAGTGAAGCTAACAGTTTGAAGCCACTGTGTTTCATTAATGTCTCCGTCGGAGGGCTCCACACCTCAGGCCCACTTTAATCTCATCCCCAGAGAAAGGACAGTGCTCCATCACACTCGCAACAGAGAGACATATTGTAATGTGGCCATACATATTCTCTGGTGGCATATTTAGTATACCTAGGGGCAATTATGTGATGCACATTTAAGTGATTTTTATAACACTCTGCATGAGATGATGAAGCGGCTATTTAAAGGTTTGTGGGCAGAGACGTGTGTGCGAGCTGTTCCACATATTCAGAAGTCAGTCTCTCTGAGGTTGTTCTGCCACCTTTTTAAATGTATAATTTATTCACAGTGAATGATCTCACTCTCAGTAAAGCAACAGTTACTGCTTCTTGGTTGACCTCATGGAAGCTCATTCATTCATTCATATATTCCTTCAGCAATAAGGAGGCAGCAACAACTAGGCCCTGCTTTGCCATCACGCCATACTGGCTGTAACTCACATCGCTCACTTATTCATTATTTACTGCTTTCTATATGTGACTTTTTACTGTTGCAAGAAAAAGCTTGTGAACTCGGGATTTCTGTCTTGATGTTGACAAAATCTTGTGTGATCTCAATCTGTAATGAAATTATAGACACAATCAATGTTATTATAGTTTACTGACATTAAATTAAAACGGAACACTCAAACTCAGTGTGAAAAAAACCACATTTTAGTCGACTACAACAAAAATAAAACCTAGAAGTTTGAAAAATGAAGAAAATAAAAAATATATATTACATATCTATTGAGGTATTTATTAACATGTTTGGATGTAAACCACAGCACTGTACAACACTGTAAATCATCTGTGTTTTTATTGAACTACATGCACTGATTTTCCTAAATCTTGCCTCTGACATGTGCCCTCAACCCAGTAACAAAAGACATAACAACTCTTGTCAAAATCTTACACACTTACCAATACATATGTACTTTTAATATTTTAGTTGTGCTATAGTGTAGTGTTTAAAATGTTCACTTAACATCTGTTAAGTGATCTGGTTGACACCGGGAGGAGACACAAAGAGAGGATTGGATCAGGAAGGGCAATCTGTGCCCAATCAAACATGTGGATCCTTCTGCTCCTGCAGCCCCTGAAGGAGCAGCTGAAAAAAAAGCAACTTTCACAGGACCAAAGAAACATTATGGAAATACACAGAGAAGAAAAGGCTTTCCTAAAGACTTTGGTGTTCATTAGTTCACCATTAGAAAAGTGTCTACAGATGGTGGAAATTCCCTGTTGGTATTCTTTCAATCACCGGGCGTCCCGCAAAGGAGTAGAATGTGTAATGGAACACAAGTGTACCAGCAAACACAGAAATGTTTACAACTTACTAAAAACTTTGTGTCCACTACAATAAAAACACTAAATGGGAATGTTTTTTAAATGAAAAGACACCACAAAATGAAACAAAAGGCCACTGAATGTTGCAGAACACTACTTAAACAAAAACTGAACAAGTGATTCCAGCCAATCAATGTCAATTGTGCATCAATGTATTCTTCCAGTGACATATAAACTAAAATTATCACTCAAACTCCAAAGCACTGTCTTTTCAGATCAAGGCAAATTACCTTTATTTTTATTGGCGTGGTTATATTTAACCTAAAATTCCAACACGTTTTGGCACACAGACCTTCATCAGGTCGAAAATACAGTCCATGAACACAATGAATCTTCTCTAGTGTGTTCCACCATTAGAGGCATTAGACATATGGTGTTCAACCAGTAGCAAGAGTAAAACTTCACCAACAGGAGGATTCTTTAGTAACGTGGACCAAAGATCCAAAGAGGATCAAACATTCAATCCGAATAAGACAGAAAAAGACGGCACATACAAAGATAACACAAAGGCATCTTCAAATAAAATCAAATAAAGCTTACAAAACAAGGAATTAATTTAAAAATATTCTATAGTTTTTATATAAATTTGACAGTTTTCATAGTTTTAATAATTTTCTTCGGGTCATAAGTGAACGATCTAATAAAGGAATCTCACTCAAAGTTATCAAATGCAAAAATGTTCAGTAATGAGCATGCAAAATAACAAACTAGATAAGACTGTTCATGATCATGTGCTCGCGATCCCCTGAGCTTTCTGGCCTTTTCCCATCTCCACGGTTTCAGTATGTGCAGTTAATTCATGACCACTTAATAAAATTTCTCCACAGTCGCTGCCCCATACAGGCTCTTTATGTGCACTCGTCTATCTTAGCTCTCTGATTAGCTCAGACTATTAAACTCATCCAAACTAATGAGACGCATACACGAGCACTGTAGGATACTTAAAGTCTATAACTGGGCTTGCTAAGCTTTTATTACTTCAGTAGATGGACTCATGATATTCCCTGATTAAACAGCTAAAGTAAGGGGAAGAAGAAAAAGACATGGAGGGGTGGGGGGATGACATGAATCTGAGCTGGGAAAAATCATTAGTCCTCTCAAATTGAATTAACTTGCTGTCTTAGATAATGCAATGTAATTTCATTCTGTAAAGTTAAGGTTCTTTTATATCGTCGAGCCTCAGAAGTGCTGAGTCCTGCTGCCTGGTTTTTCTATCAGGATAGGTGATAAAACAACATGTCCCCTCCCACTATCCTCAAGCAAAGTCTCAGCAATAATCAAATGGGTTGTTTACTTCAGTTCTGTGGGTTGCCATTTGCTTTGCCTCAGCAGCAGGACATCTAACTAAGATAATTTCATTTTCTCAGAGGAGATTGGATTTAAATGATTTGACCTGATGAGGCTGTGGTTGCATTAATTGCAGCTTCTGCTTTGCCGAATCTTTGTGAATGAATCTTGGTTTCCAGGGTTTTCCATAAAGGCCAGATGTGCACGGTGTTATGCTCAGTGCCACACAAATAATAGAGGTTCAAAAACCGGCATTGGCGTGCCTTGTATTTTATTATTGTTATTAGTTAATGTCTTGCAGATTCCAGCCTAAGGCAACATTTAGCCTTGTGTTTACGGGCAGCCTCAGACAAAGTGTCCACATCTGTTTATCTAACTGCCTGTCTCTGTGACCCAACTTAAAGAATGAGTGAAGCTTTTAGGGCCTTCCTGAAGAAATTACTGCGAACAGCTCAGGGCAGACTGTCAGTTTGCTGTAACCATGTTAGACCCTAGAAGGTGCAGTATAAATGGGGTATTAGAAGTCACGGGGAAAACACTTGGCTTATAGGTCTTTGGAATGGGCCTGCCATGGACCCTCATTCATTCACACACAGACGGAAAAAAAATGTAGGTAAGTGCGCTTTTGTTTTACTCTTCGACTGTTTGACGGGTTTTGATGCTTTTTTGCAACCACTGCTGTGTTTAGCAGGAAAGAACTGCCCTGGATTGCACATTGTTGTCTCTGACTAGACTTCCACATGTGAATTTATGTGCTTTGAGGGAAAAGCTGTTCATGTATATTATGCCCATGCTGTGAGACTGAATGTGGAAAGTCTATAGTTCACCAGCCTCCCTATATGTGTGTGTGTGTATATATATATATATATATATATATATATATATATATATATATATATATACTCAAAGGGAAAGATGCATATTTCTTGTGCAGTCAGGCGATGTAACCCAGAGGAATAAAGAAAATCCATTATATGTGTGAGCTTAAGTAGAAGCCCTTTGCGATTCATAACCGTCACGGTGACAGTGCCGCTCTGCAAAGTTGCTGTGGGACCATTGTTGAGCTGACAGTGTCCGCTGCTGGTTGGAGCGTTAACTGCATGTGTCTCAGAGCACCACAGCAGCAGGAGGCTCCTAGGACATAAACTTTTAATGCGCCCACGATATGTGCTCAATCTAGTGGGATGAGGGGTCGGGGGAAAAGCACACAAGCCCACGCATAGCGGGTTGAATGTCTTTCGTGAACCTATGTGATCTATAAAAAACATTTTAAAGCGGAATTCGTGTTTTTTTTTTTTGTTTTTTTTTTTATCACTAACAGCGCTTTCATCCAGCTGTTATAAACCTGCTCATCTGTCCTCACACATTTTTCCCGTTCCTTTGTCACTTTAGTCCATCTTATATCTGCTGGATATCAACAGGTGTGTGTGTGTGTGTGCATGTGTGTGTGTGTGCATGTGTTTGTGTGTGTTGTGAATGCACATCAAAGCTATTCAGTACAACACTTTAGTCCCCCGTGAGCCAGGCTCTTTAATTACAGCCACAAACAGCAGATGGCTCTCTTGAGTTTTAATTTCTGTGCCTGTGATTGAGAATTGGATGATATTTATCCCCAAATCAACGAAAAGGATCAGACGCCTCAACCTCGCCCTGGCATTTATTGCGTGGATCAGAGACGTCTCGGTCAGCGTTTAAATTCACATACGGGTCGTGAGTGGAGTGGAGTCTCTCTCATTTACTCGTGGTTTACCGCAGGCATTCGCGCTGTCTCGTGGCTCGTGGACGTTCAAGTAAAGGTTATGATAACCGACTGAAGAAATGACACCCCCACACTCCCGACCCACCTCCATGATGGTGCAGAAATCAGAGACGCTGTCCCTGGTGCTGAAGGCGCACACAGCAAATGGAGCGCGCGACTTGAATCGATCTTAATTAGAACAACATAAACAGGTTTCATGAGATGGAGCAACATAAATAAATTAATAACAAAGAAGAAGAGTAGCAGTAATCCACTCACTATATGTGAAAATATATGGACTGTCCTGTGATAATGAGGTGAAAGGGAGTTCATAATGGCACACTGTCCCCTCGCGTTTGGCTTTCTTATTTCCACATGAACTGTGTAGTGGTAAAGGGAATGTGGCTTTCTAAAGAGTCCAAACTAAAGCGTTAAAAACTGAAATGCTATATATATATATCTAACGGCTTCAGACAGTCTGTGCCCCCCCCCCCCCACACACACACACACACACACTTTCTCTCTTCAAGCAGGGGCTCGGTTGTCAGCAGGGAGGAAGTGGGAGGGGGTGCAACCTCTTCAAGGCGTGCACTAACGAGTGGTTAGGACTTGTTGATGGGAAGCGTTTGTTGATCTGGGGCATATAAACAAGCACTTCCTACCCCGTCCACCCCCACCCCGCATTTCTTCTTTTTTTTTTCTTTCAGCGTTGGAAAATAAATTGCGCCGTTTTTCTGTGGTGTTACTTTCTTCCCTTATTCCCACTGCGCACTGATCGCCATGCATTCGTTTTCCTCGCAGTGGGCTCTTTTGTGAACATGCACTGGGTCGAATTGTGTGCTGGTCACCGGGGGGTTTAAGTTTAATGTATTTGTATGCAGCTTGTCACACAATGCAGACGTCATCTCCACATGCAGGATCAGCTTTGGGTATGCTTTTCCCTCCCTGGATCTTATCGCGCCCAGTCGCTTGTGTTGTGAACACTAGCTGACACGTCGACTGGTAGTTGGAAAATAACTTGGTATTAATTCCACATAACAACTCTGGCTCGGTTGCGCGTTCCTCTGTATTCCCAACTGTGTTTCTCTCGTTCGGTCATCGCGGGGTCCCTGTCGCCGATTGCTTCTTGCAAACTTGGGAGCTGGATTCGCCCCGAGCTGCTGTGCCTTGAGCCGGGTTGTGATCTTCGTAGGAGGCGCCTGTGTTTGTTTAATTGCTGGCGGCGCACATGCACGGGCGTCCCCACCGCAGACTAAAGACTGACTTCAAAAAAAGCAACCTCGTCTGGCAAAAGGAGAGGGGGAAAAAACGGAGTGTGAAAGGAGGAAAGAGCAGGTGAGATTTCACCGAGCGGACGAGGAAGCCCGTGCTGGACATTTAAGGAGACGATGCTGCTGATTATTTCACAGACAATGAACAAACACATCACAGCACAGGTATGAATAATCCTCGGAAATATTCGGAATCAAGACTGTAGTCACCGATGTGCTGAATTACGCATGAACTGATCTAATTTTTTTTCTACATGCTCAAGAATTTTTCGAGTGATAGTGACAGCTGGTTTAATCCCCTAATTATCATGTAGTATTTTGATTTTTTTGATTTTTTAAAAAAAGGAAAGCCAGCTTTTAGAAATATTTATTTGGCATTTGACATAACGGAACGAGCCACATAGCCGCCACCATGGGACTGTGACCCGGGCTGCGAGTCCTGAGAGGCGGCTGTTTGAATAGTCCGTGCTCCGAGTGCAGACTGGACCTGAGCAGTTGTGACATTTTGAGCCATGGCTGCTGCTATCGCAAGTGGGCTGATCAGACAGAAAAGACAGGCACGGGAGCAGCATTTAGACCGACCCTCCACCAACCGACGGAGAAAGAGCCCCAACAAGAACAAGGGGCTCTGTAATGGGAACCTGGTCGACATCTTCTCCAAAGTGCGCATCTTCGGCCTCAGGAAGAGGAGACTACGGAGACAAGGTCTGGGAACTTCAGAGTGTGTATTCAGTGTAAACATGTGCATACATTCAACCACTGGTTGATCGCTTAATTAGGACTGCACTATAAAAAAAAACCTTGGAGCCGGGGCAGCGAGAGGGCGAGTCAACAATGTTTGCTTTTTATTTATTAGACGCATTTGCCACGTTAAACCTTTGTGCGCAAAAAAAAGTTAAAGTTTATTATGAGAAGACAGAGCACCATGTTTTGTGTATGTAGTCGAGTTGGTTGAAAATAACCAACATTCCTCTGATTTCTATGCAGACCCAGGTAGCTGACGGGCTCCTGACGAGTTGTACCAAATGGTTTAGACAGGTTTACGTAGCTGTCACCTCTGTGATTCTAAAAAAGGGGTCTGATCGCCATGAAGCACATACAGAATATGCTGAACTGCTGTACATAAGTAGATTACAAGAAGCCCAAAATGAAACTCATTTCTATGCAAGTAAAAGGTCAGTATCGCTGGAATGGAGATTACGCCTTTCAAACATAATTCCTCCACCCCCACCACCATCCTAGCACAATTCTTCAGTTTCCAAAGCCAGTGGCCTCCCCTCTTGTTCCAAATGATATTCCGTGCAATTATGAACACGTCATGAACATTTCTTGGCTGTAAAGTGGCAACCTGGGATTGCTAAAAGAGCAATATCAACAATTAGCTCACTGCTGGAATCACTAAGAAATGAAAAAGAAATGAGGGCAATTTATTTAGGGAGAAAATGACTCTGGTCATTTCCCCCTTGTTAGTGAATGATTGAAGGCAGCTGCATGTTTCTCTCAGAGTCATCAGGTATCAGACCTGTTGCACCACACATGCTCTAACTCCAACAGATTGAACCCTCTTGGCAAGCTGCATTTGTTTCCTCTTTATGTGCACGGAAGCAGCGTTTACTCTTTCATCTTGTCCACAAAGAGAGCCATTTTGATTGCTGAGTCTCTCTGTTCATACTGGAGCAGAACAACACCATGAAGTGTCTCCTTCACTAGCCCTTAGTGATTACATGTATTAAAATGGCTTTGATGAAAGAGGATCCATATAATAGCCAGTAGAGGACACATCTGGCCATGGGTGAGGGTGCACGAGAATGGAAGGGTATAACCAGCTATCCTCCAGGCTGCTGTTTCTGCTTCTGCCCACAGTGTGCATGTGGTGGGATGTGTATGTGTGGCTGCCCCATTTCTGTCTGTGTCTGTGTGTGTATTTAATTGTCCGTCCTCTTGTGTCACCTCTGAATTGGCTTGTGGCGCATCTATCTTTTCATTTGAAATTGTCAACAGCACCCAGAAGCCCTCGCAGATCACAGATGTGGACGGATGACGCTGTCCACATCTGTGAATACAAGGGCCCGTATGCTGGTGTTTCCTTTCATTGGGGCGGCGTGTGCTTCAGTCTGCTCTGAGTGCAGAGATGTAGATGCCAAGTCAGACTTCACTGGCAAGCATAAAATGACAACATCACACCTGGATTGGCCATTTTCTGGAGCAACCCACGGCCTCTTGAATTTCAAATAAGTGACGGTAATCCACAGTAACAGCTAAAGCACAAGTGTTGGTGAACTGTGTCACAAGTCTGCCCAGAAGATGAGGGACACTTCACATAAAATCAAAGCAAGAATTCAAGGAAGGGGAAGCTCCTTTAAAATGGCTGTTTTCTCCTTATATTTGAGTGTCTCGTTATAACAAACACTGTTTTCCTTTCCTTTCTTTCTGTACTCGTTCTGATTAAAGGCCCTAATGGGGAAAATACCTCATTAATTTCAGTCTCACATGAACTGGGAAAATCTCTATCGACTGATATGCGACGTTGTTGCCGGGGTGCTCCCTGCCACTGTTACTGTTCTCACTGCTTCATCTCTTTCTCTCTTTCTCAGACACTTCCTTTCCTTCTCTCCCTTGTTTCCTTCTTTCCACTGTGTTAGCACGAGAGCACAAAGCCTAGGAAGACTAATGACTTGTTTGCTGTACTTAATTTAATATTGAACCCTGAAAAGATGTTTCTTTGCCAGCGAATAAAACCCAAATGCACCACTGATCACATGGGTTGCGCTAACGTCCTCGGACGTACACAGTTGTCGTCATTTCCCAGGTGACAAAAAACACTGGGCTCTGACAGCTGAGCCTAAACAGACTGTGGTGCTTCAAATTCCTTCTCAGATGTGTCAGAATGAGGGAGTTGGGGTGAGTTAAAAGGAATCCCTAAGTCTAGTATTCCCTTTGGGTTTAAATATTGATCTTGTGAGTCAGACGGCTGCATTGATTGGCATTGACTTACAGTGTGTATCAAAGCCTGAGCATTCTACGTACAGAAAATGATCAGTTGGCACTTTGTATTTGAGCTCGTTTTGTTGTAGTTGATCATTAAGCCGCACAGATGTGGCTCCCTGACATCTGTCAGTACCTCAGGGGATATGCTGCGTGGAAGCATTTTGTTTGCCGTCCTTCATATCGGCTTTAATTTTAAATCCATGCTTTTTGATAGCAAATACAGAGCCAGTGATCGCCATAATTTTTTAGGGGATTAGATGGGAGTTATAAATCCTATTACACTCAAACCCAGTAAGCGAGCCGGGGGCACACGTGGCTTGGACTTGCCTATAATCTCGCTGCTGTGGCTCTAATTATCTCCCACCAGATTAGATCCCTTAATTATTAGATAACATTACATTAGATTACCTTACGTGATCTAAAAAGCCAGCTGAGATGAGTGATTTCCCGCTCGCTGGCTGTTTATTCAAGCACATGTTGACAGGACAGAGCAGTGCGTCATCAGTCAGCCTCCAGTGTCTGTGCTGAGTTATTGGATGAGATGTCAGCAATGTTGTTGATGAAGGAGGAATAGGAAAGGAGTGAGAACGCTGCTTTGATCGCCTTTCATATGACAACACAAGCGAGAGGGGTTTTTCCTTTGTAGGCTGGAAAAGCCCTTCTCCTATTCCAGAAACATCCAAAGTGGGTCAGGCTGGGCAGGGCTGACAGGAGTCTACAAGTATTGCTGCAGCTGTGTCTGTGTGTTTGTGTGTGTCTCCTTGTACCCCGCACGTTGCTTGCTTACTTTGTACTGAGGTGAGTATGTGCCCCTACACACACACACACACACACACACACACACACACACACACACACACACACAGAGGGATGACACAACAGAAAATAAGAGAGAAAGGGGAAGAGGGAACTGCAGCGAGGTCGCTTCACAACTTTCCCGTCACAGCTGAATTTATACACAGAGAGGATTACTGCTACAAAACAACACAATTTGAGGTCTTACAATTCCGACGCTCTCTATTTTCCAAGGAACCCCCCCCCCCCCCCCCCCCCCCCGCTGATGCCAAGCCGCAACTCAGTTTCCTTAGAAACAAAGCATGTAGAAACATACAGTGCTTCAGTTGTAATAACCAATAGTGCGACTGGGAAAGTCCAGTGAGATTAGAGGCTGGAGACTCCATCTGTGATAAGCAGCATTGTTGTTTCACTGTTTGGGGCTGTTATATACAGAGTCGTCTTCATACAGACAAGAAAGGAAATAAGTAAGAAAAGAAGCACAAGTCAAAGAACTCGTCGACTTAGAGAACACCACAGAGACGTTTTCAAAGCTCTTCTGGATTTTAAGAGTGTACGCACCATATCAAGCTTGTCTGACAGGACTGAAAATGCTGTGTCACTCTTAAAGCCCTCAATCCTTCCTTTGTGTGTTTGCTTCTTAGACCCTTCATCCACTCCCATTCTAATATTCCTGTTCTTATTCTCTTCCATTTAGCCACACTTCACACTTGTCTAGTATTTTCTGAATTTGCCCCCCCCCCCCCCCAAAAGAAAAGATAATAATAGAATAAATGAGTGTAAATATAACTATTTATTATCTTGAAGTAACCTTTAACTTGTGTTGCATTCATGGGTTGCCAGCTTGACTAGGATTACAAAACCCATTATATCACAGGAATGCATGCTAGTGTATTTGTCAGTCATAAATAATTCGCTAGGTATTTAAAAACATGACTGACATATTCATAGAGATACTCCCCAGAATTGGACTAGAGCTCAACTATCATGCACAGTATTACAGAGACTTATCTTCCCCATTTAACAATTGTTTTGTCTCCTCCCCCCTTTTCAGTCTTCTTTAATTGAAATGAATTAGCTTGAATTAGTTTTAATTTGACTTATTTTCAGCTCACTCTGTCTGCTGCTCTGAAGTACTTATGATTGAAGCTGAAGGGGAAATCTGTGTGTGTGAGATATACGGGCTTGCTCGCCTCAGGGAACACAGCCAGTATTTCATGATTTATGGCACGATAGAGAAGCCAAGTTTACCTCACACACATGTGCACCGCACACGCACGCAATACAATACGCAGTTATGCAGTTTTAATTATGACAGATGTCCTCGGAATCAATCTCACCTGTCCCCCACAATAGTTAAATGCTGATCAAAGCCATTTATTGAAGTTTGTGTGTCCACATAATAGTATTTGCTCAGGGGAGCTGTGTGCTAATTGAATATAAACATGAAAATCGGTGTGTAACACCGGTGTGTGCTGATCTGTGAAGAATTGAGACTGTTTCTAGAGCAAATGGAGACCCAACACCGTATTAGTCTGCCGTGTCTTGGAAAGTGCTCTGTGTGTGTGTGAGCATGTTTCCCGGCTCTCACTGCTGTATGAGAACACACCTGTCTCTAGTGGTCTTAAGGTTGCACGGTTTTCTATCCGACTGCTGGGTACCTCTATGTTTGAAAAAACAAATGCCAGCTGATATAGCATGTGTTTGTGGACCTGGAGACACCTGTTTAAGTGTCTCAAGGTCACATCAAATGTGACGATGTGGAAACATTTGCATCAGGACAGAAGGAGGCAGTTTAAGGGAGGATATCTTAGATAAAAAAGGAGGTTCAATGTCTAAGACAGGTGGTCTCACCTTACTTGCAATTAATATATAGTATTCAAAGGCCTTGACTATCCTGAACACATGAAATCCTGTTGTAGAGGCAAGAAATAAAATTCACCCCAGATTTTGATGTATTTGTGCACAAAATGCAATAAAGTCGACTGCAAGCTATAACCTAATATTCATCAAATGAGTCATCCTCTGAGCTGGAGATCACTTTGGTCTTAGTGGTATGTGGGATGACCCGCAACCTGTAAACTAATTTAAAAATAAGTTGAAAGAGTCTGCACTCAGCTCTGCTGCAATTACTGGTACACATTCCATCTTCTCTGTCCGTCTCTCCTACAAATGAAGAAACTTACAACTACCCCACCTCCTAAGGCTCACACAGTTTAAAGTTAAGGTGCATTAAAAACACCAACCCACGTATAACTTGGTCTTTATGTGCAGCCTGCTATGAGACGAGTGCGGACCATCCACAAGGCTATGCCACAAATATATTCATTACCTTTACGCTAACACAGTGCTGTAAAACCAAAATCATTCAAGCTGAACTCGACTCGAGCCACGACCCCAGCTGCAGGACCTGCAGGTTAGGAGTCTCTCTTTGCAAGACTAAAGTTAGTTATCCAGTTCAGAGGACAGCAAAGTTAGACGACTAGGTTGTTTAGCTTCACTAAGTTTGGAACAAAAGGTGTTGAATAATTTTAAACTTGCACAAATTAATCAAAATTCCATTGATTGGGATGGGATTTAATTCCATTAATAAATCCACACAATGACTTCTAATTAATTTCCAATCATCCTAGTCATTTATTAAGCAGCATTTGCTGTTTTTTCTAATGTGAGATTCATATTGCACATTGGCTATTGGAGTTTTCATTTTACAATTTAAATTGTCATTTTTCTAAAAGTGTTTTCTGAGCCCAGAAAAGTTTGTTTGGGAAGAAAAAATGCTATATACTTATAAGGAAAAACAAAAAAGACGATAACACGAGTGCTGTTGATAATCCTCAAACCAATGGTGCTCATGGAAGGGGGCAATAGCAGAAAGACAAGAGGAAAGATTATGATAAAAAAGAATGATATTAAAAATCCAAGATCATCCAAGTTCAAGTACTCATATTAGGTTTGGACAAATAATGAGAAGTTTTTTTTAATAGGCTTTTTAAAAAAGCCATTCTTTAAATTTTAATCTTTCCATTTTCCTTTAAACATATAAGTTCAATGAAAAAGAAGACCAGGGACAATGATCTCTTCACAGTGACATCTGTCTCTGGCTAAAGGCCTGCAATGATTTTGACTGAGCTTAGCATTATTGCGAACCAGATAGATACTGTCACCATCCTGTCAGCCTGAATCGCGCACAGCGGAGGCACTCTGACAGTCAGATTCTGCTTTAGCCACCTTTTCATTGTTCTGCTGAAGCAACAAAGCAGTGCAGATGAATGCCATAGCGCCGCTGCTCCCATCCACCAGCAGAGAGACATTCTCTCTCCCTTTCAGGGAGCGGGGAAAGGTCTCAGAGCTGGCTAATGCCATCAACTGACTGAACCATTTCAGAGGAGAATGCCCCGAGCCGCACAGTAACGGGGGGAAAAAGCCTGATGCTGCCCTCAGCAAGACCTCTGGAGCTCTCCTCTGCGGCCTCTCTTTGTTTCTTTCTATATCTCTTCCAAATAACTCTACTCACCCACCAACACACACATCGAGTAGCATGCAAGGACTCAGGTGCAGTTGATTCTTCACCTCCCTAGGGTTTTCTTAGAATGAAATTTGGTGTGATGGCTGTCTCTACAATAAGTCTAATGTTGATAGTATATGACCTCAGACGCGCAGGTACACAAAAGCACACAGATGAAGAAATATCGCAGCGCAGCTTGAGAGCAAGCAATATTTTTTTTCCCAGAGATGTCCCAGTGTGCACCCACACGCAGTTTTATTAAAATGTGTCCTTTTCTGTGTTGTACTGCTTTTTACTTTTTACATTTCACTTTCACTTTTTGTCATGTTATTGCAAACTGACAAAATGCCAACTAAATTACAATACGACTCGCTGAGCTGCAGCGGCCCTGGGCAATTAAACAGCAGTGATTTATTTACAGTAGATATGCGGCTAATTCCCCTGTCGGGGCACCTAGAAGGGACGGCACGCAGACACTCTCACATTCTACATACGAAGAACCCAGAGAGGGTGCTATTGGGTTCATTATGGGAGTCAGGCAACCACAGATTAATTCTGCTACCTATAATTGGATGGACTATCTCTGAGCAGGATGGGGCTTATGTGCCAGAAAGGTGGCTTGGGGATTTGCTTGTGAAAAACCACCAGCTGCAATACTTTGTGTGTGTCTCGGTGTTTTGCCATAAAGTCCCCGTGAAAACAATTTTCTTTTTGTTGTGTATTAAATCAAAAGATTTGCATTCTTGAAGTTTATTCTAACTATTATCTCTGTTCTTTCTCTTCCCCCCTTTCCTTCAGATCCCCAGCTCAAGGGTATAGTGACCAGGTTATATTGCAGGCAGGGATACTACTTGCAAATGAACCCCGATGGCTCTCTTGATGGGACCAAGGATGACAGCAGTAATTCCTGTGAGTACCTTGAAATATCTCTTGGACTTGTAGATCAGATTTTCAACAGGTGTCTGGAATAATCTAAAGAAATACTAGCAGAGGTTATAGAAAAGTTTACCCTGTGTAGGTTTCTTGAGCACAATTTTATGTCTGGCTTGTTTCCTGCTCCATATTTATTCTTCTTATACAAAAAAATTAACCAAGCAGTCACCCTCCGCTAATGTCTGGTCAGTATTTTTGATCTTTGGAGCAAAAATGGCTCTTAAATGGAGCCATGGGATCACACAGTTTGGTCCTTTTCCCGAGAGGCAAAGTGGACCAGGAAACAGTAGGCTTAACAGAGAGAAAAAGGTATTATTAGCTTGTTCTGGCACTGCTCCTCTAACACTTCAGGCTAGGTAGTTAATTTGATTCCAGTGCTTGGTGCTAATGCTAGCCTGACACTCTGCATTGTGTCACTTACTCCTGTCAGCAGGAAGAGGCAGTTGAAACTAACCGCGAGCCATCAAAAAAAAAAAGAAAGAAAGAAAGAAAGAAAGAAAGGAAATGAGTGGTTCTGCATTTAGTTCTCTCAGATTTTCTTCTAGGATGCAAGCCTGCCCTTTCCAGTTGCTTGCAGGGTCAGCTGAGTTCATTGCATCCCTTTAGTGCATGTCTCCCAAATATACACCTAATGTCCCAGCCAGGCCAGTCCTCTTGTTTCTCCCCCATACAAACAATACCCATTACCTACCAGGAGTCTGCTACAACAACAAGGGTGTTATTAAATCAGCCTCGCACTAGCGGTGGCCCCAATTACAACTGCTTCTTAGGTAGCACTGAGTGGCCAAGGCTGCGCTAGGCTAGTCACGTCCACCAGCTGTGCTGCAATTCATCTTCTGAGATTACCTAAATGCAGCAGTCAGCAGTTGTATTATCCATACTTTGCAACGCCTTAAAGATAAACATCTTGTGTTTAGATGATGGATTGTTACTTAAATGTTTTACCCCAATCTAGTTAAAGTTTACTTAATGTTTGGTTTGTCTGTTTCAATATTTTTTGGTGAGATTTTGATGAATGTTTGTGTTTGCTTGTTTTACGTGTGTGTTCCCCAGCTTTGTTCAACCTTATTCCTGTGGGCCTCAGAGTTGTCGCCATTCAATCCGTGAAGACAGGGTTATACATCGCAATGAACGGGGAGGGCCACCTGTACACATCAGTGAGCATTCTATTCTATTCTATTCTGCACGGCTTTCAGTAAGACACCTGTTTTGTTTCTGCATAACACAAAATGAAGCATAATGCTGAAAATGTTTCTATATAATAATAATGGATTGGATTTATATAGCGCTTTTCAAGGCACCCAAAGCGCTTTACAATGCCATTATTCATTCACTCTCACACACTGGTGGAGGCAAGCTACAGTTGTAGCCACAGCTGCCCTGGGGCAGACTGACAGAAGCGAGGCTGCCATATCGCGCCATCGGCCCCTCTGGCCAACACCAGTAGGCGGTAGGGGTAAAGTGTCTTGCCCAAGGACACAACGACCAGGACAGAGAGCCCGGGGATCGAACCAGCGACCTTCCGGTTACAGATACGCTTCCCAACCCCCTGAGCCACGGTCGCCCCGTATGTGGCATTTGTTTATGTTTTGTACCTGTGTACAGCTGTATGCATATAAAATCATCAGTTTTGACATTAAGGCAGACTCTATTTTCAGTAAGGGGGCTTTGACCATGCCTCCAATATTTGCAATACCACATTTGCAACAGGATAATTGCATTTCTGTGAAGCTCAGGGATCCCATTAAGCAGAAATTTATGCAGTCCAATTTTTATTCATCAGCTTAAATGCCTTGCGACTTTTCAGTCTATATGAATTGACATCTGATGACAACGGTCAGGATGGTCAGGATAAAAAATCCCAAAAAAACCCAAACTGTTTATCTTTTTTACCTCTGTCGGTCTAAAATGCTAAATTACAGGATATATTTTGTCATGTGGCACATTGAAATGTTTAGCACGGCATTCATAAACCTATGCTACATATCCAACATTCATAGCTACAGCGTTATTTATTAGAGTGAGAACATCTGAAGAGCAGCCATTGTTTTTCACTACACAGTCACCCACTCTTATTGACGGCCTCTCTTCAAAACAACATGGGCCCGGCAGGTTAGGCAGCCAAGGGAGTGATAAGACCTCACCCAGTCCAGATAGTGCGTCTAGTCTCGCTCCTCCGCTCTGTCCTCTCCCAGTCACTCAAATCAATCAGCAGAAAGAACATTGGGAGGAGTGACTCTCTGCTGGACAGGGATATCCATCAGAATCATTGTCTCGTCACCTCCTGCTGTGCACATGTTCCTAATGCTCAGAGCACAGACCGGGAATTGCCTTTTTTATTCCTCATTCATTACCGTAGAGGTTTACAGAGGCTACTTCTCTTACTGTACCATGCACGAGCATTCTTCAAGTATATAGTAGGATTCCCCTCTGCTTAATCACTGCTTGACTTAGGCCAAAAAAATGAAATTCATTTGAGAGGATTGACCTAGAATCCTGTGGCTCTTGTTATAGAATTGCACAGTAGGGATTATAAATGAAATCGTGCTAACTATCAGAACACACAAAAAGACACGATTCCACAATTTGTTAAATGCAGACAGCCCTTTTCTCGTGTAAACACATACTTTAATTAAGACACTTGCTCTTATTGAGATGTTTTTTTTCACTATATACTTACACAGTTTGTAAGTATATAGTTTGCACATTTATGCACTTTCAATTCTTTTGCATGTGCTCCAGTTCACAGAATGATATTGCATTAAACCGGCGTAAAAGTAAACTTTGAGCACAGCAGTTGTGTAAATATAAGGATACATGAGATGTGCTCAAAACAATTCCAGAAATCCATCCAGAAAATTCAAAACCTGTACCAATTTCAATCTGACCAACTCTTTTGAAGTGCTTAACTTCTTCCAGTGCTCTTGCTGATCTGTATATGTATATGTGAAGCTGCCCTTTCACCATAGACCTCAAACACTAACTTCTATATGCAACAAACTAACAACTTTCATCCCAAGAATCATCGCTGGTCTTTTGCTGTGACATCAGGTTTCTGAGTCAGAGCCGTTCAGTTTCCAAACCTTAAAGCGGTGCATCCAGTGTTGCTCATCCACCATATCCTCTGACAGTGACTCAAATCAAGTCAAGAGTATAACACTGAAACTGCGATTCATAAATTTGCCCCTGAGGGTGAGATTCTCAGCATAGAGTTCTGTTGTAATTTAGTGAAAAGTGTGAAAGAGGACATTTGCCACTAATGACCAGACTTTGATACATGCTAGCGTGCCATCGAGTCTCTGCTCACGGCAGTTTTTTTGGTAAGACCAACACAGTCTTCACTGACTCCTCACTCACTAATCAGCATATTTAGAACTTTGCAAATCAAGCTGTGTATGTTTTGACACAGTGGCAGTCATCAAAGCAGTGATCCAAGTTCAGCAGGAAAGCTTGGAGTAGTCCATTGCTTCACAAGGAGACGGCCTTAAAGGAGTTAGCAACCAATTTTAGTTCAGTCATGGAGGAGCTGTGACGCTTTTTTCACAGCTCAATAAACAAAGCCTCACTGTAATATAGATGCAGTTTGTCAGTGCTTGGGATTCTAACCTACAGTAATAAGAACCTGTAATAGGAATGCGAGTTAGCTTTGAGTTTCTCGTCCCTCTGTGTGGTTGGTTCTATCTTTCAGCCTCTTGACATGTTTAGCTGAGCAGAAGTGCTGTGAAATGGGCCTGGCTCTGCCTGGCCGGAGCACTGTGTTCCTTCAACACCGTTGGCCCTTCTCTTTTTTCCCCGCAGCTCCTCTGTTCCATTTGCAGCTTATTTCTGTGCTAATGGAGGTTCTGATCGGCCCTCAACAATCCAACCACCCACTCAAAGGTCTCTTTTTGATTCTTAGTGTGTGAATTAGACCACTAATGGCAGCTCAGTAAGATGTTCTTCATCCTCCTCCATCTTCACCACCCCCTCCTTTCTGCCGCTGCTCTTCTCCCTTTGAAAGAAAGGTGCAACGTTCCTCCCATTATCACGGTGTTCCTTCACAAGCGACAATCTGACAGTCTACCTTTTTCTACCGATTAGACATATTTGATTTTAGTGCACTCACATTTTCAGAAGCTTCTTTGATGGTTATGATAATGCACAAAAACATGCTGATTGGAGACAAACACAGGACACTGAAAAACAATGAAAAACAAGCTGTTGTTATTGGAAAAAAGTGCTCTTTAGTAAGTTCCCTGAAGCGAGGTTAGTTTAATTAATCAGTATTCACTTGGCCAGTTGTACAGTATTCTTTTACATATTAAATGCATTTCTGAGGCTTTTACCGCAATGATATACTTTGATAATGACTGACACTCGAGGCAGATCAAAAGGAGAGTTCCCCTCTTGCAGAAAATAGATGGGAAGCCCATTCATGGCCTCTGGTGGTGCATCATATTCTTTTGTGTGAGGCACCCAAGGCGCAGTATGGAGCTCAAATGACAGAGATAACATCAAAGTGACTGCACAGCCTGGCACAAAGGACACACCATGGAATAAAGAAGAGTTCAATCATCTCACCCCCTTTTCAATCTGCTCCTTTTGTATCTGAGCCAATAAACTCCTGGCTAATTTCTCCTCCAGGCTCGTCCCTGGATCAGGGATACTTTCGAAATGTAATAACAGCAGAGCAATTCTCCCAACTTGTTGTACTGGTGGAAGATAGCAGAAACAGTATTGCTGAAAGTCTCCAGATGACTGTAATAGAGCTCCCGGTGCAAAAACAGACACATTCAAATGAGATAAAACATAAATCATTAATTATTCTGCAGGGACTACCATACTAAATCCCTAAAAGCAAACAAGGAAATGTTGGATTATATAGTTTTTTGGTTATAAATGATGAAATTGTGGTGCCGCAGAATGCAACTCCCTAGCGCTGATTTTGTTGTCATGTTTCAGTCTTGCTAATACAGTCTGTTGCCATCTCTCAAGTGTAAAGGTTCAGCATTTCATGGTTGGCTGGTTTTCTTTGGAACTAGTTCCCCATCCCCTCACTTCACTAGAGTCTCTCACTGCAGCCTTCCTTTATCAGCAGCCTGCACTTGTTAGTGCTACCTTTCATGATTGTCAAAATGACTTGCCACATTACTTGAGTGTTCCTTTTAGAAATGGAATCCTTGAGAGGGCCAAAGTGGAGCAGTGCAGCAGCTTTAGCTTCACTTGTTAAAAGCTGTGTCATCAGCTGCATGAACACAGAAGACTGAGGGCATCTATTTCCTGTAGTGCCCAATTCAGAATGTATGAAAGCTCCGATGAGCTTGATGTGAGGGCTCCTTCACTTTACATCAATATGAAAATGAAGGTGAATGGTGGTTGTGTGTAGGCAGAATAAGAGAACAGCAGCTTGCATGGGATTAACTGAAGTTGGTCCTTCAAAAACACTGAAGGCACCATTAGATTTATGTATTTTATATTTTCCTGACAACTTTGCTAATGAGATAATCAAACCTTGTGGTTTTTTTATACGGATATGCTCAAATTTTCTGCTATTTTGCTAACACCAAAGACATGGCATGTCATGAGTGCAGAATTTCATATTTTATATCTATATCTATGTTTATATCTATATATTGACAAACTCATCCTGGAATAATTGTTGAAATAAGGCTTTTTATATTGTAAGGTAAAGACTCTACAATAATACAGAGAAAACCCAAACAATCAGACTCCTATTAGCAAGCACGGAGCAAGGAGCCAGTTAAGGTGGATTGAGCATCAGACTAGGTTGGATCTTCGCTGGCTGCAGAACTCCTCAGTGTTCCCTGGAAGAGATGGGCAGGGAGATGGAGGGCTTGGCTTCTTGGGATAGATTGCTATCACTGCAACCTGCAAAGTGGCAGAAAATGGATGGATGTATGGATGGACAAAGGTGGCTTTCAGACTGCCTGTTAAAATACTTGAACTTATTGCATTTCCTTGCCAGCTATAGCAAGATGCATGAATAAACCTTCTAGGGTGTAAAAAGTTAAAATCAATATGCAGTATAAAGAAGATACAAACAACATTATAACACCCAATGTGTATGAGTTCACATGTGTCTGCAAGTGTGCACGTGTGTTTGTTTAGTGTATATGCAACACCGTAAGTCAGCAGATGGCTTTGAGTTGATGGTGTCTGCAAACCTGCCAAGACTGAAAATGATCTCTGATGTTATTTGTTATAAACCATGCTTATCTAAAGTTCCTATGATGTAATTTAACAAACTGGATTACATTTAAAAACACCCCCCCAAAAAACTTAATATGTTGGCAACGTTATTATTTTCATATTCCCAAATATCTACATATACTGTGATGATGACTCACATGATCTTGCCTCTGGAAGAGAGTAAGTCTCAGAGCTGAGGTGCTGGGGCTGGTTTTGTGGGGAAGGGGGGTGTTGGGCTCATTTTTTTTTAAAGAGTTTCACTCACCCACCTTTAATGCAGTGGCAGTGTCAGGAAAGAAAATGGTTGTAGGGGCTGGAGGGAGAGCTGCTTCATGCATTAATGAACAACAAAGTTGGAGGTAGGTGTCAAAGCTAAACTGGTGAACTGCTGATAGGGGCCAATGCAAGATAAGAACAGATCGACTGGTCCTTCAGCCATTTAACATTGCTGTTATTAATGACTTTATGCTCTTGGCTCGTTATGATATTGCACAGATTTGATTCTTTTTGTCAGACATTTTCCTTCTTTGCAGGATCGTGTCAGTTCATTGTGCTCTATGGAGTGCAGCTTGCACTGTGGCAGCGCAAAGGAGAGTTTTTTGGCATAGCAGGCGGTTACCCAGTCCAAATAAGGACACTTGCCACAGTATCTTTGGATTTACTCGCTGAACAATAAGTTCAAAATAAACAACACTAATTTGTCCTTCATCTCTTTTTATAACAACAGCTTAAGGTCTGTTAGCGTCACATCTCTCCCTTAACCACTGTTCATTTAAGGCAATTAAGAGCAGCTGTTTTCTGCATCACTGGTTTACCTCACACATATTTATGAGTGAATAAAATGCAATGAGATCCCTGCAAGCTTTCCTTCAATAGCACACTGGATTACAGGCGCACAGTCAGAAATTGTGCTTGCATTAGCTAATTTGCGTCAGCTTCTGCATTTTAAGGGGCTCATTTGTTAGCTTCTTGGCTAGCAGCTATTTAGATTAGCATTCAATCATACTTTACAACCTAACTTTTGTCCACAGTCACTCTGCTGATTATCTCATACCAGCATATTTGTTGATGCACTTTTACTTTGCTCCAGCATTATTTTTACTTTTTGGTAATCACTTTAACTGACATGAATTATGCCAGCAGAACATTTCTCCCTTCTCAGATTTTTGAAGTGCTCTCTCAAAAACCAAAGCTTTCTCTAACTCCAACTGTATAGCTATTGGTTATACTGTATATGCATCATTCCCTACTTCCTGTCTCATGCTGCAGACAACATGACCAGTTACCACGTTGAATTGTTTTTCTTATATAAAAATGCATTTGTCTGTTATTTAACCTGTATATACTGGGACATTCATGCATTTATGGAAATGCTAACAACTGACTGAGATGCAGCTAGCCATGTAGTTAGACAAACACTCAGTTTAATGTTGTAAATCCAACAAAATTTCCCTCTGAAAAAGCAACAGTAAAGGTGAAATCCATCTATCCAGCAGTGTTGGGCAAGTTACTTTGAAAAACTAATTAATTATAGTTACTAGTTACTTCTTCAAAAAAAGTAACTGAGTTAGTAACTGAGTTACAAGATTCTAAAAGTAATTAATTACTTGAAAAGTAACTATTGCATTACTTTAAAAAAAAATGTTTAACCCTCTGGGGTCCAGGGTATAACTGGTATAATTGGCCATTTTTAACTACTTTTGATGTTCCCTCTACATTTCACCTTTGAAAACTATTTACTTTGCCTTGTTTGGTTGAAGCACAACCTCACTCATCTGAATTTACAGTTATGTTTTTATTTTAACATACTGTATTAACACAATTGATCTAAAATCAGACATTGTTCTGACACACAACACAAAACTATCTACAACGCTACACACTAACTACACAAGACAACACATTAACTACATACTCCAAACATGCTGACCGTCACAAATCTATCACATCTCAAAACTCGCTCTCTCTCTTTTTCTGCTGTCTTTCTCTCTCTCTCTCGCTCTCACTCCTAAAACTTTCCCCTCTCCCTAAACAGCCAAATGTCATGTTGCCATATCATTTTTTGATTGGTCGATTGATTGATTGGTTGAGCTTGTATTTGTGCATTTTTCCACCAAAATGAACGAGCTGTTTTTTGTTTTGTTTTGGGTTTTCTTTGCTCATAAGCAGAGAGTGCTTGCTAGCGCTGTCCTTAGACAGTAAACGTGATGAAACTATTCAGGAAAAATTTATATATTGTTTATCATGACTCTGGTTTTTCGTGGCCTATCAACACAATTTAAAAACTGGTATATATCACCTTTGTCATCTTAAAGTGGTCATGTGATTGGCTTACCACAACTACTTTATTCTTCCTCAGTCAAACAGCAGCACTCATGCGATTGTTTTGCCCCTTAGCTTCAGGTGTTGTGCCAAAAAGTGATTGCCGTCCGCGGGAGCGCGCACAGCTGCTTAAAGCTGTAGCGCCCAGATTACTTACATCTACTTCCGTGCAACTGATATAAGATGCGGTAAGCTGAACACAGCTTCAACCGTCTGTTTGTTGAAAAATAGTAACGCGACCGCACCGCATTTTCTTGTTAGTAACGGTAACAGCGTTGTAACGATAGAAATAGTAATTAGTTAGATCATTCGTTACCATTACTTGTAACGGCGTTATTCCCATCACTGCTATCCAGTCATCCCGAGGCCTGTCCTAGCTGCCTTAGAGCAGGGCACACCCAAGACAGGTCACCAGTCTGTGGAAGGGCTATCATAGAGAGACAGGCAATCATTGGCAGTCACATAAACGCCTATGGCCAGTTTCATCAATTAACATAACACTCAACTTTGGACTGTGGGACGAAACTGGAGAACCTGGAGAAAACCAGGCACACGGAGATCATGCAAACCTTACACAGAAAGGACCAAGCTCACCAGCAGTGCCACCACGATGTTGCCAAAAAAGTATTTACATGTAATTAATGTATGTAATTACATATGTAATGTATGTAATTAATATGTTTCATTGCTTTGATGAAAATATTGAGAGTGGTTGAATTACATTTTTATTGAAGTTAATACACATTGACAAACAACAATATCAACAGTGTTCCAACAATTCAAGATCATAACTGCACAAATATATAAAAAAATATATATATATACCTCTGTATGTACTTCTTTTTGTTAATTTCCGGATGCATACCTCGTGAATCTCAAATACTTTCTTCTTTTCCTTAAAAAAATGTTTCCTTATACAAGTATCTTCATCTATATTTTTCCTCCAGAGCAGACTTTCGACCGCGGTGGCCAATATCCAGCTATCGAACTGTCAGGCTTGCACTGCCTCCCTTATCCATCCAAGATAATCCTTACATCTAAAATTAACTGACCAAAAACACACAAGCAGTTAGTTGGTTTGATAAGGATGCTGGAGGGAGCGCTATTGTGTGCATCTCAGAGATAATGGCAAGGCAGCAGGCTGGAAAAAGTAGAAGCAGTGCACTGGTTCAGAGAATGAGGGTTTGAAGCAAGAAAAAAAGGAGGGGGGAAGGGGTGTTGATGAGGAAACTCCAAGGTGTGCAGCAGGGAAAGCCCTGCTGTGGTCAATAATAACCAGTGTAGCGTGCCCACATGTGCAGACAACCTGTGCGAATTGCCCCCATTTATAAGTTGTTCAATCAGCTAAAAACCTTCATCTTTATTTAACAAAACCATCAACGTTTTGGCATAAATACAGCAGATTAGCAACTTCTAAAATATTATTTTGTTGTATAAGGAAATAAAAGCCTAAAAACAGATGGAATTATTTGGTTAGGTTACTGAGCATCCAAAGATTATTTATTTAACTCTGCAACATAAAATTCAAACCCAACAGCTGTCAGCTAAGCTTGTTATTAAGTCAATTAATTGTTAGTAGAAATATTACAGAGCAGAATTGAGTTCGGCTTACTGGTGCAGCCCTCCACAACAGTCCTAGTTTCTCATGTGGCCCCTTGGGAAAATAAATTGCCCACCCCTGCACTAAAACTTGGTCAACTTTAAATTACTTCTGTAATAAAAGCCTCCGTGTGGTTTTAGTTACTGCCTTTGGCCTCCACTAAATCATTTGATAAACTACAACTCTAGGAAAGTATCACATACAAACAGTTCACTGTTGATTACACTGATCCTCAACCGTTGCCCAATATTGCATATTTCCTTTTTATTTGAATAAACTTTCATGATTGCTTACTAGAAATACTGTTTTCCAAGCAGAAACGTTCCAATACTTTGGGAATTTGGGAACATGTCATATGTAGGCACTGGCAGTAACTGCTATTTTGACCAACATTTACTCAGCCTGCTCTAATATCTTGTTTCCAGCGTTCTTGTTTGGATTATCTTGTTATTATCTTTTAAAAGACTTGAAATTGGATGTTTAAAGTAGAGGTTGTTTAGATTCAGGCCTCAATGGATAAATCAAATTTCGTACACGAGGTTTTGTGTGTGTGAGCGTAAGATATGTTTACATCGCTGAGCAGCAAAATACAAGGAGAACAGAAGAAGAGTAGGCGCATTGAACTGTGAATTCAACTGTGAATTTCATCCTTATTCCTCTCTGAGACCCACAGAGGAAAATTTAGTATAGAAATGTAGATGGCATCATATTCATTTCTCTGTGAATGCATATCGAGGTAGCTATGAGAGCAGACACATCTAGTCTGTTCACTGTATTAATGGCCCTAGTTCTGGCCTAATTGCTTTCCCAGTGTGTAAATGTCAAGTACCATGCAAATACAAATGGCACAATGGTGCTTATTGCCTCTAGAGCCTTGTTATGTGCAAATGAGCAGTGGACAGATGAGGGCTTGTGAAGCTACAAGTAGTACTCGGGAACTCAGTATCCCAACAGAAACATAATGCATATCATTTGCAAATTTACCCCAGACCATGAACTCAGCACTTCTTTCGGCTAACTATTTCACAACTTTAGTTCTGTTAGCAGCTCACCTTGTTCAGCCTTTGGGAGACAGTAAAAGCAAAGAAAGTGAAGCAAACGTTTTTTAAAAAAAAATTTAGAGTAGAACCATCATTTGCCTCCTCTGTAATATCTACACCATATATTTGAATATTACCAAATAATAAGATTAGGCAAAGCTACTTTTGGCTGCTCTCTTATTTACAAGGGGTCACCACAGCAGGTAGCTCCGCGTCAGGTAAAAAGATAAATATTAAATGTCATATGATAAAAATACCACTTGCAGGTTAATAAAAGTGACTTCATTGCTACAGGCACTTCTTCCAGAAAAGAAAATTGTCTGTAAGGGGCTGCACATATCAAGTAGTTTTTGTTTTTTTGTTTTTTTTTCTCATGTTTTTTATTGCTGAAGTATTTAAATTACAATTTTGTATCTTATATTTATCACAATGAAATTGAATTACTACTGAAAAAAACTTAATGATAGAAAGATGCCATAACAGTGAATCGACTCACTGCAAATAGGTTAGTGTAGCCTTAGAGTGCCCATACCCATGGTGAACCATCTAAAGCTTCTACAATGGAGACGTAAGCATCAAAACCTGAGTGTGGAGAAATGGAAGAGGGCTACCTAATAGCTACCTAAATGGGCTTTAGCTTCGTATTTGCTGTGTGACATATTATCACATACACCATTAACAGTAACAGCAGTCCCTAATAACAGTGCCTCAATTCATCAGGATAAAGGACCTATCATAGAGTAGAAACCTGTTCAGGAAATGCTTTGAGGAACAGTGTTCAAGATATTGACTTGGCCTCTGGATCTCACTCTGACTTACCACGTGGTGGAGAGATGACCAACGTTTAGCCTTATTTCCGCTGTGCTTGGCTCAGACGAGCCTCTGATCGTGCCTGATAATGAGCCTGTCCATTTAATGTAGGCACAAAATGGACACAGTGGCGCAGGCGGAGAGTGGTGCAAACTCACCCCCACACATTAGCATGTCGTTAGCGTCGAAGCTCTTCGCTGGAGTGAAGACACAAAGTTTGCCAGTAAACTGCGGGGGACGAGCACGACGATGTGAAAACATTTGTAACAACAAGTCAAATAATCTAATCATCCCCCTCGTCCAGCTAAGCTTGAAAATTTTAAAAAGGCTAGCAAAGGTAAACTGGCTAAAGCTAAAGCTGTCCAGCATTAAAAGTCAGAATCCTCATTATCAGCACACAAAGAAAGACAGACAAGCATTCACACCTATGTGTGTTAGAGCCACCAATTAACCTAGCCTCATGAAATCTTTGAAGTCATGAAATGAACATCTTTGGACTGTGGGAGGAAGCCGCAGTCAGGAGAGGACCCGTGCAAACATGGAGAGAACATAAACTTCACACTCCATCCCATGCAGTCAGGCAAAAGTGTTAACCACCATGCCACTGTGCTTTCAATGTAATATTTATAAAAAATTAATAATATTTTCAATTTTTACTTTACTTATATTTCATGTGAGTAAAATTAGAATCAGCCACGAGAATGTTCTTCAGTTCTGTTTTATTTATATAACACCAAATCAGAACAACAGTCACCTCAAGGCTCTTCATATTGTAAAGACCCTACAATAACAGAGAGACAATTCCAATAATCAGATGACCCCCTATGAGCAACCATTTCGGGACTGTGGGAAGGAAAAACTCTGTTTCAGTAGGAAAGAAACCTCTGGATGAACCAGGCTCAGAGAGGGGCAGCCATCAGCCACAGTGGGCTATGGGTGAGGGGAGGAAGACAGGACCAAAGACACACTGTGGATGAGAGCCCGAGTTTAAAGTAATGATTAAATTCAGAGTGGTGCATAAACACAGAGTAAAAAGAGGTGAGTGAAGAAGAAATACTCAGCACATCATGTGCATCGGCCTAGGTCTGTTGCAGCATAACTAAGGGAGGATTCAGGGTCACCTGGTTCAGCACTTTAAAAAAATTGCAATCAGTGCATCTCCAGGCAGAAGCCTTGCAACTATCTTCTCTGTGCTGCCTACTACATGATTCCTTTGGGTTTTGCATAGTCCATGCTTTGAGGTGTAAGATCAGGTTTTGCATCATGACCTATTTACGGGCCTACTCAATATCAGGCAGTCATGTTGGATTTTATGTGGTAGCTGAGTGATTACTATAGCTGCTTATTGGTTTATCCTCAATGGTATTTAACATGAAGGAATGATCCATGGAGGTTTTGATTGTTATGGATGTTTTATAGGGGTTCAAGCTTCAGAAAGACTTTTGTGTCATGCCCACGTTGTTGCAGTTTTAAGTCTTGCTCAAAATCTTCTCAGTAGCTCAAGCAAAGTGTGGAGGTGTACGTGTGAAGGATGAAGGTTCTTTTGCTGTGACAGAAAAGCCCTCAGTGTTCAGCCTGCCTGCAGGTGTAATAGCTGCAATCCTCTCTTTACCTCCACAAGCATCCTTCTTCCTTTTCTGTTTCCACCCATGAAATGAAAGTAACATTTTATCAAGCTTCACCCCTGGAGTTATAAAAATCAATATAGTGAGGGCTCCTACAGAAAGGTTGTAAATCATGTGAATTAATTCTCTTAAATCAAAGCCAAACCTGGTCTCCAGTGTGTATGTGGCTGTTCACACTGCGAGCCAGTTGACACAACAGCTACTATAGGAGCACAACAAACAGCAATTTCCAGGGCAAGTATATTTATGTGTACACATGCTATGCGGTAAATACTTTGCCAGGGAAAGAGCTGCATTCCTCAAACCTCCTGCAAAATCTTCAGATTTGTTTTTTGAGTGTGTGAGATTATCCTTGTTCTGGAAAGAAATCTCTTTTTAAGCAGTACAACGAATGCTGTAGTTCTGACCTGTTGCTTTTAACTGTTTGCTGCACCATCTTGTGGTTACAATACCACAACTTCACTGCAGAGGCCAGCAGGTCAGAGGAAGTATCTGTGTGATACACCCACACACAGTATTCCACTAAAAAGAAATAAGGAAGCTTGCTGTTGTATAAGCATATTGATAGAACAGATAAGAACACAAGAAACCGCTGAAGATCTTGAACTTAAAATCTCATGACGTACATTTTACTCTTGTATTAAATGCCACTTGTCCATCATGCATAAGTCGTTTTACAGTTCTGGCCCTTCTGGGTGAGATATTGTATTTTCCCCAGAGTGAACACCAGCAAAGAGCTTAACTGTGTAGGCAAGTGAGTGAAAAGTGGCATCAAGCACTTAGATTTGACCTTTTTTCCAGAGTTGCACAGTGAGGACTGATGTGAAAACCTGATGTGAGCCTTCAGGTGAACAGGTTTTCCCCACAGAAAAACAAGAGAACTTGCCTGTTATGAGTTGTTGGTGCCACTGTACTAAAGAGGAGTTTTGATAAATTTGGTCTTCTGTGAATTTAGTTTTGGAGTTGTTCTAAAGCACACTACTGGGGAACCAGGGTCGAGAAAATGAGAGCTGGTGAACTGGGAGACTCAAACATGGAGGGAGGTTAAACATGGAACATACCTGCTGCTATAGGCCTTGGCTGTAACATCTTCAAATCCCACCTCTGCAGGACGTTTTCTCTGCATCCAAGAATAGGAAGAAATACCAGAGGAACTGCAACAAAACATGGCCCAGTATCAGGATAAATCGTAAAGTCGGCCTTGCCAAATTGTCTTTGTTTTTAGATGTGGATTGCAATAAACATTAGACTGTTTATATGTCATCAGGTATAGACTTGTTAGGGTACTGATTTGAAGTGGTAGATCTTCATCAAATCTGAATATTTAATAAGGGTTTTACTAGAGCCAGTTTATGAAAATGAATAAAAACAGATCATGGGATCATAAAACGGGCCATGAGATGATATTGCTATGGTATTAGTATCCATACCCCTACAGTGTGTTTGTTCATTTGTGATATTGAAGCAGATTAACATGCACTTGAATCCTGCTTCAGCCCTTGGCAGTTGGAACTGCAGGTGAGAACTACAAGCTGAAATATGGCAGTCCCATCCATGCCTAATGTACCCAACCACCAATTTATCTGCAGCATTAGTTATAGTGTCATCATTTCTGTGCATTTCCAGCTTGTTTAAATTTAGCATTTGGCTTGTTTGCTTTTCAAAGCAAACTCGTTAACTGCATGATCGACAGGATATGGCTTATGATTGAACCGCTGGCAGGCTACTTGGTTTCATGGTTCCTTTCTGGCTGACTGGCTGCCTCACTCAGCCTTCCAGCTGTAGCCATGCCACATTTTATTTTCAGAGGGAGACAGACTGTTGGGGAATCCTCTGCTGTTTTCCCCTCATGCACAGACGTTCAGGCTGAGTGCTTTAGCTGCTTGTCAGCAAGGTTTCAGCAGAGATGGACATTGTGAAATGGTGATTCTGCAGTCCAATTTCAAGAAGGAAAAATAAGTCCTTCTAATTTTATCCATTAAAGTGGTATGTCCTTTGTTTTTTCCTGAGGCCAGCACATGTTTTTAATGGTTTGCAGTGAAAGTACCATGTACTTTATTCCACCAACACTCTAATCACAGTGAAGATGGAGGGGTGGGTTAAATACCACACTGACCAAACACCAAAGTCTTCTGATTTAAGTCCTGAATCACAAATAACAACCAGCGGAGTACAAGTTAATGCTATTACTGTCTGGGTAATAGCCACAGTGCTATTATTCGAAAAACATGAGGACAAAGTAGTTGTTATTAGCAGTAGCGGTTTTAGATAAGGGCGACACGGGCGGTTGCCCGGGGCGGCATCATGGTGGGGGCGGCATTACGGCTCGTTCTCATGCTGCCCCGACATCATGCCAGCGCATATTGGGAATGGCATTGGTTTTCTATCGCCCATTTGCTGGGAGTAAAGGCGCCCTCCGTTTGCGAGGTGCGCCTGCTGCTTGCGGCACAGGGAGGAGAGGGCGGGGCGGCGGGGATGCTCTGGCTGGCTGGAGCAGCAAAAATGACCAACTCGCAAAATAAAACAAATTACAAACAAACCAACAAACACGAAAACACCAGACATCATGATACAGACTTATAATTTGCACCGATGTTTTTTCAAAATTCTATACGCGAAAAGTGAGCGCGAGAGCGCTCGGTGCGCCAGCTTGCTGCTGAAGTCAAAGTAAACTTTATTGTCATCTCCGCTACATACAGTCCAGTAAATAGAGAGACGAGACGACGAGGCTCCAGTTACAGCAGTGCAAGTAAACAAACTATATATAAGAAGAGTAAGAAAATAAATATACACTTTAGGACTAGGGGTAAAGGGATCAATAACAATTGAAAATGTATATTTTATATTTTGTTGATCTAAAGTCTCACACACAACCCGTTTTTAAACTCTAAAAAAAGAGAAAAGAAGAGGAGGAGCGTAGAGGCCAGGGACTGAGCCTGCCTATTTGCCTGTCAACTTTACGCAATAATGCCAGAGGTGGAATTGCTTGCTTGTTTATTAAAGTGCTTGAAAAGTTTACAGAGCAATGTGATCGGCTCGCGATTCAAACTCTTAAAACATCACAGGCTCTAATGCAACAAGGGGAAACTCGTTGTGCTGCGGTCAACAAAAACTACGGCTACCCAGCCCTGCTCTGTCAAAATCAAACCAGTGAAAGACAGACTGACAACGCCCTCTTAATGTCGCCGCTAGCACCCACGTGACTCCCATTACACATCACCATAGCAACCAAACAAATGAAAACCCAGTGATCCTTAAAATTCAATACATTTAATTATGACTCCTACAAGGAGAAACGAGCAAAAGATACAGGTAAGCAGATGTGTCATTGGATAATGGCAGGTCATGTATCCTAAAACATTAAGAATCAGAATACTTTCTTAATCCCTAAGGAAATTATGTGGGTTACAGTTCCTCCAAGAAGAAATGGTAAAAATAGTAACAGTAACAGACTAAACTCCAAACAATATATACAATAATATAATATTAATTAGTCAGTGTCAATTGTTGATTTGTCCTGTTCTCATTGTATGATGAATTATGATGTCTGTTTAGTAGCCGTTTGCATACAACGTTTGCATACAATGCATACTCTGTCTCTCTCTTCATGTGTGTGTGTGTGTGTGGGGGGGGGGGGGGGGGCGCCAGAGGGGGTGTTTGCCCAGGGCGCCAAACAGGCTAGGACCGCCACTGGTTATTAGCACTGGGTCTATCAGCTAAGCCATTAAGCTAAGTCATTAAGAGTCATATACTACCATACTAACATTCAATATCCTAGCAAATCTAATAGCTGGAAAAATGGCCCCCTTCCAATTGCTGTCAAGCCATTTCCAGCTGGGTGTTTTCAGTGCCTGGTGTTCTGAGCTAGCAGTGGCAAAAAAAAAAGTTCAAGCTGTTCCAGGATTACTTCTGTGCAGTTCCAACATCTGGCTTTATGTGAAGGACCAGTGACAAATTAAAGGGAAAGTCGGAAAATCAGAATAAGGTGCTTTGTAAGGCATGCCACGTGTCAGAGAGCAGTTCCAAGTCTCTGGACTTTTATTGGTCAGTAGAAATACTGGTTTTCCAAAAGAGATTCTCTCATTTGGTTTTAGATGACAGTAGAGAAGAAAGCTGTTTAACATGTTTGTCCAAAATCTCCCAAAGTTGTTCAACGAGGTGGAATCGAACAACTATTAATCTCATTTACATACTCACCAAACCGTTCATTGACTCCTTGTGCCCTGTGGATGCCCTCTGTCATCTTGGAAAATAAAACTTCCACCAGAAGAAATATTTTGTCATAGGATAAAGGCGATGCTTCAGATCAAGTATGTTCTGATCCGGAGCTCCACTTCAGTCTTAGGGGGAGAGAGGTCCCAAACTGCATCAGCAAAAAGCCCACAATGTGGAGAAAATGTGACTATTACTGTGATTCTCCAGTGGATCATTTTTCTTCTTTTGAATCTTAGATCAGACCAATATATTTAGATTTTTTTCAAACCATGTTTCAGTCCATACTGTATCTGTTTCATTTGGATATGAAAATTCATGGTCTCCAGGAATGACATAGGGTCATGATGCTGAGTGTGAAATGCGGTCAGTGGAGATTATGTGTACTCATGCGTACTTGCACTTGAGCATCTGTCTTACTAATAATAATTTAAGTTGTGTGAGTTAGAGTCAGTCTAGAGTACACGATAGTTGTTTGCACACAAAGTTTACATTTCAGATTTCATATGTAAGTCTTGCTGCCATGTTGGGGTTCCAGTGATTCAGTCAACTAAAGCAAAAAGCTCACCATTTAATAATTAATCAGTGAATTTATTATATAAACTAACTCTCTGAACAAATTTACAGCACCTGTTACCTTAGCTGTGTTCAACAGAATTATTTACAATTGCTTGTCATTTACCAGAGCTGCCATTCAATGTGATTTTTTTTTAGTGCTGTGCCTTGGTGACCTTAAATATATTGCCAGCATGCTCTGGCAACAGCTAAGCCATGCCATGTTCTAAGACCTTTGTCAAGCTTTTGGCATTCTGAACAATTCATGGTCCATATCCGGCATCAATTGAAGCTAGAAAAAGAGTGTGCCTGCATTCATGATAAGAGGAGGTGCTCCCGCATAATGCCATGCCAAACTTGCTACCAAAACTGCACTGTACTGCATTTTATCTGCGTAAACACAACCTCTGCCACGCTCTTCCACCCACCCAGTACAAGGTGTCACAAAAGATGAAAGGGCAAAGAATGAAGGTGTGCCTGACACGAAAAAAAATTCTACATTTTGTCATCTTTGCTTGTATGAAAATAGATCGCTCCATCCTTCAGTCAGATTACGTGCTCTAATGGCAAATTGCTGCTCCAAGCACACTCCAAGCTTTTGCCTGTAGTTTCCTACAAGAGCAAGGTTTTGCTATAACCCTAAAGACAACAGTGGTGATTGAGTTTATAATTCAGAAAAGCAGGATATCTGCTGCTCATCAGATGATCCTGTGCCAAGATGTGGTGTTATTTTCTAAAGCAGGGGTCATTTATAACCCAGTCATGTTGCTGGATTTGTCACATTATAATACTACTGTTACTTTGGCCTTGCGTAAGGTCAGGTATTTGTGTAGGCCCACATGGATGCCAAAAAGAAGTACACATAAGACCGGAATATTTCAGTTGTATTTTGCAATACAGCGGATGACTAAAGGTGTAATTCCCCAAGAATTAAATGGAATTTCAGTATATCGTATTTGTGTTTACAGTTATATTTATCTATAAATACTTACCAGTAGATGAATTGGAATCAAGACGGGTAACAGTTCAAAGTTTTACAGCAAAGAAGAATTATATCATAATTATATCTAAAGTAATTTTAATTAATGAGTAACATCATTTATTTTACAACGAAGAAGAAATAATTATACCTCTTATTCTAACTAGTAGTAAATGTGTATTGGTATATAATATTACCTCATAATTATATATGAAATACAATAAAATTCCTTTCCATTTACTGTCATTGGTGACACAGCTAACTCTAAATATAGAATCCCATTACTAAAAGAATAAGTAGTGAGTAAGGATTGCTACTCATCTTACGTTCAGAACTAGTGAGATGAAGGAGATTTTTATTTATTCATTTTCCCCTGTCCTGTCTGGAAATGTAGCAATCAGAAGTGTTGTTTCTTGGCAAAAAAAAAGGTTATACAGACACAAGAGGAGCCTTACAGCATTTGCTATAATGGTCCACTTCATAGTCATATTTTATCAGAATGTCATATAGTTGAACAGGCTGAATGAACAGATACCCCTCTCTTCCCTCCAATAGGCACCTCCTTCATCCATCCATCCATCCATTCACTTCCGCTTATCCTTGTCAGGGTTGCGGGGGGTGCTGGAGCCTATCCCAGCTGTCATAGGGCGAGAGGCAGGGTACACCCTGGACAGGTCGCCAGTCTGTCGCAGGGCTAACACACAGAGACAGAAAACCATTCACGCTCACATTCACTCCTATGGGCAATTTGGATTAATCGATTAATGGTGGGAGGAAGCTGGAGTACCCGAAGGAGGAAGCCGGAGTACGCGGAGGGAACCCACGCAAACATGGGGAGAACATGCAAAGTCCAGACAGAAAGACCCCGGCCTGATGGTGGAATTGAACTCAGGACCTTCTTGCTTGCTCATTTAAGAGGCTATGTTTTAACCATCTTGAGATGTATTGTAGCCTGTTGGCTAAGAAGTAAGCTAATGGTGAAAGTTAGGCAGATATATTGTTCCTCTATCCTTGGTCCGCTGTAGTCTTTTTAGCCCTTTCATGCATGAATTATGACAACCTCAATCTGGATTTTTTTTATTTCATTTTTATTCTTCTGTAGGCATGAAAAAAAGATTTTTGAACTTTTTTTAAACATATACTTTTCAAAGAGTTTTTTTTACATGTCCACTTAGGTGGACAACTGATGTGTGTGGAGTGACACATGAGTGTCCAATGTAGTGGTTTATCATAAGCACTGACACCAATACAAGAAAACAGCCGTGGAATAGCTGTCCACTGTAGTGACCAATATGCATGAAAGGGTTAAGCTAATATGTGGGGGTTCCAAAGGAAGTTAGAGATGGGGGAGTCCACAGATCTAAACCAGTCAGGTGACAGTGAAACCATCATTTAAGGAGTAGAGACTTACATCTACTCAGATCGTCTTCCACTTTCTTTAAAAGTGCCATGTGGTTCCAGATCACAATGGAGAATAAGAAGAATTATGGAGCAAGCAATAGATCGGAGAACTGTAGATTTTAACCAATTTATCAAATACTCTTGAGAAAGAGTTCAGAGAGAGTGGTTTGCCAATGCTGGAGAAATAGTAACACATCATCCACATATGTTCTGCTCCTATTGGTTTGATTAAAATTACAAACAGTGAGGGGGAGAGTGGGCATACCTGCCTGGCGCCCCTCTGGAGACATGCTGTTGGGGAACGCTATAATATGTTTAACCAGTTTATGAAAGAGTTTCCAAAACCAAATTTGTGTGTGTAAAAGTTGCAGATAAAAATTCCCAGTTACCTCCATGAAATCCATTTTCTGCATCTAGAGACAATATCGTGGTTTAATTGTTTTTACTGCATGAGTAGTCAAATTAAGCAATCTATGTGTATTTGTTGATGAGTGTCAACCTTTTATTAAACCAGTTTGATCAAGACGTGCTATGAGAGGTGCTATCTTCTCTCATCTTTTTGAGACGGCTTTGCAGATTATTTTAAAGTCAACGTTAATAAGGGATATTGGACAATAGCTGGTGGGAAATACAGGGTCTTTTTCTGGTTTTAGCAGGAGACTAATCTTGGTAGAATTCATATTTGGTGGTGGTCTGCAACTTTCCTTGATTTTCTGCAACATTCTGTGGAATACTGGTGCCAGAATTTCCCAGAATTCTTTATAGAATTCTGCTGGAAATCCACCACTACCTGGAGCCTTTTCATTGGGCATGCTTTTCAGGGCTTCCTGCAGTTCACCTGATGTCAGCGGTGAACCCAGTGCCATTGCTTGACTGTCTGATCATTTCCAAAGGGTTATGTTGTAAAAAAAAAAAAGAAAAAAAAAGATCAATTTTGTTTTTAGATGGGTTTATCTGTGGTGAATATAAAGTTTTGTAAAAGTCCCTGAAAGTGTTGTTTATTCTTTCAGGGTCATATACCGTGTTACTTATTTTTAACTGACTAGCTAGAAACTGACATGATCAGTTACCATGTTCAAAATTTTGCAAGCAAAGTCTTTGCGGTGACATTTAGTTTTTTGGTCAATAATTTATTTAATTCTACTTTTGCATATTTTGCTCAGCATTTCCTGCTCCAGCTAGGACACACAGGCCTAGCTGGAACAGCGGGCCCCAATTTAAGGATCAACAGCAGCAGAGTGGATAAAGACACACACACATACGCACACATTTAATCCCCACCATTAAATCATTCTTCTAATGATTTAATGGTTTCTTCTAATTCCTGAATATGTTTGTTTTCGCTTTTCTTCTTATGTGATGAAAATGAAATAATTTTACCTCTCATCACAGCTTTCCCTGCCTGCCAAAGAACAATTGCTGATGTTCCAAACAGGTCATTATAGTCTAAATAGAAAGCCCGTTCTTTTTTAAAAAATATTTAAACCTTCTTATTTACTAGACTTAAAGAGATGGCAGCATGATCGCTGACAGCTATAGGGTTTATCTCGGTGTCTGATATGTCACTCAACAGTGAGCTGCTGACTAGGAAATAATCCAGACGAGATTAGGAGTGATGGACATGTGAGAAGAAAGTATATCCCCTACGGTTGCTGTGAAGAGATCGCAATGAGTTGCAAAGCCTGGGTCTATAACTGTGTTGAGTACTGTGGAATTAATATTTTTATGTATTAAAATTGCAATTCTCCTTTGCCTAGAGTTATAGCAGGCTGAGAACACATTAGGAAACTCTGGGGTTTTAAGTTGATCTGTATCTGTGGCAGGTCTATGAGTCTCTTGTAGGGGTCGTGGTAGAGTTGTCCGTCCATGTAGAGCCAGTTCACGGCAATGACAGCACAGGGGCCCTTCTAAATGAAGCTTCGTTGGATGGGGAACAGGACCTTGCGTCACTCCAGGATCTTTTTGGGGAACTGGTTGTTTATGCTAAAGTTTGTTATTTTCCTTTCACCTGCTCCTTGAAATGTTTGAATTTGGTCACAATATTCGGGTGTCAAGTCTCCTGGCTCTGAGGTGATGGACCCAGTGGAAGGTGATGTTCTTCACTGTGTCCTATGGAAGCTTCAGGTGGGTCTCGATGAAGGTTTTAGTGGTAACTTCTGCTTCCTCTTCAGCAGATTCTGGGATGCCTGACAACATCAGGTTATCTCACGTGCTATGGGCCTGGAAATTGATCATCTTTTTTTTTTTAAATGCAGACTTGACCATGTCCTGTAGCATAGCATTTTCCAAGGATTCCCTTAAGGAGTGGAATTCCAGGTGTAGAATTTCAACCAGAGACAATCTCAGGTTGATGCTGGACAATCGCTTATTGATTTAGTCCAAGATGTTGACAAGTCTTTACCGGCCAGCGAAGTTGTTCCGGGTTCTGCTGGGTCTCCTGAGTCTTCTCTTGGAAGATGAGAAGATGGTGACATGTTCTTGGCTGGGGAAGAGGAACTCTAGGCTTTCTTCCTGACAATAGCATCAAAGCGCCAATCAATTTATTCCTGAAGAGTGTACGAATTCTCCTTCGCTTTCCTCCAGGTTGGTGGAAACAATTATCCAGATGGGTTTTGCTGTTCGTCAACTGTTTGGAGTATTTAAGCTTCAGAAAGTATTTCTTTAATTCTGATCCACCATTGAGTTTTGTTCACCAAGTTTCCATCGTCTGACATCACTACAGCATTTTCCGCATCTCAAGCTGTGTAAGTGCAAAACAGTGAGAGTCACTTACAAGGGAATCTACATGGAGAGGACCTGCATTTCCTCTTAGAAAATCTAGGACACTTTTCCTGAGGGTGTAAACAACTCAAACAGAGCAGAGACAGAAACACTGAGGAGAGGAAGCTCTGTACCTGCAGACTCACCTCTTGGGTTTTTTTTTTTTTTTTGGGGGGGGGGGGGGGGGGGCTTGCATTGTAAGCCTTGAGTATCCTTGTTTCTTTTTGTCTGTGCTTGGACTTGTGCGAATGTCCATGCACTCTTCTAGAAATACATGTCAACATGTCTGAGATATGCTTGTCAGCTTGTTGCACAGAATGGATTGCAGACTTGCCCGACAAAAGATGACGAGCCAATCTAGCAAAAATCCGGCTGCCTTGACACCAATCTGGCCCCAATTTAAGGATCAACAGCAGCAGAGTGGACAAAGACCAGTGTTGGGACTAACGCGTTATTAAGTAACGCGTTACAGTAACTACGTTACTATTGTGGTAACGAGCACGGTAACTAGTTATTATGCCAAAACCAGGAACGCGTTAGTCGTTACTAGGATTTAGATAGGGTCGTTACTCGTTACTTCGTGTGGTGGCTATCGCGGAGCTTCCACAGATTCTGTAACATTAGCAAGTGGTGGAGGCAGCAGGTGGAGGACGCAGAAGGAAAAGAGACCCGAGGCGGCCGCCGGTCCAAGTGTGAACTGAACTTCAGGTAAGAAGTTATGACCTGCAGTCTATCTGGGTCAGATATAAACCAAGTTTAGGTGGAGTTTATTTTCGTTGTGCTGACTTTTTCCGTACTGCGTACTAGCTAGCATGACGGAGTTTCTATACAGCTGGGTGGGTGCTATGAAGTTAATGATGTTGAACTTTATTTTGTTCATAAGTTATTAGAGTTGCCAACCGTCCCGTCTGGTATTCAGAGAAAATATTACGCCGTTTCTTATTGAGGTGAAAAGGAACAGTTTGTCCCGTAATTCAGCTACAATGAAAAGGGCACAAAGCTGGAGTTATTCTGTGTCTTTGCTGCACAGCTGTCTCTTCTTCTCTCATTCTCCCCCTCCCTCTCCCGTTTCTACTTCAATCATGAAAACTGATCAATGATCAGCTGATCGGCTCTCTTGTTCGTTTATCCGCCCCACTTTGCGCCAGAAAGAGGAAACCAGCGGATGTCACGCTAAAACAACAGCAGCACGTTTAAGCTTGATCAGCTGTTGTTAGAATTTATATAATATTAATTTCTAGTATCAGCTGATGTTTGCTGGAGCCACAGCCTGCAAAAAAGCTGCTGGTCATGATGTCGGTTTGGTTATCTGGTGAGAGGGAAACATGAAGATGAAACCAGGAGATGTCCTTACTGAATCATCAGAGCTGAGCAGGTGATGGAGAAACAGGTTTACCTTTTAGGTGACATGAATGAGTTGAAGGGAAGTTATGAACTGTTTCTGAGAGACAAATAACCCCAGGATCCTTTTTTAGGTAGCTGACAGCTGGTAATTGTGCAGGTGCGGATCTAGCAAAGTTTTGCCAGGGGGGCCAGGTAGGGCATTAACAGGGAAAGGTGGCACAAGAAATACTTTTCTTTCTTATTCTAATTTAAAATGTCTAGCTTTTAAAAAATAATTATCTGAATCTTGCGAACAAACGATTCATAGATTGATGCAAATATACCATCAAAACAGTGTACATCACTGTCACAACAGTGTTTGTTTTCATTCAAAGGCTTTATGATTTTTCCTATAATGGTGGGCCGGTCTCTAGTCAAAATGCCCGAGCCGATTTTTTGTCCCAGTCCAGCCCTGTATGCAGCTCATCTGCAGTCTGGTGTTACCTACATCTTCCTATTCAGAAGGCAGAATTTCCGAGTTCCGAGTACAATCAAAGTACCACGACTGCAGTTTTTGTGTTGGATGTAAAAGGCGCACATGATGCTGTGACGTAGGCTAGAATCATGGCAGCAGTCAATGATGGTCCGGGTGTGGGATTTCTCTCGTGGAAATATGCAGATTATCTGTTCCTTTCTATTGGTAGGTGGCACAGTGCACTTGTGGCAAGTAAGCAAGCTAGAAGACTGGCAAAGTTATGGAAGCAACACATTAACAAGAGAATTCTGAGTAAAACCAAAGTTACTTCCCTAGTAACTAGTTACTTTGAAAGTAACGAGTAACTTGAAGTAACTGAGTTACTTTTGATAGAAGTAACTAGTAATGTAACTAAGTTACTATTTTAAAGTAACTTACCCAACACTGACAAAGACACACATGCGCACACATTTAATCCCCACTGATCTAGGCGTGGGTGGTTGCACTTTGTGTATTTGCTCACCAGCAGCCTCTCTTGCAAGGCTGTTTTTTTAATTGAATATGAACAGAATAATTTTCTCATATACTTCTTCACTACAATCTGCAGTGATATTTATTCTGAAACCTTTCAATGGTTTCCACTTTCCACACATTCAAACTGACCCCAGTGAAATAAGTTTAGAGGTGGTGTTTGTTGCAGTGTTGAAACTATTCAAAATTAATGAAACAAAAAAGAAATATCTCAGGACAGTAGTGGCATACATCTTGCTGTTTTTGTGTAATTCTGTTGTGCATGAAGTCTGTTATACAGTCTATAATCATTCATGGCAGCATTAAGCCCTCCAAAACTGTCTTTTGAGGGCATTAGAGATTTTTTTGATAGTTTCTTACTGAACCAGCAGAGCACTCCAAGCCAAGAAAGCTACTTTTTATTATTTTTAAAGCCAGATCCTAAATATTTATTGGATATCGCATGCTACAGATTCATCTCTCACTGAGAAAAGCATCATTTCCCTACAGCAAGGTTTTTTTTGTGCATGTTTGTGTCTCTGTGCTTGTGTGCACATGTGTGGGTGTGTAATGAGCCAAGGGAGCTGTACTGGTTTGGTGTTAAAGGCTCTGTGCCTTCAGGGAAACTTTATTGAAAGCTTAAGTGCTTCTGGTGGCCAAACACTTTAAGGGTGCCACTGTTTTCTACCACCCTTCCAGTAAACTGTATGTAGGTTAGTGCAGCTTAGTGAAGCACATGAGTTTTTGGTCATTTGTGTTAAGCTTGCAGGAGCATATTAAGTTAGTGCACATAAATGAACTGATATGATACGCTGAAGTATCTATCTACTTCAGTGAATAAGGAAATATCTTCATCTTCCTCTATAGAATACAGAATGAAATTTGATTTCAGCATATCCAAAGACACTAAAATATGAAAAATAAACAATAAAGTGACTCAATTTTAAGCATTATGTCTTATTGTGTTTTATTTTTCATCGTTATTTTTCATTATGTGTTATTTTTCATTATGTGTTATTTTTCATTATGTGTTATTTTTCTTTTCCTTTATTTTTCCAGACACGAACTCAATGATTAACAATCATCATTTAACTGCATTCTCCAAGCCGCTCATAAAACATGGTGTTATTGCACATTTGAGTCAGTGTTGGAAAGCATGACAGCTTCACTTTGTGCAGATCCAAAGATCTGTGAAGACAAGGAACAAAGTCAAGAGATATTTCTCTGACATTATGCCTTTGAGGTTTAGACAGGAAGTCATCTTTATCTTACTTTGACTTTTGTCATCTGTTTTCTTTTTTGAAATGCTTTTTTTTAATGCTTCTTTAAATAAACTCCCTGCCGTTAAGTTTAAGCTTTCGTTTGTAAGTTTTCCAAGATGTATATGTTATTGTCATGACATCATTTAGCTCTTATAAGCACACATGCTTGTGTGTGATGTGCATTCAGATTGTTTAGGGAAAAGAAAGAAAGAAAACGGAAACTGTACACCGTGTCCGTACACAATTCATCCAGCTGTTTACTACCAGCTCTCCTCATTCGGTCCCGTCTCCTTCTCTTTCTCTGAGGGTGATAATCAGACAGGTCTGCCAAAGCCCCCGTTGTCTGCACACACTGTCGACGTGACTCTTATACATATGAGAGCAGCTTGGCATTGTAAATGCAGCTCAGCTTTCTAGAGGTTGACCTTTTTCCATGGATTAACAGGTTTTATGCTGGCAGCATTAATAAACAATTTCTTCATTTCCACAGTGGGGTAGTGAGCAGTCGCTCTGCATGATAATGTGTCCCCTCCCACATGAACCTCGACTCACCTACTTTTAGGAGGCCTTGGAATCGTGACCTCTATGGAGATTTTTCCAAAGAGTCTTTGTTTTAGAGTGACTCTCTTGTTTTTAAACTGTAATTACTCTTACTCAGGGGATTTTTTAATTCACGCTCTCTCTGTATCCATGTGCCTTTTTAAAAATGTATTCTGTAGAACTGTTCTATATTAACGCTCCCTTGAGCCACTTCTTCCCCCTTCAACCTTTCTCCCCATGAGTTGGTCAGTTTTTCTGTTTTGCTCTGGCTGTTCTTTATTTCTGTGCCTGTCTTTTTTGCTTTGGTAACCGGGGCTGATTATGTAGGGCTGAGCTGTTTTGGCCCTCACGCTGTCTGTGGCCAAGGTCAATTATGGCCTTCCCATTCAGAGCATGGCCAATCACAAGCCAGGGAGCCACTGATGTGGAGCGCCAGGCGGGGGAGATCGAGTGGGAAGAAAATCAACCGTTCGGTGCCTCAAAAATGATTCGATTTTCCACTGGTGTGAAAGTGTGTAGTGTGTCTCAGTCTCCTTCTCCCTGTTCTCCTTCAATGTCACCCATGTTTTCCCAAGATATCAGTTTGATGTTGGGTAGAAAATATTTAGTGCACACCTCTGAATGTAAAGAGAGCATTTTCTGGTTTTTCATATAGCTTCAAATTCATATGTCAACATCAGAATTGCTTGGGGTGCTTTTATGTTATAAGGGGAATTTAATGCCAAAGATTTTAAGCGAGGAAAAAAACGATTTTTTTTTTTTTTTTTTTTGCATAAATGTAACCCATTAATTTTTCAGTGAATCTGGCTTGTCCTTCTAAATGTACTATTTTGCCTGTGGTGAACACAAAACAACAAAATCAGCAACATTTTTTCAAGAAAAGCGCAATTGGGTTTTGGAAAAGCCAGGTGTTTGTTTTACCTTAATAAAGTCCCACTGGAGTAGTGGCTTAGCTAAAGCACTCTTAAGACTCTTCCATGTACATAAAAAATATTATTTGCAACATGCCATTCAAAGAAAATTGTCTGTGAGACAAGCAAAGGTCTCATTAAATTCAGCTCTAGTGGTTTACTTTTCATCAATTTAATGCAGCAAAATAAGATTTTGTCCCTTTCAGGCAGCAAAACAAAAAAGACACCAATACCCGATTGAATTGTTCAGAAACTGATGCTGTAACTGTTTAGCCAAGAGTCGTGGAACAACAGCAGTTATTTGAATGGGGTGAGAGTGAAGCCAAACAGCTAAAAGAGGCTAAATGTCTGCAGAATACTACAAATCTGGGTGACTCCCTTCAGTTTTGTCAATTTGAGCAGACCGTGTCATTTAATCATTTTAATCTCCATTTACCCTGTTGTAAAGTGTGAGCAGGCTAAATCGTTGATCAGTTTTGGGTCAACTATTTGGAGAGGTTTAATTTCTATTTTTACACGATAAGTTAATACGCACAATATGACTAGTACACTAATATCAACTCGGCTCAACTCAACTTGGTTTTTAGGGTTTTCCATTAGGTGCTAGTTCCTGGTACCAGATACTTTTTAGTACCTGCTCAGCCGGGGCAAGCTGAGTTGATCCAAAAATATGACATCAGCAGACTGCACACCACTAATTCACATCACTTGCTGATTAATGAGAGCGACTTCTTCACATAAGTCAAACCGCCATTTTTGAAACCTGTCAACGAGGGAAACAGCTGCACAAAAACTGACTCAGACAAAAAGCGATAGACTGAGCAGCAGGTATACCATCGCCTTGATATCTTCAGTTGTTGTGCTGTGTTTGTGTCGCATACAAAGACATCACAGGACTTTTGGCCATGCTCCTACAGCGACGCCACACACATTGATGTGGTACTCAGTTGTAATGAAAAACGACCGAACCAACCACTCAGTTCTGAGTCGATTTGAGTAGAGTCGAGGAGCTACTAGTAGAAAAGAGGCATAATATGGGTGTAGTTTCTAGCTGTCCCTAATCTCTGCTTGGGTACTCACATACATTTTCTTGAAGTGATGAAATTAGAACAAATGAAAAAAAGAGGGATGTTTTGGGTTAAGACAACGAATATGACAAATGATATGACTGAAATACACGCTTCAAATGCAATCAACATTTTGTCTGCTATAGCTGCCTCCTTTGCTCCAAACTCTGATCAAACTGATTATGTTGACCAGACGTCTCATTCCACAAACAAACCACCTCCACTTGCTCAGCCTGCATAAACAGAGATGTGCATCTATGTGAAGGCATTTGATTAACCACAATTACGGACTTGGCTCCAGCTTATAGATTGCTTTGACTCCAGGCTGTTTTGTAGGTGTTATATAAGTAATCAGTGCTGGACCGGCATCAAAATGATGTGCCTAATTACCTGGGGTGCAGCTCACCTGACGAGGAAGAAGCAGAATTAATTACCTTGTTGAATCAAGTCAAGGAACCATGAAGGTAAAAACGTTTTGCTTCTAATCGGCTCAGCAACAGTTTTCTATAGCATGAAAAATCATTTAAACCACTCTTAAAGAACAGTGGTTAGTTTGTTTAACAAATGAATTTGTTCTTTTCTTGGTGTTTCATCCAGAAGAAAAATGACAGCCGCCCCTTAAGACAGCATTTTTCCACAATTTGCTGCAAACTCTTGTGTACAGCCAATAAAACCATGTTCTTTCACCTCCCTGGCAGTGTGGACTCATCTCCCCTTACTGACAACTTGGACATAATAAGCAGCCATATGACAAACTACTGCTTGCCGCTGACACGACAAATAATGATGGGGTTGAGCTTGCGCATCATCATCCGGAGAGAATGCTTGTTTGATTTGAACGTGCTTGGGCTCGTGCTCAGGGTTTTGTCATGTAAGGCTCCGTTTTTATTGCTTCAGCCTGCGGTTTGTCTGCCTATCAGTGGATTGTCCTGCTCAGCCTCTGCGGTCTGCTATAAAAGCAGCATTAATAGTTCTGATCCTAATCCCTACATTCACCACTAGAATAGACTGAAGTTAAGTCTCTTGTGTAATGTAATCACTGTCGAGACAGACCAAAGTCAGGGAGCTGAATTTTTCTGACAAATATCTAACCATACCACCCTGACCTCTCAGTACCTCTGAAGACCTGCAATAACAATTTCAGTACTTTATATCTGCAACCAACTGTGGACGTTCACAGGAGTTTTGTTTATCTGACATGTCAGCTGATGCTGGTGTTATGCATCATGCGTTTGTGCCTTGCACTCAGAAATGCCCACGAGTCCTCGAGCAAGGATAGAAAGGACACTCAAAATGCAGCCGGGTGCTTCTTAGGATCATTATTGTAATCCCAAGTGTCTTTTTGCCTCTTCCTGCTTAGCTCTCCTTTCAGCTGAATAGTGTCTGGAGGATAAGCTCTGACAGGGGTAATTCAGCAAAGCGCTAATTACATGATAATCATGGCATTGTGTGTCCTGTGTTCCAAACTAAGCATTTAGCCCATAAATAATGACCTCTGCTGCTACAGAGAGAGCCCCATCATCCCCAACTATGAAAAATCCGATATTCAAGAGAGGAGAACTTTTTTCTCTCCAGAGATGGCAAGATTTATTAGGCCACTGCTTTATTCAGGCTGAAATATCTCAGCAACATTTTGATGTATTACCATGAAATGTTGCTGTGAAGAAACCCCATGAGATAAATCCTGCTCAATATTCTTCCGGCTGACTGCCGTGCCTGTTATTAGTAAAAACTGTTCAGAAGAATATTGCGCAGGATTTCTGTGAAAATTTGGTAGAAAGTGTGATACATCTCAGAGAATGAACTCAAGTGACTTGGGTTTCACCTGCATGTTATCTTGCACCACTAGATACATTTGGTCATACTGTGTGAAATACTTCAACATCTTATTGTAAGGCTTCAGTCACACAGGGCTGGAAACCAGTTAACAATTCCCTGAAAACCTTTGGTCATAAGGGAAGCATATCCATTACTCAGCCGGTTGCTTAACTGCTCGATGTCACTCAGTGAAAGTAGTCACAAAGAGGGTGCGGCACCAAGTTGTGCCTTATTCCTGAAACCAGATGTTTCAAAGTGCTCATCTTATACAGTACTTAGAAGATGAATGGTGTCTGTTTCCTGTTTGCATCACACTCCTCACAGTTCTGTGGCCACTTGGCGAGCAGTAGACAAGCCTTTGCAGATAAGTCAGTTTCTTTCATTCAAACTATGGGTTAGAGCAGGGGTGGGCAACTCCAGGCCTTGAGGTGCCCTGCAGGTTTTAGATGTGTCCTTAATCCAACACAGCTGATTCGTGGCTCAAGAGTTGGGAGTTCGCCTTGTAATCGGAAGGTTGCCGGTTCGAGCCCCGGCTCGGACAGTCTCAGTCGTTGTGTCCTTGGGCAAGACACTTCACCTACCGCCTACTGGTGTGGGCCAGAAGCAGCCTTGCTTCTGTCAGTCTGCCCCAGGGCAGCTGTGGCTACAACTGTAGCTTGCCTCCACCAGTGTGTGAATGTGTGTTTGAATGGGTGGATGACTGGGTGTGTAAAGCGCTTTGGGGTCCCTAGGGGGGACTACTAAAAGCGCTATACAAATACAGGCCATTTACCATAAATTACCTCCTCAACATGTCCTGAAGTTCTCCAGAAGCTTGGTAACAAACTAATCATGTGATTCAGGTGTGTTGACCCAGGGTGATATCTAAAACCTGTGGCTCACCGCAGTTGCCAACCCCTGGGTTAGAGTGACAGTCTAGCAGCCAAATCAATCTCAGTGAGATTTCCTCTACAGCCTAGTGACAGTCAGCCTCAGCAGACATTTTTCCCCCAGCGATCAGTGGTTACCACTGACTGGTGTGTAGCCCTGTGTGACTGAGGCTTCAGCAATCAATTACACATCGACTGCAAGCAGCATCCAGCAACCACTTGCAAGTAGTCAGGCAGTATTCACTTTTACACACATTGCCACACTGAAAATCAGTGGCAAAAAGTGTTATGGAGTGATATATCCAAACCTAAATTTCTGATTCAAGTCATTGTCAGTACAGTATGTATAGAGTAGGTCAGGAGAGAGGTACAACAATGCATGTAAAAGACAGTGAAGGCTCTATCCTGGTTTTAGTCATATTGTGATCCGCTATGCAATACCATCAGGAAAATGCCTGATTGGCAATGGCTTAATTTTTTTTAATGATCCCAGTGCAGTAAAAGCATGTCTGGATAGGAAAAACACGCAACAGAACACTGTCAATCATGGATTGGCCTCCCCAGAGCCCAGACCACAACGTGTGGGATCACCTTGACAGAGAACAGAACAAAAGACAAAAATATGCAAAGAAGAGTTTTGAATGTCTTTTAAGAAGCCTGGAGAACTATTCCTGAAAACTACTCCAGAGCTTGACTAAGAGAGTTCAAGAGAGTTCAGGCTGTGCAGAAAAATAAAGGTAGCCACAACAAGTATTGACTTTCCAGCATTTTAGAATTGTACAAACTCTGCTTTCGCCTAATATATTGTATTACCGTGTATGGCTGCAGATGTTTTAATAAATTGCTGCAGCTATTTCCCTGATGAAGCGTGAATCAAGACTTTTGCATAGTACTGCACAGAATGTGCAGAAATGACCTTTCTTTTCTTTCCTCTTTTGTGCGTGTGTGTGTGTGTCTGTGTGTGTGTGTCGGAGAACAGTCCCCAAAGATCCCCTAACCTTTCATGAAGCACCATTGTCAGATCAATATTTTACACTGGTTTATGAAGAAATGCCTGCAACAGGATAATTATTGTTAGCATGCTGACACATTGAACAACTGTGAACATAATCACTGTTATATCTACTGAAGATTAGCATAGAATCAAAGGGGTGCGGAAAAATAGATAAACAGTCATCAAAGACTCGCTTTCATAAAGATGTTTGTGTGTTTAGTTTTACATTGATTAGCATAGAAATTAGTTCACAGTGGTTAGGTGATGATATTGCACATAACACAACCATTATACTGAAGACTTTACGTATTTCTAGCTGAGAAGGTACTCCTTATAGTGATCTCTAAAGAATATTGTCACTGACCCCAGACATTGAGAACCACAGCAGTATGACACTTCCTGTGGTTTTATGAACCAATTCAGTGTGAACAGCTCACAACAGATGTGGTGGATGTCTCCTTTGTACGCTTTGATTAATATACCCCAATGAATGCCTTTATTTTTAGCTTGCTGGGGCAGACAGTGTAAAAAACGTTTTTATTACCCTTCTGGCTGGAGATGAATAGGTAACAGCAGAAAGAGATGTGGTGCCTCTGTCTTCATTTGTCATAGCCAGATTGAGGTGTAAAGGATGAAAGAATCACTTGATTAGCTCTATCATTATTTGAACAAAGTCCAGAATACAGTCATAGAAAAATTGCTTAAAGCAGATATAATATGTGGGGGGAAATGAGCCCCTTTGGATTTTGCCAATTAAAAACATTGAGAAACTAGCGAAGCAAGTCTGGCTTGGCATCTGGGGTGAGGCGTGGTGGTCCTCGGGTCACAGTCTAACAATATACTATACTTTCTGCCAGGAACATGAGCTAATTGACTAAACGAGTGCTCTAACATCAGATGTCAAGGTTAAGGCCAAGGAGAGAGTGAGAGTTGCATCGTCAGGCTCAGCCTGAATCAGGCATACTTACACTGACTGAGGCTCTGCAGTGCTCATCCTTTTTAAGACAGGCAGAAGTGTGAAGTTCATTTTAACTAGTTGGGTGGTTTCACATTATTCTGCACGATGCGAGTTTGAAATAAAGATGACACTTGTCCCGGTGACCCGCATTCAACATTAAATATAAATGATGACATCTTTTTTATTCTTACACAATGTGAACCATGAATCATAAGCCTGCTTTAATGTCTCCCCGTGCAGATTATAGCCTCGTGAAGTATCATATTCATTTTTTTTCTAGTAAACACAAAACAAAACAAAAGCATTGTTTAAAAGCTGTCTCCTCCACTTTTGTCTCTCCGCAGGAACTCTTTACAGCAGAATGCAAGTTCAAAGAGTCGGTGTTTGAGAACTACTATGTGATCTACTCGTCCATGTTGTACAGACAACAGGAATCGGGAAGAGCTTGGTTCTTAGGGCTCAATAAAGAAGGCCAAGCCATGAAAGGGAACCGAGTGAAAAAAACAAAACCAGCTGCTCACTTCCTGCCCAAGCCATTAGAAGGTATGTAGCAGACATACAGAAAAGACGATTATGCATGTATGGATGTAAAAACACCCAAAACTGACATAATGTGCTTGACAACTGCTGCATCATACCACATGACAAGTAGTATACCAATTGTATAACTATGTAACTGTATAGAATATAGTATATGTTTGATATGCTTTTGTATTTGTGTGCTGATTCATTCTTTTGCTCCTATAAGCATGGAGCATAGGAGGCAGGGCTGTTCTGTAAGTGCAGCATGAAATGTTGATAGTCCAGCAGATGCCACCATCAATCTTGTCAGCCACCAGCCTGATTGCTTCAAATTATTTAAGCAGAGAATCAAGTTGAAGTGTCCTGTCAAGGCACCCTTACAGCTGTAGTGTAGTGGCTGTAAAGTGGGGGATAATGAGACTCCTTTGCAGCTTTGTCAAAAAGTCTTTGTGTTTAGATTGTGTCTTGTGTCTCCATCAGCCCAGATAGATGAAAAAAAAAAGTGAGTCAGTGCAAAGCCCAGTTAATCAAAACACGTATTTTTTTTTGCCTATTGTCTTCAATGTGTGAGAATTTGAGGAATATTTGTGTTTTTACCACATGTTAGGACTGAAGAACAAGAAAGGGGATAGATGCTGCTTTAGTAATGTTCAATGTGTAAACTCTCTCTGTTTTCTCTCCTTAATTTTTCACCCCTGACAGTTGCCATGTACAGAGAGCCATCTTTGCATGATGTTGGAGAGACAGTGCCCAAGGCAGCAGTACCTCCCAGTAAAAGCACAACTGAGCCGGCAGTGATGAACGGAGGGAAACCCGTCAGCAAGCCCGACAAACCCACCACATAGCCACGCCAGTGCCTAGTGTATGTGCATGTGTTGGAGGGGAGGAATGCGACGGAGACAGGGCTTTATCCAACTAGACTCCAGACCCTTCTGCAGATCTAGGCGAACCTCCCTTTCTTTCTTCTCTCGCTCCTCCTTTTTCTCCACCTCATTCTCCCAAATTCTCCAGCTGCCTAAGCACAGGCAGATGGATTCCTGAGGTGGCCGACTTCATCCAGCCCAGGAGGGACGTGCGTTTCACAATGACGCTTCTGGTACTTTGCTTGATGATGATTCCCCCTAAAAACCTCCCCCTTGTCTATGATGCCCTGTTGCAGCAGAGTCTGTGTACCTTCAGATCTATTTTCTATACCACAGTTCACCAGCTATGTTCTGGGATAGAGACTGTATAGATAGAGTAACTATTTGGACTGTTGTCCTCTATTTTTTACAAGTGCGTCCCCCTCTCCCTTTATTTCTATCTTTAGTCACACTTTTCTCTTTGTCAAGTAACCTAGAAAACATTTTGCAAGGGGGTTGCGTGATTTTCTAAGAAACACATGAACACAAATGTGGCATAAAAAGCAAAGACATGTGGAAAAGAGTCCAAATTTTCTTCTTGCCTACAATATGCACACACTCTAATAGACAGACACACAAAGTTTGTGTTGAAAATCTGAGATTTTTTTTTTTAAACAGCCAATAAAACACGCTGGAGGCTGGCAAATAGCTCCTGCAATCATAGCTGATGAAGTGCTAATTACCGCCACTGCAATCAATGCGAGGAGCTCCCTACACACATACAAACACACATACACATTTATAAACAGATGTGTGTGTGGGTGGGAGAGCGCTGTAAGGAATGGTGTATACATATCACTATCTAGGTCCCACCAGCGGTTCTGTCCGCCTTCTCTGGTAAATAGAAAATCTGAAGTCTATTTTTCTTTAATCTTATTTCAGAGCGTGGGCTCTAGGAATATCTCTAGGCCTTGTAGGCCTCTGTCCCTCACTCACCGACTTCTTTGGACTATGAGGCAAGGCTTGTGGCTTTGACCCAGATGGTCTATAACTGCAGCACTGGCAGCCACCTTACAGCAGTGTCTACATAAAGCCAGAAAACAACATGGCTGAAAACCAGTAGGTGACATTTACACTGGCTGTATCCCTATTTGGTTCAGCAAGCTAAAGCATGGACAAGGTTAATATTGTGTTCTCTCTTCTTGCAGCAGATATACAAGAGATGGCTTATATTATAACATTTTCACTGTATAAAACTTAGGGAAAATGACTATTAAAAATCATAACTTTTTAAAAGACTAGATATTATTATTATAATGAGAGAATTTGTCTTCTAGCTCAGCATGCAGAGTCCAGTTCTGATCATCTTGGCCTATCACGTGCCTGTTTGGACCTTGATTCCCGGCATGCAAAAACAAGTTCCCAGTCCCCACTGGGCCAAAGGTGCCTCACCCACCCTATACATCCATGTAGACGACACGTAGCATTATTCACTGAAAAAAACACACTCAGATGTATCCATTCTGAAATGACCAAAGTCTTTTTTTCATCCCACTGAACTGATTCTTTTTAAAAAAAAAAAAAAAAAAACAGAAAGAAAGAAAACAAATCTCGATTCTCTTTCTGATTCAATTCACGGAAGCTTTCACTGTGATAGCATTTGTTCTGTCCGGAATAATCAACTCTGCTCAGATCCACAAAGGTCTTGACTGATGTCACTTTGGAAAAGTACATATACCTTGAATAATCACATGCATGTATTTTCTACAAGGAGTAAGGTATGGGCATTGTTCTTCACTATGTGCAAATGGATGAGCACTGAAGTTCAGTGTAGGAGTTGAACAGGCATGTATCACGGCTGCGGCACACTCACCGCACTTTGTTTTGCATTTTCATCATGACTGTTAGCAGTTTATCAAAGCTCTGTGTGATCAGTGTATTTATGTTCGTCTTGCTTTACTGGTTTTTCTTTTCCTAATAGTTTAGTTAAGTAAGATTTAGAACATTAAGTAGATCGTTGCTGCCGTATGCTGCTAAAAGTGCAACTATATTAAGAACTTGATTTGGTAAATATCATTTTTCTGAGTTTATTGGGATTATACATGGCCATTTCTTATTACAACACATCAAAGCACATCATATAGATATCAATATTTGTCTGTACAAAGCTGTTAATCCTAAAAATGGTGTCATATACACACACACAGGAGCTGGAAACCACTGTCATCCTCCGCTCTTACAAAACTCTACATGCTGGGCTGGTGACTGCCCCAGCCCTGCAGCCCAGTTAACTGGCTCCTTCAAGGCTGGCTTTATTTTTGTAAATGACCAGTGTGTACAAGTACATCTGTTTGGATTGCTGTAGCCGCCATTTGTTTTGTTCGTCCTCATCTCTCTCGTATACGGGTTGTGTGTCGATTTCATCTCCAGATCCCAATCGCGTTTTTGCTTTGTTACCCCATTTGTTCAAATGTGTTACGAGAATATCCTAGCTTCTGTTTTCGAACCTCTTATTTTGTATGTTGTCCCATCTGTTGCATGGGGAGAGGATGGCATTGATGAACTGCATGTAGTAGGCTATGTCAATCAAGAACTGTTGGTATGTACCGCTAATTTTACATATATGCAACGAGTTTGTCTACACTATACAGTTTGTGTTTGTTGTATACACATTATACAACATATTGAACAAAAAATATTTATATAAAGGTATACTGTAAAGTCAGTAACATACTTAATGCAATATAGTGTGCAGTATATTATTGCACCTGTCATTTTTTGGGGACAAAGAAAACAGAGGGGATTGGCTAGTTTAAGCATGAAAAAGGCCAAAGTAGAATTTACATTAAATTTTCTTTGTGACTTCTTATCGGTCCTTTTTTCAAGTGGTGACTGAGCTCTTGTGTCAGTGCAGCTCTCATCCCCTGATACCACCATTTGAAGTGACATGGACATCCAGCATGCCACAACTGAACTATTTATTCCCTTCTCTTTGTTTCTTCCACTTAGAATTTACCACTACTAAGACAGTAAAGGTTTCAGGGCAGACCGTTTGTTTGACGGAGGAGAGTAGGCACTATTAAAATGATTTATTTTCTAATATATCTCTCTCTATATATACCATTGCAAGTATGCCCATTGGAGTTATGTCATGTTATAACAAATTTGTAACCATGTATGATTAAGGTCTTTGCATTGTTTTCCATGCAAAATGTTGTGTCATGCGGCACATTTAATGTTTTATTATGAAAAAGAAATAAAAACCTCAGCGTAAACTATGCCTCGAGCTTTCGAGTAAACTTTCAGTCCAGTGTGGGAAGGGCAGACCATTTACCAGTAAAAACAGACCACAGTATCAAACATATTACTACAAAGTCATCTTAATGATACATTTTATCCTCTCTCCAGCATTTGAAACTGTCATGTACTTGCATCCTATTATATATAGCCATTTGAAATATGTAAGCATTCCTACAATATCCAAAAAAAAAAAAAAAAAAAAAAGCTGCTTTGAAAACATAAATGTTTACATTGTAATATGATTTAAGCACAGAGCTATGGCTGTTTCTTTTCGTTTACAAAACCCAGTTTTAAAAGGATAGTTTGTAACCAGTACAATAAAACAATGAATGCTGTTTGTGAAATGCAGAGCTACATCCATGTTTAGTCTTCCTTTCTCCTCCCCGTGGTTTCGATAACTTGGCGTTTCACCAGCTTGGTCGTGACTCGTGGTGCTCCTGGTCACACTGGGCAGCCAGGTCTCAATTCTCTGAACCCAGTGTCCTGTTCTCTGTTGGCCTCAGTATTCTTCTCCCACCCAGATTTCACAAGCGTTCCCGTTCCAGCCGTCCCAGCACTCACAGTTGCCACAGTTGCACAACCCATTCCCTGTGAGATGCGAGAAGAAAAGCTGTGAATTAAAAGAGCTGTGCCATCATGCCTGACCTTTAACAAGGTTCCTCTTTTCGCACTCCTTGCTTCCCTGGGTGCAGCTCTCTGATAGGGGATGGAGACCAATGACATTGCTCGGGACAGTCTGTGGTTTTCCACTGCTTCTGCCTTAACAGCAGGAGAAACATGGAGTTTAATTACTTTTCAATATTAATTTATTCGTGTTTTGTTTTTACAACATTTGGACAAAGCTCAAACATCTCTATATATCTGACCAGATCCTGTAGTAGGAACACAAACAAAATGAAAATGAAATAGGATCATAATATTACCAGAAGTTAAGTCCCCAACCCATTCACACTGGTTGTTTTAGGACTGATAAATAGTCAAGACATATAGTTTTTTCTTCTCTATCTCTAAGTGGCATAACATGCTACTGTAGGAATTATATCGCTACAGTATATACTAGAGATGGACCGATCCGATATTACGTATCGGTATCGGTCCGATACTGACCCAAATTACTGGATCGGATATCGGCGAGAAATAAAAAATGTAATCCGATCCATTAAATATCAAAAAAGCACCTCACAAAGCTTGCTACACGGCGTAACTCGGCTCATAACCGTAGCACGTTGCAGCAGTATGCGTCACGTGATAGAGCCGCTGTGTGCAGTGTTGCCAACTTAGCGACTTTGTCGCTATATTTAGCGAGTTTTCAGACCTCCCAGCGACTTTTTTTCTAGAAAAAGTCGCTAAAAAAAGATGTGAAAGCGCATATCGCTTGTACTCTCAACAAGCAGCGGGTGCTGTAACGCAGTCAGTTCTTCTTTTACTGTTATGCTGTTTTGTGGATCAGGTTTAAAACTACTTATAAACACACACACACACAGTAACTCCACCAGAGTGCCTATTTCGGGTCACTTTTGCCGGTCAAAGCTCGGGTAAAGGAGCAGGGTTGGAATTGTGACATTACAAAAAACAATAATTGCTAAAAGAAATTTAATTTGTAGTTCTAAATAAATTCTAAATGCATTTAGGACGTTTTTTGCTCACTTTATGTCTCGTCCACGATGTTATTTCTCTCTCCAGCAGCGTAGGTTACAATTACATTAGCATGACCAATTATGCAAATTAGGTGATGACGTCATTTAGCGACTTTTAGGACAACCAATAGCGATTTTCCTTACTGAGGAGTTGGCAACACTGGCTGTGTGTATTTGTAGCCTTGCTAGCAAACCAGCATTTCATCTCAGAGGAAGTTTTCCCAGAGAGTAGTAAAGCAAGTGTGTAAGTTCATCTCTGAATGTTTGTAAAGCATTCCCACCTTAAGCTTAACAATAGATATATGGAGCGACTGCCTCTCTCTCCTGCTGCTACTTCAATCTGAAACAGCTTAATGATCAGCTGGTCGGCTTTTCTGTCGCGAGTCCGTCTCTCTTCTTAGTTTTTGGCCCACTTCTCACCAGAAAGAGGAAACCAGCGGCTGAACAACAGCAGCACTATTCAGCTTGATAAGCTGTTGTTAGAATTTATTTAATATTACTTTCTAGACCAGGATCTTTTTCTACGTAGCTGACGGCTGGTAACTGTGCAGGGGCGGATCTAGCAAAGTTTAGCCAGGGGGGCCGATAGGGCATTAACTGGGAAAAGGGGGCACAAAGACATACTTTTCTTTCTTGTTCTCATTTAAAATATCTAGCTTTTAATAAATAATTATCTGACTCTTACACCCAAAGTTTTAATCTGATGTAAAATATATAGAAGTCCATTACTGTATATAGTAACTGTTAAGTCTAATATACCCTAGTAAGCTATACTACTTTTCCTTTGGGAAGATACCATCTGTGCAGTCTGCAATTCTGTTGAAGAAAGATGTTGAATCTATTTAATTATTCTTGAAAAATAATTTCTTTCTGTGCATTTTCCCCCCTGCATCAAATTAAATTTGATTACATCGATTAAGCATCATGAGCTGGAGGGTGGTTCCCTATTTTTTTTTTTTGCTGGGAGTTTGCAACCCTATTAGTTAGGTTGCTTGATATTTCTGCTAAGTACTCTTTAAAATACCAGAATAGGGAGGATGGAGCAGGTTTACGTTTATTAGATTGATCAGTATTGCTGAACTATGAAATATTTTGGGCGCAGTGTATTTTTTACATACAGGTATAACAGAATAGCTTTAGTGTTGTTATTTATTTAAACTTGAGTATAAACTTATACAAAATGCAGCAAGATATTAAAAAAAACGTTTTATTGATTAAAAAACACACTATATCGGATTCATATCGGTATCGGCAGATATCCAAATTTATGATATCGGTATCAGACATAAAAAAGTGGTATCGTGCCATCTCTAGTATATACCCCACACCTCCCCATAAGCTTCTGGAGCTGTCAGTCAGAGGTGCTGGGGTTAGGAAGAAGGCTCCTGCTGGTCTCCTGTCACACGGTTGAAAAGATACATCTACCACCAAATATCTCTGTGGGAGAGGAGGGAGGAGTGTAAGCCAACAAGGAAGTAGTTGAGAAAAGAACCAGGAAAGCGATACAAGGAAAGAAGCAATTACAAAGACAAGACCAGAGTTATTTCATGCTCCTAGACTAGAACTGTAATTTCTCAGTATTTTTTTTGCTTTTCTGCCTTGTCCATGGGCTTCAGTCCTAAACTCATTTGTTCCCAAAGAAATAAACATTTAAAAACTAATCGTAAAAAAATTAAAAGCTAAATATTTTTCTATAAGAGCTGAAAATTGGGGGTGGGGGGGGGGGGAATAGTTAAAAGGAATAAATACTGCATTTGTTGGCTGACCACTTCCATTTATAGATTTATAACTTTTTGGGCGAGTATTTACAGTACAGTATTTACAGAGTATTTTCTTAGAACAATCTGTAAATGGTTATTTTTTTAGAGTTGGTCTTACAGTCCTGTGAGGTTTTACTATGATGGCGAGGTCTGAAAGTCATGGTCAGTGGAGCCTCTGCTTTGACCTCGAGGTCTCTGCATAGGCAACGTCTATTTAAGTGTCTGGAAGCCTCAAGAAGCAGCCAGACTTTCAGGCTCCTTTTCATCTAATTTGAAGATAGTCAAGGATCTCACTGTTCCAATATGTGAAAGAAGAGTAAGCACAAAAAAAGTCAGTATAAAAATTAAAAAAAAACTTTCTGAACTTCAGACGTGGATGATCACATGTGCTCACCTCTTCCTGAATTTCAAGATGTAGCTAAAATAAACACATCTATATTTTGTACTTTGTATCTGTCTCCTGAAGGATTTATTGCTGCGCAGGTGAAATTTCCATGATTTACTATTGATCTGGATGTTTTATAGGAGTTTTAGAATATTGAACAACATCTCTCTATGTATACATATAAGTGCCAGATTAAGATTTATTATTGGTTCATGCTCCCCTCAACAAAAACATCCACAGTTCTTAGTTTATTCAGAATTTACTTAAACCCATTTTTTCCCGACTCACAAACATTTCACATGATTAAACAGCTCTCATGAATATAGTAAACTCAAACCTCTTCTTCATTTTATTTTCATCCCACTGACAAAACACAAATTGAAAAAATTGTACATGGTGAGAAAACGTTGTCATCTATTTTGTTTTTTTTGCTTCACACATTTACCTGTATAGCATGCGACCCGACAGACATTTTTTCTCTCTTCTAATACGATTGCTGAAATTATCATATGCATGAAATTAGCCAGCAAGCATTCCTAATATGCTAAATTTTCCACATCACTCATCAGTTGTATGTGTAATGAGAATCCACAGCAGTGAAGGATCCATGAAATCTCTGGATGCAAAGTAATTTATTGGCTAACTTTTGTCAAACATTTTTAATCTTTACAAAATGGCAAGAAATGACTCAATCACTGCTATCTGGAAAAAAAAACCCCGACAGCAACTCTTTTATCTAAATATTAAATCCCTTTCTGGAATTGCCTTTCCATGTAAAACACTATTCCAATAAAATAACTTCCAAGGATATGGTTATTTTCACATTTATACTGCAGTCAGTAATGGTAGTCAGGCACATTTGCCAGATGCTCGAATGCATTTTCTTAGTTTGCTCCCTGTGTTTAAGCAATGCCGATCTGCATTTGGAAACACTGATGCTCATTTGAATGACGTTAAGGCTGACATTTGGACTCTTAAAGTCATGATGAGAAGCACTTGTGAAGCTATTCAGATTCTGACAGGCCCCCAGGGCAAAAATAATTAGATGTGTACTAAACTTTCCACAGTCAGTGATGAGAATAAAGCTCCTGTGGATAAACAGCCATATGGCATATAGGTATGCAGTTGTTTATGGTTGTCAGGCACACAACCACAACCATTAACATTAATACAAAATGAGTAATACAAAAACAACAACAACAACAACAATAAACAGCGTACAAAATGTTTAAAAGCGCTCATTATGGATTTCAGTTACGCAAATCTTACAAACTTCCAACATAATTTAGTTATGTTAGTCGTGGTTTTGTCAGTTATGATTAGCTGTTTTAACCATTCATCCGTTACATGTAGTGCATTTAACAGCTAATCACTGCTTAACTAGCTATTTTAAGTGTTTAGATTTAATATAAGCTAACAGTTTTAACTGCTATGATAGTTGTTTTATGATCAGTTTTACTGTTTCTATAAAAGCAGCTATCAAACAAGCCCCCAGCCCATCTCTGGTTCACTGGGATTGTTACTCATGAAAGTAATTTGATTTTAATACGCGGCTCCCTCTTTCTGCTAAGGTGTCGCTCTTCAATAAAATTCCGCTCCAGTATTTTCTTTTAGAAAAACCCCTAAAACACCTTTTCAAAAACAAATGTTTAGAAGCAAGGCCATTAAAATGGCTTTGATTTAACTCAACACCTTTTTCATCTTTAGTAAGGGCCAACCTTTGAAAATGTAAATTAGCCCCTGCTTCTCCCAGCATCTCTGCATCTTGAGCACACCTGCCCATCTTCGACTCTATTCAAACATCATAAACTACTCTCCATTAGATAGAGGCACATTTAAATTAATTCAGTCACACACATTTAAAACATAAATTGGTTTTGAAGAAGAGCAAATTATACAGTAACCCCAACAATGTAGCGTTCTAATCTCTCTTTTCAGTGTTAGAAATACTAATGTAATAAAAACATAAACCTCGTGGAAATAAAATATCTGGCAAACTCTGGGGCACTTCAGTCCAAAGGTGGAAATGCTCAGCTGTGACTTTGACTTTTATATTACCCATTATGTTCTAGCATTTACCATTTTTACTTATTCTGATTGTATCAACTGTATTTGATTGATTGTCTCCTTTTTTGCATTTCATTACCTGTGCAGATGATCCCGTCGTGCTTATCACACTCTCGGTCGTCACACTCACAGTACTCTCCGGACACCCACCAGTCTTGGGGATTGCAGATACACTTACCACAATGACAGGAACCTGTAATACACACATGCAGACCACACACACACACGAGCATACACATTGAGAACTGTATATTAACATTTTTTGTTTTCATTTCAGCTGGGATTTTGGCAGTGTTATTTGCTGTAAATTACTTATTTTGCACAGAAGATAATACTGGGCTGAGTGAATATGACATGTATTCTGGGGAAATGGCCACTAATATGCTTTCAGCACCAGGATACCAATCCACCCACACTTTAAACTTCCTGTCATGCACATCAGTGTCTATTCTTCTCTCTATCATTCTCTCTCTCACTCACTCTTAAGGGCAGCAGCAGGATAATAAAGTATTCAAGACTGGTAGAGAGAAACAAATCTACTGCTGTCCACTTTATTTTTCCTAAGCTCACACCCAGAGGTCCAGCAACTATGGTTTCAATCCCCCCAGTTTGTATCCAGATTCAGTGGGTTACAGGAAAACCACTATGAAAGATGGGAGCAGATGAAGTAAGAAGAAGGAGAGAAAGTGAAACGGTGAAACAACAAGAGGAGGCGAGGAAAGGTAGCTCTTGCGCCTCAGTGTAGCGGAGCATGGAGAATGAACATGCTCGTCTTCATTTTCACACCATCCTCGGCTTTGCAGGCTGGACTCAGAGCAGCAGGTCTATTTCTGTGGATTCACTGCTATGCAACAGAGAAAAAAATCCTACTGCGTGGTGTCATTTGCCACCTAATGATACATGCAATGTAGTGACAATGCGCAGTGTAAAGAAGTCGACAGCTGCTCCTGCTGCAACTAATGATCAGTTTATTTACTGTCAATTAAAATTTCTATACCTCCAAAATTTAGTCTATAAATATCAGACAATAATTTAAGTACTCTAAATACAACTATATCAAGAGATTAGGTAAAATAATACAACCGTGAAATCAAAATCTTCCTTTTGATCTCAATACATGATGTGAACAAGAACATTTTGTTAATTTTCTATTACTCATTTAATTAAATATGCTCAGCTACCTGAGATTGAATTATTTGACTATAATGCTGTAGGTAACACGATAAAAGTTTGCCTAATAAAAGCCTAAGTATTTAAACCACAGACTACATGATAAAAATGTTTCAGTGTAAATGTAAATCTTCTAAGTAACGTCATCTTCTAGTATTATCGGAATTAGCCTAATTTCAATGATCAGGACAAAACTGCTTGCACTGAATCGCCAATCAAGTCTGATACTCTGATTATCTCCAATAGATTGAGACAATCTCTCCCTTTTAGTATTTCCTTGAACTATTCCTTGCTTTCCTTGAGTTTAGCTGCCTTTCTAGATGAATTTTTCAGACTGCTAATAAGCTTCTTTATTATTCCCAGAAGGGATAAAGGAAACATACTTAACATTATAAAATACCTTGACCCTCGCTTAGGTGAGGAGCCTCTGTATTCACTGTCCTTTCATGTAAATCATATGTGGTCATCCATAGTGAATTGAGGTCTTGAGTTATTCCTATCAAACCACAACTTATCCTCAGAATACAAATGTATCGGTTTTTGGCTGAACTTCCTATTATAGCTGGTAATAAGAAAATTATTGTTAAAAATTATTAGGATAAGTAAAATGTAAATAATACACAAGCAATACTTTGTACTGTATCAATACTGGTTGTGCCTCAGTAATATTACATTCAAATATATGATTTGGCGGGGGGGGGGGGGGGGGGGGGGTGTTACAAAGTGGATATAAGTGTATGCATATAAGCCAAAACCAAATAGTAATAGCATAGTGATATACAAGTAACAATACAATCTGCTAATAATATAAAATGGTAACATTCATTCATACATTCTAATGTTTTATACAATCGTTTTAAAGTAGTAGTAACATAATAACGTCCTTTAATAAACGGGTCCTTTATCATAATAAGATACTATTACAATATTATGATGCGGAATTAATCCTACTTCATGTCCACAGCAAAATAATTTATTTCAAGGCAATAGTGTTAATATTATGTTTATTGCTGAAGCATACTACTTGGAAAAATGTGTGGTAGTTTCTAATTAATACCACGTTAACAAGCTGATAAAAACAAGCTTTAAGAATTGAGATGATTACCTGGAATCGTACGTGGTAATTTCTGTGTAATAACCAGGAATTCTACGGTGGCCCTGAAGTGCAAATCACACCAACAAATTGCTAAACACAACAACAAAATTGAGAGGCCCTGAAGTGCAAATCACACCAACAAATTGCTAAACACAACAACAAAATTGAGAAACACAAAAACAAATGGAGAATCACAAAACAAAATTGAGAAGCACAAAAACAATACTGAGAATCACAAAATCAAATTAAGAAGCACAAAAACAAAATTGAGAAGCACAAAAACAAAACTGAGAATCACAAAATCAAATTAAGAAGCACAAAAACAAAATTGAGAAGCATAAAAACAAAACTGAGAATCACAAAATCAAATTAAGAAGCACAAAAACAAAATTGAGAAGCACAAAAACAAAACTGAGAATCACAAAATCAAATTAAGAAGCACAAAAACAAAACTGAGAATCACAAAATCAAATTAAGAAGCACAAAAACAAAAGAAGAATCACAAAAACAAATTGAGAAGCACAATTACATTAAGAAAACCGGAAAGGGTAGGTACCAGTCGGCAACAGGAGACATCACTGATTGGACGTCCGCGCTGTTCATCTTTGGAACCGGAAGTTACTCTGCCTGTAGCGTATTTTTTTTCAAACATGAACATTAGCGGTGACCCAAACATAGCTGTCGCTATTCGAGAATATTTTGATTCAGGACATACATACGAGGTGATACTGGATATGCTCAAGTGTAATCGTGACATTTCAATTAGTATGCGTACACTGAAAACGCATTTAAAAGAATCTGGACTGTACAGACGAGGCAACTATTCTCCACTTCCTGAGGTGAGGCGTGCCATTTTGTCCGAGCTTCGAGGAACAGGACAATTGTTTGGATATCGGACCATGTGGCAAGTTCTCAAACAAAAACACAAGCTGCGTGTCAAGCGTGATGTAGTTATGAGGCTGTTGAGACAACTAAATCCTCAAGGAATCGCTCTGAGAACTCGAAGGAGGTTCACAAGACGCACGTATCACTCCATGGGGCCCAATTACATATGGCATGTAGATGGCTATGATAAACTGAAACCCTTTGGCTTGGCCCTGTCAGGATGTATAGATGGCTTTTCAAGAAGACTGATGTGGCTTGTGTGTGGAGCAACAAACAACAACCCGGCTGTTATAGCTCACAATTATATAAACTGTGTAAAGAATCTTGGTGTGATACCAATGAGATTACGAACAGACTTCGGGACTGAGAATGGGACTATGGCAGCAATACAGTGTACCCTCCGTCACGCGCACACGGACTATTATGCTGGATCGTCAAGCCACAGTTACGGATCATCTACTGGGAATCAGCGCATCGAGTCATGGTGGTCTTATTTCAGAAGAGGAAGGTGGGTACATTTGTGTCTGGTAGGTGTAAGCTACAGTGAAAGCTGATCAGATCGTTTTTTTTTTTTTTTTACATGCATTTAAGAAAATAGAGTAGCGTCCTGCTGGACGTGTTGAAAAGTTGGATGAGATAGACGTTAACAGCCGTCACTTTATTGCAGGAACTCAAAATGGTCACTGTCAGCTGTTGTGCCGAAATGATCATGCTTGCCTAGATTTAACGACGCCAATACAAAATGAAAAACTCAGACCAAACTCTCCACTCCTCACAATCAACACACAGAACAGAGTGAAAAGAATACAACATTTTTAACAAGAACATTACTGCAGGGTCGCTACAATATTTATGGAAAACTAATATGCATTACTTTGTTTGACATCCATTTGTGGCATGTTTTAAACGGGACCAAAATGTAACAAACCCTATAAAATGACCAAGAACAAAGCTAAATTGATTCTTAAATATTAATTATATACCCAGGTCTCAGTTTTGGATGGACTTTTTTGGAGACCTAAGAGACTCTGGAAACTTAAATGGAAGCCATGAACACCAATGCTTGCTGAGATTCTGCTTCAGAGGGGTTCTACAGAAAGACCTGGATGAATGCAAAGACCTCTGGAACAAACACAGGATCCGGCCAAGCAGACTTGCATCGTGTCCAGGGGGGATTCCAAACGAACTCTATCTCTTGCCTCACAGGTATTTGAGTTCTTAACAAAATGAATTAACCTTTTGCATCAAACTAAATGCAAGGTGTTGTTATTGCTTAAGTTGGTTAATATATATTCATAATTTTACACAGTATGATAGAGCAGTTTATAACATGTCACTGCATGCGTTGATTTATATAGTTCCATATTGTCAGCAAAAAATCCTTCACTGTTCTATTTTCATTTTGCAGATATGGTTCAAGAGACTGTGGATTTGCTGTTGAAGAGAGGGAACTGGATGTGTTTCCCGAGGAGGGGCTACCGGTTGGATTGTGTGGTGATCCAAACATTGAGGAATATTTACAACAGGCTGTACAACAAAACACACTGCAGCAGCCACAAGACTGGGAATCGGCCACAGAACTGTATTTGGCCCTGAAGGACATAGCTGGGTTTTAGATACCAACTGAACTTCAGTTTGTAATGACATTTGTCAGAGTTACTCTGACGAAGACACACACAGTGTCGAAACGTTAGTTTCTTTCCTTTTTTTGCACCTAATAAAACCTTTGGACTTACTTGAGTGCTCCAGCCCTTCTGTTTTTCCTTCATTTTTTAATGTTAGTAGTGTTTCCTTTCCCTCTTGCTAAATTGAATATAATATTGTTCATAATATACAGCAACTGGCATGGATTTAAATATTAACATTTAACCACAAGGAAACATTTAAAATTTTCTTTAATAAAACCATTTACAAATAGTGTCCAGCATTTCTGTCACTTTTCCAACATACACAATATTCGGAAAAAACAACTAAATGTTTAACAATATGGAAGTTGCTTGTCACATGAATGTGTTAAGTAGTGTGCCAACGGCAGCTGAACCTAACAGGGTAACTCAGTAACTGTAACTTGATGACCTTGCTGATTTAAGAACATCCAAATCCTGGAGCATTTTGAATTCCAAAGTCCATGTTGGCCTTAAAGATGCTGTATGAGTCACAGATGGGTAGCTTCAGAGTATTTGCACAGGTGTTTGCAACTGGAAAAGGCGAATCACTTAAAAACTGGATGCATGGTGGTGGTGTCATGCCTGCCGGTGGAACTGCCGTCAGCCCTGTGGCAAACATCATCAAATCTTCCAGGCACACTGCTGTTGCCTTCTCTGAAAGAAGAAAGTAAACACTGTAGTACATTACAGAAAATTAATTTCCTTACCTCTCCTTTCATAAAACTATAAACAAATAAAAACGGCCATTCAAACCTTCACAATCAAGGAGATAATCTGCCCAAAAGCCAAGTGTTAGGACCTCCTTATGCCGCTTGTTGCTTCCTGCTGGGCTGAGATCTGGTCTGAACATGCTCTCCAGTTCTGAAGCAGTCAGGGCCTTGGCAGAGAAGCATAGGAGTGGGGCCAGCACACTGGAATGTTGTTGCAGTGCACTTAAAAAATTCAGACTTTCCAGTCCATCTTTAAATCTGCAAAGGATAGACAAATAACTAAGAATTGGTTTATAGCTATAACTATTGCAGTCTTCTAAATTGTGTTTAAATGTCTTTACCTACTAGATCTTTCATTATAAATTTGGACAGATTTCAAATGCATAGAATCACTCATACACAAAAACAATTCATAGTGCTCAGAAATTAACTGTGACAGTAAAAAAAGAAGAGCTCATTGGGATTTCAGCATTTAAAAAAAAATAGTGCTTTCACACTGGAATAAACAAGTGTGTCAAACAAGGGATCACCTCTTTTTATAAATAACTGAAAAATTAATCATGTTGCATGACTATGATTATTATGGGTCATTGTGAACAATAAATGTATACTAAATTAGAGTTCTAGTGTCAAAAGGTTAATAGCGTGCGACAGTGGCTCAGGAATTAACTTGTTGTTCATCAGATCACACGGATGCTACTAAATCAGTTTTTTCATATACATCTGAAGGTCTGAAAATGTCAGTGGCTGCTGTGATGAGCAACTGGCCATCCTGAATTTAAAAGGAGTAATGAGTTTACCGTTGAATGACACTTTGGTTTCTTTCAAGGATGTACCATCTGAGGTACTCCTCCACAAATGCTTGTTTCTCACAAGGCTTGACGTTTCTGAGGCATCCAGCAGTTTGGAAGATTGTGCTGTTTTGCAAAATAAGATTATGCAAAGACTCCTCTGATTCAGCTTTCAGGACCTATAAAAAAAAAAAAAAAAAGGTTTACTGTAAGAAAAACAAAAATATAATTTTCACTACTTTTACGATTCATTCAAACATTGGATTAAAAAAATAATCAATTTGTTATTTCACTTGTGTTGTTGGGAGGTGGAAATCTGTCCTTTCAGATTACAGAATCTACCTTGAACCTACTTTCAAGATATGATCCAACCCGGATAACTTTTATCCTGATTAAATCTTTTAAACTGGCCCCAAGTGTCTTCTAAGTAAACCCATTCCCTGAGCCTAGGTAATTTTCTACCTGATGTAGAACTTTTGTGATCTCCTCATCTTGCACATCTTCTACAGTGGCGCTGAAACTCTGATTCCCTGTGATTTGGTTGACCAGGTTCTTGGAGAGGAAATGTGGTGCTGGTCCCCCATGCACAATGGATACAGCGATCATCTTTCCTGCTAAAAAGTACTCATCTTGCCTGGCAGCTGTTATACAGGGCACATAATTATCATGGTTAATTGCTATTAAATATGCTAATGAAAGAAATAAGCCAATTTTTATTAAAATTTCCATTGTAATAATTATGGAGAAAACATCCACCTCTTGAATTATATACAAGATAACGGCTCTCTGGAGGTCCATCAAAGATGGGGCGATTTCTCAGACTGCCCATAAGAAGTGTGAGGAATTCACGCCTCGGGCCACCTGTATCCAAACCTTCTTCAAAGCTGCCAGCATCATCATTAAACTTGATGAACATGTCGTAGTTGTCAGAGTATGTGCTGCGTCGAAATCCTCTAACAGCTCCATCCCATACAGCTGACCTTGATATATTGAACCTGCTGACCTTCTTGTGGTCAAGTTCCAGTGCCAAATTTGCAATAATTTCATGTGCCTGCAAATTGGTGTCTCTAAAAAAAAAAAGGGAAACTTATTTTTTAAAGGTGTATATACTTCTCTCATGATTGCATGATGTCTTGTACAGAACAAGATGGCGGTTAATTGGATTCAAATGTTTAAATTACTAACACAGGTTCTTCTGGGGGCTCAGCTTTGGCTTCGTTAGGAGTAGGATCTTCATCATCAATCACAATCGGTTCAAACAGCTGTGTGTAGTTTCTGCAGAGTGAAAACATGTACACAAAGTGTAGATGCAAAAAGACAAATGCATAAACATGCAGTTCCAGTTTTATAGAACGATTCTACTTTTTTTTTTTCTGAAGAATCTAATGTAAAAGAGTCAAACTACATACATTTATAATAATTGTGTGTATATATTTTGTGCAACCCTCTGGAATAATTACTCAAGATACAACGCACCTGTAACAGGAGCTCTCGACAGTGAGGCATTCAGTAGTGCCTGTATCGTTTTCTTCTTCCAAATCTATGACCTGGAAATACAGAAATGAGGATGAATGAAAATTCATATTTGACATTTTGATATTTTTCATATTGATAATTATTTTAATATAGGGAGCCTAAGTCTCCTCCCCTTCTGGTCTGCTCATGGGTCCCTGAACAAAAGAAAAATGAATGGAAGTGAATGGAGCTATAAAAGTTATTTTCTGGTCTGCTTTGCCTTACTCTCTGAATCACACATATGTTGTACTTCAATTTAAATAATAAATAATTGTGTTTCGACTATGTCTGTAATGTAATTTGAGATTTGTTAGCTTGTAAAAATTCGTCATTAAAATGACTACAAGTCAGATGTCGCAAATATGACGTCGCCTCAGAAGCTTTTCTCCCCCAGCGTAGCTGCTAATTATCACATGGCCAGATTTATAGTGGTTTTCTCCACATCATCCTGGAAGAAGGATTCGAAGCTCGCTAAACAAAACTAAGCTTTTCCTCTTCTCTGTGTCTGGTTCGATGATGTCAATTTTGTGAGACGAACATTTACATTTCGCCACGTCTTTTCAAACAAAACCTAAAATAACCTTTGCCACCTGTCGCTTAAGCACTTTTTGGCATCAAAATGTGTTTATATACTTCACGGACATCATATTTTAAATCCATGGCACACATCAAACGGGATCAGAAAATAATTTTTATTGGCTCATAGACTCCTATTTTTTTAGCAGTAGGGGACCCATGGTCCGGAAGTAGATGGATGTACCTTAGGTTCCCTATCCCAATAGATTATCTAAAGGTACAATAAGTAAGAATGAAATAAGAAGAACATCCTGTGGTCAAATTTGTGTACTGCAGTCTATCTTTATAAACAAACGAGTGACTCTCCCTCCTCCCGTTCCATGAGTTTCATGGCTACGGATCAGCGCCAGAAGATTCTAGATGACAAAGACGAGTCATACACAGTTAGTTTCAATGTAACCTTCCTTCCAACATGATTGAGACATTAGACTGCTTTGTGATTATTTCATGTAGTATGACTTATTGTACCTTTAAAGGGTGGATGTTATAATCTATTGATAGTATGAAAATTGAGGATGTGAAATGCATTGTATAATAACAATGAATGTAATAAGCAAACAGTGAATCATTATCTAATTGCAAAGTAAAGGCGGTGGAGATTGTCTGCTGCACTGTTTTACTAATAAAATAGTTTTTTACCTGTTGTACTTCATTAGCAAGCACAAGATCCCCAGCACCCTTCCTTAGAGAACAAAGAAAAGCATTATTGTTGTGTACTGTGAAAATATTAATTGACACTTTGAAAATATTTAAGCATCTTGATTAAGAAACAAGCAATACAAGTATTATGTAGTCCATGCTCCAAAAACCATATACAGAATGAATGACAAAAGTGTATATCTCATTAATACAAAGTGTAGGCAAAAAACAGTAAAAGATTACATGTTCTTAAAATATCACTTACTCATATTCTGCCGCTTTCTGTAAAGGACTGCTTTCATGTTGAAGTTCCCATGGCTGAAACAAACAAACAAACAAACAAACAAACACACGCACGCGAGCACGCACACACACACACACACACACAAAATGTATTTCACATATAACTATTAACTGTTTTACTGAACTGAGGCAAATGGTGGTGGCTAAACAACAAGAAAACTCTATAAAAAATTTTAAATTGTACTTACCAGTGTATCAGCAAGATCAAACTCAGAGGGCCTTTTAATAACAATCTCTGGGTCAGAGTCAGACAAGTCTGAGTTTTCTCCAACTACAAAACATGAAAACAAATCAAGCTAAGCTAACTAAATTCATACTAATGTATGAAACTTTATTTGATCATCAATAATAGATTAATACGAAAGGCATAAAGTTAGCATTGAAAACTCATGACTCAGTAGATCCAAAAATGGCTGAATTTCATGTTTCCAGGAAGAAACATAACATATACAACATAACATATACTAATTTAGGGAGCAATGGTGGCAGAGGAGTTAAAAGCCCGCCCTGTAATCAAAAGGTTGAAGGTTTGAGCCCTGCTCAGTCTGTCGCAGTCGTTGTGTCCTTGGGCAAGACACTTCACCCTCCATGCCAGGTGGTGGTAGTGGGAGGGATAGGTGGCATCTGTGTACAGCAGCCTTGCTTCAGTCAGTGAGTCCCAGGACAGTTGTGTCCACATTGTAGCTAATCACCAGCAATGTGTGAATGTGTGTGGGTGAATGACTGGTTTTGTTGTGAAGTGTCTTGGGGGGGGTTGTAGAACCCTAGAAGGTGCTATATCAAATACAGGCCATTCACCATTTTAATGTAGGTATGCTATTGACTTGGGTGCTTTATGCGTAATGTTATCATTTCACAATTTCAAAATTAGCAGTTGTTGAAACTAAGGGAATGTGTGTCAAAATCCAAACAAACATTAGCAGCTTACCATCTTCAAAGTCACTCTTCAAGCAGATGAAAACAGTGATTCTTTGATAAGGCTTGCCAACTTCAGCCTTATAAGCCTCAAGTGTAAATGGTCTTTGTGTTCCAGGGACAGTAATGACCTCAGTGCCATCCGGATACAGAAGAAGGAAAGGTCCATCTTTTAGATCTTTGTTAAAGTCCTTCATTTTTTTAACAGCTTGATTGAGCAGACTTGTGGCAGTAGCATCAGGGTCTGTTGTTAGGAAAATAGTTTTTCCACGGTATGGCTTCAAACCACCCTTTTTAATGGTCATCAAGCCGACATTTATCTGTAAGTAAAAAGACATGAACAATGGGCCAAGTAGATACTAATATGACTCTAAGCAGATCTATTCAAACTTGAATATTTATTAACTGCAAAAGAGGGATCTTCCTGACAACCTAAATGTACAATTACTCGTAAACAATTGTTCTTATTCTGGATAGCTTTACTACACTGAACATTTTTTACACAACTCCCCTAAGGAATAACAAAAGAATGTCATTAGAAAATTAACCTCAACTTGTTTTCAGACTGAGCTAGCCAAACTACCTGAACCTTTCTTTTTTCCTTTTTCTTTAAGCCCTTCCTCCCTTCAGAAAACTTTTGCCTCTCTTCATTTTTCTTTTTTCTGTATTCTATGAAGGTGCTGAAGGTTGGAGTCGGGCAGTTTGAGGTAGTCTGTGATGCTAAAGGGAAACAAAGGAAAAATGTACTACAATGTCACACATTAAAGACATTCATTCATGTGACATTCCATTGTCCACACAACACGCAAATAATGACAACACTGAATTTATCTCACTAGAAAATTTCTACCAAGGAATGACAATGCAACTGATACTATTGACCAATACAATTCTACACCAGTAAGTTTTAATGTATAGACACATAATAGTGTTAGTTCCTAAAGTTAACCAAACATAATAAATGAACTAATTTATTATCGTTTCAGTTGTGGAAATGCTCAGAGGACTGTTCCACGAAGCAAGCTAATCCCAAAAGCCAGGCTCACTCTGAAAATCCAGGCTCGATTGCCCCAAATTCGGTTCCAGGAACGAGGCTAACCTGCAGTCTTTCTGCTCATTCATTATGCAATATGCTTGTGGACAAGTCTGGTCCGTGGCACCCTAGCTGCGAGGTTTGTTAACACTAGAACTGCCCTCAAACCTTCACTACTAGAAAGGTCTTGAGCAGTCATTTTGACAGCTGCATGCATTTTCAAATGAGCCTCGATTTTCTGAGCTCGCTTAGTGGAACAGCCCTCTGGTCTGCTATGGTCTGGAAACAGCTAACGCTAGGCTAATAAATCAATAAATAACAATTATGCTTATTAACTTACTCAATGGGAGTGAAGTGTCTCCGATGCAAGATGCGTGATAAAGCCTCTCGCCACAGCCGCTGCAAAAGTTCGGTGACTCCTCAACCAGCTTTTTCCCACAGGTAGGACAAAACATTCCGCCGTTCTTCTTCAAACGAAATGCGCTACAGGCAGAGTAACTTCCGGTTCCAAAGACAAACAGCGCGGACATCCAATCAGTGATGTCTCCTGTTGCCGACTGGTACCTACCCTTTCCGGTTTTCTTAATGTAATTGTGCTTCTCAATTTGTTTTTGTGATTCTTCTTTTGTTTTTGTGCTTCTCAATTTTGTTTTTGTGCTTCTTAATTTGATTTTGTGATTCTTAATTTGATTTTGTGATTCTCAGTTTTGTTTTTGTGCTTCTCAATTTTGTTTTTGTGCTTCTTAATTTGATTTTGTGATTCTCAGTTTTGTTTTTGTGCTTCTCAGTTTTGTTTTTGTGCTTCTCAATTTTGTTTTGTGATTCTCCATTTGTTTTTGTGTTTCTCAATTCTGTTGTTGTGTTTAGCAATTAGTTGGTGTAATTTGCACTTCAGGGCCTCTCAATTTTGTTGTTGTGTTTAGCAATTTGTTGGTGTGATTTGCACTTCAGGGCCACCGTAGGGAATCAGCCCTGCACAATTCAGATATATTATACTACTATACGACTGTATAGTTTCTTTGTTATACTATACACCCATACATTTCAACATTACTATATATTGTATTGTATAATATTACTCAGTGATGATGTAAAATATTACTTGTTTACAAGTATTCTATGAGTTCACAGTTATAAAATGAATAATAATAAAAGACTGTTGTGGTAGCATCAGACACTGTATATTGACATATTTACAGTGTTGGGGAGTAACGGAATACATGTACCGCCGTTACGTATTTAAAATACAAAATATCAGTAACTGTATTCTGTTACAGTTACCGTTTTAAAAGGTGGTATTTAGAATACAGTTACTTTGTTGAAATGAATGGATTACACAGCGGTATTTGCCTGTTTCATAAGGCTAAGAACTCTATATTTTTGGTGTCCACGCCGGTGGATACCCAAACAAAAAACGCATTAAGAGGCTCTCGTGTCTGTGTCTGTCCGCATAATGACGTGAAGAAATATTTTTTAAAATTATTCGCAAAAATGATTTAATATGAAGGCAATACGCAGAGTGTTACAGGCATAGCCCTAAAGAATGTAGCCTCATGGGCAGTGTAGTCCGTGCTGCAGGGAGAATGGACTGCCATACCCGTTATGTGTCTGTGAGCGTGAGGGAAGGAGAAAAAGAGTTGAGTAAGAGATGTCACCAACCAGAAACGGGAGATGGAAGCATGTAAATATATATATACAAAGTTGACCCAGACAACAAAGTAAAGCTAGTTTTCGGCTATGAGCCCGACACGGAACCCGATGTATTAGACAGAGGTCCCTTTACGCTTTTATGCCTTTATGGTTCGGAGCCGCGGACCTGTTTTATACGGAGCCCCGCAGGGGACATGGGAGAAAAAAAAAATTAAGAAGGACTTTTGCGAGATCTCGCAAAACCTTTGCAAATATGTGATGTCTTGTAAACCGGGCCAATATCTGACGTTTACACAACTACATTCACGCCTCAAAATATCTTAAAAGTGTATTTTGTGACCCAGAAAGAGTAATATTACAACTAAGTAGCTGCCGCCATTGTTGGAATTCAACTTTTGCGAGATTTCGCAAAAGTTTTGCGAGATCCCGAGTTTGTTTTGCGAGATCTCGCAAAAGTCCGTCTTAATTTTTTTTCCTCCCATGTCCCCGCGGGGCTCCGTAGTTTTATATTCGCGCAGAATAGTTTTCTATATGAGATTGCTTCAAAAAGTGCAGCCTTACCTAATGTCCACCCTACTGTTACTCATTTATATTAAGATTTAAAAATCTAGTTGGTATGGCAAATAACCTTTGGTAAAATAAATAAATCACACAGCAATAGGACATTCATGTAGTTGTAAAAAGCATGATAATATATTAAGTAATCCAAAGTATTCAGAATACGTTACTCTCATTGAGTAACGTAACGGAATATGTTACAAAATACATTTTGGGGCATGTATTCTGTAATCTGTAGTGGAATACATTTTAAAAGTAACCTTCCCAACACTGCATACAGTGGGGCAAAAAAGTATTTAGTCAGCCACCGATTGTGCAAGTTCCCCCACTTAAAATGATGACAGAGGTCAGTAATTTGCACCAGAGGTACACTTCAACTGTGAGAGACAGAATGTGAAAAAAAAATCCATGAATTCACATGGTAGGATTTGTAAAGAATTTATTCGTAAATCAGGGTGGAAAATAAGTATTTGGTCACCTCAAACAAGGAAAATCCCTGGCTCTCACAGACCTGTAACGTCTTCTGTAAGAAGCTTTTCTGTCCCCCACTCGTTACCTGTATGAATGGCACCTGTTTGACCTCATCATCTGTATAAAAGACACCTGTCCACAGCCTCAACCAGTCAGACTCCAAACTCCGCCATGGCCAAGACCAAAGAGCTTTCGAAGGACACCAGGAAAAGAATTGTAGACCTGCACCAGACTGGGAAGAGTGAATCTACAATAGGCAAGCAGCTTGGTGTGAAAAAATCAACTGTGGGAGCAATCATCAGAAAATGGAAGACATACAAGACCACTGATAATCTCCCTCGATCTGGGGCTCCACGCAAGATCTCATCCCGTGGGGTCAAAATGATCATGAGAACGGTGAGCAAAGATCCCAGAACCACACGGGGGGACCTGGTGAATGACCTGCAGAGAGCTGGGACCAAAGTAACAAAGGTCACCATCAGTAACACACTACAACGGCAGGGAATCAAATCCCGCAGTGCCAGACGTGTTCCGCTGCTGAAGCCAGTGCATGTCCAGGCCCGTCTGAAGTTTGCCAGAGAGCACATGGATGATACAGCAGAGGATTGGGAGAATGTCATGTGGTCAGATGAAACCAAAGTAGAACTTTTTGGTATAAACTCAACTCGTCGTGTTTGGAGGAAGAAGAATACTGAGTTGCATCCCAAGAACACCATACCTACTGTCAAGCATGGGGGTGGAAACATCATGCTATGGGGCTGTTTTTCTGCCAAGGGGACAGGACGACTGATCCGTGTTAAGGACAGAATGAATGGGGCCAAGTATCGTGAGATTTTGAGCCAAAACCTCCTTCCATCAGTGAGAACTTTGAGGATGAAACGAGGCTGGGTCTTCCAACATGACAATGATCCAAAACACACCGCCCGGGCAACAAAGGAGTGGCTCCGTAAGAAGCATTTGAAAGTCCTGGAGTGGCCTAGCCAGTCTCCAGACCTCAACCCCATAGAAAATCTGTGGCGGGAGTTGAAAGTCCGTGTTGCTCGGCGACAGCCCCAAAACATCACTGCTCTTGAGAAGATCTGCATGGAGGAATGGGCCAAAATACCAGCTACTGTGTGTGCAAACCTGGTAAAGACCTATAGTAAATGTTTGACCTCTGTTATTGCCAACAAAGGTTATGTTACAAAGTATTGAGTTGTATTTTTGTTATTGACCAAATACTTATTTTCCACCCTGATTTACGAATAAATTCTTTACAAATCCTACCATGTGAATTCATGGATTTTTTTTTTCACATTCTGTCTCTCACAGTTGAAGTGTACCTCTGGTGCAAATTACTGACCTCTGTCATCATTTTAAGTGGGGGAACTTGCACAATCGGTGGCTGACTAAATACTTTTTTGCCCCACTGTATTTATGCATTTCAACTGTTTGAATGATATGTGCATTTGAAAACAATGGGAATGGGAAATAGGTTTCTGAATTTCTAAGATTTTTAGAAAAAATATGTGGTTATACTTTTGTTGCATTGCTCTTTTATGTGTGGAATATGATCAGCTTTCAGTGGATATTCATTATATTAGCATACTATTATTGCTATTCCTGCTAGTTTACATTGATATTGAATCCAATATTCTACATCATATTCATACTTATGACCTACAATCTTTAAAACATAAATAAATGTACATTTTGTGTTTATGTACTATTTGACATGTGTGTATTTACCAAACATAAAAATGTTCTTCTCAGTTGAAATTCAAATATTAACTTTTAGAAATGTTTTTCCCAAACACCACCAAACAAAAGGAAATACTGCTCACCTTTTCCACTGCATATAACGCCATCAGAGGTCTCACAAAGCTCCTTGCTCTGGGCATCGCTCATATCACAAGACCTGGGGAACTGGCACAGCTTCCCAAACCAGCCCTCCTCACAGATGCACCGTCCACATGAACAGTAACCGTGACCTGGCGGTGGAGGGCAGAAGGGCCTTCGTTTAAAAGGAGACAGAATATGGAGCATGGCCATGAGAAAACACTGCAAATACAAGAAAAATTAAAAAAAAAAAAAAAAAAAAAAGAGTAAAGCTTTCACTAGCAGCAAAAGTTGAGAGAAATGCCACAGGAGAGTAAAAACGACAGCAATAAAGAACATAAATACTGGAAGTTGACAGTGCAGACATCGAACCTTGACACTAATAGGCAGTACAAGGAGGCAGAGCTACAGGAAGATGAGAGAGAGACGCAGCAAGCTTATTGTATTTCCCCTGGGGACATGAAAGGAACTGTCATCACTGGTCTTGTCCTGTCCTTAATGAATCTCCAGTGCTTCAGAGAGAGATGAAAAACAAGAAATGCAATGGCAGACGAAAACACACAAATATTTTCACCCACACATAAAATCAGGGAAATGCACAGTAATTGACTGAAAGAGGCAACTGCTCCCAGGATGTCTAAATAGCTGTTAGCATCAGTGTGGTTTTGACAGCCACTATAACAATTATGTCTCCCATCTCCAACAGAAGTCTTGCATCACTCACACCATGCTTATGTTTAGATAAACGCGGTGCAGACCCAGTTGCATCATTGACTGATTCCTTTGTGTTCACATCTGGCAACAGATGCCAGGTGGTTACCAGAACACCCTTACCTTGCTCCAAATTGTTTAACGTAGAGGTACACAGGAGTGATCCAATCCACGGCTATTTGCTTCAAAATTTCTTTCTTTTTTTTGTTTTAACTAAAATCCTACAGAAAGGGAACCATTAAGAAATGAGCTGCTCTTAAGAGTTGTTAAACCACAACAGCAAAATAACAAAACAAAATACATTTATTTTTAAAAAATAGAATGGCAATGAAAGACAAAACACACACAACACCAGGGACATGTAACTGGTTAAAGGAAGCAACTGAGTACTTGGATGTTTAAATAGTTGTTTGCATCAGTCAATCAAACAGGTTGTTTTCAGATTTTTTCAGATTCAACACCACAAAAGTTAAACGATCAAGACTCCTATGCATATGTAAACAAACACAACCAAACTTAGTTAAATGGTTAATGTCACTGAATTTGAACAATTTTCAAGGCACAAATTTAATTTTTGTTTTGTTTTTAAAACCAGCACATTTTAGTCAATATTTATTTATTTTAATTCTGGTATTTTTTATCATTATTTTTCAGTATTATTTTGTTTTTATTTATTTATTAATTTTTTTTGCAGGAACAGCTTTTTACTATAAAATTCAATATTATATGATAAATACACAAAATAAGCCATATCCCCTTTAAAAAAATGTTTTGAAATATTTACTATTCAATTTTTAATAAATACCCATACATTATAATAGAATAATATTCCTTAGTGTTTTATTATTTTTCTTCAGGGAGTTTGGTTCAGATACAATATTTGTTCATTTGTTTCCAGAAACTGAGAAGTTCATTTCTACTTACTCTAAAGCCAAAGTTTCTCTGAGCAAATGGGTGAAAAAGAAAGCCATGCATGACTGGCTCAAACAGACAGCTTGGGAGAGTGGTTAATTGCTTTAAAGGAACAGAAATCTTGCCCTCATTCAATTAGTTTGCACCTGCCTTTCACAAAACTCAAACATGTGCAGCTGCCTTCACTTAGTACTTAGATATGCTTTTAATGGAGCATCTATCGCATTTCAGCATTTTGTTAACTTGGTATCAAACCCAGCAGATCTGTGCTACTTGCAGAAAGAATCAGTGCCACAAAGGGAAGAAAAAAAATGGAGCTGTGTGAGTATAGAGAGGAAGAGAAGAAACTAGTAAGAGAGAGCAAAAGATCTAAGCTGCCTTCTGTTTAAAAGCTGTTACCACACAGCAAGAATCTCTTTTGAGTCTATTTTAAACTGAACAATGAGAACAAGGTTTATCCTGATCCAATAGGGTGGGTGTTTGTATGTAGAAAATACAAACAAAGCAGATACCAGATATTAGATGTAATCGCAGACTGACAAGACTCCTATTATAATTTCCCTCAACTATAATTTAAAGTCACAAACTGTGAAAATTAGACCTAAACAGCCTAGCATCTAACCTCGGTCTCACCTCTGTAAATGTTATGTGACCACACTGTATTTGCCAGGCATTAGCACTTATTAGACTGTTGAAGCGATCACAGAGGTTAATTAATACAAAGAATGCAAGATAACCTCCGTTGTTCTTTTGCGTTTCTTTCATTTTTGATCATTATTTCACAAAGAAATGCATGATGGTATGTGGTATGTGATATTAATACATTTATTAACCCACCGCTTTATCTAAGATGTATTATTGTGACACCTGCTATCAATTTGGCTATGTTCTCAACCATTTTGGCTTATTTGCAGAACAGTTTAAAATCAACACAAGGAGCCAAAGCTAATGATGAGGCCAGTGTTAGCTTAAAGCAGCACATTTATTTGCAGCTTATTGTCTTTTGATTTGTTAATGTATTCTTTGATGTCTGTTCATTTTCAATTCCCATTGTCACTAAAGAAGAATTTAATGCTGCATTTGCTTGACAAGTTGCAAATGGGACAGCTGGCATGACATTTAAAGGTTGTAGTGGTCATTTTCAAGTGCACCAAACAGCATGTCAGATTCAAGACACCATGAAGATCTTGCACTATCAAAGTAAGTACAAAGTGCACAACAGACAGAAGGATCCAAGTAGACACAGTGCAGGTATCTAGCAACATCCTTGTCATAAAGAAACTTTCACTGTAGATATATTGACATGATTTCAGTGGTTTCAGTAAACCTCGGTAAAATCTGGAGATTACTGTGTGACTTTGTGGGGCATGGAGCTTTCATAATACCCACTTAATACCCACAGCTAGAAATCTGGCTAAACATGAATGTGGGAGCCGACATAATGACCAGCTTCAGACTTTAACTACTGTTCATGTCAATCCAAACATCAAAGTAATAATTATGCATGTAAAATCTGGACAGTTTAAAAGTTCAACACTCAGACTTGGCACTTAATGATACAATATGAAAAGAAAGCAATTTATTGCCTTAAGCTTGAGGGCCTAAGATGTTCTTTTATAACAAAATCCAGTCACGAGTAGCTCCAGTGAGATTAAAATAAACAACTCCAGTTTGGAAGAGAAATGAAACACAATTATGTTATAGCCAATTCAATCATCTAAGTACAAGGTGGCCTCTACACTTAAGAAAGTCCTGTGTGATCTTCTGTTCAGTATGACTGACCACCCATGTTTTCTATCCCATATAACACAAATATGTCTTTGTCATAGTGAAGGTGTAAAAAAAACGATGAAATTATGGACCAGAAGAAAGAGTGGACTGCTTTAAATTGCAGTGTACAAAGTAAAAATTTTGTCTTCTTGTTCTTTGTTTTTGGATACAACCCTCATGAGTCAAGTAAGGACCGACCTGACTGACAAGCTTGTACAGCACTGACAGCACTGTACCATGACTTATGAAGTTTCTTACAAACCCCCTTAAAACAAAGCTCCTATATGTTTGATCCTAACGTGTCACCTTGTTTCGAGTGCCTTTCAGCTTCTCAAAATACCCAATGACTTCCGCAGGCCTTTCAGTATACAGACATAATTGTGGACCTATTGTTCGTATGTATGCTTATGTTTGTTTGCATGTGCAGCAGTGCTGGAGATCGGCTAACCCAGAAGGCTCCTCAAAGATTGTCCCTGGACAGCCCAACAGACAATGAGTGGCCGTAATCCAATCAATACTACAGAAAATTACCCTCAGATGCTGCACTGCACCACTAATGCAATAGTGAGACAGCTCACTAGAACATTAAAAAAACTCTCTACCCTGGAAGATCCACATATTGATATATGGTAGCAGTTAGACAGATCACATGTGAATTTAAGAGAAAAGACTAATAGTTTGAAACTTTACTGACTGAACAGTGAACTGAGTTTCAGTAAGTACCTTCCCTGTTTGGTATACATGTGAAGGAAAAGCTCCTTGCTGTTGTTAGAAAGATATTAATTTGAAAAAAAAGAGCTATTATTTGGAAAACCGTGTATGTGTCATATTTTATCACTTTTCCAGCACTTTCATTACAGCAAAGGACCCAAAAAGCAGATCTCCGTGTGGTGTATGTATCCAAAAAAAAAATACTCTGAGTCATGTGGAGTCAAATTAAAGAGGCTTTGTGATAATCATTGATATGACTCTCATGACCTGCACTACAATCCTTTTTTGTCTTTATCTGGCTTCTGCCAGTCTCTCTATCTCTCTGTCTTTTCTCAAGCTCTAGCATCTACAATGGGAAATATCAAATTCAACTGAGCCTGTAATGTTTTAGTGTGAGCTATTCACTGCAGCATCTCTGCCTAAATGGCTCAGATTATGAGCGCCAACTTCCCGAAACCTCAAACAGAAGCTTCGGCGGCTGAGAGAAGTTTCTCTAAAATTAGGCTCAAGGGTGTAGAGGGTTGTGCCTGTGGATATCAATGAGAGCAGACAGGATCACGGTGCACTGATCTTCAAATTTACAAACGCTACCGGCAAAGTTTCAAAGACCTCTTAGGGCACAACAAAGACTTAATGTGTGTGTGTATGTGTGTGTGTGTGTGGGTCTGCGTGTGTTCGCTTACCTCCACAGACCTCTCCACTGATGTCCTCGCACTGACGGTCATCACACTCACAGTTTTTGCCATGAACACGACTGTCCCCAGGTGGGTGGCAAGTACACTGTCCACACTGGCACTGACCTAGAAAAATAGAAACGTCTTCTCACATCTGAGCAGTTGTGTTGTGTTTTTAATAGAATAATCTTTCTTTGTCGGAAGTTCTTTATATAATCTTGTTGGGATTTTTTTCTATTCACTCTGTAATTTTAGGAAACTGATTTGCATACTGGCTTTAGTGTAGAATTTACCCCTGGGATCTAAGTTATCATAGGTGCTAACCCTATATTTTGGAAAAAAGCTAAACTGCTGCTCACACTTATAGTGGGGGAAGTAATCATTCAAGCCCCTTCTGAAGTTGCTCCCTTGCATTTATGGTAGTTTCTTTATAACGGAGAAAGACTGAATATCAGCCAAAAATCCAGAAAAATAAAACGTATAGATTCATTTGCATGTCACTGAGTAAAGTAAATATTTGATCCCCTACTACCCGGCTTGTTTTAGCCAGTCTGGCTCTGCGCCCGTGTGGCAGGCAGATTACAGATCACTCAGTTAATCAGTCAATTACAGATAATCCTGATCTCACTCCAACCTCTCCACAACCATGGGCAAAGATGGTGGGATGTCAGGAGGTCAAAGGATGTCAGGGCCTGCAGAAGGCTGGAAAGGGCCACAAGACCTACAAGAAGCTTGCTGAGAAGGTGACAACTGGGGGTGTGATTATTCAGACATGGAAGATATATATAATTACTATCAATCATCCTCCGTCTGGAGCTCCATGCAAGATCTTGCCTCATGGGATAAATGGTAAATGGATTGGTTCTTAGAAAGTGCTTTTCTACTCTGCTGGGACATGTTGTACGAAACATGAGCCATGTTTTATACAACATGCCCTATTAACCCATTCATACGAGCACTTCTATGTAAGTGCTTTCCATCTAACATTCATACAACTTGGAGTTAGCATCTTGTCCAAAGATATTTGGCATGCAAACTGGAGCAGTCTGTGAATGACCATCTTTGAACAGAGGGCGGGGCTTACAACACCAACTGTTTTGAGATCCCTTCCCAGACGCCTTAACGCCCACTCACATCCTGGGTCATTTAACCTCAGTAAATCACATGATAGGATGGGGCTAGGTTTCACAGTGGGTTCACCCGAAACCTTGGCTGATTGGGACCCACACCCGTTTTCACACCGTGGCTCGTGTGATTAGGTAGAGGATCAATAAGGGGTCCATGACCCTCTTGGGGACACTCCCATAGGGCTTAAAATCTGGGACCGTCCAACAATTGCTCTTAGAAGTGAAGAAGCTTCTTGGATAAGAGGTGAAACATCTTCAAGGAAACTTAAAGAAGTACAGACTCTTTTCTTTCCAAGCTCCTTAGACTACAATGAGCTGGATGATTGAGAACCTTCAGACATAACCTAAAATATTTAGATGGTTTCTGTAAAGAGGAGCGCACCAAAATTCCATTGAGACGTGTGCAATCTTGGTGACAAATTGGTGTCAAGCTTTGATTGATTGATTGAAGTACCAAGTCATGTTTTGTGTGGGGATCAAATACTTATTTTGTTCAATTACATCCAAATCAATTTATAACTTTTAAGCAATGCATTTCTTTCTGCATTTTTGGTTGATATTCTGCCCCCAAACCCCTCCCCTAATTTTAATCAAGCTACCATTAAAATTAGAGACTGTTTATATATATATATTTTTTTAAGTGGGCAAACTTACATTTTCAGCAGGGGATCACATAATTATTCCCCCCACTGTACAGACTCTTTTCAAGCAACTGCATAAACAGCATGCTAACACAAAACTAGCAAACAATCTAACTGATATTTAAGCTGCGTATATGTCAACCACAGCTAAGCAGCAAGAGCCTGATCTAGAAACAGCGATAAGCAATCAGACTTGTAGCATTGTGGCCCCAATTTCTACTTGTACCTGTTTCTACACTGGGATCACAGTGGCGATTGCTGTGAAGCGCCCTTTGGCCTGGTTTCCAGCTGTGCTGTCAGCTTTGTGTTAAAACAGAAACACTTAAAAGAAAGATCACGTGTGTCCTCATTAGAATGAGGATTTGTATCAGTGTGTGGGACCATAGGTAAGATGAAAGTACAGCCAATGTCTGTAGACTTTAAAGGAAACAATAAAAACCTATTTAGTCTGTACCAAATCTTAAAATTAGGTAATTACAATCTAAGATGAATATATTGGGACATGACATCATTTATTTAACAAAAACTAAGCAGAAATGCGGAAGCAGTGTGTGTATTTCGGAATTAAGGCTACGCTAATGCGTTTTAGTTTAAAAATGCATCATTTTCTCTCCGTTCTGGCCTCCCGTCCACACTGAAAGACACACAAACACACACAATTGATGGCTTTTAAAATATTTCCATTCCCCGATGCTGCAGACAAAAGACAGTTCAGAAGGGTAACCTGCCCACCAAGAAAAATAATTGCACAAAGGGAATTTCTTGGTGCAATAAAGACAGATTGATCACAGCACACACAGTGCCCCTCTTTTTCTTTTCTCTTGTTTTTATTGAGCTGGGTATTTCCTTTTTTTGCTCAATCATTATTCACTCTGAGTATTTTCCCTGTTTGTTACCCTGCGGAGTACATTTTGTGTTTAGTGCCACCAAATTAGACCTAAAACACATCCATATTGTGTATGTGCCTGCCTTATCTTTCGATGACTCACTGGGGGAAATTACAAGACAGCTACTCGAATGACAGCGTCATCTAATGTGTCGTCCATGTCACATCACTGTCACTTCTTATGACCACGCACTTCAGCATGCACAGACACAAACATAACAAGCTCTCGTCCTTCTTCACATACAACATACCACCATCTGCTCAGTGGACTCAGTTACCCTAGCAACCGGTGATGTCATAACACCCCTGCCTTATTGATTATTTCCATGGCCGTCAAGCCATCCACCAGTGTGAGTGTGTGCATGTGTGTTCATGTTTCGCGTGTGTTTCTTGCTAAAGTAAATGACACATTCATGTGCATGTCTTAAGATCATTTTCATTCCATTTTTGAAAAGTTGAGAACTAACAGATACTGCTCAAGAAATTAAAGGTAAACACTTTGAAAACACCTCAGATCAACAGGAAAAAGAAATCATGTTGGATATCTATATTGATATGAACCGGGTAATATGCTAGGAACAAAAGGATGCCACATCATTTGATTGAACTGAAAATTATCAACCTACAGAGGTCTGAATTCAAAGACACCCAGAAAATCAAAATTAAAAAATGATGCAGCAGGCTAGTCCATTTTACTGAAATTTCATTGCAGCAACTCAAAGTAATACTAGTTTATATAGTTTACATGGCCCCACGTGCTTGTATGCATGCGTGATAATGTTAGGGCAAGCACCCAATGTCATGACAGATCGTGTTCTAGTTCTTTTTTTTACAATCTTAATAATATTAAAGCTTAGTTATGCTTCACCACAGCACAAACTGTGCTGTGCTAGGGTATATATATATATATATATATATATATATATATATATATATAAAAAATATATATATATATATATATATATATATACACATATATATATATATTAAATCACGTCAAAAATTAAATCACGTCATTCAACTTCAAAAGCAAAAATGTTCTTTGAAACCTCCTCCTAGATGCTGACAGATGTAGTTAAAGGCTGAAATCCTTGGAAATCTGTTTCATTGAAACCATTGAACAACAGCACTCAGATTCAAATTTGTCAAATTTTGGCTTCATCCTCAACTATCACATCCTCGTGAATTGGCTGGATTCCAGTCTAACGTAGCAATGAAACTATGCAAGCTGAATTTATCGGCTTTCATGTTTAGAGCATACTGCATGTGAGTTATTTGCACATATGGGTTCGTTCAGGGTCGTTACCTAGTCAGGTTAAAGGTCTGATGTAGGCAACATTTGAAGAATTGAATTGATAGATCTGACCACCGATGCATGCAGTGTGGACATTGCAATATTTAAATATGCTTACATGCACAAACTAGTATGATTGATTATTCCATGACCACATAACTTCAATATTGTTAAGATTTTAAAATCATAATTTTGACATCAGTTTTCCGTGTTATCAGAATGCGGAGCTGAGAATATATTGTACTTACTTAAACATACTCTTACATGATTTGCTGTGATTAGCTTGAGGACTGAACCATAAAGTAGTCTACAATCCAGCTGCTAGGTTAATTCAAGCATTCACCCTATATAAATCATGTACTTGATATGTATTAAACAGATGGCTACAGAGACAATTTTATATATGAACTTTAAATTTAAGCAAAAGGCAGGGCCACAAAATTGAACAGAATTCAGAAATGTCCCATCTACACTGTCTCATTCATCACATTTTCAAACAACAGCAAGTGGGCATAGGAGCCCATTGTTATGCCAAAGTGAGCACCAAAATTGTGCTGCACTGCCTGATCTGCATAAACACAACCACAGCTGTGACATTCCTCTCACCACAGAGCTGTGAAACTGACAAACATGCAGGCAAAAGTGCAAAAAAAACCTCTTGGATTGCATCTACATTATCCGCTCTTTGCACCTGGAAAAATAAAAAAAGCTCAAAAATGTTGATTTAAAGATTTAAATGTAAAATCAAATGCACTGCACAATATATTAAACAACACGTGACCACAGTTAAAGAGTGCTTTCAGCATTGTCAGTCCGGTTTTCGCTCCTGTTTAAGGTCTTTTCACTAAATTTCATTTTCATTTCAGCAACAGCTGCAATGAGTCCTCCAGCACAACAGGTATAATGCATTAAGCCTAATGATGGCCCCTTATGTGCTCATCCTTTGCTCATATGTCCTATCCCGTGGTGTGAATGAAAGCATATTTCAAAACCTTGCAAATGACACAACAGTGTAAGATTAAAAACATTTTTTCTACTGCAGAAGGAATGTGCTATTAAATGTTAAAAAGTAGCACACGCATACAGTGAATGTCTACTACAGGCCACACTAGAGAGCAAAGAAAGGAATCCCAAGAATCAGCAAAAAGATGTTGAAAGCAGGTTTTTCCTTCAGGACATACCAGAGTATAAAGAATGTACTATCCACAAGCGTCTTGTCTCCATCTTTCAGGAAGAAAGCTCTGAAGCTGCTGTTTCAAATTTCAAGGCCTTTCCTCTCAGACTAACATCTGTACCAGCCTCATTCATCCATGCCTAAGTGATTTTCTGTGTCTGTCTCCTTCAGTTTCTCTCTTTCTCGCTCTGTATCTTCCCTCCCACCTTGCTTCCTGTCTTCCTTTTTATTGTTTACATCTTTTGACATCACAGTCATGCAATGAACACATTCTTTCCAACCGTTGTGAGTTTCTAAGCACTACATCAGTGCTACAGACAGAAAGTTATTTTTGACAATTAACTGTTTCCCTCGGCAAGGGTTAGAAAATCGCAGCCTAGAACTGTACCGTATCTCATAGTTTCCAAATCCTAATTCTCATTTAGGTGTATGAACAGGAAACGAACAACAGTGAGATACGTTGCCAGGCTTTAAACTCTTACTGAATGGGCTGGAAACTTTTTTTTTAATGCAGTTCTGAAAGGGAAGCATTCATGAATCCCATTAATTGTTCCATTGCACTGTGTAAATTGAAGTTTCATTTGTTGCAGCTTTTGGAGATAATTTAAAGAAAGTATAAGAGGAATTAAAGTTAATTGACTCTCTGTGCACAAGTTAATCTTTTATGGTTCATTATGTGGTGGGGAACGCCATGTGTCCTCAATCACGCCATTGGTTTGAGGCCGTCTGCCTGACACAATATGTAATGAATCGGTGACACATTAGAAAAAGGGACAAAATGGTTCTGTTTTGCCTGCTCCCTTGTTGTTGTTCAGTTGAACCTTGTGATGTTAACTTTTCTGTAATTTGTTGTCTCCATGGTAGCAACCGTGCACTCAGGTGTAATCAGCAGCTCCTTCGCCCATGGGTGAGAGTATAACATGCAGTACAAAGCACACATATCCTCCCTTTCCATTTCCAGCAGCAGAAAAGCTATACATCACCCCCTGACTTCCCACACAGTCAAATGAATCAATGCTTCACATTAACCCCTGACATATCTGCAGAGTCCGGAGACCAAGCAAGTTTTGTCCTTGTAGAATTGCCCACCACCTATATTATTAGGTTCAATCAGTGTGCAACCAACAGAATAGCAAAGGCTTTACTGTACCATCTCCCGAGGTACAGACATACTGCCAGGTATTTCACAGAAAAATTACAACAGTGTTTAGATACACTGAACAATGGCTTACGCAGCACTGTAAAGCTGATTGATTAAGGTTGCTGCATCAGTGTAAAAAGGTACAAGAGAAGACACCCAAGTGTATGCAGCAGACTACCAGACAATTTGTCTTATTAACAAATGGCTGTAGCATCCTTTAGAACAATGCAGGCTGTCAATGCAAGGACAACTGTGCATTGTGCATTGTTAACTTTGGATGATGGTAAGAACTTGTTGTTTTTTGTTGTCTGGCAATGTGCATTACTTGACTGAGACTGATGATCAAAGATTTTTTGGTTTGTTTTCTTTTTCTACACCTCGCCAGAGACTTTAAATATAAAATCAAATTTGAGATACACACTATGAATAAAATGAGAATAAAAGCTATTCTTAATTTATGGAACTATATCTTCTTCTTTTAGGCGCACTGCTACGCTCCTGGATATCGTATCATCACACGCTGGCTGAATACTTTGCACAAAAATGTGAGAAGTCATGAATCAGGAACGGTTTGATAACTAATGAATCATTAATGAGTGGCTCCTAAATAACTGTAACTACTCAGCAGATGTTGACTAGAGAACAGAATGTGAGAGATCATGTATATGAATCATTTGATAATTATTAGTTCATACAGTTCTTTCTGCATAAGCAGTTTCTGACTAACTCTGAACTCGTCACATGCTACAAAACATGGAGGATGTGTATATGTCTTAATCAGTCTTCTTTTGTGCACCCTCTGTAACGTGTCACGGTGTGTGCTGAATAGTTTTAAGTGAGTCAAATTCAGTAGCAATGGAGCGTTTATCGTTTTCTTCCAAATACCAAACACCTGGCAGGTTACTATCCCGTCTGAAACTGAAATATTCATTAACTTACTAGATTTTTCGGACATCAATATCCAAACATCTGCTGCAGTCTGACCATAAATGCCAAGCCTTTTACTAGATATTATTCTTACATCATCCATTTGGTATTTAAGTTTAATACCATTTATTGTAAATATGCCCAGAAGCATTTAAGCCCACTTCTTGTAATGATTAATCAGTGCTGCTTTGCAAAAAATGGCTCATTTGTTTCTCACATTGTTGACTGAAAAGCTTTCAGCTATGTAAACACCTAGTTGTTTCTTAATTAACTGTTTGTGTGTGGTCTCGTTGCATATTTTTTACCTTTGCCTGCTCAAGCAAAAGCATGTTTCTGGAGTACAAAAAAGCTTTTTTAAAAACACTTTTTCCTCCATTTCTCAAATTCATAATATGTATATTAGAGTCCTATATGAACGCACAGATTTCTGCCAAAGACAGAATAGCAGTTATTTAGATTGAGATATTTCTGTCTGCACTGTTTTGTGCAAGCTCTGCTCCCTCCTTCGAAGTGGGGGAAGAAGATAAGAATGTTACACAATTCTGTGTACCAGTCAGAATTTAGCAATATCCAAATATACACCGGTCATACATCTGATTGTACAGTCCCTTAAACCAGATCCACGCAATCCTGGAAATGTTTCATCTGATCTTTTCGCTCTTCTAGTCATGAATATTTGAAAATTGTTGAAAAATATTTTGAATGTAGGTGGCAATACACAATGTCATCACCTCTATTACACTGATCTTCCAGACCTACTACATACACTATTCCCCCACTTTCCCTTACTATCTTACTATCGTCCAGCAAAGATTTGTGGATGCACGACTTTGAATAAACGCAAAATACCTGGACCTTTGCTTCGTTAGCAGAACCACTGGTTCAGTAGCTGAATCTACTATTAGTATTAAGCCCCACTTTTACAGGTACCAAGAAAACAAGCTTCCTCTGTCTAGAAGCGCCACCTATGAATTACACAGTGCGCTGTAATAAATCTAGACACAACCACCTGCAGTCTGAGAGTTAGTTGACATTGTTGCCAGAAAAGATTGTAACTAAATGTGTATAACACATCCAGAAAAAAAACCTTCACACACATATATATAAGTATGAGGACAAATGCACATCACAGCTCACAAACCAGATAAAAAAACAAGCGCGTGTAAGGCTTCATTATGCTCACACATTTTAATGCATACTGCTGTACAACACAAGAGTCGAGCGATCGCTGTTAAGATAATGGCTCGGTTAGAGACGCCATCACATTCGACTGATGTCTGTAAAACGCTCATAAGGATGAATAAAGAGATGCGCAATTCTGGAAATGACCTATTTTACTCCAAGAGGTAAAAGCAGAGTGCAAGCCTGCTACGGTAACCATAGCAACAGGCAGACCAGGTACCTCGTCCGAAGCAGGGCAAATTGGACTTTCCTCGGCACTTCTTCAAACTGCTTTCCAAAGACAGGGAACAGGACAGAGGATGCTCACACTTATTCCCTGCCCACCCTTCCTTGCAGTCACACCTGCCACAGTTGCATTGGCCATGACCTGCCGAAAGCATAGAGGAAGAGTTGGTGAAAGCAGGGTTTTGTGCAGAAAAATATTATAATTTAATGAAAGGAAAGCTCCATAGTAGCATCTATTATACTTTGTTCATTAATTCTTTGGAGAAATAGTGAAAAGGTCATATTTACCGCTCCCCAGTTTATTGTTAAGTTATATAGGAAGTTTACTTTTATGGCTGAAAAGTTGTACCAAAGCAATAAGATTAGCATGCAAAGTGCTGTTGATGTTTGCCAAGTTAATGGGACTGCAGTTTCTTAAAGATGAAACAGAAATTAGAGTAGCTGTAATTTTGTCACCAGCCCTTCTTTGAAACATTAGTTCAACATTTTGAAGAATAGACTTTTCTACTTATTATTTATTCAGGTTATCATACTAGCAGTCAGCAAAGCAAAGTAGTCAGACTACAAAACCCTCATCATGTGTTTGAATCTGTTTTTTAACCATACAGAGCTTGCTGACCTGAGCAGAAGTCATCTGTGTAGCGGTCATATGTTGCATGACAGTTCCTCTCGTCGCACTCGCAGGTGTCTCCATGAATATCTCCCCAGTCACCAGAGGGATCAACATCATGGCAGTTACACTCTCCACACACACAGGTCCCTAAAACAGACAAACACACATCCTGTAAATTGTGTTTTCTTTCTACACTGGTCATTAATCTTTCAGATTAATCAGGCCAAAAACAGTGATTAATGTCAAGTTCCAAATCGCTGTTTTCCATGAATGTTGGTGGGGATTGGAGCGCATACGTTTCCTCTTGCTGAAAGGCTATAACTTCCTTTTTTTCCCTTTATCTTTTTATCTGTCTATCCGTCTGTCTCGCTTTTTTATGTGTTTCACGTCTGAGCAAGACCGTCAGCTGAGCAGTATGTATTGGAAATCCCATTTTCTCTTATCAGCAGTGACAGAGCATGGGGAACCTCAGGGGAGCAGGCCAGCTGGCAGGCCTGTAGGCTGTAGCTGGTGCGTGTCTGGCCCTTGGCCCTCCGCTTTGTCTCTCTCACTACCTCATAACCCTGGGGTTCTGGATTAATAGACCCATGCACTTTTATGTCTGATACAAATGTCACAGTGGAGCCTCACCAGAGCAGATTACAGCACCCGTAACGGTCATTGATCACAAATGTCTTATAATCACTAAAAATCAGGATGCCATTTGGAAATGTTCACTCGCCAAATTCCTGTTATTTCAGAATTTGAAATGACACATTCACTTGTATATGTTTTCAATGTATTCAGCTTTTGACTTGTTGGTTTACTTCCGATATAATCTCTACTGGGAAGACTGTGTAAACCAAACGGATAAAGGGAGAAATCATTCTGTGATTGCTGTCAGTCAAATTAATCATAGAGTATGAGTGCGAGATGAAGGTTACTCATGAACAAAATGCAGGAGAGAGGAATAACATGTCACAATCTCACACAAAACACTTCAAATCTTTACATCTGTACACGATGATGAAATCAAATCGCGCCTCAGTGTAATCGTCAGACTTGATCCATTGCCTATAATCTCCAGGAATTATCTTCACAGTGCTTTTTGGATTAATTCAGAGCGAAATTGTTGCATGTCATATAGGGACAGAACTTGAGAATTGTCCCCATAATCCTATACTGAACTGTTCAACTTCTTGGAATTACTTAGCAAGTAGATGCATAAGAATTTAAATGTTTTTAATTAAAATGTTTCGTCACATTTACTGTCTAAGGACAGCGCTAGCAAGCGCTCTCTGCTTATGAGCAAAGAAAACCCAAAACAAAACAAAAAACAGCCCTTTTGTGTTGGTGGAAAAATGCACCATGTCGACCAATCAAAAATGACATGACAACATGACATTTGGTTGTTTAGGAAGAGGGGGAAGTTTTAGGAGTTCAGCATGTTTGGAGTGTGTAGTTAATGTGTTGTCTTGTGTAGTTAGTATGTAGTGTTGTGGATAGTTTTGGGTTGTGTAGCAGAATAATGAGGCGACTGCTGTCTCCAGGTAGAAAACAGGAGTGTTACACCTGCTGCTGTCAGACATGCAGGTATCAGGCTGTGATGTTCTCCTTTATAGTAGACACAAATTTTTGAAGTGGCACAAATAATTTGTGTGGCATCTTATTGAATGCAGAACACCTGATTGTTATGTAAATAGTTTGAAATGGTTATAAAAAAAATAACTTTGTTGTTTGCAAAACATATGATTTTAAAATTGACAATTTATATTTGCATTTAAAGTTATGAAATGTGATTCATTAAACCTGTTTGTGGTTGTTACAGTACTACTCGGATTTTATGTTGTCAGATTTTAGATCAATTGTGTTAATACAGTATGTCAAAATGAAAACATAACTGTAAATTCAGACACGTGAGGTTGTGCTGAAAAGAATGATACCAAACAAGGCAAAGTAAATCGTTTTTAAAGTTGAAATGTAGAGGAAACATCAAAAGTAGTTAAAAATGGCCAATTATACCCTAGACCAGCGGTCCCCAACCCCCGGGCCACGGACCGGTACCGGTCCGTGAGTCATCTGGTACAGGGCCGCGAGCGTGAGACTCGGGTGTGAAATGTATGGTTTTCAGGGTTTTTATAGGTTTTTAGCGTTATTTTGTTATCGTTCTTTTTGTTAACTCGGTTTTCCTGGGTCTTTTCACGTGTGTTATGAATAAATCTTTTTTTCGGTAGTTAGTTTTATTTTGTTGCATTTATCCACGACACCTTAAAGGCTGGTCCATGAAAATATTGTCGGGCACAAACCGGTCCGTGGCACAAAAAAGGTTGGGGACCGCTGCCCTAGACTAAGAGGGTTAAACATTTTTTTAAGTAACGCAATAGTTACTTTTCAAGTAATTAATTACTTTTAGAATCTTGTAACTCAGTTACTAACTCGGTTACTTTTTTGAAGAAGTAACTAGCAACTATAATTAATTACTTTTTCAAAGTAACTTGCCCAACACTGCACACAGTATATATAAAGTATAAGGTATAAATGAAATGTACCCATATATAGTGCTGTTATTTCCACGTCTGTTAAAGTAAAACTTAGGCAAACCAGGTTGGAGTAGCTTTCAAGGACATAATCTTTTATTTTAAAATGACATTTCTAAGACTCTGGATTTATAGTAGTTTAAAGTCATAAGCAATTTGATGAAAATGTGACAAATTTGCTGGTAATGTATAGTAATTCAAATCTTTAACATCATATTAACATCCTGTGCCATTCGTTATTATATGTTGAAGTATGGCTAAAGAAATTAAAGCAAGATAATAGAATAACAGGCTGAAGAAAGGAGTTGATAAGAAGTCTCATTTAGATTAAAAATCTCTTTTTCAAGAGAGATCAGGACAAGAGGGCCCCTGTTACGTGGTACTGCTGTTTCATTAGCACGGTGGCTGCTCCACTACAAGGCAGTTGTTCATGCTATGTCAGTTGTGCACTAGACCATAATTTTGCAGCTCTGTGATGAGACTCTGTCCATGTAGCCTACCATTTCACCCGACCACTTAGCCAGCCCTCAGCCAGTTCACTGTAATTAATTTTTGAGAGACTTACTGAAATCCCACAGGATCACTTGAGCTAGGTTAGTGAAGCTGTTTTGCTGACTGCTTGTCCTCCAAGCAATGAGTTTGAACTCATGACTCACGACAACGACTGCAATCAACTTGTAGTAACATCTGACAGATGATCAGAGAAAACAGGGTGAACCTGAACTCAATTATGAGTGTCACTGAAAAGGCTAAAACTTGCATACATTGCGTTAATTAAATTGCATGAAATTAAATGCACGAATATCAAGCAAACTTTGTTCACTTTGTCATTATCAAGGACTGTGTTTTTAAGGTGAAAAATGAATGTAATACATTTTGGAATAAAGCTGTAACAGGACCAAATGTGGAACTAGTGAAGCAATGTGAATATTTTCAGAATGTATTACATGTAAGCTGTTTGTCATTTTCAGATATTATTTACTAATAGGATTGGTTCTAAATGATAAAGATTCATTTCATGGCACAAGCATTCGGAGAGAAAAAATAGACTGGAAGACATTACCGAAAACATCTTCAGGAAAACAAGAAGAAGAACAAAACAAAAACAAATGTAAAAATTGTTTGATTGCTTGTAGCACAGAGTGTTTGTTTCCCTCTTTATAATGCAGCAAACAGACAGGAAATGAATTTGACCCCATTTAGAATGTTTGCTTCCTGTTTCCTAGCAACACACTTCTACTGAAATAGATATTATCAGAGCCCTCGAATAGTGAGAGCCTCATCAGCCGGGGTTCAGAATATCATCATGTAGTTCATGTAGACTTTAGATAGTTCCCAGAGTACCTTGCAGAGATCTTTCTTTGGTAATTAGTAGTCAAAATGCATTGAGCTACAGTAGTTCTTTTTATAGTGTTTTATAGTTAATCTTTGTATATATGTTTTTATGTAAAAAATCGTTGGTGGTAGCCAACCTTATTAGTTTGTATGACCCTTTTCAGAACATGCTGCTATTGTTGATTTCATTGTTTTGTTTTAAATATTATAATCACTAGCAGTCACAACTCAATAATTTGACATTTAAAATTATTGTTTTCTACCCACCAGTTTTTCTCATTTTGGCATAAGGATACGTGTCTATGCTTATGAAACACATTGCTCCTTTAACAGTTTAACGATTAAATATTCAAATGCAAAACAAATATATTGACCACTTTCTGTGTGAGACACAAACCATCCTGCATGCAGATAAATCTGCTGTGAAATTAGATTTACAACAGATTTCAGGTTTCATTAAAACACATATTACTGTGTATCACATGTTACCAGGCAATTTTAATAGGCATTGTAAGATACTTCTTATTTTAGGAGGCTTAAGTGGTATTAATACATATTTGTGTGGTTAACATAAACACACATTTCAGTTTTTTGGTTGGTTTAATTTAAAAAACAACCTTAGATTATATGGATTAAAACAACAATGACAAATAAATGTAATGTAAAGCAATCATATTCAAGCACCACATTTAAACTTTTTTCTGACAGTTACCACACCATGGTGAGCACATGTTTGCTTTATTAAAAATAAGAAAAAAGTAAAGCTTGAAACACTCAAGGAAACGAGTCTCCCAGTCAGGGTGCTGTCTCACTGTGTGACAGTCTTCAGGCTGAATTGCACTGTGGTTCTACTGCTGAGAGATAGATTGAAGAGAGAAAAAGACAAAATGTTGGACAAGCCTCTAAGTGCATTAGGAGAAAACATTTTTCATAGCTGGCATTTTATTTTAAATTCACCTTGTGTTTTCAGTCTCATTTTAGTCCCTCTGCTCTTTTCATCAACTGAGCTGTAATATAATACAGACAGTAACAGTTAAAAAGACCATAAAACTTATGAAACAATATTTACGAGACTTCTCAAATCTGTTCTCTGCCTCTTCATAGCAATATATCACAAAAATAGCTGTTTCGCTGATTGTTCTACAATTACTGTTTTACCATAGTAGGTTATACCCACAGTGGGAATATTTATTTAATTAGACCAAACCGCTGTGTGTTACAGTATAATGTTATATTTAGCTAGAAAACTCACACTTTGAAGTCTTTAAAAAAAATATCATAATGTCGATTGAAACAACATCCTGGTTTCTGGTTAATATTACATGCTTGCTAGCTTAATCTGGCATCATTTAACATGTTAAAATAATAATGATAATAACATGGTTTATTGGTCGATTTAATTAGATTTATGCATACCAGCAACATAGAGTCTTGTTTTTTAAGTATCTTACCTTTAAAAATGAATTCCAAACTTCTACGCTGCTATTTCTGATGACGCGATAGGCACATGTTGCAAACTGAATTAGTGGTAGATCTAAATTCTTTAAGCCCCATAAAATGATCAGTGTGGCTATTCAGGTCTTACAGAAATGTTTAACATCCAGACATCCATGAAAAAAGAGTCCCAAGGTTTAGTGGAGTAAAGTTACAAGACCGTTAGTTTGCAAGTTTCTATTTAAAGATGATATACCTGAAATACCTGCTTTAGGTATTTCTAAAAAACAACACTGTACATCTCTGCTATAGCGATGGACAGCATAGTAAATAGCTGAGACATTTGTGGGGCTAGTGAAATCGCTGACATATAATTATGTGCCACCTGTGGTGAGCTACAGAGCTATAATTAGGCTAATAGAAATTCTTCAAAGTTCATCTTGAGGGTTCCTGATAGACAAAGAAAAATATCATCAAATGTCAGAAAGAAGACACCGAAAATGGACCAAACTTCAGCCATGATGATCCCATTAACAAGACAAACATGTTGCTGCATGGCTCGGATGACCGTGAATGAGTTTCAAGTTTTCTGACTTCTGATTTTTGTTTCTGCGTTTTGAGAATAAAGACAGAATTCTGTCCTTGGTGCATGATCTGAAAATGTAACCAGCATAATACTCTTCAGTCCAGCATTTTGTGGCTTTCTAATCAGCGACACCAAACATATGTGTATGTTTATATTTCTTATGTATAGCTGTGTACATGACCTGTGTATATTATGATAATACTTTCATTTCAAATTTGTGATTACAGTTTAATGAATATAAAAAACAAAAATCAAACACGATGTTCCAGGTAAACAGACCTCTGTTGCTGCAGATTTTGCCATCTGGAGATGTGCATCTCTGCCTGCTTTCCCATGGGCTCATGTCACACTGGAACTCACATTTGTCTCCATGCCAACCAGCAGCACAGTAACAGTTTCCACAGTAACATTGGCCATGCCCTGGAAGCAGATCACAGAGGAACAGCTGATGAGATTTCCTCCAAAATGTATTTTGACAAATGGTGATTACTGTCCTGGTGATTAAGTCATATTTTTGGTAATCCAAACACTACTTTTTCCTTTAAAAAAAAGAAGTGAGTATTAAATTTAAAAAAAAAAGAAGCAGCATATGTAAGTTGTAATAGTTAATGCATGAGTTTTTTTATGGAAACCAAATGAGCAAAGGCAATGCATTTCTATTCTTTTATCACAGTAAAACACAATATGTATTACAGTAGTTGGGTTTTTTTGTACCAAATCCAGCATTGGTTATACAAAGATGCATTCTATGTTTAGGGGAAGAGTAAAGGGCTGTGTCAGCAAATGCAGGGCACACCTCCGCAAATCTCTCCAGTTTCCTCATCCAGGCACTCGCTGTCATCACACTCACAGAAACGTCCTGTTACCATGCCTCTGTTGTCTTCATTGTCACACATGCAGCTACCGCAGTGGCAGGTTCCTATGGGAAACACAAACTTTAGACACAGTTTGTTGGAAAATGTCAGATTTCAATAAAGAGCAATTCAACACCTAGAATCTAGCGCTGTTAACTGGAAGCACTGTCTCTATATCAATAGTTCTAAATTGTTGTCTGACTGTGTGTGCGTGCAGTAACTCGCACCGTTCCCTTTTGTAATTATGTGCTAAAGAAGCAGAAGGCTAGACAGCCACATGCTGTGAATACATTTGCATTTCTATACAGGCCACATACGGTACAATACACACAAACACATATACATACACTACACCAACAAACATGAACGCATACTCAAATTCACAGACATATAAACATATCTATAGCCTTCATTTAGCTGGAGTCATTGCACGCTAATGAGGTTACGACCAAGTAGATGAAGGGCTGGCTGTCAGACTCACCTCACAGTGTGTGCCTTCAGCGTGTCAGTGCATAATACTATGTTAGTCACACAGACTGTGTGAATCAAATGTATTTTATCTTGTGTTATTTAATTTGAGGTCAAATTGAATTATCAGCATTTACTTAGACTATTGTTAATTCAAAATGTATTCCAGTATTTACATATATTTGTATGTGTAGGTGTTATTTTTGTTTGAACTCATGTGTGTATGTGTGACTGTGTTTATATATCTTTGTGGGGACTAAAAATTGAAAGTTTACTATGCTTGTGGGGACCAACAGCCCTTATGTGGACAAAATCCCGGTCCCCACGTGTTTGAAGGCATTTTTCAGACTCAAAATGTGGTTTTAGTGTCAGGATTACAATTAGGTTACGGTTAGGATTAGGCATTCATTTTTGATGGTTAAGGGTTAGGGTGAACGGCTAGGGAAAGCATTATGTCAATTAAATGTCCCTGCAAAAATATGAAAACACAGTGAGGGATTAATTGTAATTAATGCGTTTATTATGGTAACTCCTTGTTTATGTTTTTGCTTGTAATAAATTGATATCACAGAAAAAATCATATAAACTGGTCGATTATTTAAGAAAAGAGTTTTGAATTATTATTTTTTTAAAATATTTGCTCATCACTTTGTAATAAAAAATTCGATGTGCCAAACTGATTACCCCCTCACTCTGTCTATTAATGGCTTGGTACTAGGCTATGTTTAGGCGATATTATTAAAATATTAGCAAAGCATGCCGAATTGTCTTAAAAATTGCTGTTGGTAATATGTGAGGGTGCAATGCTTTGATAAGTGTTTGCTTCAAAATTTATGTTATATGTAACTGACTCATTGTGCGTGTGTTTGTACAATAGCTGTACCTCTGTTGGAGCAGACCACCCCCTGTTGGTTTTTGCAAAGCTCTCTGCTCTTCTTCCTGGATAGGTTACACTCTTCCTGAAACTGGCAGGCATCACCGAACCAACCTTCATCACACTCGCACACTCCACAGTCACAGTAGCCGCGGTCTAAAGGGAAACACAATGCATCATATGCTGTTTACCACTGCTAACATTATGTACATGACCAGTGTATTTCACATCACTCTGTAAACACAAGGGCACATGTGTTATATCTTAAAGGTACAGTGTATAAAATTTCACAGCTTAAAATCAGTAGATTACAGATTACAGTCAACTGAATTCTATTTTCTTACCCCTATCGATTCAGGGGTTTTTCCCCCTTGCTACAGTAGCCGCAGTAGGATAAACAACTCTGGTCGCCGTTCATCTGTAATGTGTGCAGATTGTTCACATCTATTTACGCACAAAATTTGTGAATGGAATTCGCAACAAGTACTTCTGTCTGATGACAGTGATACTGAGGTGACCTGTTTAGAATATCCTGAGCTTTTCTGTCAGAAACCGCTGCTGTTTTTGCTACTATTAGCAGCTGTTAGCTAGCATTAACGAAACTTTCTTTGAAGTGGATCTGACGTTGTGTAACTCTCATGCCACGTGATATTTTAATCAAAAATAAGGAACTGTGACAATATGAGGAATAAAGAAGCATGCTTATGTTTGTGTTTTAGAGCCCTGACTACAGCTCACGAGATAAAGCTTCAGGGGAGGAACGTCCCCTGAAGCAGAGGAGGATTAGATGGAAATGATGGAGAGGGCAGTGGTGGAGGAGGAGAAAGATATAATAAGAAAGCGATGATGAAAGCATACATGTACAAATGTTAAATGGTGAACTATAGTTTGAAAGAGCCATTTGTAGTCTTTAGATTCAAAGTATCTTAATTAAAGTCTTAATTAAACTCTATGTGTGTGGCTGGTCTCTAGCTACACACATAAATGTGATTAGACTAAACTGTAGTCCATCTCTGCTACTGTATTCAAGATAGCGGAGCAACATGGCACAAATTGACAGCATTTTAGTAAATTAATTTTAAGGGTATCAGAATACATTATTAAAAATATGTTACACATTGCAAAGTGTTTATCTATGAGTACAACCTTCTTTTTTCTATAAAAAAAATCTAAAAATGACTTACTTTACCTTTAAATAGGTTTACATTGATCAACAGAACATTAGTGCTTATTTGCCTGTTGTTGACTAAACTTCAACAAGACCCTCTGCTCCCAAATAACTTAAGCTGTATAAATGTCCATAGTAAGAAGGCAGACAGGCACCGATATGTTTCTATAATATTTCTAAGATTTGTTTGTGCTATATACCAATAACCCAAGCATACTACTATATAAAATGTCATTGTGATATACTGGTTCATATCAATCACACTGCCAGAACATTACCATGTTCAGTGTTTGAAGGACCTACGCAGACAGTCTGGCATCACTGTTTCTCATCATTCTGATGGTCACAGTGAGCAATATGAAAACAGGAGGAAACACATGATGCAAATGAGGACTGTTGACAAGTTATTATAAATGTTGCTCTCATTGCGTTTAGCAGCAAGGGGCCTTCTATGTCACACTCAATCATTCGCCTGAATCGTTCATCATGTAAATGTGGTGTCCTTTTCAAGGGCTATCCATCAGTCATTAGTAACGCACAAGTCCCCTGTCTCTCCACATTATCGATACGTCTCAGGGGACACTAGGCAACAGGTTGGAGGAAGAGAAAAATACGTAACATGCACATCGAAGAGAACTAAACCACAGAGACAACAGAATTCCAAGGAACGTCCAGCTTTTATAAACCTCTAACAAATTTGGATAAAGTCTTGTATAGCTGTAAGAAGACTGACTTATTTTGCTTTTTGTCTGTGGAAAACACTTTGCCTGTTCTAACTGCCAATGTGTCAAATACCACCCTTTTGCTAAATTCAGTGTTTCAGATATGCACATGGTTTCCTTTAACATTGATCCTGTAACACCTGTAACACAAGCAAAACCTTTCATTCCCTAAGTTGCGATATTTTAACTAGTGATTGGTCATTCGCGAACGAAGTGGCTCTTAGAGCCGGGTCTTTGAAGTGAACGACGCGAGCCGGCTCCTTATTGGGAGCCGTGAGGTTTTTTTTTTCTTTCTCTCACCTTTTCTCTCGCCCTTTTTTCCGCTAAACTCCGCACGCGCGGCCTGTACTTTGCGCTGGGCAGAGGGGGGAGGGGCATTACTTACACTCGCAGTAGCACAGGAACAGAGCCAGAGAGAAAGAAAGCGAGGGACAACAACGTCACATTAGAAAGGTATAGTAATCATCCACTAGTTTCAGTTGCAGATGATAAAGGATTCAGAAATCATGCAGGCCCATATGACAGAGAATGTGCATCTTCTTTTTGTTTTAATATTTTAATTTATATTTAATTGTGTTGTGGTTTGCAAATTTGTTTAAAAGGAAAAAGCTGAAAATTTAAATAGTTAAAAAATTAAAATGTAAATAGTTGTTTTTTGTATTATATGATTTATTTATTACATTTTATGTGGAGTGAATAAATAAAGTATATTTATGGTGGCCCTTAGAGACAAAGCACGTACAAACTCCAAAATACATACAAACTCCTAAGCATGTACAAACTCCAAAACACGTAAAAACTCAGAAGCACATACAAACTAAGAATCACGTACAAAAGACAACAGAAGTGCTCCAGGATGCTAGGGCGCAGTGTTGAGCTTTTGTTTCCTAGTGGCTACACAAGCCAGGAAGTATCAACAACCGGATTTGGTGTGTGGTAGTAACAGGTAAATGAACTTTTTTTTTTTAATTATTTGAATAAATATGAGTGCTTGTCTATAAATACACAAACAATACACACATGCTTTCAATTGTGTAATTTAAGTGATCTGGGTAGCTCTCTTTTGGAAGTTCAGTAAACACTAGAAATGTGTTTTGGAGTTTGTATGTGCTTTTTGGAGTTTGTATATGCTTTTGTACGTGCTTTGTCTCTAGGGGCCATATATAAACATATATAAATAAAACCACTTTGTTAACATTAGTAATTCCTTTTCTGTATAATTTTATATTATTGTTAATGATTAAATAATTAAAGCAACAAAACAACCTGAAGAGCCAGTTCGGAGCCGAAAGAGCCGGCTCTTTTTAGTGAGCCGAGCCGAAAGAGCCGGATCTCTAAAAAGAGCCAGAAATCCCATCACTAATTTTAACCCTAAAAATAATATTTATCCAAAACTAACAGTACCTACTTATGTTCTGTAAAATAAGATTCATAAGCATCAATTACAATTTTATAATGACGACTAAATAATAATTATTGACTCATCGCACTGTGTTCGTTTAAGCGTTAGCAATTTTACTGTAAGAATTAAAATGATGATATTTTGTGATTTGTCCACAGAAAATCAGCTGTCACATACGTATTGCCTAATGATTTATTAGTGATAGTTATTCTAAAGTGTTATCTACAATATTTAGTGATTCTTGAATTGTTGTTGCATTAAAAAAAATGCTGTCTTACAGTATAGTTTAATTTGATTTTACTGATTTGTGTACATTTGGCGCATATTCATGAAGAACTATACACATATTGTAATTGTAGAGACTCTTTTTTCTGGATTTATCACATACCTTTTGCATATGGGAACTGGAGCACAATAGTTATAAGACAGAATTAGATTAAACACCTTCCAGCTTAATTCTGTAGACTATTACAAAGTTAATGCCACCCACTAGCCCCCGTTAATCTCCCCCTCGACAATCATTCTGACATATAAAACGTCCCTCTTTGTCTGGTAGGCCAAAATTTATGTGGGTGGGAAGGTGCCTGTCTGTCGACAGTTTATCTTTTCTAGTGCTTCCTGAGCAGTAATTCTCTGTGGCATGAGGGTGTCAGGGTCCCTCCTACGCTTCACAGACAGACACACATACTCAGCCAATAAGGTCCCAATCAGTGCACAGGTATATCCAATGAGGCTTGCAAAGTGTGGGTGCACCTCTTCCACCATCAATGGCGGTAATAACAGGTGATATAGTGCTGGCACAATTAATTGCTGATGAGGACAGGATGGTGACTCATGCAGCAAGCTCATTTCAGGTTTAGGATTTAACTTGTTCATGCATAATGATAAGTCTGTTTTGTTTTTTTTCAAGTATTTCAAGTTAGATTAGTGGAAAACAGATCATTTACAATTTAGACAGTCTTGAGGCTATTCTGAGTTTTTCATGCAGTTTCAATTATACGCAAAACTGTAATCCTAGCCAAACATTACATGCAAGAATTGACTTTCTCTGGTTTCATTTTTTACATACATGTTTTTTTCTCCAATTAGCATTTGCTCACATCCTTTGTTTGTATTGTGTTCTTCATTACATGCTAGTGATTTCACCGAGTAATTATTCCACCTTGCTTTTCTCTCCCTGTGGCCTGTGGCGCATGAAACGACAGCACGTCAACTTGTGTTTTGTGGAACAGTTCCAGGAGACACCTGTCTCAGGTAATAACTAATTATGTGTGTGTGCAGTACTAGGAGCAAGGAACTGCTGCTTTCATCCTTTTACACCACCCAACCTGATCATTCATTGAAAATATTGCCAACTTCATAATACCTTTGTTAAAGAATTTTTGAAAACCCAATGTAAGCAGGATCACAGCAACCGAGAAAAACATTTGTTCTGACAGCGTGAAGTCCTGGAAATCTCAATGGGTCCCAATCATAACTGACTTTTACTAGGAAACTTGGACAGGCTTAAGTGGCTTTTTCTTCCTGCAGCCCAGGCTGGAATCATTAGGTGACTCACAACACAGGCACAGTGCCCAGCAAAGCTCAGAATATTTTAGTGAAAGCGCATCAAAATATGTACTAGGAAAAAAAATACAGGGATGAACAATTTAATGGACTCTAAGGACTGCGATCCACTCTAGCCCGTGGTTTTGTTTTTTCTCTTTCTCTGGGAAATCAACAGAAATATTGTATTGAACCTAATAACTTTATTAGGCACACCTTGCTAAGACGGCTTTGGAACCCCTTTTACCTACACGACAATGTGCTCGAAACATTTTTGAGAGATCTGGGTTTTGACGTGATAGCATCACATAGTTGTTATAGATTGTTTCCATGATACAAATCTCCCGGCTCACCAAATCCTAAAGGTGCCCTTTAAGTACAGTGGACTCATTGTAATGTTCAAGAAACCAGTCTGAGATGATGAGTAAACTCATACAGGGATCGTTATGATCAGCAACAATGTTCAAATAAGCCAGACCTTCCCAAAGTGTGGGGCCCGCCCCCTAGGGGGGGCGCAGAGCCATTGCAGGGGGGGCGCGGCATGAAAAAGGGGGAAAAAAACAACAACGCTTGGACACTGCTAGCACGGCGCCCACACAAACGCAAAGCAGGAGATGAAGCATCGCTGAATATGTTTCCAAACCAACTTCATTCTAAGCCAAAGACTAGAAAATATGGTGTGGCAAATCTTCCCTTTGGTTTCACCTGCACAAGTGCCAAGGTAGGTCTCCCCTACAGAATTGGTTTTCCCTTCATCGGGAGCAGCGCTGGGCTCTCCAAATCACGGACAAACAGTATCCCACATTCTTGATTTGTAGTTCACAAACACTTGTTGTAATGACTAACTACTCCTGGCATTTTGGAGATGTTAGCTCTTTATACAGTAAAGTTACAGCAGGATACAAATAATATCAGGCTGATCCTGCCACATTTGTCCCCTGGTTCAAATCACGGACAAACAGTATCCTAGAGCGGTTTATGTTTTTGAACCCATTTTGCACAGAGAGGCATTTTTTAAAAAAAAATGTATTGATAGCAATGTTGAATATTATTACACAGGAAAAAAAACCAACTACACATAAAATAATTACACAGTGACGCCTCTGCCTTTCTAAATGGAGGGACAGTAACTGCGTGTTTATGTAAGCGTGTAAAACCTGAAGATTAGGGATGGGTACCGGTATCCGGTGCCATGATGGCACAGGTTTTGACATAAACGGTAGTAACCAGACCGAAAGGCAGCGCACATTTCGGTGCTTTATTTCGGTGCTTTTTTTTCCTGAGCTGTGATACACTTTCTTCTTCCTTACATTTGTATTGGCGGTTGGCAAACAACTGAAAGGTGCATTACCGCCACCAACTGGTATGGAATGATACACTTTAGATTCTAGCCAATCATTTTACGTTTCCGGGGATAGTAGGCGGGCCCAGGTACATACGTTCTTTTAGAGCAGAGCTACAGATTAAAAATGCCCAAGGCTAAGCGGTCAAAAGTCTGGCTGTACTTCACAGCAAAATATGCAAACTCAGCAGCCTGCAACAAGTGCTTTAAGATGATACTGTGATACTGTCAAAGGAGGTAACACCTCAAATCCGATGAAACACCTGGCGATGCATAGCGTTTTTTTTAAAGCCAAGAAATGCGCTGTATTTGATAGCTTGCCGCGAGACCTCACACCATGCACATCTACTGCGGGTGTGGTGCCTGTTATCGGACCCGGAGTTAGCAACATCCCCCAAAAACCGGAAGATTAGAGTCCTGGCCCCTAGCCTTGCCAGTGTAGCAGAAATGATGAGGATGATGATGGCAGCAGCAGCCGTTCTTCTCTGCGTGAGTAGCTTAATGTTGTTCGTGTGTAATTTACGTTGAGTAAGCTAACCACGTTATTACATTAATGCATGTAAGGTGAACTAGCAAACATCATCATAGTTACATGCGGCTGTCTTCTTGTTTGATGGCAGATACTCCCTTCACCCTGGCCAAAAAGGCTAAAATGACCAAAGAAAAAGTAGAAAACAGCTAAACATGAGAGGTTTTTGGACAAAGTTTGTGTTTTTTCCATTGATTAAGCACTGCTTCCAGCCCAGAGTGATACCATATATGCCCTATAGCTGCAGAAAAGGCTAACATTGTTATCTTTTTAAAAAAACAAACAAACAGCTGAACATGAGAGGTTTTTGGACCAATTTTGTGTTTTCCATTCTTTAAGCACCGGTTTGAGCACCGTTTAAGCACCGGCACTGTTTCAAAAGTACCGGATAAAACCTAAACGATACCCATCCCTACTGAAGATAGAGACAAAATACTGTTTATCTGACTGCTATTCTGCAATTCCTCTCATGTAAGCAATAACGTGGTGCACAGTGTGACGTGAAAAAAGGCACATACCTTTGACGTTGCATGACAAACTCTGTATTCCTTGTCCACACGTAAACGCAAAAAGGGAGTTTTAAAAAATCGCAGTTTTTGGTGATTCGAAACGCCGTTTACGTGTGGACGAAACAGCTGCATTTTCAAAAATACCCGTGTAGGTGCGGACGTAGAATAAAAGAGTTAGTAGTTTATTTTCTTACTACCTGTAATTTATTGCAGATTACTTGTATTTGCTTAATTGTTTACTAAATGTTTGAGGTGTGAAATAAACTGCAATGGAGCAAAATATGGGTGTGTGTGCGCACGCAGGCGAGTGGGGGGCGCGAACATTTTTCTGTAAAACAAAGGGGGGCCCAGCAAAAAAAGTTTGGGAACCACTGAAATAAGCCATGGTGTTGATTTGGAACCTGTATCAAGGAATTATCCCCCACACCAACACACCACGAGCAACTTGAAATGCTGATTCAAGGCAGGTTGGATTCATGTTTTCATGTTATTTATGCCAAATACTCACCCTACCATCCAAAAGTCACAGCATCAGAGACAGATTTGAGGTTAATTTTTTTTTAAACCTAGCTAGCATCAGATAGTATAGGCAGACAACTGACAAGATTGTTCAGTTGGGCTTAAGCAACTAGTATTACAGTTTATACTGCTCCCTGAAATGTGCCTGTATTGGAAGACACACAAGCTTATGTGATACTGACAGTGAAAGTTTATCTAAAGGTGTGTGATTTGGAGCAGTACTGTCTAAACTGATACCATATGTGGCGCTGACATTAAAACTCCTTGGGTGGGATATTCTCTGGCTCTGATAGGGGGCAAAAGGGCGCAGTGCAGAGTGAAAGAACAGAGGCTTTTAAAATCCAAGGCCTGAGAGACAGTGAAAGGAAGAAAAAAGAAAGGTGGGGAGTCAAAATGTGTTTTGACATCCACTGGGGGAAACAGGCTTTTAATCTTATGCTTACACCTCTGAATTTCAGCTCCTTTGAAATAGGGTGAAAATGACACACATATGATAAAGTCTGCCAGAGTCACAAAGTTATAAATTGATCTGACTGCAGATGTATTTGGCTCTCTGCCTTAGTCCACATTAGTGGCCGGTAGTTGTTGCCAGAGGTGTATGAGTAATCGTTTTGTCTGTTGTTGCAGTAAGTCCGCTTGAATCAAGAATATTTGATGATGACAAATCCAAATCAAAGTCATGAGTCATTATGCTTTAATTAAGATGCAGTAGGTTCCATCCTGATGTAATGGTTTAACACTACTTAACATTTCATCTCCTTCTTCTTCTTTTAGCTGCTCCCTTTAAGGGTCACAGCAGTGGATCATTTACTTCATCTCATCCTATTCCTCTGCATGTCTTCCTTAACTACATCCATGAACCTTCTCTGAGGTTTACCTTCTTCATTCTCAGCTTCAACATTCTTTGTCCAACATATCCGCTATTCATCCTCTGCACATGTCCAAACCATGTTAAACATGCCTCTATAACTTTGTCTCCAAAACTCTCAATCTGCTATTTAACATTTCAATTAACAAGGAAACAATAAAGCAACATTTTTATGGTTTGTTCCCCCCACCTCCATTTTTTCCTCCTTTTTTCCCTCTGGGATAACACTAACACCAGTGTCCACCCTGTATATCTGATCAACCAAGTGAAAAGAAATTACACAATTGAGGGAGGATTTGCATCAATTGGTCCTGAATTCGTGGCTCTAAAATGTTTACTAAAGAGCTTATGTGTTATTTACATATCCTGTCATGTGCTGTAACTTCTTCTCCAAAGGTATAAAGCACAAACTTATTCTGTTCAACAGAAAATATTGCTTCTCCTAAAAGAAAAGTCTTGTTGGAAGTCCTGGTTTTTCTTACTTTACATAGGTGATACAGATTAGCACAGCTTGCACCTGCATCTAGCAGCTAATTTGTCACACGTTTAAACAAAGAATGGGCAGCTGTCTCTTAATCTGCCATTATTTCCTTGCCACTGCCTGTTCTGTTAATGCTAAAATTTCTCAGCTATGACCAGAGCATGCCATATGTTCTATTTACTCTATCTAAGGAACTAAAAACCTATTAGATTACTTTTATTTGTAATGGCAATCTCCCCATGGACCTCTCCACGAATCACTACTTTATTATAGTATGTTATCGGGGCCATTTCCCCATTGGGACTCCCAAGGAAAATTGATCCTGAGTCCAGACTAAGAGAGATTCAGGGGGAAAAATGTATGATGAAGGATAAATCATGGGATATGGCTTCCCTGCTTAGGATAGGGTTACTGGGGCCCCACCCTGTGCATAGTAGAGCTACTTGTGGCTGGGTCTTAGCCCAAAAGCAATACATGGGGTCAACCCTCATCTGGAGGGTCTGTAAGGGGTTTGTACTTTGTGAATGAAAAGTGTTTGGGGAAGAAGTCCTGTCAACCCGACAAATCTGGCTTTGGTAACATAGAATGTCAATTCTCTTATGGAAAACCAGGCTGAGCTAGTGTTTGAGGTTGAGAAGTACCAGCGTGATATAGTTGTACTTGCCTCAACAAAAAGCTTGGGTTCTGAAACCAGTCTCCTGTTGTGTGGCTGGACTCTATACCACTCCAGAGCTGCACTTGATTATAAGCAGCAGACTTAATGAGGTATACTTGTATCCTCCCAGTTCTGTCCCTGTACTGCACTTTAGACTTTTCCCAAGTGGAACAAAGGTTGCTTCCTTGCACGTTTGGGTTGGGAAATGGGTTCTGACTGTTGTTTGTGCCTATGTGCAAAACAACAGTTCAGTGTTCCCAGTTTTATTGTCTTATTCCCAGCCCCCCACTGACACAAGACAGACGCCAATTATAACCGCCTGAGAAGACAAACGAGAAAGCATCCATATATACCTCTGCACGGAGGTAGCAGCCACTGCTCCAAACAAGGTCATTGTTAAAGCATGGGATTGTGGTGGACCACTAGAGGGCTCCACTCACACCCAGTGTTAAGGAAGTGTTTCCTGTGTTTTGTGGCGCAATATGTGCAGTTGATGTTGGAGAGAAATAAAGAAGGAGTGTGAACTGAGAGCTCTGTGTCGTTGATGCTTACCTCCACATTGGTGACCCCTGACTCGAGCATGCAACGGGCCGCAGATAACGCAGACTCCACAGACTCCGCAGACTCCGCAGACTCCGCGATGGATGCATCAGCGGCCGCCGGACCTCCGCCTCCAGTTACAGCTACGTTCGCTGTGGCACTGAAACTGCCGGACTTTTGGCTCCATGACCCCCCGTCATGGTTCGTTCACATGGAGGCTCAGTTCACCCTTCGCGGCATCTCCGCTGACGACATGAAGTACCACCATGTGGTGGCCTCGCTCGACCCGCTGGCCACCCGTCGCGCGATGACGCTCCATCGGGACCCACCCACCCATGGGAAATACGCCGCCCTTAAAGAGCTGCTTCTTCGGCGCTATGCCCTCTCCGACGCTGAACGAGCCGAAAAGCTCCTCAACCTGTCAGGCTTGGGTGGCGGTACCGCGCTCGAGCTCATGGAGAGCATGCTATCGTTGCTCGGGCTGGATGACGGGGGATTCCTCTTCGCCCACCTCTTCCTCCGCCAACTACCGGCCGCAGTGAGAGCTGTCCTCGCAAACTCCCCGCTTCTGCCTGCGAAGGATTATCGCTCCCTGGCTGAAGAAGCGGATCACATTCTCCTGGCTAGCCGCACTTTCGACGTTCACGCCCTGGCTACGGACTCGCCGGCGGCACCTTCCACGCCTCCACCTGCCTCCCCCGGAGCATCCGCCCCCTTGCTGATGGCAAGGATTGCTACACGCCGGCACCGCGGAAAGAGCATCTGTTTCTACCATCAGCGTTTTGGCGACAGAGCGCGTCGCTGCCTGCCGCCTTGCGCTTTCACGGCCCAGGGAAACGGACCCGCCAGCGCGCCGTAGCAGCCGCGACCGCTGGCAATACAGAAAGGCTGCTCTTCATAGAGGACTCGTGCTCCGGGAGACGTTTTCTCATGGACTCCGGCTCCCAGAAGAGCCTCCTTCCCCCTACCGCTGCCGACGGACTAGCAGCGAACTGTGGGCCGCAGCTCATTGCAGCTAATGGCTCTCCCATCAAAATGTTTGGGGAAACGTTGGTGACTGTTTGTTTTCATGGCCGAGATTTCCAGTGGAACTTTGTTGTTGCCGCTAGCTCTGTACCGATTTTAGGTGCTGATTTTCTGTGTGCTCACGGACTGCTTGTCGATGTTGCTAACAGACGTTTAATTGATGCTCTCTCGTTTTCTTCGCTACCCTGTTTTACTCGGGCCGCCGAGCCCCTGATTCGGGCTAATGTAGTGACCTCCGGGGATGCTTTTCAGCGTTTGCTTTTAGAGTTTCCATCGCTGTCTGTCCCTAATTTCTCTAGCACGGTAACAAAGCATGGGGTTGAGCATTATATTCCTACAGTCAGGCCCCCGGTGTTCGCACGCGCGCGCTGCCTCGACCCCGCGAAACTGTCCGTCGCTCGGGAAGAGTTTGCAGCCATGGAGCGCCTTGGCATTGTACAGCGTTCGAACAGTGCATGGGCGTCTCTGCTTCACATGGTGCCCAAATCGGACGGTCGGTGGCGGCCATGCGGAGATTTCCGCCATTTAAATAATGCCATGGAGAATGACCGTTACCCCATCCCCCACATTCAGGATTTTTCTGCCAATCTCGCCGGAATGTCAATTTTTTCTAAAATTGACTTGGTGCGGGGGTATCACCAAGTTCCCGTGCGCGCCGAAGACGTTCCTAAAACCGCTGTCATTACCCCCTTCGGCTTGTTCGAGTTTTTGCGCATGCCGTTTGGCCTGAAAGGTGCCGCCCAGACCTTTCAGCGGCTGATGGACTCCATTTTGCGTGGGCTGCCGTTCGTTTTTGTTTATCTGGACGATATATTGGTGGCCAGCTGCTCAGCGAGCCAGCACGAGTCCCATCTGCGCCAGGTTTTCCAGCGTTTGGCAGCGCACGGCCTGATCATCAACCCTTCCAAGTGCCAGTTTGGGTTGCCTGTTCTGGATTTCCTCGGGCACCGCATTTCCGCTGAAGGTGTCGTTCCGTTGCCCGACAGAGTCCAGGCCGTTTCGGCTTTTCCGCGTTGCAGGAGTTCTTGGGGATGGTAAATTTTTACAACCGCTTTCTCCCCAGAGCTGCCCACCTGCTTCAGCCACTCTATGCTGCCTTAAAAGGTAAAACAGCCAAAGATCCTGTTGACTGGCTGCCGGAACGCGTCCATGTGTTTTCCGCAGCCAAGTCTGCGCTGGCTGACGCCGCCCTGCTGGCCCACCCGCTTCCGTTGGCGGAGATCGTGTTGACCACCGACGCGTCTGACGTGGCAGTGGGTGGGGTGTTGGAACAGTGGGTTTCAGGTCTCTGGCAACTGCTCGCCTTTTTCAGTCGTACGCTCCGGGATGCTGAACGCAAGTACAGTGTTTTTGACAGGGAGTTGCTGGCCCTGCACCTCGCAACACGACATTTTCGTTTTTTCCTTGAGGGTCGCAACTTTACTGCGTACGTTGACCACAAACCTTTGACGTTTGCGATGTCCAAGGTCTCTGACCCATGGAGCGCACGGCAGCAGCGCCAGTTGGCGGCCATTTCGGAGTTTACAACAGACATTCAGCATGTGGCTGGTAAGTCCAATCACGTCACTGACTGTCTCTCACGTGTGTTGGTGTCTCCAGTGTATGTCGGCGTCGACTACGCTGCCATGGCCGCCGAGCAACGTGCTGACCCGGACGTCCTTGCCCTTCAGTCAACGAAAACAGGCCTCGTGCTGGAGGACACCCCGGTGTGGGACGGCGGTCTGCACCTTCTTTGCGACGTTTCCACCGGTCGCCCCCGCCCGGTGGTTCCCCTTTTATGGCGTCGTCGTGTTTTTGACTCAGTGCATGCCCTCTCTCATCCCGGTGTCCGGGCCTCGGTCAAGCTGGTCAGCGCCAGGTTCGTTTGGCCGGGCCTTTGCAAAACGGTGAAAGAATGGGCGGCGGTTTGTATCCCATGCCAACGCTTGAAAATCCACCGGCACACGCAGGCACCCCTTGAACCTTTCCGTGTCCCCGGTAGGCATTTCAATCACGTTCATGTGGACCTGGTTGGTCCCTTGCCGCAGTCACAGGGTTTCACGCACCTTTTGACAGTGGTGGACCGCACGACCAGGTGGCCGGAGGCCGTACCCCTGGCGTCCACGACAGCGGTGACGGTGGCAAGAGCATTTTTGTCAACGTGGGTTTCACGTTTCGGTCCCCATGCTGACATTACCTCGGACAGGGGCCCCCAGTTTGTTTCCGAGCTTTGGTCTGCTATGGCTGACGGCCTGGGGGTCAAGGTCCACCGCACCACAGCATACCACCCGCAAGCTAACGGGATGTGCGAACGGTTTCACCGGTCACTTAAGGCCATGCTCCGGGCTTCCTTAACAGGTGGCGACTGGGTCGACCGTCTTCCGTGGGTTTTGCTGGGATTGCATAGCGCGGTTAAAGAAGACCTCGGGGTTTCCCCGGCTGAACTGGTCCTCGGCCAGCCCCTCCGGGGCCCCGGGGAATTCTTACCTGAGAGCCCTCCCCCATCTTTCGATACCTCTTTGTTGCCTTTTCGCCCCCCAAGAGACTCATTTCCTGTTCCTGGTCCTGTGCACCACTGCCTGCCTGACACTTTTGTTCCGAGTTCGCTGGACTCTGCTCGTTTCGTTTTTGTCAGGCACGATGCCCATAGGACTCCGCTGCGTCCACCATATGACGGGCCATACAGGGTTCTTAAACCAGGCCACAAACATTTCATTTTGGACTTTGGCGGTCGGCAGGAGGTTGTCTCTGTTGACAGACTTAAGCCTGCACATGTTATGCAAGAGGATCAGGTGGTCCCGGCCCAGGCCCCTCGCCACGGCTGCCCACCTGCCACCGGACTGATGGATTCTGTTTTTTCCCCCAGGAGCGACCCACAATCAACGGAGTCCGAGTCGTCTGCAGCTTTTTCTGACCGCCAGTGCCAGCCTCGCTCCCGGGCTGGGTTGCCCTCTGTTAGTTCCCCACCTCCCCGGTAGGAATAAAGAAGGAGTGTGAACTGAGAGCTCTGTGTCGTTGATGCTTACCTCCACAGGCTCTCCTTTTTCTCAAAGTCCTTCATTCTCTAATTAATTTGTCAAAATTCTGACGGTTACGACTGTGCAGAAATTGATAGACTGCTGCAACAACACCTACTAGCTCTGTAGCCGCCATTTTTACTTCCATAAACAGAGCACGTTGAGTGTGACGTCTTCTTTTGCACATGTGGGCTGCTTTGAGGGCCGATCACACTAGACTTTGATGTCACATTTTATTTGTAGTGTGAACAACCACACAAAAAAAAAAATCGGATTTGATTAAAAAATTGGAATTAAGCATTAAGACCTGCAGTGTGAACGTAGCCTTAGTCATTTAGGACATGCTCAGTATAGAACCAATATTTTCCACATCAAAAGGGATACATGGGGTGTTTTAGGCATGTCCTATTGGAAGAACGCCCCTGTGCAGACTACAAACTATTATCAAAACTACTATGTTTAAAAGACTTAATGTTGAAATCAAATCCAACTTTCAACTTATGCCTCCCCTTCTCAGATCAGCACAGACATGGAACGCAAGCGTGAGAGCCCGTGCCAGAAAGCTAGGGACACAACGTTTTCAAATGAGTCATCAACAGAGGAGAAAAAGACAAAAGCATGTGAAAAAGATTATGGAAGCTTTGCCACGTTGACCTTTGTTTCTTATAACAAGAGTGTTATTACATAACCTGCGAATAAACATAAACGCTCGAACCACACAAATCAGAGTTAGCACTTTTGGAACTTATCAAAGGTCATGTTTTCATGTACTGCAGCTTATTTTAAAATGAGGACATGGAGTCAGAGCAGGAAAATTTAAGCACAGTTGAAAAACAAACAGCTGAGTGAAATAACACGTTTTTGAACAGTTGGTGAACAGATGTTATTCCATCATCGTCCTTGCTCTACTATAAAATAGAATGGGATGTCTGTAGGAGGAAAAACACATGACAGCATCAATGTTTTATTGGACTTCTAGCTACAAATTCAACTGTTATTCAGCAAAAGCTCCAGTGTTATCAGATTTATTTTTTTTGTCTGTTAAAAAATGCCTTTTATATTTTGGTAGACTGTATGACATTTGTATATATGATAATATTTTGTTATGCAACAAGACAGCTAATTTCCTTCCCTGGTTTAAGTGACATGGCATATCATGAAATTGGCTTATTTAAAGCATGCTGTAATAAAAATAAAAATCTTGCACACAATATAATCCTGTCATGGAAGAAGCTAGTTTCACACGTATGATTTTGAAGCAATTTTGAAACTGATAAGACATTTGTACATCTTTTTATATATACAAAGAAAGAAAAAACATAGTTGTCAGAGAAAGGCTGCAGCAAAAATCCAGAAAAGTTCACGGAGAGCTGGCAAATGAACTATAACAAGCAGGTAGCATACAGGGAGACAAAAAGATGCACATTTACGCACATGAGGCCAATCGGGGAAGTGGTAACAGGTAACTAGATATAGTTGAACACAATTAAGGAATAAACGAAGAGGAGGTAAACATCGAGCAAGACATGGGAGACAATGGCTAAGAAATTAAAACAGGAAGTAAAAAAGCTAAACTTAACTTCCATCCACAATGGAAGTGATTCATAGTAATGTGGTGAGCAGACATCACAGGAAGTCAATAGCATTCTGTGACTTTAAGTGACTAATGGTGGGATAGCCGCTGGCGAAGAGAGGCTGCAATAATCAGTACACACTAACAGAAACTAGGCTTCAACAGTAAGAAGCACAAATCTCAACCATGAATCCAAACTAAAAGTATAAGAACAATAACACATAAGTCAAAGAATATAAAGTAAGACTCCACAAAACCCCCAAAATAAATAAAAAAGAAAGCCAAAACTCAAAACTCTGGGTTTGAAAACTCAGGACCAAGACATAATTAAGACAATTAAGACAATAATTATACTTTCATACTGACAATAAAGTATACATAGAGAGCAATGATTTAATTGCTCTCTGTGTAAAATGATCTTGGGCATTTTATTTTGTAAGTATAACATCAGTACGCACTGGGTGAAAATAACTTTGACACTTCCGGGTATATTACGAATAGGCTACACAGACAGGCATATTATATTTAAATCTAAATCTTCATGCTAAGTTGGCTTATATGTCAATCAAAAGAAACTAATACAACAAAGGTTATGAAAAGCAACCCAAAAAGGGATCGGGATCTCATTTTAAACCTGTGTTGAAAACATAATATTTTCCATGTGAGGCTCCAAAAAATGAACATGATATCATAACTCCTAGGCATGTCATAACAAATCAGTGTACAATATTTCAACCAAGAATTTAAATATATCACTATCATGCCTAAATGTATCCCCATAACCACCATCCGGCTTGACTTGTTGCTATGACTGAGAGAAATTGAACCAGGTCCAAGCTAAAATAACATCTAGGTGCCAGCAAAGCTTATGGTTTTGGAAAAGAAAAAAAGGATACACTTTATTCCTTTGGAGAAAAATCTATTTGGATCTTATCAATGGGTGGTTGTGAAAGGCAGATAAGGCTGCAGATGGAACTTGGGGACCAGTCTTTGACGACAGGCCCATGCTGCATGGGGCATTGTGGGTAGAGAGGTTAGGTGGGTGCTTTGGGGGCAAATCTTCTTCTCAGTGTGCTTTAAATGTGTTTTCTATGACCTGCTCCATGGGCAAATGATTTTGTGAGCGTATGGCTAGCTGTGTGTGTGTCACAATATGAGACTGAGCCTGATGATGGATGTGCATGGGCGTGTGTGTGTGTGTTTGTGTTTGTCTGTCTGTCTGTCTGTCTGCCCGGGTGTGAAAATCCATCCTTCTCTTGATGCATTTAGGTTCCATTGGCAGTCTGTGTACTAGTGAGTGAAACCCTATTATCAGACTGAAGCAGGGCCTTGCTCCAGACTGCTGAACCATAATGAGCTCCTCACAGCAGCCAATTTGTCTACACAAATAAATCACTCTACCCCTCACACACAAGCACACCCACACACACGGATATATATCTTCTTTAGAACTGGTCTGCGTGCACACATATCTCCATTAAACCTTGACATTCATAGAACAGTGGCCAAAGAGGACAATGCACAAAAAAAAATGAGAACTGTTTTTTCCCTCCATTGCCATTGGGGAGCCAGCATTTCTCATAACCTCCAAAGTACGGCATATGATAAATGCATATTAAGCCTTGGTAACAGATTGCAAATTGAGTTTACGTGAACATATTGTCTAAAATGTTTGCTTGTTTATTTTGTACGTTTGTTCACAGCTAATGTAAGCCAGTACAATAGCCCTGTGATATAGTTCAACACTGTGAGAATCAAATCAGCTAGATATTATAAACCTAACGTAATACATTTGGACAGAGCACAACAAATTTTAAACACAACATGGGTCTACTACAAAACAACTGCTCTGAGCAGGTAGAATGAAACAAAACACTGTCCCACCCAATGAATCCAAAACAATGCCCCAAATAGGATATAATCTATTATTACATATATTTAATTCACAGTTGTTGTTGCCTGTATTAGTAAAAGATGACCATCAACTAGTCACAAAGTTACAAAAAAATAGTAACACTGGTCACTGTTATAGTATGTTACATCAGACTGCATCGGTTTTAGTTACATTTAGCTAATAAACAGGCAACTGTGTAAAATCATAGCAGTTATATATTTTCTGATATATCTACGCCTTTATGACTTAAACTATTCACCAACCATGATTCAACTTGCTCTTGAGTACAGGTGCACTCTAAAGTGTTCTTTCTGTGAACTTATAAAATTTCAAGCAGCAGGGTAAGTTCAAAGCCGTTCCTTCCAACAAAAGCTAATGCCTTAGTAGCATTTGAGAACCAACCAGCTGCCTATTACCAGTGAAACCCTTTGAAGTACTGCCAAGACAATGTGGGCTGTCAATTACACAATATTGCACCCTTCTGACTCTGAAATACAGGTGAAACAAAAAAAACCCTAAAATCATTCCAAGTCTGAATTACAAAATTCATATCAAATGAATATTAATGCCTATTAAAGCCAAAAAAAATAATATGAAAGACATTTTGATGATTACGGTTTCCATTCGTCCTGCACCTGGCTGGAGCAAACACTGCACTTCAGGTGCACAGTTTATTTGCCAAACTCCTCTGATGTAAGCCCACAGTGAAGAGTTCTGTTGCATCGCTTACTGAACCATCACTAACAACCATATCTAAGAGGTAAAATATGTGCAGCATGTCCCTAGAATTCAGATCATGTGGAAAAAAAACCCCAGACTTTTTACTGTAATAGAAACCCATATAACTGTGTTAGGTATCAGTAAATGTAGTGTGCGTTAAAATGTGACTCCAAATCTTCCCATCTAAGTGTGTAATAGTGACAAGTAACTGAGACAAGTTTCACTATTGCTGTACCAAATAGTGCACTAAAACATGTGCCAAAAAAGATCCTGTGCCTGTGCCTGTCTCTGAGATGCCAGTAGTTTTGGAAAAATAGCAAAATTTGAGACCTTAGGAATGAGGACAGGATCATACGCACCGTTGCAGGTTTTCCCATTATATGTAGCACAGACCCAGTCGTGGCACGCGCAGCGCGGACCGAAGAACTTCCCGGGTTCTATGGCCTCACAGATGCAAATGCCGCAGTTACATTTTCCCCTTCCGCTGCAGATCTTACCATCAGGCGTCCGGCAGCGGCGCAAGGATGACTCTGTGGACAGCTTGCAAACACCACCCACCTGGCTGGGAAAAAGAAAGATCAGATTTTCCACAACTTTTATTATGAGGTTAAAGTTTAAGCGTGTTCACACCTGTTTTTTTGCAAATCCAAATCGAAAAGACATATTTCCTCAGTCATGAATCAGCGTCTCTCTTTAAACATATAAAGAGACCTATTTGAGATATTTGGTATGTGCGGTAGGATTTAACACACGTAGCTTTCGGTGCAATGGCTTGGAAGAAAGAAGTCTAAGAAAACAAAAGTGGGAAGAATGTAACACACAGCCCATATATTTGAGTCTTTTTCGAGTAATAACAAACGCCTTGGAAACACACACATGACCACATGCACAGCTAATAAATTCAAATAAACCCAATCGTACAGACACAAATGCACTTTTCATTTAACACACTCTAGGAGCTGTTTTCTGACTTTTACCCTAAAGCGTTTCTGAGTGAGATTTGTTTCATTTGGATGCCGTCTGGCATTCTTTTTTAAATCCCTGCCCTCTCTTGATATTGGCCAGATGTCCGAGTTTGAAAACTGGACACATTTCCAAAAATCAACAGCTCAAGTGTTCTTGACACTCCTATTAAAATTAAATACAGAATGTGATTGTCCTGAGTGTCACAAGGAGGTTATACAAGCTCCATTTCACACAGACTTTAATCAGTAATGGCCCTTTTAAGCCTGATCACAGAGCTCAGCCACATGATGCAATGAACTGAAATGTATATGATTACATTTATTCATTTTTTTATTTATTTTACGGCAGCATGACATTCAAATGACCTTTTTGGATTGTGTTACTCTGTCCAGTTCAGCTGATCAGTGATAGATCTGGTTAATGCCTGGCTTTTGTTCTGTAGAGTACCTCCCAAAAATACAACCAGAATTCCACAAAATAGTAAAATAACATTCCAATTCATAAAATTAAAGCTTGGTGAAGAGAGTCTAACTTGCTCCACATTAGAATTTTGGACTTTCCTTGGTTTTAACTTGGGTTTTGTTTAACTGTTTTTTTTTCTCCTTGTTACTATGTCTCCAGGGGACAGTAGTAATTTTCTTGGCTATCCAAGAAAATAAAAACTGCAAAATGTACAGTTTTAATTAACTGACTGAAGAAAGACATTGGACTGGCCGTCACTTCTTACCACTTCTTCAAAGAAATTGGGCAAATTGCTCTGAGCACCAAAACCTTGCCAAAAGTATTCACTCACCCATCCACATCATTGAATTTTGGTGTTTCAATCACTTTCATGGCCACAGGTGTATACAATCAAGTACCTAAGTATGAGGACTGCTTCTACAAACATTTGTGAAAGAATGTGTCACTCTCAGGAGCTCAGTGAATTTCAGAGTGGTACTGTGATAGGATGCCATCTGTGCAACTAGTTGAGTTGTGAAATTTCCCCACTACTAAATATTCCACAGTTAGTGGTATTATAACAAAGTGGAAGCGACAGCTGTTCACCCACAAAGCAGTAGGCCATGTAAACTCACAGCGCATTGTCAGGGGATGCCAAGGTTTCCATGGCTAAGCAGCTGCACCCAAGCCTTACATCACCAAGCACAATGCAAAGCAAAGTGTCCAAACTAGTGGTGGAAAGCACGCCACAACTGGTCTCTACAACCGTGTTTTCTAGAGCAACGACTCACACTTCTCCATCTGGCAATCCACTGGATGAGTCTGGGTTTGGCAGTTGCCAGGAGAACTGGTGTTGGAGTGTTTTTCAGAAGTTGGGCTCAGCCCCTTAATTCCAGTTAAAGGAATGCTTAATGCTTCAGCATACCAAGGACTTTCAAACAATTCAAACAAACACTGGAAGTAAATAGTAAATAGAGCCTGTTTCTTCTTGTATGAATCATTAGTGTTGATCTTCCTATTCAGCCTGTTCACAACTTGTACTGCTCCTTTATATAAATACAGGTCTGTAGCCATCCTCCTCCTTCTGAAGTCAATCACCATATCTCAGGTCTTATTCACATTCTGAAGCATACATTTTCCCCCAGACCACTCAAAAAAACGATAATAAAAAAATCACCCACTAGTACTCTTGGTCCTGCCCATCACTAATACAGCCAACCATTGCCGAAACATCTCAGTATTTCTGTAGATAGCATGATAAGGGCTCATACAAAGGATGAACAGGAATGTACATCACCAGATCTCACATACTATGTCCTGTCTCTCAGATAGTAAATGGCCTGTATTTGTATAGCGCTTTACTAGTCCCTAAGGACCGCAAAGCGCTTTACACATCCAGTCATCCACCCATTCACACTCGTCATGGCAAGCTACATTGTAGCCACAGCCACCCTGGGGCGCACTGACAGAGGCGAGGACACTGGCGCCACCAGGCCCTCTGACCACCACCAGTAGGCAACGGGTGAAGTGTCTTGCCCAAGGACACAACGACCGAGACTGTCCAAGCTGGGGCTCGAGCCGGCAACCTTCCGATTACAAGGCGAACTCCCAACTCTTGAGCCACGATAATCCATGAGATGTAGCTTCTCTCTAAGCAGCAGCTGATTCATATTTTTGTTTTGTTTTTTTAAAAAAGGTTGGTAGTACATTGCACTACACTGTTTAGCTTTTTAAACTTTTAAAGCTTTTAATAATAGCACAAAATATCTGAGAAGTGAGTACTCAATCCATTTCCCTTCCATCTTCAAAGATGTATTTTCAGTCCCATGGCTTAGTTTTATTACATTTGAGTCATATTAGGAAACATTTTTTGCATCATCGAGTATGGAAAAAAAGCCTATGAGCTCCATGGGCATCATGTGACTTGTTGTTCCACAGGGGCTCCTCTTAAAGGCCTTTTAGAGAGAAAGGTGTGGATTAAAAAATAAAGCTGATATAGCGTTACCATAGTTTTATGGCTACAGGTGGAGCTCTACAACCTTAATCCATGTGCTCTAAGGATATTGTGTGGGCTGAGCATAATATGGATATTGCATAGCACTCCTTGGCTGTTCTTACAGAATTGAGGTTATAACTTTGTTGCTTAGAATTTTTACACTTTTCTTTTAACACTGCTAGGTCAATATGATGACATAACTGGCAAACAAATAAAACACAAATTATTCAAATGTACATTGGAAAAACTGAAGAAAATATTGCAACTACCTAGATTCCCAGTAGCTGTTACTTTCTGTAATGCATGTGTGGGTTAGCTGCAGCTGTTCAATATATATCCCCTGTACACTACATATGCAATGTAATCACTACAGAGGCACGGTGCACCTGCTAAAGAGTAAACACCCACAACTTTATGGCATTGTTAAATATTTACAGTTCTGCTAACCAGGGCTCGACTTTAGAGTAGCAAAGTAAACAGAAATGAGTCTTATATTCATTACTGTATCCAGTTTCAGTGACTGACTTGATGTCCTTCTGTTTCCATTTACAGTTTGTATTTGAGGTTTAAACTTGAATGTTTGTTGTTTCGGCAAAAACAAGTAAAAGCTCTAATACAAAATAATATTCATTCAATTACCCTTTTCTGTTGCATAATATGGGCTTTTTCTCCTCACTTTGATTTTGCTTGTTGCTATAAACTGATCCCACAGCAAATCCTTTTAAACTGGAGTTTTTTTTTCCTCACAATACGCTCAACTGCAAAAGAATGTAAAGCTGAACTGTGCAAAAAGAAAGTAAAAAACAGAAAAAAAGTTTGCATCCAATGTTAGACGACAGAATCCGAGACACACGCAGCATTATGATGGCAAGTAAAGTGGCATAAAGAAAACTGCACAGGAAACAAGAGTAAACTATAGGAATAGACTTTCCTAAACTTTCCCACATTGCACTCTTTAAGTGTCGCCTTTGTCAGCAAGTCTGCACCTCCCTTTTCCTTCTTGCTCTCCAAACTATCCTAAAATAAACAAGAAAAACAACAAAAAATAACAAAGCTGTGTGGAAACTCACCTCACCGACTGCAACAAAGAGTCCTCAATGAAAGAGAGAAGGATCAGAAAGAACGGCACTAACATGGACTGTACCAAAACCTCAGTGTGCATGTTTAAATCCCACAGAAAGCTGAAGTAAAGTGGCTTGAAGGAATGCCCCAATCCTTCACTCCTGAAACAGACAGGAAGAGAAGGGAGAGGGAGAGGGAAAAGAAAAGGAGTAAAGGAGAGAAAACGCAGCAGGCTGGCCTGAACTGGCTCGGTTCCTTCAGAGGCCAACAGTCCTCCACATACAAGTGCCTTTGATTAGTCTTGACTCTCAGACACAGTCCTGGGCAGGAGCTAAAGTAGGGAAACCTGCCAAAATGAAAAGCTAAGTCACCAGTTTGAGAAGTAATTAGAAGCAGACGGCTTCTCTAATTTTTTTTTTTTGTTTCAATCTTTCCCCTTTCCTTTTCCAGATGATCTCTCTACGTTGCAGTTTTCTTTTGGTGTTTTAATAATAAATAAGATCCAGAGTCAAAGGAGGCAAGCCCCTGCCCCAATATTTAGAGTGTATCCATTTGTCATAAAAGAAGCCGAGGAATTGTGCAGAGAAACTGCTTGAAGATGAATGTCTTGCTCTTATTCCCACATTATGAATTCAAATCAGTAGTTCACAAAACCAATAAGTCTTTTGTGGCAAAAACAAAAACACATATATATGAACACACACAAAATGCTGTGATCTTTGTCAGTAGCTGCACAGCTTGTCCTCTAGCATCATGTTCCTTTAGGTTGAAGGAAGCCACATTTCTGATGTTTGCACAAATACAAGAAATAAGAGTAAATTATGGCTATAGTGAGTTGACTTAGCAGGGATAATATTAAATAATGATGATAAGAATAAGTATTTGAAAGCAAAACAAACCTCTGCTCTGGCAAACAGGTATATTTCAGTATATGGTGAATTGTTAGCATGGTTCCATTTTGGGTCTTTTGTTTTTATAAATTTGAGAATTGTTCTTTGTAAAATTCATACAGAAAACAAAAAGATATCTTGGTTATGTTTACAGGAGATGGAGTGATGTTCTGCATTTCAGATCAATGACATGAAAACTGTTCAAAACAACTTTGTGTTGGATAATTATCTTGCAAACTGGACAAAAAGAAAAGAAAAACTGTTCACATTTTATCATAACAATTGATACTTTGATAAGCAGATTACTTTAATGTGGCAGCTGTTGCAGTTTTATTGCGTGGTAGCTTTATCCATAATAATGTTATTTACCTCCAAAATAGCAGGGAATTAAGGCTTTAAATAAATATAGTGCACGATGTTCAATGTTTTGTACAAAATAACAGTAGAATAGAAACAGAAAGTAGCATAAGAGAGAAGTACTTAGGCTGCATAACAGTTTTGAGCCACCTCCCATGAGGAACATTGGATATAGGTGCAGTGATTTATTGAAACATATGTAAACATAAGTGTAAATACAGTACATAAAGCACAAACAGAATTTATACAGTTCTAACGAGCTGCAAAGTCAATATTTGGTATGACTATCTTTATTCTTCAACATAGCCTGAACTTTCTTATACAAGCTTTCTGTTTCAGGAATAGTTCTCCAGGCTTCTTGAAGCTTTCCTGTGGATGTTGGCTGCCTTTTGTTCTGTTTTCTGTCCCACACTGCTTCAATAATGTTGAGTTTCAGACTCTGGGGAGGCTAATCCATACTCATAGTGTTCCATAGTGTGTTTTTTCTACCCAGGTATGCTTTTGCTACATTGGCATGGAGTTTGTGATCATTGCCATACTGAAAAATTATGGCAATGATCTGTATGGTGGATAAAAATCTGACCACAGTTTTCTGCATTCATAATTCAGTTCAATGTTGACACCACTGACTTACAGCAAATGCACTCACAAACCATAATAAAAGCACTGTGTTTTACAGCTTTACACTGTTGAACCTCCGTCATACATATTGACAACAATTTTGATCCAAACGTTTTAATTTGAATTCATCCCTCCATAAGACCTGTTGCTAATTATTTTCTTCCACAGAGACCATTTCATCAATAAAGAGTAGCTGGGTCAACTTAAGAGTCAGATGGATTTCTCATGTCTTGTGTCTTTGCTGGATTTTTTCCCCATTTCTTAAGGATATCACTTAAGATACTGTTGAACTACTGTACATAGTTTTTAGAGCGCTTTGAGTACTCCGGGAGAGTAGAAAAGCACTATATAAGAATCAGTCCATTTAGGACTGACATGTTGGGCTAACAGCTCTTTGGAATTAGTCTTGTTTGTGCAAAAATGCTATATCATGCCTGTTGAACTGTTATCGTTGACATTTTTAGCAGATTTGACTAAATAAATTGGAATGAATTATGTGTTTTATGACAGGTTGCTAATAAAAAGTGCCTAAAATACAAATAACCCATAAAATGGATTATTTGTCTGTTATGCTGTTAAATTATGCGTCGACACAACACTGGTTTATCCTTTGAATGAGTCATAAGTCAGTTTTAAGTGGCTCAACAAGACACCTGAATCTCTGCATGTAATCCAGATGCCCCACTAAATATGGCTCATACAATGCCAAAACAAAATGTAGCGCATGATACATATATTGGTTGCTCAGATGGGGTTCAGGTCAATATCACACTATCATGGCTCATTAAAATACTGAAATAGAATGAAGTGATTAGCAGGCTAAATTTCCCTACTAGAGCAATTCAGAAGATTATATTTAACAACAATGCACATCAATGGCAAATAATCAACCGGTTCTAAAAGATACTGCAGTGCCTCTGGGTGATTTCAAGCAACTAAATGGCAAAAAGATATTTTGGTTAAAACCAATTTGCACCTCAGTTACTGAATTTACTACGACCGACACTACACCCACGTTTGGACAATATACCCAGCCATGCAATATCAAATCAGGTGAAGGCAGGTCACTTGATATATTACAGAAATTTAGTAAGAAATACAAGTTTTCACTTTTGTCTTTTACTTTCTATAACATGAAAAGCACAGTTGTGATTTAATACACATCCAATGGTTGTATTCTTTCAAGAATTGCCCTCTTTGTAACGATATATTGTAACAATATATTGCTATTTGATAGTTATCCATTGTTAAATGTAAAATGCACATTAAATTTAATTAATTGTTAGGACAGACCTATCTTCAGATAACTGTCTCTGCATTTTTTTTACCGTCTTTGAGCAAATACACACGCTTTGCCAACTATTCCCAACAACAACAACAACAACAATAATAATAATAATAATAATAGTAATAATAATAATATAATCTGATCAAATTAACTGCGTATCAAGCGATTACCATTAATAGAAATAAATATACTTGTATGATGTGATAGAGCAGCATGGCGAGCTTAAACTGTTACCACGGAAACGGCTGCGCGCCTCCGCAGCACGCACTGGTGCTGTTGATGTGATTGCTACCTGCGCGCTCCCGCGTTCTCCATACGATCCCAACACAGCCGGAAAACAGCTGATGTCATGGACAACGCTGGATGCGGCAGATAAAAGAAACCCTCCTCTCGTAAGTGATTCAACGTGTTTCTTTTCTCTGCTTCTCCACCCGTCGCGAGTCACTTTCAGCAGTTGCGTTTTTAGGATGCGTCTGAGGCTAGGTGCTGCCGCGCGCTAGCTTACTGGTCCTCCAGGAAGTGAGGAAAATCTCATCCTCCGGAGTAGGCCCTCGTGAAACATTGCAGTGTAGTTGCTACACTGTCACGTGGTCAGGTTGTTACGTATTATATAGCTTCATGTAGGCCCTATGCTTGAACATATTCATGTATATTGTTGTATTTAGCTTGTTTTTGCGCCTATAGCAGCTGCTCATATTCGTTTCCATAGTAACCTTTGCTCTTCCGACGTCATTCATTCAGATTTCAGTCACAGTATGGATATCCAGCGGTTTGACAACCATTTTACACGACGTGGGATCGGTCATATGCTGCAGCCTGTCAGTGGCTTTCCTGAAATGGTTTTAGGATTTCACAGTTGCTCGTGAGCCCCTCGTGGTTCCCAATCAGGAAACCTGATCCAGGTGTTCATTCTCTGACATCGATTAATTAGAACATTTTCAAGGTTATATAAGCACCTCATCACAGTTTGTGCAGTTATGTTAGGTTAAGAAACCTTAAAACGAAGGAGAAATGCTACAAATATTATATGAACATTGGCATCCTGGGGAACCACTAGTCCAATATAAATTTGTTCATTTTCATTTTGCTGTAATCCCTGTAAATGTTCAGTTTTAAAATCTTTCATGTCTTCACTGCACTATCTTGCAACATCTATCCATTGATTTGATCTGGCAAAGCAGATAAACACCAGCTACTGAAATTGGAAAATGTCAGCTTATTTGCAAAAAAGCCCAACGTCACACAACTGTTGGCTGCTACCGATGCTAATCTGTGCAGCCCTTTGGAATGCATTTGAATCAGTCATTAGGTGACATACTAAGTGCTATGTGATTTATTTATTTTTTTAAATGTTGACATCATCAAAAATCACAACATTTAATGTCATGTAACGTCAGCATACACTATTTCTGAATAAGATGAATGCGAGTTTGAAATGTGAAGTGGGTCACTCGTAGTAGTTACACATTTATCATCCTGCAGAGCCAGCTGTTTCATATGTGTCAAGCACTGGAGTGTCTTTTAGGTCTTTGTTTTTGCTGTAATGGCTTACCGCTTTACTTTTCATTGTCACCACTTTGAGCTTTTGTCAGCCTCATTTTAAATATACTCACACTACTGACCTACCACTGAATAGTTGTGAAGGTTTGACCTAAATTGTCAGCATTCCTTTGAATTTGCTTTTCTGATCACTTTGGCTTTGTCTGCAAGACAAAGTAGTGAGAATCTTAGCTTGGAACTATTTGGGGAATTCATTTGAAGGTATAGCATTAATTTAATTTAAGGCCGTAATCGCTGCCCTTGTGGGAGCTTTGAAAGAAAGAAAGAAAATACAAACTGATGCAGTGAGTAAATGAAAGGTTTAAATACTGTTAAACTCCTTCATAAAATGTATTTTTAAAGTCTGCCTTTTAGCTCATTTTATGCATTTGGTATACAGTTAGGTCTGTATATTTTTTGTACAGTAACACATTTTTTTTAAATTTTTTTTGCCTCTTTACACCAAGTGGATTTAAAATCAATAATCAAGATTTGATTGAGGTGACTTTCAGATTTAATTCAAGAGGTGCTTCACAAAAGTACCGCATTAGGGAACTACAGCCAGTTTTAAACAAACACCCCTATTTGAGAGGCCCAAAATTAATTGGACAAACTAACATCATTTTAAATATCAGGACTGTTTTTAATACTTGGATGAAAATCATGTTCAGTTAATGAATGTCTGAAATCTAGAATCCATGGACAACACCAACTGCTGCATTCCCTCTGTTAAGATGCTCTACTAAGGCTGCTGCAGCTGCTTTCATTTGCTGCTTGTTTGTAGGTCTCTCTACGTTTAGTTTTGTCAGTCAGTAAGTGAAAAATATGCTCTGTAGGACTGAACACAGGTAACTGACTTGGTAATTAATGAATATCCCAGTTCTTTCTCTTGTGACACTCATGGTTTGCTTTCTGCAGTATGCTTTTATCCATTTGCAATGGGAAGCTTAAATGGATAAGTTGAGCTTTTTAACCAGAGGTGGTTAAAAAGCTCAACCCTGTGAATCTGAGCTCAGATTAAAGCCCTGCACACTTCACAATTCACCCTACTACTGCTGTCAGCAGTCACAATATTAATAAACACTAGTGACCCAGTCCCACTTTATTTTTACTTTTATGAAGGTGTCTCTTGATTGTAGTCTATGTTTTCTTGTCTTCAATAATACCGGTATAATTTTTTACAGGACATAAAAATGCTATATAGTGATATCACTGCATTTACATTCCCTAGTGTGCACAACAACGAGACAGAGCCAGGCATGTCTGAGAGCAAGAGCCAAGTGTCAACCTCTGATAATGATTTAGTATGTAAATATGGAGCTACTTCAGCAACCTCCTAAAAAGCACATTGCTTTGCAAAATATGCAAGAAAATTGTTCCAGACACGGCTTAAGGCGAAAACGCACTATTGATTACAACTAGGCAACAAAGAAGAAGGTACTAACAGCTGGCGATGTGCGACCCAATATAAACAAGAAACTCTACCCGTCATTGCTGCAAAAATTAGCTAGCTGCACTTCATATGACAGGAATAGCAAATGGGATGGAACTCAGAAACCGTGGAAAAGCATGGCTTTTCAAGATCCATGGCAAACTACAACAACCCAGGTGGAAAATATTTTTTAGTTTTGTGTGACAATATTGTGCAGCTACTGAAGAGCTAGGTGGCTTACTTTAGTTATTGTTAAACTAAAGTGTAAAAAAAAATTGTAAATTTGTCTGTGTGATTCTTTTGGATATTTTATTAAAATTGAAATGTTCAAATGAAATGCTACACAAAACTTATCTCTGGAAATGAAAGTAGAGGTTAATGCTATTGCGGTGTTATTATGCTCTCATCCTTAGACACTATATGAAAAGTGCCACTAACTTAAAAAAACTTTTTCATAAGCAACCATACAGGGGATTTGTGCTAGAGCAGCTATGAATACCTGGGTATCATTGTAGGTTATGGTTAAGAGATGAAGAATTGAACCAATGAGCTGCATGCCCACATCTACAAAAGTATTTCTTGTGTCTTGAAAGAAGATGCTGCTCTCAAAATGCACTCAAAAATAGAAGTTCAACAAAGAAAGTTTGTATACTCAAACAAATACTCACAGTTACAATTAATGTGCCCAGAGATCACGTTTTTTCCTGTGAGGAACATGTCCTTTCTCCAAATGGGAAAGTAATTGCAGTCTTTGCCACCTATACTCCCACATAATAGCACTTAGACCCTGTAATTTTGTTTTCACTCTTCCTCACGTCTCCATCTGCATATGTTAAGTGTAGCAATTACACTGGGAAATTGCTTCTAACTACATGGGGTTTGTAGCATGGATGGACAGTTTCTTTTCTTGGTGGGGGCATAAAAAGGAAACAAGGATGTGATACCGTTACATTGTTCTGCCTTCGTTCCAATCCTAACTTCGAGTTCTGTTTCAAAGAGGAAATTCTTTACAATTTTTATTTAACCATCAAAGTATGTTTACATATTTTTTGCATCATATGTCAGTTAGCAAAGGCCAAGTCAAAATGTAATGTAATCAAGTCATTGGGGCAGCAGCTGTTGTTGCATTTGCATATGCTGTTAGCTGTTTTACACGCACACATATGTGTGTGCGCGCGCACACACACACACACACAAGTGCAAGACATGCTTTTGCTTTTCATCTCTGTTCAGTCAGCTTAACTGACTTACTCTAAAATTGACATTGTGTTTTTAAAATATGTGCTGAATATGACATAAAAATGTTTTCTTATCCCTTTTTACTGCTCTTATGATTGCTACCATTCACTGATTGCTGCCGCAGGACCTCAAGGCCTTTAGGACAATCTCCTTTTTGCATCTCTAGTCTGTCTCTCTGGTTGGTTTCTCCACCCCTCTGTGACCTGGGGATGAACGCACCAATGAGGAGCCTCACAGTGAGTCCCCATGGTCCTCTTCCACCCCATCTTCTTCTTCCACAACACCTCACTCACTCACTCACTCACAGAGTGTGTCGCATATATGCCTTGATGTCAAACGTGGTGGGCATTCCTGTCTTTATGAGCGTACTGTAGATGTGGGTAGTGTACTGTATACCATATAAGCCATAATGTTGACTAACTGTTGTGTGTTATTTACAGGGTATGCCTGATCGCATGTTATGTGCAGTGCTGGAGCAATTTCAGCTTTACTTTTCCCTTTGGTATGTGCGCTTTGTCTCCATTCAGAGTGTCATTTTTTCTTGTGTTCTTAGGTTAAAATGGCCTGTAAAGTTTTCTTTTTTCTGCATACATACAGTCGCACAAAGATACAAACAAATGCTGACATGCACAGGTAACACTTGGTCACATCTCCGGACAATGTACAGCATATTTTACTGGCACTTTGGTGTTCGATACAGGGAAGATCATGCGTGATCTTTTCAAATGGTAAGTTAGTGGAGCTGTTCCAACGTAATACACTTGTTCTGTGTTCCATGTGTGCTGCGTTGTGTATCACGGTGGCCATTCAACAATGCAACGCATTCAGTTTTAATCACCAAAAATCTGCTCTGGCAATTCAAGTCAGGGAAGTTTACTCTTCGGACTAGACATTGCAGGAAATTTTGATGCTACATGTAAAAACACCCAGAAGCCACTCCTGATACACGTCTCATTTAATACTATTTAATACACTAGATTTCTGCATTGGTTAACTATGTACATTTTTAAGAGGTATAGTGATTGTTGGCAGGCCAAGTGCCCTTGCACCTGCACTTTTTTAAGTATGTCTTAAATTAATTTCTTATATTATAATGATATGATTAAAGTTTTGAAAAAGTTGTAGTGCCACTGCCCAGACTTGGATGCAGCCAGAGTATTCCCCTGTTCCTTGTTTATCTTTGGTCATTGTGTGGTCTGCCTCCCTCTCTGTGTCAGATCCACTCTTTGTATAGCACAGCAAGCCCCAGCATGCTGAAGAGGAAACAGAGCTCACGGGTCGAGGCCCAGCCCATGACTGACTTTGGGCCAGATGAGACCCTCGCGGACAGTGCTGACATTTTCTGGATAAATAAACCAGTGAGTGTACGCGTGTGTCTGGCTCGGCTAAGGACAACATTAAGAATACAGAAAGATATTAAGGCTCACTTTTGGAATTATTTCCTTTGTTGTTTCCTTCTATCAGTGGGTGCACTCTCTGCTGCGAGCCTGTGCCATCATCAGTGTCATCTCTGTGTGCATGAACACCCCAAAGACGTTCGAGCATTACCCTCCGCTGCAATATGTGACATTCACACTGGACACACTGCTTATGTTTCTCTACACTGCCGAGATGATCGCCAAGATGCACATCAGAGGAATCATTAAGGTAGCTGCTGCATCATGGCCACGAGAGACTGTAGAGTGTCAGTGAAATTCAGTGAGCAGTAGCAGTAAAAGACTAGCAACCCCAGAAAAATGGCAGGTGTTGTTTGTTTGTTTTTTTTTAAATCTCAGACCGTTACTGCCAAGTAAATTATGACTAATAATATTTCTTTATTTTTTTAAAAAAACTATTCACAATTTGATGCAAGTGATTGGAGTGACAACAAATGAGACTTTATTTGTACATTTTTCAAATTTGTCAATCTGTTTCTCTGTGATCGTGATATTTTTGAAGGTTTGCAGTGAACTGTGGTTGAAAGTTATGTGGTTTAATAACATGTGATTAGCCCCTCTTTCTGTCCCATGTACATTATGGTTATACAGTCACACTATAGCTAAAATATGAAGATGACCTCCTTGTGACTAGTGGTTGCTCAGTGACTGCACTAAATTTTCTTGGATTTGGTAACAGATTGTGAACAGCTGCAGTGACCAACTGGTCTCGCAGAGGCTGAGCATGCAACACCTTCAACCCCTGGGTGACCACTTTCGGTTGCGAGGTGGGAGGCCTCTTATGTTGCAGGCTACCTGTCTCCAAATAGTCGCTGACCTAAATCATTCTCAGTCAGATTGGTGAAGGTTTGCAAACAATTGCTGTCTAATTTCGAAATTAGACATATTGCCGGCACATTGCAATCAGTCTGAGTCAGCATGTCTCTTTGCAGTATGGGGCTCAACTCATCTTTTTGCCCACTGGCTGTGTTCTGGTTATATTTCTGTAAAAAAAAAAATCAAGTATTTGCAGTTAAATTGCCATCCTGCAGCAACTAAGTCACTATTTGTGGAGGAATGTTTGAATTTCTGTTTCAAATCTAAGAGGTCCTCAGTTGTGACTGAATGCTTGAGCCCATTCAGTCATAACTGATAGCAGACTGACTCCTTACTGGTATTTTATCACCGTCTCAATGCACGAAAGTCACTCACTGGCTGTGAGCGGTTGCAGATCTGGTTCCCATCTTCATTTCAAAGGCAGTGAGATGAAACTCATTGTATGCTCTTTCAATAATTTTGGTTGTGCTCCAGCACCATCAAACTTTATATTTCTGAAGACAATAGAGGCAGACTCTGTTGCTAGTCCAGTTACAGGGGTACCAAAGAAGTTGTTTTCCACAGAGGACCAGATTCAGCAGCTTTAGCAGAAATGTTACCTTATGCAAGCAATAAAAAATATATTACAACAGAAAGTTTAAATGTTTTAGCTCTGGACGTAAATGTGCACTTCAAGCAGAACAGAAACATTCCTGCTTCTTACTTGTAGTGTTTCATTTAGTTATTATTGATAGCTGAATTCCATTCTTTGTCTTGAAATCAGGATGGTGTTTTCCAATTTTACTATCTGATCTGAAATAAACTTTTATAAATGATGCAGTTATGACATCTTAGTCTTAAGTAATTTCTGTTTTAAAGTATGGTACTGTGGATATGTAGTTTTAAGCTAGTTGTGGAAAATTACTGCCCAAAGTACATGATCTTCTTAGTGTGGTAAAGTAATTGCATGCTTTTGTTCTTGTCAGCAGCGTGTTTAATCAAAGATGGTCCTTATCTGTAAAGTGTTTCCGAACACACCCTAGTATTTGCAGTCTTTCTTCCTGTGCAAGACCCCTAAGAGCTCCTAACGGACTCTCCCTCTCTGTCTGGAAGCAGTAATTAAGTATACCCATTTTGCTGGCCCCCCTTGGCATTTCAGTTTGTTCACACCTCAGGGGCTTAATGATTGAAAATAGGTTTGAAATTTGTGGCTAGTTTGTCAAAATGGGGACAATATTTTTACCTTCTGTATTTCTTGAATATTGCCATTACTTTGAACTCACACAAACATTTTCTATCACAATAAAAGCTTTCTGCAGCAGACTTTCCCAAGGTGAGGGGAATGCTTGAATTTTTCCATAAAGATTATCCATGAAACAACCTAGAATATTTGTAATGTAATTTATTCAAAGAAAATATGGCCTTGAAGAATGCTGCTGGTTATATTTGTCTCATTTATTAACTTATGTTAGTATTTCCTGCTTTTTAAGGCTTTGGTCTTTTAACTGTTGCTCCTTTGTTTCTGTCTCCGTACAGGGGGATAACTCTTATGTGAAGGACCGCTGGTGTATGTTTGATGGATTCATGGTATTTTTCATCTGGGTGTCCCTGGTTCTGCAGGTGTCTTGCAACTTTTTGTTTTTGAATATATTGCACTTTTGCAGCTTGTCATAATGCCATGCATTAGTATGTATTAAAATGATTAATAATCAATGTATTGTTGTTTTAGGTCTTTGAAATAGCAGAGCTTGTAGATCAGATGTCTCCATGGGGAATGCTGAGAATCCCCCGAGCACTTATCATGATAAGGGCCTTCAGGATCTACTTTCGCTTTGAGCTTCCTCGCTCCCGCATCACTAACATTCTGAAGTAAAATACCATCGTAAGGGTTTACATTACATATGGTCTTTGTACATGTGAAATATATCTCATAGATATCTCTTTCTGTACTATTTTGCATTGCAGGCGATCCGGGGAACAGATTTGGAGTGTGTCAATATTCCTACTGTTTTTTCTCCTGCTCTACGGAATTCTGGGGGTTCAAATGTTTGGAACGTTCAACTATCACTGCGTTACTAATGATACAATCGGGTAAGAACGAATGATTAAATAAATGTAACATTGGATTTTTGGATTTTTGGATTATCAAGTCCGATATAAACTTTTTAACTTTTTTTGGACTAAATTATCATCTCTCCAGAAATTAGAAGAAACCTACGCTAAGTGTCTTTGTTAAAGATCATATAAACACTGAGTGCAAATTGTCAAAGGAGAAAACTTTTAATTAGAATAATGCTTTTGGAGACAAAAGTTTTGGTTGTGACTGCAATGGTTAAACCCCCAGGTTGCAGCCAGAGTTAATGGTAATTATAATAATTAAATTTTCCTCCATTGTCCAGCCTTTGCATTATGCTTCTCCATTTCCTCCCTGATGTGTTCCTAAGCACCCCAGGGACACAGAATATATTAGCCATTAGTAAGAGGAAATATAGTACCAGGGCATTGTGATATTCATGTATAGCTTTGTCATTCATCTGTATTATATAAGTCCAAAAGTGGTGTGGCAGTTGGGCATTTAATTTGTTTGCTACTGAGCTCCTTTGCCCCCAAATCCAATACATATATATATTGGGGTATCTAATGGGGTATTTTAGAAAAATGTCACACGTGGGCAGAAGTGTCTAATCTCTGTTTGCCATATGCCCTTGGCACAAAGTCAAGCTGTCTAGCTTTTCACACACATGGGATTTGATGAAAACTGTGGGAACATGCCAGGGGGCATTCTCTGATATGGACATTAAAGGGTTTTGGTTATATGAATAGAATGAAGTCCCCTTTTATGGATGTTAGGATTCCTACAAATGACCTCAGCACTGTTGAACTTCCTGACATGAATCATGATGTTGAATAAGATATAACACTTGAATATGTGTTACTTTTTTGTTCTGTAGAGGTTTTATAACTGTTTTATATACAACTGTACAACTGTTTCCAGGTTTGATGAGTAGTCTAAAGTGAAAAAAAAAAAGGTTCTAATAAATTATACATTTTATTTTGAAATAACATAACATTTATTCATCACTACACATTGTGATAAATCTAAGGTTATTGCATACTTTGAACTGTTTAATGAAACTGTAGCATTTTAGGACCTTAAGCACGTTTTAATAAGGGGTTTCATTATGTTTTTGTTTTTGTGTTATCAATTTACAGATGCCGAAAACCAGTCATAAATAATTTCTTATAACACTCACAAAATGTAATATTATTGCTTTTCACTGGACATTTTCTCACTTCTTTAAGGCTTCATTTATCGCTCCTCTGTCATCAAGAAAGGGAATATCATAGATAAGACACATTGATATTATTCAGCTCAGTATAATGAGCTTTATTGGGATTCACCACTACGCCTCTGATTGCCCTTTGTGATAGTGCAATAAATTATTCCCTCTGATTCTCTACCTCTAATAAACAATTTGGATGAATGTCTGTGCAGACAATTTGAAAGCATTAATTTTCATTAGCCCAATCAAGCTGTTCCTGGTAACACCTGTGGCAATAAGACAAAGAGAGGAATTGTATTCACACATTAACCTTTGTTTTTCTTTTTTATTAGGCATTTTTCTTTTTTGCAAGCACTGCCATTTTTGATATGAGCTAGTAATTTTTTTTTTCTATTTGTTTTATTGGTAAGCAATGTGTCATTGAACAACTTGACCATCCCAGACACCCACTGCTCCCCTGATGGAGAAGGCTACCAGTGTCCTTATGGCTTCAAATGTATGGACCTGAAAGAACTGGGTCTGAGCCGACAGGAGCTCGGTTATAGTGGATTCAATGAACTAGGTATGCGCTACAAAATGATTCCTTCAAACGTACACGGATAAAGAACTATTTATTATTATATATTTTTATTTGTTTAAAAAATATATACAATTTTACAATTTAAATTTCTTACGGAGGCCAAAAAATACACACTGTAATGAAAATTATAATTCTATACTGAGTAACTTCAGCACATGTTACTAAACATTTAACTAGAAAATTTCACCTTCAAGGCTTCCATATATTTGATCAAGACTTGTGGAAAAAAATGACCTTGTTTTGTCTATTCTACATAGCTCAAAAAATATTTAAAAAATACACTTTGAAAACACACCAGCCCTCCAGGTAAAAACAAAAATCCTGCTAGTTATCAGATAGGGCCTGGGTAATCTGCTAGGGACGAAAGGATGAGACATAGTTTGGTGGAAATTAAAGTTATAAACCTACAGATCGGCTGAATCCAAAGATAAAATGAAAAAAATGATGCTGCAGACTAGTCCATTCAAAATGTTATTCAGTTGTTTGTTAGGAATAAGTTAGTCACATGACAAAGTCTTGACTCTCACCAAGAGGAAATATACAGAGTGTTTTAAGAAGAATCATCCAATTTCAAAAGGCTATATTTTTTTTAAAGCAATGCACATAAAGTCTTGCAGTAATTTTTGAAATGCATGGCTGAATATTACGTTTTCCATACAAAACGTAACAGTTTTGACCAGGCAGCCATGAGAAACGCACGTAGTGGCTGGGTAATTAAAGCCCTTTAAAATCAGATGATTCTTTTTGATACACCTTGTATGTTTGAATGGTAATAGTTTAACTGGGGAACTCAACCTTTGATGACAGTTGTCAGCTACTTGTTTCCAATCTAACACTGATTAATTTGTGCAGAGAAGAATATTATATACCTCAGAAAAGTAAAAAGAGAATGTTCACTCTACTTTTTCAAGCACTACAATAACTTGAAATAGTTTTTCTCCATAAAATCATCTTTGGCTAAGACTTAATAGAACAGACAGTTCCTTTGCAAAGAGCATGTTAATCAGAAAAACAGCAAAGATTTAATTTTTGATTTTTTTTTTTTGTTCCTTTTGCTTGGCCTGCTGACATAATTTATGTTAATTAGAGGCATCAAAGATGAATTGATTGGGTTTGAGTCTGGCAAACAGAATTTCCCGTCTTGTCATTATAACAAAGGGAACTATGAGGACTCTGTGAGCTGTCAGAGTAAACACTCATTATAGGTAAAAAGAGAAACTCAAACTGTTATCTTTTTAAATGGCTTAGTCTTCGGGGGAAACATAATAATTGGTGTGCGGTTCACAGACATCGACATGTTAAGCAAAAGACAGATGCTGACGTTTGTTTCTTCAGAAATCAGCTTCTCATCTGACTGCTTCTTTCTGACTCTTGTGTGTTTTTGCTCAGGCACGAGTATCTTCACTGTGTATGAAGCTGCGTCACAGGAAGGCTGGGTGTTCCTCATGTACAGAGCCATTGACAGTTTCCCTCGCTGGCGCTCCTACTTCTACTTTATAACTCTGATTTTCTTCTTGGCGTGGCTTGTCAAGGTTAGAGCTTGGCTCTCTCTGCTGCACTTTTCATGATCATTTCTGGAGATCGTTGAACACCGAAAGGTTAAGGTTAATTAACATAACCTAATAGTTCACCTACAAACATGATGATTTACCCTTTTTAGTAGAATGTCCTCTGGCTAATGAGAGAATTAATGTCACGTCTCAGACAGTGAAAGGAAATCAAGCAATGGGCTTGCACTTGGTCATTGACTTCGAATAGCCTGAGCGCTCTTACTCTATCGTTGTCCTCTTTTTTTTTTTCTTTTTACAGAATGTCTTCATTGCAGTCATCATTGAGACATTTGCTGAGATTAGAGTCCAGTTTCAGCAGATGTGGGGGTCAAGGAGCAGTACCACCTCTACTGCTACAACACAGGTACAACTGCTACAGAACCAAGCTAAAAGAATAGAGCCATAAAACTGACAAATTGTATGTCTCTTACATTTTAACTTGGTTGAATTGGTGCCTACAATTGATCTTTTTAAAACCTGTACACGTTGGTAATCAAGTGCATCAAATTCAGATGACTAGAACACAAACACATTTTGACACTATATAGATTTTCCGCAGTGTATTGTGATCCATAAATGCCTTCAGAAATCGAAAGAAATGACTCCTTAATGACTCGTATACGGTAAGTTTTTAATAGACCTTAGTGTATGTAGGCTCATATGTAAAAAATATTCAGATAAAAATAATAATTAAAAAAAGACAAGACTTTTATGTGGCCATGTGACAAGTTGGCTCTCAGTAGCAGGAAAGGTTTACTCTATGAACTTGGTTGTTGACTGTGTGAAATGTTTCTTGCTTTTGTTGGGCCTTTACTGAATCATTCAGGGGACATAGTGAAAGCTGTGTCCGAATTGGTGGCATCAAGTTGGGCAGGTTCTCAGTGGGCGTTTGGCTCATCCAAGATTATGCATTTTCACAGATTGTGTTTGTTTTATCAGGAAAAAAATCCAATGGTACAGCTAAACACTAAATGCTGTTGCAAATCTGTTACCTCTCTACTCTTTATAGAGTATAGCTTGCAACTTAACATTTTTGAGATATGCGCAGATCACAGTATTCAATGAAGTCACTAATGGTCACATCAGCGGTTTCTAGCAAATGTCATGGTTATGGTGATTCAACATACGTAGATTAAAAAAAAAAAAAAAAAATGTGGCTGTTGTTGTGTGTGTGCTCTTTCCAAGGCCCTTATACTGCATCATACCAGTCTGACAAGAGTGATTGGTGTGAGTAGATCTGTTATTCCAACAAAACCAAGGTCCCAAAAAAGAATTTTTTTTATGCCATGAATATCTGGGGTCACACTCACGAAAACTCAAAAAAGGCAGCTAGACTTTTGAAAAGAGTTTGGAAGAGGATTTCTCCTGTATTGAGATGAATGGAAGAGAGTTTGGGAATCTCATCAGCATGTCTTGGGTGTCCCTTTCCAGAACATACTGAAGGATTATACCCTTGGGATTTAACATAAAAGCTGAACAGCATGGCTGGAAAGGGGATCTTCTTAACTACCTTGTTCAGCTTTGTTTTGCAGTGTCTATCTCACGCATCCTGTCTGTGTGTTATCTGCTACTTGAAGCCAGGGATCTCTGCCTGAATTTGTCTGCAGCACGTCAGGGAGCTCTTTAGGGTGTCAGTCCTTTGCTTTACAGTGCTTTCTTGACGTTTCTGTGCCAGGCGTCTTTAGATCAACCGTGGTTTGTTTGCCACCAGGTGTATCCAGCGCACGGCTGGCACAAGGCGAGTTGTGTGGCATGCGACAGACATGTTCCAGCCATCTCCATTGGTACAGTTTGTCTGTCCTGCTCTGCAGATTTTCCCTTGAGATGATGTTTAGCTGAAAGCTCTCGAGAGCAGCTCCAATTTCATTTTGAGTATAAACACGATCTTTTAAACGATCTTATAAACACGATACAGGAAACAGTCTTGAAAATACTAAGCTTTGTCTGAATGCTGGGTTGATGGAGCTTCAAAAAGACTTCAGCATGTGAACTTTTCATAACCTATTATGAGTCTGCAGTTTGTCCACATTACATTTTAAACTCTTTAAAAATATATATAGTTTGGGGGTTCATCTATAATAGATTTTGATTAATTTCTCTCATTTCTTCTTATCACACCACCACTGCTATGCAATAACCCGCAGAAATAATGTTATATAGCAAAATAAGTAAAGTTGTATACATTACATTGTATTGTATTTAATGTATTCATTATGGAGCACTAAGGAATTGACAGCTCCAAAGGCTAAATAGAGAAATAACAAAAAACAAATGTCCTTTAGCAACAATTAAATAATACTTTTTAAAAAACAACTTAGATATGTGAAAGCAAATTGCAAGACTGAACTTAAGAGTTTCTTTGGTCTAATATTTGCTTCTGGAGTTTTCCTTTCACTATTTGCAAATAGTTTTGAAACTATATAGGGACATAAACAAGAGAGAGAGAAATTATCAGGAATATTCACCAATGTTAATGCCCCAAGAGCTATTGAGGAACATATAAAAGTGATTTATGTGACAAAATATAATTTGAGGCTCATTCTATAAATGGTTTCTTATTGTGTATTGTGTGTAGCCAACCTCTAATGAATACAGTACAACAATATATACAATATATAACAAATATGTTATGAATCCATGTGCAAATTTGCATTTGGCAATTGTGTTGATGGTAAAGCTATGAAGCCAGTGTTTGGTTTAGAGTTTAAACATTTGAAATGAATAATCCGAATGATGTCAACCTGACAAGCGGTGAACTACAGACGTATTTTCCACAGAGTCCTGAAAAAGATTCTTCTTGTAATGTCATGAAAGTAAAACCTCTCCTACTTCACTCATGAATGGAAAACAGGCTAGTGCCACTGGCATACTCCTGTGACCTTGAAAACAATTAGCCTTTCTTGCCATTATCAAAATTAATCATAATCACATTGTCATGCCCCAGTCTTTATCTTAGAGGGGGGAAAACTAATTAGCTTTGGTGTTACACTTAACTGTCAATCACAGATGATGAAAAGAATATGATCCATTCTTAAGGTTCCCCGGAGAGAGCAAGGTTGGTATAAGGTGGCCCTGGGAGATGCTACCCATTCTATACTCCCTATTTCTTGTCTTTGCTATATTGTCTCCCGATTATTGCAGCTTTGAATAGAGATTAGAATGGAAAGCTTAACTGCGTTGATTAAAAATGGGAAAAAAAATGAAAAGGATAAATCAGCCTTTGTTTGACAAGATCAGACTTTAAATTCTATATTCTGATGAGCAGTTATGAAGTGCTGAACATTAAGCTGAAATATAGTGTAACCTTATCTTGGTTTGTCTTGAGTAGAATAATATCAACTTTAAATTTTTGATATCAACGTTGATATCAGCATTGTTTTTGCTGATATAAAAACAAAACAAAGCTAATGGCATGCTGTGGATTTGACATCAGTCTATGTGATTTTAAAATGATGTAGTAGATATCAAAGCTGAAACAGTGTGCAGCAGGTGGGATGGTGGGTATCTAATCACAGAACAGGATGACAAATGATGCAGGCATGTTAAAAATGTTTTATGTGTGAGAAGCCAGCAGCTGCAGATCAGTCCACACATTTGTGTTTTATGCTCCTCACATCACTTCAGAGAAAATTCATGGTACAAAAGGATTTAATCCACCACCTACTGCATGGAATGATTTCAAGGACGGTCAGGCCAAAAACACTATACCAGCTCATTTGCTAAATAAATCATTAATACTCCAGATTAAGTCACATCTGGCTCGTGTAGAGTTCAAAAGCAGTGTTCTCCTGTTTTCAGATTAGTCAGTTTTGTTTTTTAATTTAATTCTAGCTGCATGTTAGTACATTGTTGGCATTGTGTTGGTCAGTGCTCTGCTTTGGACCAGACCAAAATGTCACAGTAAATGACTGCTGTGTATTTCATACAAGCATTTTGGTCACCAGAGGGTGAATACTGAATTTAGTCAACTTTTGATTCTGTTATTTGTTGTTCCTACATGATCACCTAAAGTTTTCCCACCACCAGGCCAAATTTTACTTCATGGCATCTTGCAGCTAATGCATAAATGCCCATAAAATTAACAACATTGCTGCCATATAGTAATTTAACACAATTAATAATAATGTCCAGGTCTGCCAGGCCTTTAAATGTTTCCTGTAGCCTGACTACGAGATTTGTTATGCTACATTCCGTCAACCCTCATTTTTCTCTGTATGTTTGCTTTACGATCACATAGTTTTCTCCAGCCTAGGCAGCAAATTAATTTTCAGTGAAATTATGGTTTGTGTGTTATTAATTTAGATTTTCTGTAATATAATTATATTATTATTATTATTATTATTATTATTATTATTATTAATATAATTAATATAATTCTGTAATAAGTGGCAGAGCAGGTCAGCCACTAATCAGAAGGTCGGTGGTTCGATTCCAGGCTGCCTCCTAGCTGCCATGCCAAATATCCTTGGGCAAGATACTAACCCCATGTTTGCCTACTGGTGGTGGTCAGAGGGCCCGGTGGCGCCAGTGTCCGGCAGCCTCGCCTCTGTCAGTGCGCCCCAGGGCAGCTGTGGCTACAATGTAGCTTGCCATCGCCAGTGTGTGAATGTGCGTGTGAATGGGTGAATGACTGAATGACTGAATGTAGTGTGAAGCGCTTTGGGGTCCTTAGGGACTAGAAAAGCGCTATACAAATGCAGGCTGTTTACCATCTGCCCGAGTGGCTATAAACACTTGATCTTGGTGTGATACCGATACATGGCAATCACAGTATGTTTGCTGTATATGAGTTATTGTAATGTTTGGCAGCTAACTGAAATAAACACTTTTGGTTCTTAATATCAAGTTCAACTCTATGCTGATATTTCTCATATGTCTAATTTGTTATATTCAAGATTTGGTAGAACTGTTATTAATGAGTGAACCAGCTGTCTTGTGTATTTGAAAGTCTCTGCTCTGATATTTATTTCCGGTGTTAGGTCCTTAGGCCTGCATACTGTATTTAGTAGCTATCACACTGCTTGTGTGGGTTGGTTCTGTGTGTATGCCTTCAGCTTTATTCTGGCCACAGATGTCTTATGAAGATGTAGCCTAGAGGTTGAAATGTCTGTTGTGTCCAGTGTTTTGAATGGTATGGAGATTTTATGTGTGTGTGTGTGTGTTCGCTCTTCCACTTACATGCTGTCCTTGTGCCTCAGATGTTCCATGAAGATGCTGCTGGGGGATGGCAGCTTGTTGCTGTGGACGTCAACAAACCACATGGCCGAGCGCCTGCCTGCCTCCAGGTAAACACGTCACACGATTAATATGCTGCTGGTGTAAACTGTTTCTTTTTCCTCTCGTATGCACCTGCATAATTCCTATTCTGTCTATTAACAAAAAGCAGATAAGTTAATTCTCCTAACAGCAGCTGTAGACTGATGCAGTATCACATCATTGTTTTTGCATTTGTTTCTTTCTTTAGTGGCTGAACAGTGTCAAACAGTTAAGTGATGGGATTTAAAATGAGGGGAGGCTCATGTTTGATGTGTAACGCTGCGCTAATGATGTCGCTCCAGTGACAGATGGGTTTTAAATGACTTCTACATGATGGACACCACTGGTGTCTCGTGGTTGGTGTGATCCAAATGGTTGGGCTTTAAAGATAAGCTGAAAGCGGCGGGTGTTGTTTGCAGCTGGCCCGCTGTTGATAGCGGCATGTTGTGGTGTAAAAAGCTGGGCCCTTGCTGTGAAAGACTGCCAATGGAGTCTGCAGCTATATGAAGGTGGATGGCTGTCAGCACGCCCTAATGGAGTTAAAGCTGTTCTGGAGCTAGGTTTTAAGGATGCATGCACACATAAACAGAGCAAGGAAGAGAGTGCAAATAATAACATCGAAATTTGAAGAAGGGAAGAAAAGAGAAAATGCGAAATATGCAGTATTCCCATTAAAGCAGCATGTCCCCCAGAGCCTCATCATCGGCTGAAGGAAAGATTTAGATAGAGGGATAACCAGAGGGATAAACACGGCTGACTTCCCTCTGAGCCGTGTGCTGCATTACAAGGAACAATCAAAGACTTCTTCATTTGCCTTATTCACTCATAACAAATAGCTATTATTGTCATTATGTGATAACAAGAAGACCCTTTCCAACAGTAGAAAGGTTAATGGAGTGAAAGACAGCAGCATTAGGTCACGTTTATAGCACTGGGTCAAAAAAGACAGCTTCTGTTTTAGTCAGACTGCTGTGTGGATGAATTGCGGGTTAGATTGCATTTGCCTCCAGTAAAACTATGAGCAGATGGGCAGAAAGAAGCTGAATCTGGTGAACGTTTACCTCAAAGGCCATGCCTTCTTGTTTGATTGCTTTGCTGTACATAATTCTGGATTCTTGCTTCACATCATTACATCATTAACTGCTGATAATAGGATAGGAGAAAGGAAAGGATTTTTTTCAAGTCATATACCAGAGGATACAGATGCTGTGAGGCCGGCTCCCTGTGAGAGGGAGCAAGCTTCACAGTGAACTGGTAGATGCAAGGCAATCACACTACCATCACATGGACTGTTGGAAATGGCCTTGAAATTGTGATAGATGAACATCTGTCTCTCATAATCAAAACACAGAAACATAGGATAGAAATAATCCTGATATTGCTTTATTAACTTCAGCAAAATGTATTTCATATTAAGGCCAGTACTAGACAATGCATGTATTATAACAATAAAAAGAGTTTTAAAAGGAAAAGCATATGTTAGCTAAATATTTAGTATATATTACTATGGGATTTCAGATCCTACCGTCAAAATAGCCTAGATGATTTTCATGTTTCCATGGTAACAATCAGTGACACGTGTTTACCAATGATACCATCTGACAAAAGCTGAGGAAAATCTGCCTTGCAGATAGACTTGAGTGCAAGCAAGGAAAATAAGATTTTGTTTACATAACCTGCTGAAACTTTTGTTTTTGTTTGTTTGTTAAGTTGAGATTCTTATTTTTTTAAGCTGGTATGTAAATGTTTTAGCCTGCTTGTGCATTCAGTGTGTCAAATGTGAGGCAAATAATGATTAAGTATTAGCTGAATACTTGTGACTGATTTTGACATGTATTGTACAGTGCTAATCTCAAAAGTCGTCCATTGTTTTCTGGTGCCAGTCAGACACTGACAGCAGTTTGTGGCATGTAAAGCCATCAAAGCACTCTGAAAATGTTTTGATGTTTTCATGTTGTCAAAAACACTGCAAGATCTAACCCAGCTCTTCAAACCGAACCAGAAAGGCCTAATCAGAGATCACAAAGAAGGATTTTAAGTAAGGAAATATGTTACAGGTTTCACAGATTAGTTGTTGAAAGAGGTTAATCTCATCTAAAATGCGTTGTACACAAAATATTCACCAGTATTGACTTGAAGAATTATTCTTTTATTTTTAAAGGACTTTAATTTAAACGGTCTCCTAATTTATCGGAACAGGCCAGTCCATAATGTGCTTTGACTTCTAATGAGAAAGCATAATAAAGACAAACAACACACTGTTCATTATTAAATCATGATATTTCCCACTGCAAATGGTACTTCAGACTTAGAATTTCCTTAAGGTATTACAATTTTTAGATATTGTTATATTTAAATAAAAGAAATGTAACTGAAAATCACTGTAAAATGAGTTTAAATAGGAAAGACATGGGATTGATTGCATTGACAGTTAGTGTAGGTGCACCTGTGTATCTGTGCATCCATGTGTCGTGGGCAGTTGTACACAGTAGTTTACTCAATGTATGTAAATGTGATTTAAAAAAAAAAACCCACACATTTCTCTTCTCTGATGTAATGGTTGGTGTGAGGAGGCATGCCATATTACACCAGTATCAGATTATTGATGGATGCCCCTTGCACGCTTTCTTTAAAGCCTTGCCAAACACTGTATTTCTTTGCTTTTCCATCCATATCAGAAGGGAACAGCGTTAGCTGACTTGACAGGTAGAGTGAAGACAGGTAGTGGAGATCCAGCCTGCAGGGCCATCTGTGAGTGCTGGGGAAGTGAAGTGTGAGTTTCTGTTCTGCTCTGCCTGGCTCCAGAGTAATTGGCCGTCAAATGATTAAAATGTTTCAGCGCTGGCAGGTGGGTGCTTTCTGCAGATAGGAGACCCGTGTGCATCCTGTCTTTGTCTGCTGCCGTCTCACCTATTACCGTCGGAATGTCTTTGAAACTACGTGCAAGTGTCCGGTCAGGCCTCTGCGTCTTCAACAGGCAGCCCGGCAATCTGCCTGCAGACGTCTGCGTGTGCGTGTGTGTCAGTCTGGGTCTGTCTTGGTCCAATCTGGCTGCAGCAGTTGGAGATAGCACATAATTGATTAACCACCTGCTCTTTTTGGAGACGGGGAGGAAATGGCAGCTTCCTCTCCTGAGGGGCTACAAACAAAAATAGCCCTCTAAGCAGGGAGCACCTTCACTTTCCTCGTCCACTCTAACAGCTGTTTTTCTAATGTTTTTATTATCTCATTTTTAACTAATGCTGTCTTACAGCAGTATAGTCTTAATCAAAATTTTGACAACATATGGCATCCTGGTTGTCATTTTTGTTGAATTAGAATATTCTGTTCTTTTCGCTTTCGGACAGTAAAAACATATTTGTGCTCATGAAATCTACCAACAATCATTTTCATATACATATTTGCACGTTTCTCTTTGCTATAGCATTAAAAGCATATTTTTATGTTTAGACATTATAATCAGCAGTAGAGTTCAGAATTAAAGGCTGTGAGAACAAAAGACATGCACGAGTGTTCCTGTGAGTTTTTAGTAGTGCCTGTAGGAGCCATCTTACATTCAGAAGGTCTCTCGTTGCTATATTTTAATTACACAGGCTGCTTGGACAGTATTTATTTAAGGGTTTTCAGTCGGAGACCGGTGGAGGTTAATGAAGCATTCTGTTCCTTTCCCCATAGATTTGGTCTGCTAATTAGCCCCTGATGCTCCACCGTGCCATAATTATACCGCAGATTGGTGCTTTGGCTGCTATAGGCAAAATAAAGAGAAATACTCACTGCAGATATATACTATTGGAGTCAATAATTAAAAGAGCTTCAAATGACCACTTAGGGAAAGTGGAAAAACAATAATGAATGTTCAGGTCTTCTAGTAATCCAGCAAAGTCATGTGTTTAATTTTGCGTTGTCTCTTTGCCAATGAGCAGTTGCTGTTCCTCACTCCTCATCTGCAGAGCTAAATGCAGTGTGATGGATAAACCACTAGCTTACTGAGCAAAAGGAGGATCTTTTTGACCTCTCTCTCCCTAAAGCCAGAGGTTATTGATTCTCTTGAGCTCCCTATTTGTCCCTGCCACTGATCTTTGTCTTCTGGATCTTCTCAGTGACATCACTCGTATACTTTTAGGCAGCCACACAAACACAAAGATCTACAATGTGTGAAGGTTAAGGTCAGTTTGACTTTGCGTGGAAGGAGAAAGAGGGTACAAAGAAGGGAAATTAGATGAGGAGAACACAGGATGCAGAAAAGAAAGACATAGCAAGGTAGGTAGTGCATATGTGTGTAATGTGAAATGGATCATCTACAAGAAGAAAGTGAACAACATGTGACTGTTCCTGTGAGATCAGCTCTGAATGTAATTGTTCTTTCAGTCTAGACAGGAGCACAGTGATATATTTTCTGAAATTAGATACACCACACAGTCCTATTCTAGGACTAAGACACAGAATGGACGCAGAGGTGGCAAAGCCAGCAGATATTAAAGGGAGAAAGGGAGACCATCATGTTTTATTAAGACCCTTTTTCCAGCCAGAGACATGAGTCAGCCTGCTGTAGTCAAGGCCGTAATAAGTCAAGGGGCACCCACTTAACTTGATCCACAGCCCAGTAAGACTTTATGCACCCACTCCTTCAGCCAAAAGCTTTGAATTACAATAACTCTGTGTTGATATCTTAATTTGACAGTAGGCTTCTGAATTTGGTTTGCATATTTTATTTATTTATTTTTTTAATTTGGTTGGAATAAAAAAGCCTTAAGAGAACTCTTTGTCAAGTATAGAGACTTAAAAGATAACTCAAGCAAAACAGTCTGTAATCCCACTCAAGTTCTTCTTAATCTCAGTAAACAGGAGAGAGAAAACTGTAGCAGCAGTAGGTGCCAGAACATGGCCCAGTCTGTTGGTGACAATTCCTGTGTGACTCCTGCTTTTCCCTGCCAGCTATTTGCACATGTGCTACACTCCTCTCATGTACCAGCGGAAAGAGCATTTGTCCTCCTTGGCAGTCTGAGGGAACAGACAGAAGACGAGGAAGCAGCCAGTCTGCGTCTCTTTGTTGATTGTGTTACAGTTGCAGGCCCTGGAAAATGTCCAGGTATTATGGATATTTTCCCATCATTCAGAGGATCGGTCTCTTTACTTACAGCGGCTTGTGTCGCTCCATCTCTTATATAAGGACAGCTGAATTTTGTCTCAGCTCTTTGGTGAGATTATGGTTTATTCTTCACAGACGAGAGCCTTTAGTGAGTGAGAGTTTGCTTCACTGTTCAGATTGACTTAACAGTAAGGAACAAAAGTGCACAAGTCAAGTAACGAGAAGTCTTCACAAAAAGAGAAATAGATGTTCATTACCTATTCCTTTGTATTTTTTTCAATTGCACTTTTAATTTTACCAGAGAAAAACACACACTGAGTGCTCTTTTTCCCTAGATACCAATTTGCATGCCAGTCGAAATGATCTTTTCTCCACAACGCTATTTGCATGTATAATTTCCATCATGGACAATCTGTTGCAGTCTAGAACATAAGAGCTGAGTACACGCTGCATGTCGGAGGTATGCTGTGCTATGTATTGGAAATTAAAGTTTGCTTCACTCACGGAGAAAATTGTGCTATTATTCACTGGAAAAAAGACAAAATCGCAACTTAATGTTCTATTCTATTTCAGCAATCATCAACTTCATATTTTCATATTTATACAAGCAGTGTTTTTATATGTGGTGTGTGTGTGTGTCTGTGTGTGTGTGTGTGTGTATCTGCGCGCACACATGATTGTGCCTGTGTGCAATGAGCACCTGGTATTTCAAAGAATCAGCCAGAGGCAGCTCGAATAAATAGCATCCATCAAACAAGTGGCAAAGGATTTCAGAGACATACAAGCCGAGGAACATCAAACAGCAGGGGAGAGCCTTCTTGTACTGCAGTTGATGCTCTTAAATTGATTCTGACATCTTGAGGCCATACAGGGTGTGCCAGTGTCATCAGCTGCATCAGGGAAACTCAGCCATTTTGCCTTTGGAACAACATGGAGAGTGTTATACAGCGAATTGCTCTGCATGTTTAGGCAATTTGGCGCAAATGGCAGCGTGAGGGCAAGATCAAAAGGTTGTTTTGTGGCAGACGTGAATGGTTACAGGGCTGTATCTCCATATGACAGATGTTCGAAGTAGACACTGCTTTCCAGGTTTTCTTAGAGATGCGATTCCCAAAAGCTGACAGAGAATATAAGTCAGGACCTTAAGAAAATTGACTGCCTCATACACACAAGCATGTACTTTCTGCTCTCTGTCAGTATGCCTCTGTCTTGCTTCTTCACACACACACACACACACACACACACACACACACACACACACACACACACACACACACACACACACACACACACACACACACACAGATCCATTCAGCCAGAACACCCATGGGGGAGAACGTCTGGTTGCTGGAAATGTCAAACTGCTTTGTCACGTCCAATCTCAGTCAGGGAGCTTAAGCACTGTGTGTCTAGTGTGGGCATGTGTAAGTTCGACACAAAAACACCCATCCCCAAGGCTATGAGCTCTGCTAGCCTAGCCAGTAAGTTGAGTTTTCAAAAGTAGGAAGAATTTTACAACAAACATGAAGTGAAAAAAGAAAAAGATTTGTGAAAGATTTGGCTGACTGTACTGGTAGTTTCATAGCTCTGTATATGACTGGGTCTTATGCAAATGACATCATCTTAAAGAGCACCATAACACCAGCTGAAGATCTTGTTTTTGCTGACATCCAGTGGTTTAAGTTTTCATCCACCTGCCGTGATGTAAAAGTTAGGGTGCTGTTGCTTGACCAGTCGAGTGAATTTTTGATCACATCCAACCCAGCATGCATGATACGGGAATCACACTAGAAAATTTCAACCAGAGAGGGCAGCCAAACACTCCTTTGTTAGCCTGGATTTAAAGCCCAAGTTTATTTTAAGCAGTCAGAAACTTAGGGATATTACTAACTTAGTATTGCCTCTTTGTATTTAAGACTGTGAAAGCAATGATCCCAGGAAAGTGAACTCAGTAGAATTTAGACATATGTCTAACCGATTTATACCGACAATTGCCCCTGAACCTGTGTGCTTAACCTCAAAACTGCTCCTTTTAACCCCTCCCTTTTTAACCCTCTTTAATTGCAATGCAGCCCTGCTGGTTAATTCAATTCAATTTTATTTATATAGCGCCAAATCACAACAAAAGTCTCCTCAAGGTGCTTCATAGATACAGAGAAAAACCCAACAATCATATGACCCCCTATGAGCAAGCACTTTGGCGACAGTGGGAAGGAAAAACTCCCTTTTATTTTATTTATTTATTTATTTATTTATTTAGCCTGTCCCATTTGGTTCTTTAGCCGTCAGAATTGTTGTCTGAAGACCAACAAGGATACCCAATGGATTTATTTTGCCAAATGGATCATCATGGCATTGCCGTATTGGTCCATTTGATCGACCTTTGTTTTTATTATTTATTTTATTTTATTTTCAGTTGTTACAGACGGGACAGACATGAGTGAGGGATAGGAAAGGGAGAAAGAAAGAGGAAGGAAAAGAAAAACAGAAGGGGAGAGGGACAGTGAGAAAGGGGGGGAAAAAATATCTCCGGGATCACCTGTTGAGAGAAAAAGAATAGAAAACAAGCAAAAAAAAAACCAAAGCAACATACTAAACACAACACCATCGCATTAATCTAGCTAAGTGTAAACAGCAGTAAATACTAAATATTGAATGTTGTTATGCAGCACGCAGGACAGACAGCGCACAATGTGCTTTGAAGTAGCAGCCAAGAAAGGTGTGATTTAAGTCTACGAACAGTGAACACCCGTGTGCACACCTGTGTGGATTGGCGCACTTGTATTCAAATGGTTTCCCCATGTAATGGTCTGCAAGAGGATGTAGAGAGCCATAGCCCTGTCCCCCAGGGCATGAAGCAGGCATGGAGGAGATCCAGGCCCCAGACATCCAGAGGCCCCAGAGTGCAAGAGCCCAAGGAGGACCACCGGAGGGGCATCCGTGCCACCTTCATGGAAAGGGCTGAGGATCCCCAGACGAGGGATCACCCAGTAGCCACCGGGCAGAAGCTAGAGGGGGCTGCACCGGCGTGCCCGCCGGCTCCGCTGGCTCCGCCGGCTCCGCCGGCAGCCAGCTGTGCCAGAGTGAACCGAGCCGCAGGCACAGAGGCCAGAGGCCCGAGGGCCCCCCGCGCCCCGGAAGAGGCCTGACCGAGCAACAGGCGCCAGGCCCCGCCAAGTAGCCACCGGGAGTGAGCTTGTACATACCTGAGCGCCCAGCCCCGGACACCAAGAACCACCAATGCACCGACCCCTGAGGGCATCAGTCACTGGCAGGGAGTGTGGTGAGGGGAGACAGGCCTCCACACTTTGGAGGGCCTGGGAGTTCCCAGAGAGGTGGAGTCTAAGACCCGACCTGACATATAGACACAGACAAACAGGCACACACAGACACAGACATGCATTCCCACCCTCATGCACACATATACAAACACTCAGCACTCACCCAACGTAGGGATAAACGTAAATGGACATGTACACACAATCACACTCCCCAAACATACTCTATGCCCCGGGTCCAGGTACCCTCGCCCCCAGAGGGGGAAACGGCACCCAGACCCAAGAGATGTTACCCTTCCCTCCGGGGTGGAGGCAAGCAGACCGTCCCAGGCTCCGCAGCAGGAAAAAAAACCCCTCCCTTTTAACAGGAAGAAACCTCCAGCAGAACCAGGCTCAGGGAGGGGCGGGGCCATCTGCTGCGACCGGTTGGGGTGAGAGAAGGAAGACAGGATAAAAGACATGCTGTGGAAGAGAGACAGAGGTTAATAACAGATATGATTCAACACAGAGAGGTCTATTAACACATAGTGAGTGAGAAAGGTGACTGGAAAGGAAAAACTCAATGCATCATGGGAGTCCCCCGGCAGCCTACGTCTATTGCAGCATAACTAAGGGAGGATTCAGGGTCACCTGATCCAGCCCTAACTATATGCTTTAGCAAAAAGGAAAGTTTTAAGCTAACAGTCTGCTGCTTTTTAGTTTGCTTTATTAGGAAGCTTAAAGGTATTTGGTTAAGGTTAGAAAAAGCCAAAAGTAAAGAAAAACAATATGTGATATTATAATATATATTATATAATATATAATATAGGAGACAGAATACTGGCAATGATCAAGGTGTGCTACCAGTGCCATTGCTCCTGACAGAAGTCTGTTTTTGTACTGTAAGAGATTGTTGTCAGGTAAACATAAGTGTGGTAAAACAGCATACAATACATCATGTAATATACCTGTCACTCTGTAGCTTGGTTGTGTAAGTTTATCTAATAATTCCTCACTTGTTTTCAAAGCAAACTGACTGCAGATCTGGATTTATAGACTTTTGAGTTTGTACTGTAAGTGTCCTTGTGTGTAGGAGGGTGAATGGCAGGGGGCCCGTTTTCCTGGGGCGAATTTGATCTTTCCAGCAATGTTGCAAACGATCTTCATCTGTCTTAAAGTCTTCCTCTCACTTTTCACTTTTTCAGTCCTTCCTATTGCTAATCTCACATGCAAGTCTTTTTTTAGGGTCGTTCTACCCACTCACATGCTGTTCATCACGCCATATACAATATGTGCAGTTTAGGGCTGGGATCACATCTGTCGCATTGTTTCCAAAAGAATGCGTCATTACCACATTTTTCTGAAAGAGCAGTCTGTGTCTCGGATCACTGTGGGTCAGTTTCTTCACATTCTCGTATTCCGTGATTATTTTCATCATGTAATGTTATCGGAGGCTTTCAAAGCCTCTGCTTTTTTCAGGGTAAACGGCGTACACTTATTGCTCCCTTTTTCTTGTTTTTGCCTGTCTGAATGCACACTGATTCTGATGTCTGGAATAATGTTTCTCATAGTATTTAACGAAACCCCCTTAATTGCTTTTAAATTTCATGTAGGACGTTTTGCTTTTCTGTACTCTGTATATGTACATACACATGCCCAATGCATTCCCGGTTGGCACTTAAAACTTAATTGCTATTGTCTTGTTCTAAATTTAAATACCTGATGTCCATCATACAGGGTGTTGAAAAGGTATTGGCCAATTTCTTACTTTTTGCATATTTGTCACACTTAAATTAGACAATTTATTAAAGGGGAAAGAAGCTTTTCAACCCTACCTGGCCCTATGTAAAAAAAGTAACTCCCCCCTCTTCTTAAATCACGACTTAACATTCATTAGCAACATGTCTGGAAAGCTGAGTTCACTTTCACTAGCCACACCCAGGTCTGATTACCGCTGAACCCTAAAAGAGACTATCCGCCCATTAGTTCATGCCCTGAAGCTCAAGCACAGTTGAGTTATGCAGCAGGACAATGGTCCAAAATGCAAACTTCCTCCATAGTGATGTAAAAGACTCATTGCCAGTTATTGCAAATACTTGATTGCAGTTCTTACAGCCAAGGGTGGCACTACCAGTTATTAGGTTTAGGTGCCAACCGGCCATCTGCTGCAGCCGGTCGCAGCCGATGGCCACCCCTCCCTGAGCCTGGTTCTGCCGGAGGTTTCTTCCTGTTAAAAGGGAGTTTTTCCTTCCCACTGTCGCCAAAGTGCTTGCTCATTAGGGGGTCATATGATTGTTGGGTTTTTCTCTGTATCTATTATTGTGCGATCTACTGTACAATATAAAGCGCCTTGAGGCGACTTTTGTTGTGATTTGGCGCTATATAAATAAATAAAATTGAATTGAATAGAAATTGAATTGAATCATTATTTCACACAAGGCCATGTAGATTTGGATAGCTTTTTTCCCCCTTGAGAAATGAAATCATTACTTCAATATTACACAAAGATAACTTATGCTGGTTATCTTTGTGTAATATTACATTTTATTTGATGATCAGAAACATTTAAGTGTGACAAATTGGTAAAAAACAACAACAAAAAAAACCCAAAACAAGAAACCAGGAAGGGGGCCACACTTTTCACAGCACTATATCTCCTTTAGTGTGTGTTCTATCAAACTCTTTGTTTTTTTACTGCAGTTGGAGCTATATCCAGCTGTTTAAATTGAAAGTATATTTTTGTGTTATCTTTTGTCTGTGTTAGTTCATTAAAATCTCAGATAAACACAAACTCTAGCTGAGCAAGTCACAATTGCAGATCTCTTATCGAACACCATGCAATACATTTTTTGTTTTCTCAGTCAAGGCAAGTGGGGTTTTTCTGTGGTGTTTTTGTTTCCACTGACAGAGATTGTCCAAATTATCAATCAATCTGTCAAAGTCTGAACAGATTGGACTGACACAGTCAACTACTGTCCAACATGCTGAATTGAGGGAAGCGTTTCAGACTGACTCGCTGCCAGCTAATGGTCTAAATACTAATTGTCTCCTGTGTCTATTTGAGTAAAAGAAAACAAAAGCATTCCTGCTATTCTACTTCAATTACCTTTGTGCTTTTCACACAGCAAATGATGCGGTCATCTGTGTTCCACATGTTCATCTTAAGCATGGTTGCTGTGGATGTCATCGTTGCTGCTAGCAACTATTATAAAGGCGAGAATCACCGCAGACACTATGATGAGTTTTACCTGGCAGAGGTGAGATTTATCTATCTATCTGTCTATCTGTCTGTCTGTATGCAAATCTATGACAACTTTTATTATTAATTTTAATTATTCTGTTTTAAGATTAAACAGCTTTACGGTAATTCTTGTTTTTTTGTTTTTGTTTTTTTTAATTTCATCGTTTTAGAATATACACAAGTGTGATACTGTGTGTCCTTCAGGTTGGTTTGATGTCATCTGTATGCAGGTGACATCACACCAACAATGACGATAAGGATTGTGCCCACTATCCCAGTCACTTCACACCTCACTCTCTTATACAGCTGGATGGAGGAGATAAGAAAAGGGAAAACCCACACAAAATATTGCCTTCTGTCTCCTTCCTTTCCTATCATGCAGACACCCATCTGCAGATTTGTTCTAATCTGTGTGAAGGATTTGAAGGGTACATAGGAACGAGGCATTCGTTTTAGAGAAATGCATGTTTTACAGAATGTCTCAGATCCTTTGCATGGTAGTCCAGTGTTTTACTATTGCTGTCAACTCGACTAGAAGATACAGATTTAAAATAAAAAAGAAGCAAAAAAAAAAAAGAAATCATTTGAGAGTGCATTAGTGCACGGAATAGTGAATTTGCACGTGTAAGGTCACTGTAAACAGTATGTGGCCGTTTCAGTAAGACAATGCCAAACCATATTCTGCTGTTAAAGGATCTGGGTACTAAAGTGACCTGTCTGTAGTCCTGGTCTGTCACCCTCTGAAAGCATGAAGAGAAACACACACAAAAATATTTTTGCTTAAAAAAAAGAACAACAATCAGCCTCCTTTTGTTTCAAATACTTTTTGAAACAGGCAAAGTACTGATGTGATATAGTGGTAAACATCTCACTGTCCTATATTTTTTTGAGCTGTCTATGTTTCTGTTGGATGTTTTTGGTTGGACACATCCTCTCTACTTCTTAGTAATGGGGTTGTATTATTTTAAACAATTTCATCATCAGTATTTCTTTTTATATTAAAAAATTGTTATATATCAGCATGCTTTGCGACAGTGCATTGTAGCCATAAAAAGAAGGTCATCCACAGAATATTATAGTATATGCCCTCCTGAAAGATGTCAAATGCAAAAAGGGATTTTCCCCCTTCTGTCCTAGGTTGCATTTACTGTGCTGTTTGACCTAGAAGCTCTTCTGAAGATCTGGTGTCTAGGCTTCACTGGCTACATCAGCTCCTCTTTGCACAAGTTTGAATCTCTGCTGGTGGTGGGAACCACTCTGCACATCTACCCTGACCTCTACCATTCCCAGTTTACCTACTTTCAGGTATGGTTGCACAACTGCATGCATAAACATTTTCATGCATTTTGATTGAAAAAGCACGATTCCGTACACATTTATCAGTCCCATGAAGAACAGATGCTGTGAATCGTTTTGTAACTTTCCCGTGATCATGCAAATAAACCATATCACTAGTCTCTGTTCTTCCATACATTTAAAGTTATTTCATGTTTTGCTGTGACAATAATGATTCCAAATATATCAGGAGAGGGTCTTTATCGATTCTAGGATTGGAGGAGCCCTCAAACATCACATGTCGGGTTTACGCTCTGCAACATTTTTTGGACTCTACTTAAGAAAAATGTTGTTGGTGTGAAAAATGTTAATAATATCAGAATACAAAAATGTGCAGAAGAGTTCAACTCCATATGTAATTGCAAATAGAACAAAGACACAGTATCAGATGTTTAAACTGAGAACATGCATATTTTAAATTGAAGCCAGGAAAAATGTTTTAAAAGAAGTGGAGGCAACAGCAGACAGGAGAAGAAATCTGCACCGAGGGCCAGGGCTGAAAGCCAATCCTAAATGGCCGTCTCGAGGATCTTCGGGCCCTTGGGCTGCATTGCATTAAAAACAGACGTGTAATCGCTGCACAGGCTGAGGAACCACTGTTAATGTTGTTTCTGCACCCGCAATATGTTAAAACTCTTCTGTGTAAAGAAAAAAAACATATACAAACAAAAGATCCCAAAATGGCAAGTAATTGGTTTCCTCAGTACCCCATTGCTTTTGGAGTGCTGCTAAAAGAGTATGTGATGCAACACAGTAGCAAACAGGCCCATGACCCAGGCTTTTTTAGTCAAATAAAAAAGAAATGTCCATTTCATCATCTGATTTGTTGTCATCTAATAAAAGTAGGTTTAAAGTGATTTTCAAAACATTGCCTTTTACTTAAGTCTTAAGATGGAAACATTTAAAGTTAATCCAAAGCCAATTCAAAGTATATCTTTAATTAGTCTGAGGATCTGAGGTAAAATTACAATTTACAGTTGTGATCCGACTGGACCCCTGAATCCATGAATCCATCTACACAATCTACAATTAGATCCATATATATTTGGACACAACTTTGATTTTTTTACCTGTTTACTGAAACATATTCCAATTATAGTTATATAATGGATATGAACATAATGTGTAGACTTTCAGATTTCATTTAATGGTATCCACATTCAAATTGGGTGAAGGGTTTAAGGGTTTCAGCTCCTTAACATGTGCCACCCTCTTTTTAAAGAGACCAAAAGTAATTGGATGATGACTCAAAGGCTATTTCATGGGCAGTGTAGGCATTTACTTTGTTATGTCATTGTCAATGAAGCAGTCAAAAGGCCTACAGTTGATTTGTGGTGCTTGCATTTGGAAGATTTTTCTGTGAACAGACAACATGTGGTCAAGGAACTCTCCATAAAGGTGAAACAAGCCATCCTTTAACTGCAAAAACAGAAAAAAAAAACATTCTAGGAGTGGTACATCCTGATAAAGAAAGAAAGCACTGGTGAACTCGGCATCACAAAAAGACCTGAAACGTCCCAGGACGAAACCTAGGAGTTTAGTAAAGCAAAGAAGTGGAATATTCTTGAATGGCCAAGTTAATCACCTGATATTAACTGACGCGAGCATGCATTTCACTTGTTGAAGACTAAAGTTCGGACAGGAAGGCCCACAAACAAACAGCAACTGAAAGCCGCTGCAGTAAAGGCCTGGCAGAGCATTAAAAAGGTAGGAAACCGAGCATCTGGTGATGTCCATGAGTTCGAGACTTCAGGCTGTCATTGCCAGCAAAGAGTTTTCAACCAAGTATTAGAAATGAACATTTTATTTTTAGTTATTTAATTTGGCCAATTACTTCTGAGCCCCTGAAATGAAGGGATTGTATTAAAAAGTTCATCACATTTTTATTCTTTCTTTTTGTTCAGTCCACTGAATAAAAGGTGAAAGTCTGCACTTTAACTTGTCTGAGTTGTTTCATTTAAAATTCATTGTGGTAATGTAAAGATGCCTAAACATATTTAGGGACCTAACTGTGTATTTTCTGATGACTTAAATTTCTTTACCCCAGGACCTTGTTGGGTTCGAATCCACCACTTGGCTGGTGCCTTTCTGTGTGGAGTTGGCATGTTCTGTCCGTGCTTGTGTGGGTTCTCTCCGGGTACTTGGGCTTCCTCCCACAGTCCAAAGACATTCAGTTAGTAGGACAAGGTTAATTGGTGATTCGAAATTGCCCATAGGTGTGAAAGTGAGTGTGAATGGTTGGCTGTCTCTTTGTGTTAGCCCTGCAACAGACTGGCGACCTGTCCAGGTTGTACACTGGATAAAATTAGTTTTTATGTTTCTTATTTCTCAGTATTGTGTAGATATCTGATGTTTTCAGGGATATTTTCAGTGAAAAGTTACATTCTGGTTATTTATTGGTATTTTGTAGGGATCAGTTATGTGACTTTTGCATATGAGCCAAACAGCTGGGATGTTATTCTGTTGGTGGAAGCAACAGTGTATTACGCCTTTGGCCTCACTTTTGTAGAGGTGCTAGTTGTAGTGCTCCATGCTTTTTTTTTTCTCTACAAATTCTGTGTTGTCCTTGCTTGTGTGGGTGTGATCTTACATCCTCCAAAATGGTTTGCACATTTTTTTTTCTTTTTTGCATTCCAGTGTTCAGGCCAGAAAAACAAATGGCCCATGAGGGAAGGTGCCTTGTTGCTCTAACAAAGCCTTTAAGTGTTGTATCGGACCAAATTTGAACCGATTGACCTTGATCTAGTAACTATGACAGAGCTCTGAGGATGATCTAACAGGAAGAGGCTTCTCGATGGGTTTTTAATGAGCCTTGACCAAACAATCTGCCCGCTGACACAATACTCTCACACTCTCACAATAGCTGCCATTCCCACATGTGCAAGGCTTTCAATTCGAGACCTGGAAATATAGAGATTAGCTGTGGCTGAACAGTTGAAAGCTACAGTTCACTTGATATTTGTTACACTGTTATATGAGTTTTTCCAAATTGAACATTGTATTTATTTTAATGTGTGTGATTGAATTTATGTGTATGAAAAAATGCCGTCAGTGGTTGTACACAATGTTTCCACCATTTTTTTCTAATGCAATTGCTTCATCCTTTTAACTAATAAGTAATTTTTTTTAGAGAATCTTTAAGTGCATTGCTTCTGCCTCACTCATTGATCATGCTTACTTTTCATCTTTTTCCAAGCAGGTTGCACTTTAAGAAGATGACATTTTGTCATGAGTAATTAATTTAAATTTTCTGTGCTCAAATCAGGTTTCTGTCTTGGACAGAAACTAGAAGAAACTAGCCAAAGCAGTTTTTGTATTGTCTCTTTTTTATTTAGTTCTGTCTAACGGGGCATTTGAAAAGCTTCATTCTTTAGGTTCCTGCTTATTATAAAACTTTGACACACACACACACACACACACACACACACACACACACACACGCACAAACATGCACAAAGGTCCATTCAGCCAAAACAGCCCATATAAATGGGCCAGAAAAATGGACACTTCCCATCTCTGTGCGTTATTAATTTATTTATTGAGAAAGACAGGAAGTGGTAAAATTGTTCAGTGTTTCTTGTAAGAGTCCAATGCTCAAATTAAAATCACTTGGGTAACTTTGATATCTTTGACAGTGACAGTATGGCACATCACACAGTTTAGTTTCGTGTTAAGAATTGCATTGGCTTGCATGAAGCCGAATTTAGAAGCTCACGCACCAACCCAGCTGGAAAATGATTCTCTGGGTGTCATTTATTGTTAATTATCAGTGTCAGATACACTATATTATTTGGCATACAAGGACAAGGTTTTGATTAAGTCAACATCATCTTGTCGCCAAACCAAGCTGCTTTTTTGCTAATGTCACATCTGGTTTTAAGGAATGGAGATTTGTTTTAGTCTGAATTTGAATTGCCATAATGGCAATACCTCAATGTACCTAATATGAATTCTGAGAATAAAAACAAGACAGCAGGAGCTTTGTTGTTTGAAGAAGCTGGTGGTGGTGTGTGTGTGTGGGGGGGTGGGGGGGGGGTGGACTAATTTTGCGCGTAATTGCCTTGTATCCTCTGCGGATTTACCCTTGTTTGCTTTGTCCTTAGCCTCAAATTATTAATTTATTTTAAAATAGACAGTTGCTATCATGGTATGTGAAGAGTGGAACATACTTTGTATCACTTCTGCTGTGAGTGTTATTACTGTCTTTATTTTTATTTTTTACTTGAGGCTTCCTTTTAGAACAGTATCCTATGTTTGTCTTTTTTATTTTGTTGTATATCTAGGATATAGGAGAGAGCTGTTTATTTGGCCTAGTATGGGATTCTAAAGAAAAGCCTGTGGTCGAAGGCTTTGCAGAGAGGAGCTCGATCAATAGCTACTCTCTGATCCAAGCCTGACAAAGATGCATTACCTTTTGGGATTGTTGTCACCACAAGCAATTTAGGGACTAATCCCACTGATAGACCACAGTATTACCTCACTGTTACCACTGGATCAAGTTTAATGCTCTCACTTTTAAAATCAATATGTAATCAATGTGCTGCTATGTTTGCTTTTTATAACCATGATATGTATTTTAAATTCTCCCTAAAACCTAAATTATAAACTTTATGAAAAGGGGGGCACAGAAAGCAACCTGATGGTAGTGATATGTCTTTTTCTTTCCCTTAGGTGCTACGTGTGGTGCGCTTGATTAAGATTTCCCCAGCTCTGGAAGACTTTGTCTATAAGATATTCGGACCAGGTAAAAAATTAGGCAGCCTGGTGGTGTTCACAGCCAGCCTTCTCATCGTAATGTCTGCTATCAGCTTGCAAATGTTCTGCTTTGTGGAGGAGCTGGACCGTTTCACCACCTTCCCCAGGGTAAGCAACCTTGAAGCTTATGTATATTTATAGAGCCAAGATTGTCTTGTCTGTGGGTTTGTGGTCATTCTTAATTCCTTAGACATCTTCAGTAACCATGATTTATTTGAAGAGACTGTTTGGTAGGCTGCCATCAAGAGTTAAAATTCAGTTTTTCTTTTGTCAGCTTTGTCTCAGCATGATTTTCTTGAATTCTTAAGAAATTAAGAAAAAGCAGTGCTGCTTGCATTTCCATTGCACTGCCAGGCAGCCTCTCTATTGTGTGTGCCACACTCGGCAACCTTTTCAAAATTGCCCAAGGTTGTGTTTTAATAACATACATCTTGTACCCAGAAGAGGGGACCTGTGGGGTGGAAAGGAATAGTTTCTTCTCAGGCAAACATGCAGTGCAATTTAAATTGAACTATTTGGGTACATAAACTACACCAAAAGGAATTTATTTATTTCTTTTTTATGAGCAGCACCAATAAGGAAATCTCTTGCATCCAGTGGGGAAGCCCTGCAGATGCTGATAATGGGTTGCATGACAGGTCGACAGATGTGGCATCTCCTTTGATTTTTAAGTGCTCGCAAGCTTCTCTCTCTCATTAGCGACGTCTTTCCATCTCCTATTTTTTTCCTTCTCTCCTTTCCAACGTTTCTCTGATCCCAGGCACAGCGGGATATGAAGGGCTGCTCATGAACAGATGCCACTTGTTTGCTGTGTTTCCCCTTCTCTCTCTTACTTTCCCTCTTCTATTTCACACACTCACATAGATGCATCCAGTCACGTCATACTTAATCATGTTTGGCTGCCTTCCCTATGGGCAGACCTGTTGTTGGGTTTTGTCTTTATGTGCAGTGACTGGGACATTGTAGCAGGTGGGAGGGGCAGAGGCGGTTGGGGTGGGCGGGCGGGGGTGTGGGGCCAGCTGGGTGGGTGCTGTCTGAAGGAGAAAGGGTAAGAAGAAAGTGCAGGCGTGCCATTTGACTCCAGGGGCTGTCGTGTCGCAGCTGGCTGTTCCCTACACCTTCATCTGACTTCTCTCAAGTGCATGAGAGGGCAGGAGACCAGAGGAGAGGGGAAAAAAGGAAAAAGCTGTCTCCTCGCTTTTTTTCTGCATTGCTTATGTTTGGAAATCTTAGTCACACGGTTGTGAAAGACGGTCAGAAGGGGATATGTGCATTAGCTCTGTGATTTGCTCACCAGTGAAAGGGAATCTTTCAAATGCCAAATGTCTTTCTCGGTTTGATTTCCTTCCTCTTTGCTTTTGTCTTTCTTTCCCGCTCTGGGCTGCTTTCACTTTAGATGGCTTCTCTGGCCTTCAGTCTCGCTCACTTGCTTTTACCCTGTGCCTCCCTCCCTTCAGGCATTCATGTCCATGTTCCAGATTCTAACACAGGAGGGCTGGATAGATGTCATGGACCAGACGCTGGTGGCTGTAGGTCATATGTGGGCTCCAGTTGTAGCCATTTACTTCATCCTCTACCATCTGTTTGCCACCCTGGTGAGGAAGAAATGATGCTGCATGAAATGTAAAGTTAATTAAATAGACTGTTGGAATTGTGTTTTAGTACATTGTAAATTGACAATAGAAATCTATATTAAAACTCTGTATTCTGTGTTTTTGCTCTGTTAAAAACGAGTTAGAAGTTTAAAGTGACGAAAGGATACATGGATTTCTTTCTTTATATTTTCAATTAGTGCCATGCCCCTTCATTGTTCTCTCAACTGGCACATCTAATCACAGTTAATCAGACTTGCAGGCGTAAGAAGTGCTGACATTTCAGTGTTTGGCCTTCTGATACGGGGAGCCATCAGACGGCACAGACGCTCTCTAGATGACTCACAGCTCACTCTAGACAGATAGGATGTCTCCCGTGAGAAAACAAGCAACAAATACAATTACTGAGCGGACTCCATACTTGAAAACATCTTATTATTACTTTAATGATATTAATGACACAGGAAATGTTCAATGGCACTTTGTCTTATTGCATTTTAGATTCTGCTCAGTCTTTTTGTGGCTGTTATTTTGGACAATCTGGAGTTGGATGAAGACTTGAAGAAGCTCAAACAGGTAAGAAGTTTATATCAGATACAGAGGCTCGCTAGTTATGGTAATGGAAATGCTGACTGTTCAAATGAATACTTACCTCATTCCATCTCATAAGGCAAGTTTAGTGTCTGATTTTATTTATTTATTTATTTTAATATAGGATGTACTAGCCAGTCTTCAAATGTTTAGATATTAATATTGCCTCATTAAGAACACAAGCCTTGCTGGCAACTATTAAAATCTTTGAAATTCAAGCTAAAAACAAGCTAAATCATCCATGGGTTTTGCAAATAATGTGAATAAAACTGGTGTCATGACAATGCCTCGCTAAGCTTGTGAGATTTGCCTTGGCGGTCTCGTATTTACTATGGCAATGTACTGTATTGTATATCAGTGAATCACCAACAGCTTTGTGAGGGGTATTATCAGATCTTATGTGTTGCAGTGTTGTAGTGGAGCTACGGGATGCTGTTTTTTATACTGGCTTATTTGCAAAGCTGTCGAGTCATCTGTAGTTTCCACCTTCTCTTGTTAATCTTCTTTCTGCTTATTTATTCTTCTGTTGCCATTAGATCCTTTTACAAAGGAGTACAAAATTGTTATACTGATTGGGGCAGTCTGCTGATTCTTTTACCATTTGTTTTTTGAGTATGTTTAGCACTGTTGCATAAAAAGACTCTTTTATGCAAGTTTTTCCTGTTTTTCAAAAATGAGGTGCCACTGATTTTCTTTTGAAAGCTCTTTTGCTATATTATTGGATCCAGTATATAGGTAGGGTGACTAACCGTCCTCTTTTTTTGCACTTGTTGACTTGTAAAAGCCTATATGACATTTTTTATTTCACCATTCATTAACCGCACAGAGAAGACATTGTTTACATATGTTAAAGTTTTCTTTAAGCAAACAGTATTATTTCTTTAGCTCTTCACGACTGAGCCAAGTGTCTTCTCTTTTGGAAATCAAAATATGGTCACCCTCATATGGGATAACATGAAAAAAAACATTGTGTAACATTGTTCACACGCCACACTTTAACAACAGATTCAACAGATACAACAGTTCATATGGATATTTGGTTTTTGAAAGCATCCATCACATGCAATCAAAATCAGCAGCGGCAAAAGGTGACGAACAGGACACTTCCTGTTCGTCACCTTTGCCGCACATGTCTGCACATATGGCCTACAGCCACCAGGCTCTCCAATGATCCTCCACAAGAACTCTGTATTCGAAAAATATAGTGACACTAACCTCTGCAATAGCAGTAGTTCAAAAAGTAAAAAATGGAAAACAAATGAAGCAAAAACGAAATGTCACAAATTTGACTAAACAATGAAATGAATTCTACACATGTACTATATCCACTTAGAACAAAACTGTTCATTTTTCAGACTTTTGAATCAACTTCTAGTTTAAAACTCGAATCATGGCTAACTTGCACCACTCCACTCCTAGTGTTCTCACCCTACGAAAAGCTTAACAGAGACATACTAAAGATTTAAGCCGCTGATTATTTTTGCGTTCTCTTTGTATCCATACAAAACCTTTACACAATTGTTTAATCAACTTGAATAGCATTGTGTACACACGCACTCATATAAACTGTGTACCAGTGATGGCTGACAGGTCTCAGCTTCCTTGGACAGGTTATTTCCCACAGCTGAGTGATTAGGTGCAGTGAGTGTAAAATTGCCTATTTTACAGGTGCTTCAATCATGGATACAGGGCTGACTGTAAATAAATGATAGATGGTAATCACCCTCCCTTCATGAGATGGCTTCTGCAAACATTTGGCAAAGGCCCAACAACACGTCCAGCATATCTAAGAAATACACATGTAGGCCATGAGGGATGAGAAACCAATTACAGTGTATGTGATGGGTAATTTTTGCCTGGTTCTTGATAAATGACTTCACTGACTATTTGACTCACTATTTAACACAGGTGTGAGTTGTATTCATGACAAGCACAAAATTTTTGTTTCTTTTCAGCTCAAAAATTGTTTTGTTACTAAAAGTATTGTGATTACAGACTGGATATCGATCAATATTTAGAGTAAGAATGCGACACAAAAGCCATGTGTGTGCATGTTGTCCTCCCTGAGACATTTTTAATCCTGTCTTCTTCACAGTTGGCTGAGCACAGTGACAGATGCTGTGCTCAAATTAAATGGAAATAATGGAACAACAAATTGAAGCAGAATAAACTATTCAAAGAGTGACTTCATACAAATCGTAGAATGTTACCTTGTATATTATATGAATTTTCATGTTTTTATATCAGTGTGTATACTGAGTCTCTGTTTTAGGTAGAAAGACCCACAGTACAGGGAACACTGCATGCAGTGCGTAATTAGTGGTATTATTAGCTCAATGCGAGCAGTGCTTTTACAGTAATGTTGAACAATGAGTTTTAAATTACTGAGGGGAAAATTATGCTTTTGAAGGTGGTTGGTGACATTGTTTGTCTTTCACTGCCCTGGTCACGCTCTTTGTGTTTCAGAAATATCAGTTGTAAAACCTGTCAAACATGTCAGCTCCCCTTAACCTCCATTGTGTTTAGCTTCCACCCATGAAAAATGTCAAGGATACAGGACCAGGGTGGTTGCAGGCAGAAAGATGGGCTAGTGGGCTAGCAGTAGCTTTATGTATGTGTATCTCTGATTTGGTGTCAAGCCTTTGGAAGAGTGACAGTTCAGTTATGCAGATTTCCCCCCCCCCCCATGTATGGTATGCCACTGCCAGTGTTATGTACTATGTAATCTCTTTAAACCTGATGTCCACACAGGTCAAGATTTTGGTGTCAAAAGCTTTCTGTTTGTAGTCTGCTGTAATCTTAGCTCTATTGAGTAGACACATTTGAACTGGCTTTGTTTGCATGAAGATAAAAGTGAAGTTTAAATCGGAAAACCATCAGTTTTTGTCTCGTGGCAAGCTAGGTTAACTAGCTAGCTAGATAACCTAGCTAACTAGCTAGGTTAGTTAACTAGGCTAACCTAGTTAACTAGCTAGCTAGATAACCTAGCAAGCTAGCTTTTTATTTATCTGCACTTGTGAAAAATCAGCGGATGGAACTGGACGTCTCAGCTCAGAATCCAAGGGATACAGCAGAAGCCCTGAAAAAATGACCGTTGTCCTCAGACGCTAAGTCAGCAGACCAGTTTGCAGAATGTTTTCTACGTGAAATCCATCATAGTCTTGTTATATACTCCTCTCTGACATTAACATGATAAATGACTCCTAATGAACATATACTGGTCTAATTTATTTCGTTTGATTTAGTGCACTGGTGTGTAGTGGTTAATGCTGTTACCTCACAGCAAGAAGGTTCCAGGTTCAGTTGAGAACAACTAGGAGTTTGCATGATCTCTTTGTAACTGTGTGGTTTTCCACTGGGAACTGTGTTTTTTTTCCCAGTCCAATGACATAATTGATGGGTATTTTGGTGTGAGTAAACATGGTTGTCTGTCTCTTTTTTACCCCTGTCATGTGCTGGCGTCCTGTGACAGCTGGGACAGGCTTCAGCCCTCCTGTGGTTAAGAAAACAGATGGATTCAAATCAGTTAAATAAGATGTCTTATTAATATCCATGCACAGTAGTTCACAGTTCTTCTGATTATTTGCTCTGGGGAACACTGGCAGGTTACGTTCTTTTCTTGAACCATTTCCTGCAGGTATTTATAACGTTATTTAGTCAGCTTAATGTTTGACTGGTCCAACTTGGAAATAAATTTTCCTGTCAGGCATATTAGGTCAGCAGTAACCTCGTTAGAACAGTTCTGGGTCATATTGCCATCAACAGATAAATATCGATATTTACCTTTGAGACATTTGTTTCACAGTGGGCGTGTGAATCAAAAAAAAGGAAAAAAGTATAGCATCTTAAACACATATTTTCTGAAGATCCAAGATGCCCCCCCCCCCCCCTTTATTTATCTTTATTCTTTTACTGAGTGTAAGGGAAAAGTGAGCAGGAGTATAAAGGCACCGTGATCAAGGGGATCAAACTTTCTATGCTGTGTTATCTGATTGGTTTAATGATGCATGAGGTTTTGGCAGGTTTAACAGTCGTGAATCAGTGCATTGTAATCAGAGAGGCCGGAAGCAGGAGTACAGTTATGCTTGTATGCACACAGGCACATTCAACTATGCATGCACTGTATGCACATATAAAGAGGGATCATGGATAATCACAGACATGACAGTAAGCAGGACTGCAGCTGATTAACAAACTGACTTATTCCTCCACACTCAAGCATCATGAGTACAAAAGTAACAAGTCTTATTGGTTCTTGAACACACACATACACAGATGTTCATCCTCCACTCATCAATGTTGATTAGGATTGTGTATTTATTGCTTGAGATGAAATTAGATGGAAATGCATAATGAAAGGAAGACCGGGACAGGAGATGACTAGACAGAAATGAAAGGAGGAAGGAGATCCCTGCCACACACACACACACACACACACACACACTAGACGCATACACTCATTCACAGCCCCCTAGGTGTGCTTTAGTACACAAATAATAGGAAACACCCTCACAGGCTGACTGTGACTCAGGTGGTGGGGCAAGCTGTCCACTAATCACAACGTTGGCGGCACCTCCACCTGTCAAACGTCCTCAGTCAAATCACCATTCAAATCGCAATCTTTGATCAAGTGACTGACCAGGAGTGAGAACAAGGTGAAGTCATGCATGCAAGACAAGAATTATAGAGGAGGGAAATGTTTTTACTCTTTTATGTTACTCTTTTTTTGTATTAATAAGTTAATCATCATAATAATCAATTAAGGTTTAGTAATTTTGTTAACAGTGCTCATAAAACCACAGGCGGTATGCATATCTAAATTGTGAGTGAAACCTTTTCAAAAGGAGGAGGTTGCATGTTGTTGCTGCTTGCTATTGTGCTACCTTCATCTATGCTGCCATAGTTTGCTGGGCTATGTGGTGAGAGAGACTGGTGGCCTGTCTTCATCCAACAAACTGTTCCTACTCGCAGAACAGTACAGGGCCAGAGGCTAGGAGCTTGAAACGGAAGGGGGATTTTTATAGAGTGCCCGAACATAGAGAAAGGTGTTTACCCCTAAAGGCGATGATGATAATAATGCATTTTTTATTTGTGCAAGGTATGAATTGTCAGTAGTGAAAAATCTGTTTCTTATTGCACACACACACACTGATTTTTGCATATCTGTTTGTTTGGGTGAAGCTGAATATTCTAGCAACCAAAGAGGTCCTCAGGCCAGGTAGATGAGTCATGAGGAACACATTTGCAAAATACTTAAAGGGGACAAGAAGAAAGTAAGAAAAGCTAAAAGCTATGCTGCCTTACAATTTGCAATCGGTTAACAGATGCAAACAAACTGACATTCGAATCTTATGCAGTCTTTTCCTTCTGTTCTTTGACACCTTCTCTCTGGCTTTTAAATTATTTTATAGTTTTATGTGGAAAGGGCAGAGGACAGGTAAAGGCGTTGTGATTGTCTTTTTGTCCATCAGTGTTAGTAAGCTTATTTTAAACAGCTGCAGGTATATCCCATATAGTGCAGCTGTTGATCAGAATTCCTTAAAGAGCAACATTTGCACTATATAGAACAGAATAATAAGCTTATTTTTCCAGTGCCTTTACCTGTCACAAGACATGTAAGTATACTATGTGAGCATTAACTCATTTGCAATAAAAGATAAATTTATAAGGGAACTTGACGAGCAGCATTATTGATATTGTAATAATATCATTGTCGCTTTTCCCACAATAACTGTGTCTTGAAAATCTGATGTTGTGACATAACAGTTGGGTATGAATGAGGTAGAGAATGATTAATTACTATTATACAACGGTGACAGGAGCATGCTGTATCATTGTTGCAATAGTGATCCTTTAATTACTTTAACATGTCTTTATATAAATTCTGAGAAAAAACAAAGGCTACTCTACATTTGTGTAAATATGATGTAGCTTGTTTGGACACGTCAGTTCTGTCTTCTCTTATATCTGTGCTGGAACCTCCATATTTGGTTAAATGTTTAACATTAAAAATCTTTTGTTCAGGAGAATTTCGTTTAACCAGAAGCGTTGAAAAGTTTTATTGTTTTATTACCTCCCACTAGAGATTTCATTATTTATGAATTAAAGTAAAAGCCTGTCCTCAATCTTCTTGATTTAATGGACCAAGGACTTATTTGGGGATCTAGCAGAGGGGAAGAAAGGCGAGGAAAACAGAGGGAGCGGAGAAGAAAAGAGCATACCCCCTTAGAGAATCCCAAAACAATGTTTTCTTATCTTTTCAATGTCACTTTCAGTTTTCTATTAAAAACACTCCCGGCTTTGTGCCTCTGTCATTTTCTGAAACTAACATCAGCACACACAATAAAACACAGGCACATGCACATTTTTATAAAAGAAAGAAGTCTTTATCGAAATGCAATTTTAAGTGATTTTTTTTCATGTTTATTATGTTTGCTTTGGGCTGTCGTCACACATTCATGGCAAGAATTTCCAACATGTAGGCATACAGAATATCTGACAGTATTTTCATATTTTTGGATCTAAAAAGGAAAGACTATAATAGGGGAAAAAGCAAGAGGCTACGTGAGACCAAGAACGGCAAGCATGGGTATACAAAACAAAGATTAAGTTCAACATACCTCCTTAACCCATTAATCTTTTTTAAGCCCAAAGCAACATAGCTGAACGTGATACAGTTTTGGACTTTCAGACAATGGCACCTGCAGTTGTTTTGAGTATCAGGGGTAGCTATTAGAGGTTTATGGGCTGTGTGGCTTTACAGCAACTCCGCAGTATGCCTCATTACCCAACTAATGTGAAGAAAGAGGGTGACCCTGCTTACTCGCTCTCTGATCTCCTTCCACTGGGTATTGCAGCTTTAGGCTCACAGGCCTGGGGAAGACTTTGAGGAATGTGGAATGCAAATAGGTTGTTTCCAATTACAATGACCGTGCGTGTTTTTGAATTTTTCAGCATTTTTATATTGGCATATATCATGGCTAAAATTGTTGAGCTGGCACAAATTCATAAAAAGAGAGCGACGCACACTGCAGATATGCCGAATGATGGATCGCACAGCAAGTAAAGCTGTGTTATTATTACAAAAATGTGCCGTCTGGGGTCACGCACGCACACATCCTCACGCGTACACAGCTGTTGTCTGGTGGTGCTGGTGAAAGGCAGGCTGAATGGTAAAATGCAGATGATTTTATGCACTCCCACAGGCATTTGACGGATGTGTGTGGGCCGCAGTTTGGTAGGCGGCTGTTCATGAGTTCCTCATTGTTCGGCCACTCGCAAATATTATCGGTGTTTGCGTGAGCTAGATTCGCTTTACAGGACTGAGAGTTCTGAAGGATTGTCCACTGCGAATATTAATACTGTAGACACTAACCTGCTTGAGTCATTCTTCTAATTCGCAGATCCATTTGTCCTTCTGCTAAATGGGATTTTTATCCGAATGGAGCTGTTCTTGCAGCTGTAAAATGAAGCTATCATGAAAAGTTGGGGTGTTCACCTGTAGATGGATAAAAGTATTACTATTGGATAACAAGGTGAACTTCATCTTTATACGGGGCTTTGCTTCTTTCTACCAGCAAAGAAAGAAAAGCAGTTGATTTTTCCCTCTGAATTCTCTCAATCTTCAATACTCTCTGGCTCTGGCTATTTCAATCCTGACTGCTTCATGCTCTCCCTGAACTACGGCTATGACTGAATTGGGTTTAATGCTTAATGCTAATGGTCAGTATTAGTTTTTTTCACCCCTCTCAGCCATGGTCAAGAGAGCTGTGGAAATCCCAGATGGAAAGTTCCCTAGCTCAGCGGAGCCTGAAATTGGCTTGAATGAAGGGGGAAGCAGTGGCAGGTCACCTGAATGGGTCTCAAGGCAAAGCACATTAGTCTTGGCTCCATTGTAACTGCGCCATGCATTAAATCTCATCAGTGGCAGGGAAAGCAGTAGTTTTGATTTATCAGCCGTTAACTATGACACAAAAAGAAATTCCTTTTTTTCCCACTTGCATATGTGCACATAGACATACAAGTGGAATATAAATATCCCACATTTGTCACATGTACACACGTACTTTTAGTGCTTATTCCTTAAGGCGTATATAACAAAGCACATAGGGCAGCGAATGCAAGCTGTCACTTATAATGCTGTTTTAGTCTTGAGGAAAATATTTATCCCTTTCACTGTTGCTCCAACACGTTCACTGTGCACGGTGCAGTTAGCTAATGTCATGTGTTATTGCTTTGAAGTGGATTTTTAGAGTCCTTGTTCGATCAGAGCGTGAGACTTAACCAAGTGCAAAGTTGTGAGATGTTAAAGTAACACAAAACAAAGAGCTGCAAACTGGATAACAATGCAGAGCTGGGGTTAAATCTCAGTGCAGTCATACGTTTGTTTATTGCAGTCACAGTAATAATTTGATCAATGTTTAAAACAAAACTATTTATTCTAGTGCCTTAAAGCCTTAAACTAAGTACTAGATATGTTCATAATACTTGATTGTACCAGTTTGGCCAGGGTTCTTTTCTTCTTTTTTAAATATTTGCCTCGATAGCAACAGTATTGATACATTATTACAGTACAGTGAAAACCTGATAAAGAGGCAGTGCAAATGTGCACTTTCATTTTCAGGAACACATAAAATCAGTCAATCAGCAGAGAATAGATTTTGTGTGAAAGCAATCTCTTCTTCCTCATTCTTGTTTACTTTATTGATTTTACAGACAGAAGACCTGCTGCGTTAGCATTAGTTGGTGATCTATGGCAGCTTATGAGTGTAACTACACATACAGGCGAAGCTTTCACAGAGGAGCTTTCCACAGTGTTAGAAGTCGAGGAAACTATGCATTGCACTACACTCGTCACCCCAAACAGCAATCTGTGGCACAGTGGACTCTGATCAACGTTCCATTGATAAATTTAAAAGTAAATTTGATGCATGTGAGTATGAATAAGTGTGTCTAGCTCACACGACAGTGGCAGGGTTTTTTTTGTTTTTTGTTTTTCTTAGAAGAGGATGAAAAAATTAGAATAAATGGAGTCTGAACCTGAAACTGAGATTGTGAAATTTAATGCTAACTTTTTTTTAAATATCTTTCAAGAAACCCAAGGATGATTTATAAAAGAATATAAATATTTAAACAAATATATAAATATACAAAAAACAAAAGGCTAGGGGTTGAAGGCTTAGTTGTAGAGATGACTTTTGATGAGTTTCTTGAAGGACTCCATTGACGGGGCATTGCAAAACTCTTTTGGGAGAAAGTTCCAGAGGGTGGGAGCTGCCACACTGAAGGCTCTGTCCCATGGCTGGGGATCTTAGCATCTGAGACTTTGTGTATGGGTGGAGCAGGTCACACAGGTACTGAGGGACCAGGGCTTTAAGGGATTTGTAAGTGAGAAGAAGGAACTTGTAAGGATGATCTTATATAAAGAAACACTGAGACTTTGAGTTTGATAGAATAGAACAAGTTCTGTAAAGGATAGAGGGAAATCTTTGCTTTGTTGCATTGTTGTAGCAGATAAGGGTGTAGGGGTTTGTTGAAGGTGCATATCTCACTGAGTTGGCCCAATTAGTACCCCTGGGAGCCAGGAGGTCCATATTAATGCTGTGTGTGTGTGTGTGTGCGTGTGTGTTTCAATTTTCAGTAAAAGAACTGCAGCACTGAAAATAAGCTCACGATTGTGCTCAAAACATTTTCTTTCCTATTCTGTACTCTTGCAGCAAACACAGCACGCAGTTCTTTTAAATAATGACTTGTTTTACATCTTTAAATCCATTTGTCTTTTTTTTTTCCAATCATCAATTAAGTTTTGTGTCGTTATTTTTGCCGGCTTCCATCTGTTGGCTTGTCTCTTTTACCTTTTTTTAGTCTCTGTCTCTCTTTCTGCCCTGTGTCTATCTTGGGAGTCAGAGTATAGACAGAAAGCCTAGGCAAGAGAACGCTGGTTCCATCTTCACAGTATGCCACACACCCACTCAGGGTAAAGAAGAAGCTCAAACATTTTAGTCTGCTAAAAAAAAAAAAAAAAAAGAGGAAGTGGATAGGCAGATTTCCATCCCTTCCTTTCTCAGGTTTCTCTGTTTTCTGGCTGTTATCCCTCAGATCCGAGAGGCTGTTCCAGTCATTTGGTCGCACACAGTCAGACAGGCGCTGACAGAAATACCTATACGGGGAACAGAACGCAGGGACGTTTTTATCAGCAGACAGACAGTCACACAACGCCATGACTGACAGAGAAATATTCACAGAGCCCAGTCAATATATTTCACAGCAGTTACCTTCTTCGAATAATAAGCTCCAGTTCCCCTCATAGGCCTAATCTGCAATGCATCAGGGATTATCTCCATGCACCCATACAGAGAATACCTGCAAGAGAATTTCAGTCAGCCCCCCCCCAATATGCAATTAATGGAAATAATTGGTTTCAGTCCCTTTGTCATCTTTTGATTCCACCAGTCTGCGCTGCATTGCTTAAGCCCGCACACATGCACATTATTCTGTCATTATTGTTTCTTTTCTCCATTAACCCCTCCAGAGTAATCTTTCTTTTTTTTATCTTCTGTTGCCTTCTCCCTTCTTTACTGAAAAGTAAGTGGGATCTCATCCTAAACGTGGTTGTCTGTACTGTATGTGTTGTGAGTGTTGTAGGTAAGTGTGTTGCTGCCATCATCTGGCAGAAATATAAAGCTGCACCCTCAAAGCCGTTACCTCTGGAAATCCCACACATAACCTCACACCTTCTGCTTATGAATAGCAAGGAAAACCTGCAGATCTCAAGATCAAAAACCTTCATACAACCCGAACTCAGTCTAACCGTTCCCTGTTTCCCCCCTCCTTGGTTTCTAACTTAAATCCCTCTCTTCTCATGCCGTCAAGGCCGACTGCATTCTTTAAGAGTGCCCTGCAGTTCTGTTCTGTGCCTAAACTGCCTCTCATCCTCCCTCTGTTAGCTCAAGCAAAGCGAAGCCAATGCTGACACCAAAGAGAAGCTCCCTCTACGACTCAGGATCTTTGAAAAGTTCCCCAACAGACCTCAGATGGTGAAGATTTCCAAGCTTCCATCTGATTTCACTGTGCCCAGGATTAGGTAAACACACAAACACACACCTTAAACACAAAAACTTTACATAATTCGGGCTATTTTTTGTCATGAAGAGAAAATGAAGAACGATATCCACCAGAGCTAAAAAGATACACAGACGTTTAAAGTGAGCTATATTAAATATAGGGACAATGTTATGTTAAGTAGTAATTCTCAGTGTGGGTTTATGAGTGTGGGTTTTAACAGAGACCACCAAAGATGTGAAGCTTTTGAATTCCACCAGTACTTTCCTAGCTATTTGGTCATTTGCAAAACAGACTTTTTATGTTCTGCAGCCTTTAGCGGTAAAACTGAACTATATTTGACGCAAAGTCCGGCTCATAATTTAGCTTTATTGTTTAGTTGCCGAGTAGCGCAGGGCCGAGTCCTTCACCCAAAAGAAATCTCCCTCTGCAGCCCATCTGCTGGGTTGCTGCACTAAGAGCTTCCACTGCAGCTGAATTTGCACTGATGTAATTATGCGTCTAAGATAAGCTTTGTAAATTTGTGATCGTCTACTTCTGAATATGGATTTCTTTAGGGGGACACCGTACATTAAAATTCCTGATGTTTCTGTGCGTGCTGTTTGTCGTGTACTTTAGGGAGAGTTTTATGAAGCAGTTCATCGATCGTCAGCAACAGGATACCAGCTGTCTGTTCCGGCGTCTCCCCTCCGCTTCATCCTCCTCTTGTGACCACTCCAAACGCTCAGCAATTGAAGACAACAAATATATTGACCAAAAGGTGCTTTCACAGACTTCTTTGCCTGCTCGCTTACATGCTATTCTTTTCTTTGTCTCTGTGACTGTAAATACAGTGGGGCAAAAAAGTATTTAGTCAGCCACCGATTGTGGAAGTTCCCCCACTTAAAATGATGACAGAGGTCAGTAATTTGCACCAGAGGTACACTTCAACTGTGAGAGACAGAATGTGAAAAAAAAATCCATGAATTCACATGGTAGGATTTGTAAAGAATTTATTCGTAAATCAGGGTGGAAAATAAGTATTTGGTCACCTCAAACAAGGAAAATCCCTGGCTCTCACAGACCTGTAACGTCTTCTGTAAGAAGCTTTTCTGTCCCCCACTCGTTACCTGTATGAATGGCACCTGTTTGACCTCATCATCTGTATAAAAGACACCTGTCCACAGCCTCAACCAGTCAGACTCCAAACTCCGCCATGGCCAAGACCAAAGAGCTTTCGAAGGACACCAGGAAAAGAATTGTAGACCTGCACCAGACTGGGAAGAGTGAATCTACAATAGGCAAGCAGCTTGGTGTGAAAAAATCAACTGTGGGAGCAATCATCAGAAAATGGAAGACATACAAGACCACTGATAATCTCCCTCGATCTGGGGCTCCACGCAAGATCTCATCCCGTGGGGTCAAAATGATCATGAGAACGGTGAGCAAAGATCCCAGAACCACACGGGGGGACCTGGTGAATGACCTGCAGAGAGCTGGGACCAAAGTAACAAAGGTCACCATCAGTAACACACTACAACGGCAGGGAATCAAATCCCGCAGTGCCAGACGTGTTCCGCTGCTGAAGCCAGTGCATGTCCAGGCCCGTCTGAAGTTTGCCAGAGAGCACATGGATGATACAGCAGAGGATTGGGAGAATGTCATGTGGTCAGATGAAACCAAAGTAGAACTTTTTGGTATAAACTCAACTCGTCGTGTTTGGAGGAAGAAGAATACTGAGTTGCATCCCAAGAACACCATACCTACTGTGAAGCATGGGGGTGGAAACATCATGCTATGGGGCTGTTTTTCTGCCAAGGGGACAGGACGACTGATCCGTGTTAAGGACAGAATGAATGGGGCCAAGTATCGTGAGATTTTGAGCCAAAACCTCCTTCCATCAGTGAGAACTTTGAAGATGAAACGAGGCTGGGTCTTCCAACATGACAATGATCCAAAACACACCGCCCGGGCAACAAAGGAGTGGCTCCGTAAGAAGCATTTGAAAGTCCTGGAGTGGCCTAGCCAGTCTCCAGACCTCAACCCCATAGAAAATCTGTGGCGGGAGTTGAAAGTCCGTGTTGCTCGGCGACAGCCCCAAAACATCACTGCTCTTGAGAAGATCTGCATGGAGGAATGGGCCAAAATACCAGCTACTGTGTGTGCAAACCTGGTAAAGACCTATAGTAAACGTTTGACCTCTGTTATTGCCAACAAAGGTTATGTTACAAAGTATTGAGTTGTATTTTTGTTATTGACCAAATACTTATTTTCCACCCTGATTTACGAATAAATTCTTTACAAATCCTACCATGTGAATTCATGGATTTTTTTTTTCACATTCTGTCTCTCACAGTTGAAGTGTACCTCTGGTGCAAATTACTGACCTCTGTCATCATTTTAAGTGAGGGAACTTGCACAATCGGTGGCTGACTAAATACTTTTTTGCCCCACTGTATACAGCAAAATGAAGCAGATTGCCATGTTGTACCTAATATTTACAGCTGTGTAGGTTGTTTGTTTGTTTTTAACTGACGGTGCTTTCTTAGCTTCGAAGGTCAATATTTAGCATCCGAGCTCGTAACCTTCTGGAGAAAGAAACTACAATCAATAAAATCCTACGGTAAGACACGACTACACCTGAGTAATTGTGACAAATTGTGCTAAATTGGATTAATACACGTATCGTACGCCAGCTCGCGCATCACAGTGAAATGAGGATATCAATATGCTGCAATAAACTATAATGCAACTTATATTTCTGTAACATCTGTAACATTTCTGTAACAGAAATATAAGTTACATTAAACTATAATGTAACTTATATTTCTGTAACATGTTCACGTTTCATCCGCCTCTGTTCTAAATTTAACCTGCGCATACAGACATCTTTTGACCATCTACTCCTTGCTTTTAGGCAATCAGTTATTTGCATGTTTTTGTTTTTTTACAGTAATTCATACACTTTCAGTTTTATACCTTCCTTAAAGACTTGAGTTAAATGTGTTTACAATGCATTATCCATAGTCATAAAAATGCATCGTGGGCTCTGTGTGGGTGAAACTAATAATGTGTGTACATATTAGGTGTAGCTGTGGCACAGCAGCACTCTTGTATTGTTAATGCTTCTCTCTGTTTTTTTTTGTTTTGTTTTGTTTTATTCAGCACACACACACCCAGACGCACACACAGGCCCACTTCAGACTCATTTACTGTTGCGATGAAGTAAATGGATAATTTGCTGTTCAGCATGGCAGAGCTGGCACTAAGTGCAGATTAGCTTGCCGGCACCGTGTCCAATCCGTCCCCCCTCCCCTTCCATTCCAATATTCTGTCAGTCTGAAAGATAGACAGCTTATCAGTAGTCATAACACGATCTGTCTGGCCAGCCATCCTCCACACAAGCACACAATTAGGCTCACATACCAGCATAGTCAAACACACGCGCAGTCCAGCATACGCAGGAATTCATGTGTGCTTATTGCCAGTAAACAAGCAATCGCTCAGAGTCTCCATAAATGATTAAAGTACACACATTGCTGGTGCCACAATGTCATTAGCTCTGTTCTGGTACATGGCTCTGCTGTTAGTCAGAACAGACAGTAATGATCAGAGTCTCTCTCTCACTCACACACACACAAACACTGACTAATGGAATGATTCAAACCAGTTTCACAATGGTAGACTGGGTTACTACAGTACTCTTATGGTTCCAGACTGACAAAAGCCAGAGATGACTTGTTACACTAGAATATGGACAAGTGGGAATTCTAGTGCAACTTATGATATTTTGATATCACGATATGCTACAACAACACAGCGATTCTTAGGTACTTGCAAGGCAGTTATGAATGAGTAACTAAAGAAGGGGAAAATACTCTTAAAAAGGCAAAAGTGTATTTATTGGCAGCGCTGTGGTGTCAGTGTGTGTCTGTACTGAGCATTATTTAATATGAAATTTTTATTAATGTGCCAATTCAGTTACTTCTCTAATATTATGCCCCCCACTGTCAGTAATAGCTGCCATTTTCCTGTCCTTTGAGTTTCTTCCTCTTCACTGCAAGCTGATTAGCTTCAATTAACTGTACCCTCATTCACTGGATAAACAGCACCGTCTGGAATCATGAACTAGTGACTCTGGTGAAGGACCATGTTTAAAGCATCTACATGTCCTTATAAAAAATTGGTACTTGATAACAAGAGGTAGCAAGGCAGTTTTATTGATATTGCATTATGATTAACAAGCTGTATTGTGTCTGTGTTTCCAAGCGCTTGCACAACACAGCGGATACAAAGTGGATCTTTTGAAGGCCAGCCTGCCAAAGAACGCTCCATACTCAGTGTTCAGCATCACGTGCGGCAAGAGCGCAGGTCTGACGTACACTTTGATGCACAGACAGAAACTTAGACACTTGTGCTTTACTGTCGAGACGTTGTATCTTATGGTCTGCTTTTTGCGTCTGCAGATCTCTGCGACATGGTTCTACTAGTCAGAGGATCAGCCGAGGGAAATCGCTAGAGACTCTCACTCAGGATGTCAGTACAAAGTCACGTCCCAGCACATACTTTGCACTAGACTTGTTTGTTGCCAGATAAAGCGCTTCTGATTCTATGGTCCTTAAAAATATATCTCAGTATATGCAAGAAGTGCAAGAAGATGACAGGGAATTTCTGTAATAACAAAATGAGTCATATATATTGTCTATTTTTTTCTTTCCCCAGCATTCCAGCACAGTGCGTTATCGTAATGCTCAGAGAGAGGATAGCGAGATCAAGATGATACAAGAAAAGAAAGAACAAGCTGAAATGAAAAGGTTTTCACACACAATATTATAATTATGTTAAATCAAGTTCGTCACCAAAAAGTAACTCAGTTAAGTATGGCTAAACAATGGTTTATTCGTTGACGTGATTGATGTGAAGTCACTGGTATTTTCTCCACATCTTTGCTTGTGTGGCTGAGCAGGAAGGTTCAGGAGGAAGAGCTGAGGGAGAACCATCCTTACTTCGATAAGCCTCTTTTTATCGTGGGGCGTGAGCACCGTTTCAGGAACTTCTGCAGGATGATTGTTCGAGCTCGCTTCAATGCGTAAGACTGGTCTTAAATCTAAACTAACAGACACACACACATACAGTGTTTATATGAATCTTTGTAATAAGAAAATGTTTTGAACCTTATGTTTTCTGTCTGTATGTATGGGTTTTTTTTGTGTGTTTTCTGTGTGTTTTTTTGTTTTTCTATGACTTCATATGTAGATCAAAAACTGATCCAATAACTGGAGCAGTGAAGAACACCAAATACCACCAGCTGTAGTAAGTGTGATGAATTATTGATTGCCTGACTCTCCATCGATCTGTTCATTGTGCAACAGTGGAATACTCATTAATTCTGTGGCTTATTATTTGTCTGTTGTGCTTCCCCAAACTGTGGTAAGGAATGAAAATTGTGAAGTGAAGAGCTGTGAAATATATTTCACCCATTATGCAGCCTGATAGTAATTCAGCCGAGCAGAGAAACTGATTACTGAAGTGAGAAGCAGAGCAGTCCTTTGTATCAGATACCGTTGGTGCCTGGGGACATCTTGCTGTAAAACAGATCGGCCTGTTCACACATACACACAGACACACACACACACTAAGATTTATTCACTCTCACTTTCTGATACCTTTCCCCGCTCATTCTTGTTCTCTCTTTGTCTTGCCGTACCTATCTTTTTTTATATTGTATTAGTGTTTTTCTGGCTAGCAAACCAAATTGCTCTCTTGGCCTACTTACTGTATACCAAACCTACTTTTTTTTGCCTGAAATCTGATGTGCGTTTCCCTGCAGTGATCTTCTGGGCTTAGTCACCTATCTGGACTGGGTTATGATTGTTGTGACCATCTGCTCTTGCATCTCCATGATGTTCGAATCCCCCTTCACCAGGGTTATGCACGCCCCCACCCTTCAGGTATTAAAAAGATGACTGATGGTTTGTGAACAGTCAAGCGCAGGGATAAATGCACTAAACCAGTGGCGTCCGTTTCAGATTGGGGAGTATGTATTTGTGATCTTCATGAGCATTGAGCTCAACCTGAAGATCATGGCCGACGGTCTGTTCTTCACCCCGACAGCTGTCATCAGAGACTTTGGAGGCGTCATGGACATCTTTATCTATCTCGTGAGAAATCTAATATAAATATTGCTTCATCGTGTTTTTCCATTTAGCCGAGTGAGGGTACATAGACCAAATGCAAAGATATTATGCATTTTTGTTTGCCATTAACTATTATAGGAGTATTTTGGACCTTTTAGGAGCCCCCTTCATTTAACATTCATATGACTTTCCAGAAAATTTTACATCTGACAACCACCTCACAGATTTGTTGTTGCTGCAAATGTTGCCTTACTTAGTTACGCAGTAACCATATGAATCAAAAACTGTATCCAGTTTTAGTGCCTTACTATCATGATTTTTTTGAAAGTTGCAGTTTTGATGTGAAATAGAAGTGGTCAATAGAAGAAATATTTTATGCTGAATGTTATTCAGGCTTCAAAGTTGGAGAGTCTTTGGTTTGGGTTCAGTAGATCAGGTTTGTCCAATGTTTAGTACTGAGAGAAATGAAAAGAGAATGGATAGTTTCAGTGTTGTTGTTGGAAACGAAAATATGAACCACGTTGCTGTAAAATCAGTAGGATGCTATTCATGCTTGCTTTGCTGTGTTCGCTGTAGGTGAGTCTGATCTTTCTGTGCTGGCTACCTCCTGACGTTCCTCCTGAGTCTGGGGCTCAGCTGCTGATGATGCTGCGCTGCCTGCGTCCGCTCAGGATCTTCAAGCTGGTACCCCAGATGAGGAAGGTGGTGCGGGAGGTTCTCAAAGGATTCAAGGAGATTTTTCTGGTTAGCACCTGTTTGCATTTTCCACCTGTGTGTGGCAGAGTGTGTGATTTTTTTTTTTTTTTAATATACCAGATAACAAGACAAATAGATTATTTTATCTACAGTAGCTGCAGATTATTGTTTTTTATTAATGAGGGAAACAAAATAAAAAACCTTCTCGTGAATTTCGATTAATATAACTCAGTCTTCTCTTACAGGACTTACTATTTTTGCAGGAGAACTATTTAAATAGGGTTCAAATATTTGTTTAAATGAAAATGAACTTTTTTTTACCTTAAACTTGATACCTTACCTTCAACCTGACTGCCACACTGCTTATAAAATAAAGTGACACTGCTCAGGAATTTCAGAAAACAAATGGGAAGCTGTATAAAATACAGTAAATGCAATAAAGGAAATAAAGACACAATACAGTGCTTTGAAGATCATAATGCACAGCATGTCGAACAGAAACATTTTTTTGGTACCAATCTGTAAATAATAAACAGTTTGAACTTGATGACGTCAACATCAAGAAGGATTTTGACATCATTTCAGTTAAGTTGACCAACCTAACTGAAATTTCTCATCCATGGGATAATAAAGGTTTATTCTATTCTATTAATTGAAATTTAAAAAGCAAAATATTTTCCCATTCTTGCTTGTTTTAGCTGCTCAAGAGTTTGAGGTATTCCCTATTGTACTTTTTTGTTTCATATCTGCCAACTGAGACTGCAGGCGGAGTGTTTAGTACTTTTTTTTAAAAGAGTGTATTAAATAATTAATGCCCAAATTTCACATTTCTTTTTTTTTAATTCATCTGATCAGTGACTTAGTGATGGCTTAACTTAACGGACAGCATGTACCAGCTTTTCTGGAAACTGAATATAGTTATAGTTGTGTTACAATGCTATAGTTACAAGAAATGTGCTGTAGTTATTGATTTTTACTCTGTCTGATTGATTTTCCTGACGGAGGTTTCTACATCCACTGCTCTCATACTTGGATTATGTTCAACTTGTGTCTTAAATTCCTGATTGATTTTTCTGCAGGTTTCCATTCTGCTCCTCACGCTGATGCTGGTGTTCGCAAGCTTTGGAGTTCAACTGTTTGCCGGAAAGCTTGCCAAGTGCAACGACCCCAGTGTTCTTAAACGGGTACAGCAAGAAACAGTCTCCTCACTGACCCACTGTTCTACACTTCCTGCAGAGAACTACAGGCTGAATAAGTAGAAGGGGCCTCCCCAGTCAAATCAATAAACCAGTGTTTCCTTTTATCCTATTTTCTTAACAACAGTCCACACGCTTTTTTCAGCTTGTGCTAGAACAAAACCTTTTATTTTATAAACAGTTGTTCCAAGATAATTGACTATATCTAGAAAAGTATTTCTTTAAGTTAAATGCAAGGGCTTTTTATTTAAGTCTACTGTAATGCACTAGACTTTATTATTGTGAAAGTCTTCGGGTATATTATTTTCATAAATCATGAATCCAAAAATAGCCCTTTTCTTCCATTTCATTAAATGTTCTGATTATTGTTCCTTTCTGTGTTTTGCTGTTAAACTTTGTGGCCTGTCACAGGAGGATTGTCACGGGATATTCCGAATAAACGTCAGTGTTTCCAGAAATCTGAACCTGAAACTGAAGCCTGGAGAAAAGAAACCAGGTTTCTGGGTACCACGGGTCTGGTAAGACTTGTTTTTCTGCTTGTGTGTGGATTTGTTTTTGCACAGCCAGTCATTAATGCACACATTATGACCTCTTCTAGGGCCAATCCACGAAATTTTAATTTTGACAATGTGGGAAATGCCATGCTGGCTCTGTTTGAAGTGCTCTCACTAAAAGGGTGGGTGGAGGTCCGAGATGTCATTATTCACCGTGTTGGACCGGTACTGATCCTTAACTCTTCATATAACAATGGATTTTCTCATTTTATACCTGCAGTGTGTCAGCTGCTCTACACAGTTTCTAACTCTTTGTGTCTGCAGATCCATGGCATCTACATTCATGTCTTTGTGTTTCTGGGATGTATGATTGGACTCACTCTGTTTGTGGGTGTTGTCATTGCAAACTTCAATGAGAACAAGGTAAGAGCCGTACTGCGTATACATTATAGTAGATACACCTTCTTGCCTTTTATTGCCTACCACCATACTGTGTGGTATGTGGGGCATTATGGTGCCACTCTGACCACGAGTTAAACAAAATTGGCCAATTAAAATGCATCTTGTTTTAGATTTTTGTGAGGCGTGTTTCCCTGTTGTTTGGCATCAGATAGAATAGTGCAACACAAATTAAACCTGGTGAGGGTGCAGTTATGTGGTACTCCTTCTAGGCGTCTAGGCTTGCAACCACGAGGAGTTAAGATTGTGTCTCATCTCAACAGGGTACTGCTCTGCTAACAGTGGACCAGAGAAGATGGGAGGATCTGAAGAGTCGATTGAAAATAGCCCAACCTCTACACCTACCCCCTCGCCCAGGTTTGAGTGTACATAATAAAATAACATAATACATTTCACCAATGGTTTGCAAAACACAGCTGCAGGCAGCAATAAGAGAACCAAGAAATAGGAATATTTTTTTAAATATACTTTTTTTGCAACATCCCCCAGTGACTGTGTGCAAAACCTGGTAGCCAACTACAAGTAACGCCTTACTACTCTGCCATAACAAGTCACGTTTTGGGGATCAAATAGTTTTTTCACTCAATGACAGGCAAATCAGTTTCTAACTTTTATGCAATCACAGTTTTGGAAAACACTTTTATTTCAGCAGTTAAAAAAAGGTTAAAATAGTGAAACAGTAAAGTTAAAACAAAACTAACTAACTAGCACATCGCACATATAAGATGGCATTAAGTGGCTCAGTATGACAGTGTTATTCATATGTGACTCGCAACAGCACTGGAACTCTCCGTCACTGAATTACATGTCATTGCTTTCTTTTGCTGCCTGCAAGCGGAAATATTTGTTCAGACTTTATCTGCTTTTCCTACCTGAGTTGAAGAAAACTGCCAGCTTTATTACAAAGTAAAATCATGCGGCTGCTCTTCCTTTAGTGATTAGAGTCATGAGAACAGTAGAAGTGCCTCAGAGGCAGTGTGGGAAATTGCTTGTTAGTACAGTTGAGGCTGAGAGCTAACAGAAAATCAATCGCTAAAGTTTTAGTCATCACCGCCGCTTATTCCAGCACCATTAACCTGACTTTGATCCTCATCCAAAGGTCTTCAGTGCAGTCACCACTCACTCACTCACTACCCGTGGTTCATTAAAACACTGAGCTGGTCTGTGCTCACACAGTCACATCCAAAGTACTTACAAACACTCTTTGTGGCCAGCAGCCATATAGTATATAGACTCACAACCTGCAAATTTCATTGTTTGATTTTCCTTGTTTTTTCATTTGATATTAAATGATCCTTGAAAGTGAGCAAGAGAAACCACTATATAATATTTAGGAACATTATATTTTTGAAATATGAAGCTTAAGTAGGTTAAAAGTGTCTCACAAACACAACACATCATTCCACTAAAGAAACAGCTGAGAAACAAAGGCATTGACGTTTATCAGTCTGGAAAGAGTTACAAAGCCATTTCTAAGGCTTTGGGACTCCAGTGAACAACGATGAGAGCCACAAATGGAGGAAACTTGGAACAGTGGTGAGCGTTCCCAGGATTGACCAACCTATCAAATTACTCTAAGAGCCCATCAACGACTCATCCAGGAGGTCGCAAAATAACCCAGAACAACATCTGAAGAACTGCAGGCCTTACCTGCCTCAGTTAAGGTCACAGTGCATGTTTCATCAATAAGAAAGAGACTGGGCAAAAATGGCCTCAGTGGAACAATCCAACTTGAATATTCTGTAGACTGACGAGAAAAAAGTGGGACTTTTTGGAAGGTTGGAGTCCCGTTACGTCTGGTGTAAAATGAACAGCATTTCAAAGAACAGTCAGCTAACAGTGAAACATGCTGGTGGGGCTTCTTTGCTGCCTCGTGATGCTGTCATTGATGAAATCATGAATTTTGCTCTCTAATGGAAGATCCTGTAGGAGAATGTCCGGCCATCAGTTCATACCCTGAAGTTTAAGCACACATTGGGTAATGCAGGAGGATGATCTGTTAATGACTCAAAAAAAGACAAAACAAAATGAAGGTTTTGGAGTGACCCGTTCAAAGATCGTCTGATTGAGATGTTTGGCATGACCTTTAACAGGCCGTTCATGCTCAAAAACCCTCCGGTGTGTCTGAATTAAACAATTCTGCAAAGAGGAGTTGGCCAAAGTGATCGGAAAGGCTCAAAGAATAAAAGTCGCAAAGACACTGCATTCAAATGTACTCTGCCTTAGATAACTTAGATTTGATAAGATTAGAAAGGTTTTCTAAATAGGATCAACATTTTGGTTCATAGAAGTGCAGAAGCTGCCGTTTGAGACAGCCTGTCAGCCTGTCTATAAAACTTGCCAAATTCACAAAAACTTAAGCATGTCGGCATGTTTTTCCCTTTATCTACTTGAATAAATATGCTGCACTAAAGTCTCATTGGCCAGGTAATAATAATCGAACAGTCTATGAGTGCCATCTGTTGGACAGTAGGGGTTACTACTGAAAGTTAAATCAATACAAGAGCCTTTTCAGACATTTATAACTGATCACTGATGATCAAAAATGCCACAATTCTCCAAAATCGTTGTTTAGGTTTCACTGATTTTTTTTGCCTTCTTTTGTGCTTGACAGAGAACGGAGGTTTCCGGGCCAAGATGTACGACATTACTCAGCATCCCTTCTTCAAACGGGGCATTGCTGTGCTGGTACTGGCACAGTCTGTCCTCCTCTCAGTCAAGGTAACGCCTCATCTAACAGTATATGACGCCGTGTTACCTGAGTGTGCTTCTAATTGTCTTTGTTCAGTTTACACTCTCAGCTGGCTTTTTGATTATCGCAGATGTGAACGCAATTTTATATGTATGAACTGACGTCGGTCTTTTTTTTTGTGTTTTTCCTCAGTGGAATGTAGGTGATGACGGCGTAACATTTCCCCTTGCCACTATGTCTGTAGTTTTTACCTTCATATTCGTCCTGGAGGTGAGCCTGTTTTGGGGGGGATGGGTGGGGTATTTGTAATGTACCTGAGTGGCTTTATTTACTTTACTGCTGCTGTTGTTTTATAGGTGACAATGAAGCTGATAGCCATGTCCCCCGCTGGTTACTGGCAGAGTCGACGAAATCGGTATGACCTCCTGGTTACATCGCTGGGTGTCATCTGGATTGTTCTGCACTTTTCCTTACTGGTTAGAAAAATCTGTTAAAGAAATTCAAATTCAGTCAGTATTATTGATTTTTTTTCACTGCAGCTAAAATTACTGTACAATTTTCTACTCCAGAATGCGTACACCTACATGATGGGCACATGTGTGATTGTCTTCAGGTTCTTCACAATATGTGGGAAACATGTGAGTACATTAGTCAACAAAAAAGATAAAGTACTTTATCCAAATAGATTTTCTGGTGTGGGAATAAAATTCTGCTTTTTCACCTTTGTGTACGATCTTAAAGGTGACACTAAAGATGCTGCTGCTCACTGTAGTCGTCAGCATGTACAAGAGCTTCTTCATCATCGTGGGGATGTTTCTCCTTCTTCTCTGCTATGCATTTGCTGGAGTTGTTCTCTTCGGAACCGTCAAATACGGAGAGAACATAAACCGGTAATCATTGCTTTTCCGATCTTTATTATGAATGGGACTAATAAAGGTATCTTATTATTATTATTATTATTATTATTACTATTTTTTTCAATAATTAATACAGGATGTAAGCAGCGGGTACAGTAAAGGAGTTCTTTACACAGTTGTGTCAGTGTATCTATCTCCTTCAATCGCAGGCATGCCAACTTCTCCACAGCAGGCAAGGCTATCACTGTTCTCTTCCGTATTGTCACAGGAGAAGATTGGAATAAAATCATGCATGACTGCATGGTAAGATGGGCTGTGGGTCCAGTGCACTTCCCCATAGACAAATGTGAAGTGGTTTCTGAGGCCATTTCAGTGCAGTAGGAGGATTTGATTGTTGTCTTTAGTGCTCACAGCATAATATTGTGGTTACTTCTTTATATTTCTATTATTTGGCCATACCCCGCTGATCTCAATGTTGCAGTTCTTCTTGAACCACTTTATTAAAAAAACAAAAAAGAGGACCAGTGGACACTGTTAATATTAGCCATATAAGTAAATAAGAAAACATGTTTAACATGGTTTCTTAGAATATTTGATTTTTGTTTTAATATCTGTTGGTTGATGCAATTTTTTTCCCCCTCCCCAGGTGCAACCACCATTTTGCACCCCAGATAAACATCGCTACTGGGAGACGGACTGTGGCAACTATGCTGGAGCACTTATATACTTCTGCTCTTTCTATGTCATTATAGCCTACATCATGCTCAACCTTCTTGTAGGTCAGTCAATGTTTTGTTATTTATAACCATATAATGTCATCTTATTGACTCACCTTTAATGTCGGGTCCAAAAACTAGGTAACTTGTTATATTTTATGATTTGATTTGGGTTAGTACAGTTTAGTTTAGTTTAGGCAAAAGGATAATGATATCAATATAAACTAGAAAATGTATTTTCTGAAGAAACTGCAGTGCGAATGCTGATAGCTGAATGTTTTAAGCTGAAATGACATAAATGCTGAATTTAAGTTAAACATGTTGAATGAGATTAAAAATACAGAAATTTTCCCCTGAAAACAAAAGTTCAGACATTCACACAGATGAAGTTGAAAAGTAGGTGAACATGTTTAACCTCCTAAGACCCAAATTTTTAATTTCTCCTTGATATATGGGCATGTTGAGGCCCAATTAATGTAAAAACAAAGAATTACCAGATTTTTTTTAACCTTGTTTTTTTTTTTAAGAAAAGTAAGGGCCACATATGAGGATATTTGTTTAAAATTTTGATAGAACAGTAGCAGTATAATGTCCTCGTAAGTAGAAATCAGGCCCATGTTGAGCAAAATTGAGTATTTTGGTCTAAATAACCCAAAATGTCCTAGGAGGTTAAAATGTAAATTAGAAAAAGCTGACTAATGACAAAAGAAAAGTTAGAGTCAGAAAACATCTGAATGACAGGAGCGATTTAACAAGTGGGGTCTTTCCTGCTGTTGAGACAAACTCCTGACTAAAAATACAGTGTATTTATATGGGTCGGTTAGAAGGTTATCCCTCTACTTGGATTCACACAGTTCAAAAAGTTTACTTCTCTGAGCATTGAAAGACACACTGTTGGAAAGAGAACGACGATGGCCACGTTTTGAGGGTAAAATGAAGGCTGCAGAGGAAACACTGTGCACACAGCAGCAGTTGAAAGAAGTTTTTAAGATTAATCTTAGCATAAAAAATAGCATGAAACTTAAACTGGAACTGAAGAAAAAGTATAACAGATATTAAAAAGATAAATACAAGCTGAAAAGTCCAAGGTCTTGGCTTTGTTTTAAAGTTTGAATGGTGGCTCTAGGTCAACAAATGTGGAAGTAGTTAGAGTTGAAAAATGAGTAAGTTGAATGAGAATTTGAAAATTCCACTATTGAAATACATTGTAAAATTTTGTTGAATAAAGTTGAATAATTTAAAAAATATATAAAAGTTAAAAATGAGAAAAATAGAAGCAGTCATGTCCAAAAGAGGAGGAATCTAACGGTGGCTTAATGGTTTTTCTAAGTTGAACGGTGTTGAAGATGATATATACCAAAAACGTACGGAATATAAAATAATAATAATAAAGATTTGAAGAACAATACTGTGAATGCTTTTCAGCATTTACACTAACTAGAAAAGCATCTTCAAAACTCAAACAGTGCTTGAAAATAAACCCAGCGGCACAAGCGGCTGCTGTTCAGGACGTCCCAGAATAGTGTAGCACACGCATTTGGAACTAAAGCTCTAAAATGCAGCAGACTTGCATTCAGTGTTACCAAATAAAGATTTATGATGGCTGTCACAATGAAAACTCATAGATAGAGGAACTGGTATTATTGAATATTTCTGTGTGTGTGTGTATTAATATCTCTTTTTGTGTCTGCAGCCATCATTGTGGAGAACTTCTCTCTGTTCTACTCCACTGAGGAGGACCAGCTGCTGAGCTATAATGACCTGAGGCACTTTCAGATCATCTGGAACATGGTGGATGACAAACGGGAGGTGAGAAATTAGCAAGAGGACAATGTTACCATGGCAACATCTCTGGCCATGATGAAACCATAGTTGGTGGCACATTGTCTGTTATGAAGCAAAATCCTTTTTTTCAGCTTATTGGCACACACTAGTGGCCAAATATGTTTGCTTAGAATGTCGTCCCCAGTCGCTGAGATATCAAGTCACTTTCTGTTTGGGACCTTCATAGTTCCTTTGCTATAAAAATCAAAGATTCATAAAATATGATTTACTTAAGGTTGTTGAAGAACTTTAGTAACAATCTTAGTTACTTTGTGAGTAAAGAAATCTAAATGCAGTTGATATCTTACGGCTTTTGAAATACACCTAAATCCCAGGATTTCTTTTAAAGTTCATTGCATAATTTCTTAATTTACCCCGTGAACTGTGTGACCGTCTCTCTCCAGGGTGCAATCCCCACATCCAGGGTGAAGTTTCTGCTTCGTCTGCTCAGAGGCAGGCTGGAGGTGGACCTGGACAAAGACAAGTTGCTGTTTAAACACATGTGCTATGAGATGGAGCGACTTCACAGCGGAGGAGATGTGACCTTTCACGATGTGCTCAGGTGACTGAGATCACACATAGATGCAGAGGATTAACCCTGAAATAAATACCTTCCATTGCTAGTGGCCTGGGATACTTTAGAAATAGTTTTTTTCTTTAGTAAATGTGTCACAATATCAAGAAAACATTCAAGAAGCTTTTGTTCAATGTTTTGTTGTGTGATGCATATTGTAAACTTTATATCTTAAGTGTTGCTTGCAGTTTAGAAGCTGCTTGAGTGGTGAGTAAGACTGGAAAAGCACTTTATAAATACAAGCACTTTACAGGTATGTACCTGTCTGTTGGTGCTTGTACTTTGCACCTGCAAAGTACAAGCACTTTGCAGGTGCACTTTGCAGGTCCATTTCTTCTGAGCCTATTGAGATTAAACTGAGACTAAAGCAGAGATCAGAAGAGGAGTTTGGGGGTCATATATAAACATGTTCAAATCCACACACGTGCTTTCTGCCACTGACTAGTTTGCAAAAAACAAGTTTTATTCCCTAAGTGTTAGTTAATATTTAATGAATATTGATTATTATAAAGGTTAGTGATCTTAGGTCTTATATGGGACACTCTCCCTTCTCTCTGAAGCATTAATTAAGGATTGATCATACATCTTTTAATGTCAGATAGGCTCTTATTACATTCTAAATTAATCTGTAGTTCAAAATGTGTTGTAGACATTTATCAGGGAATTCTGGGCCCTGCTTTAAAGGCATAGAATATGGTCAGTATGGAAGTGTTAAACAGTAACCTAAAAGTAATGAGTCACATTGTTTTAACCCGAATCAGGGGAGAAAAACCTCTTTTAAGTGCTTCTCATGTTTCCAGTATAAACAGTTGGCAATGTAGAGAGACGCAAATGATGTCATTTTTTATATATATGAATTTTTTAGGTCTTTTAATCAGGTGACATCACATTCACCACTTTTAATTCTACCATATAACTAAATATCTCTCTTTTCTGTATGTTCTTGCATGTGTGTGTGTGTGTGGTTTGTTGTTTGTGTATGTGTGTAATCGTGCAGCATGTTGTCATACCGCTCAGTGGACATAAGAAAGTCTCTCCAGCTGGAGGAGCTGTTGGCAAGGGAACAGCTGGAGTACACCATTGAGGAAGAGGTTGCCAAGCAGACCATACGCATGTGGCTCAAGAAATGCCTCAAACGCATCCGGGCGGTTAGTGTTTTAACAGAAGACACATAGCCATGCTTTGTGTTTTGTTCCCGTGCAGTATCCGCAGTATTGTAAACATGCACGACACTGACCACGTGTGTATGCGTGCGTTCACAGAAGCAGCAGCAGTCGTGTAGCATCATTCACAGCCTGAGAGAGAGCCAGCAGCAGGAGCTGAACCGGTTCCTCAACCCTCCCAGCATAGAGACCACAGTGCCAAGTGAAGACCACAATGCTAACAACCCAGACAACCCCTCACAGCCTGAGGTAAAGCCCCGCATCTATACCACCACTGCATACACAGCCAACACATGCTCACAGCGTGATTTATAGCAAGCACATAATATAATCTGCGGGTGTGCGCTTGCATTGGTGAAACAAAGGATCTCTCCTCTTTGTTTAGATGAGTGGCCTCCAGCAGCTTCGGAGCCCCACGTTGTCAGACAGAGGAGGGTACAGGCAGGACTCCTCGGACCTGGGGAGACCACAGAGGAAGCTGGGACAGTGGCGGCTGCCTGCAGGTGTGTCTGCTGTAGTGTGCTGTCTGCGTACTGTAAGAGGTAACATTTCTTTAGAGGGCGTTCTGTAAAAGTGAAAAGGTGGGAGCAAAGTTTTTTCCTCAAGTTTCTCTCTGCCGTGGGAAAATCCAGGCAGTCTGTTTATGAGCTTCAATGTTCTAAAAAAGACATCACCTCATCTTGACACACTCTCGCTTACAGCGGCACGCAGTGAATGTCCATTTGTGGTGGAATTGGTAATATAACATCATAAATTACATGCAGACATCACAAGACTCAGGGTGTGAATGTCTTTGTCTTTCATTCTCAGGTCGCACGAGTGTCAAGTCTATTGTTTGCAAGATGAACCCCGTCAATGACGAGGCTTCTTCTGGGTCAGAGGTGAAGAAGTGGTGGACCCGTCAGCTGACCGTCGAGAGCGACGAGAGCGGCGACGACCTCATTGACATTTAGAGATGAGCTGCGCGGCATCCTGCGGTGTTTTATAGATGAGCTTGGAATCTTGCTGGTTGACTCCAGTTGTTTCATTTTCTCTTGCTGTAACCCGACCAATGGAAACAAAAATGTTTAGCTCTTTTTTCTGATCGAAAAGCTTGGCAGGCCGTGTGCGGAGGCTGTCGATGAGCCATCGATCCGGCAGACAGAATTTCTTTAGGTTTGGCATTGGAATGACTGTTTTTTCCACAGTTTCAACTCATTATAATGAGGACTTTTTTCTATGCAGGCACATATGGTGTTAAAGATTATTCAATGACCGAGGCCATGGCGTGTAATACAAACCAAGAAGCTGCTGCTGTATGTGTTTTCTACTGTTTCGTGTCAATATTTGACACTGGCCATTGTGCTGTTGCAGCTCCAGTTTCTGACATCCTTTCATGTTGATGCTTTGCCTCTGTTCTTCTGTTTTAGTCAGTGTTTTCCAATGACATCTCTGGTGGTCTTCAGTATTACTCATATAAATGTTGATTTCCTCATAGTCACTTTATACTTAAACCAGACCTCTTGTTCTTGTTGGTGGAACAAGCTACATAAATGAAACTTTTAGATTGATGACTGTGAATGTAATTAATACATCTATCCGTATTTGTGTGGCATTAAAAAGTTAACTATTTTGTAAATTATTATAAATTCTTAGCTTTATCAAGTATTCAATTCTTCTATTAAATAAAGGCCCAAACTTGTTGGGCATTTATGAGGTAAAAGACTGAGCAGACTGTTTTACTTTCCTTTACATTCAATTGCATACTTTTACAGGATACCTTCGAACAAGGCAACTTAAAGATTTATAGTTAAGTTCTTAATATAACCAGTCATTTATCTCCGTTCTTAGCAAGTTCGATTATGGGGTAAGTAAACCACATAAACCACGTAATATTCCACTATAAAATTTGAAAAGCATAAAAGCTAAAAAAAACTTTACATTTTTTAAAACAGTTAGGTGTCTATAGTGCATGGTGTTTTAACAAAAATCAAGGCCCTTGTAATTAAATATGCTGTTGACAGACAGAAAATAGGGAATCTCGGCAGATAGGAGCTATACGGCGGTGGCTTCCTCTCACAGTCTAAAGATATAGGCGTTTTAAGTTAATTTGGAGAACTGGCCGTGGGTGTGAATGCCCTGTGATGACCTGGCGACCTGTCACGAGTGTATCCTGCGTCTTGCCGGTGTCAGCTGGAGTAGCCTCCAGAGCCCAGTGACTAAAATATATAACAGTTTTATTCAAGAGCCAGAAAATGCTGTCATTTCTGGCATTTGCGCTCAATGCCATTGCCATTTTAGAATAGGTCACTGATGTCTTCAGTGGAATTGCCAAACAAGTTAAGCTTTGAGCACATGCTGTACAGTATGATGCTAAAACGGTTTTAAAATTTCAACCTTTTCAACCTAAATTGAAAACCTGATCTTTTAAAAGACCATTTTAAATGCCGGTTTAGTGTCATGTGATACAAAGTCAACACTGAGACAAATGTTGAATTTTTATTGTTCTGAACATTTAATTATCAGGAGCCCCCCCCCCCCCCCCTTCCTATCATGACTTGTTTTTAATTCCAGACGAGTTCACTTTATAGGAAAATTAATTATCCTTCTATCTAACATATGATTAGACTAGCAACGAGGGTAATTGACTGAACAGATGCTGTTTAATGATTCTCCTCATATGGATCTGCTCAAAGAAAATAGTCTCAACACTGTCTCTGGATTACACTGCCCTCTCCTGGACAGAAGCGGTCCCGATAAGCCATACTGTGCAACTTTGATCAGTCTGGAGAATTGTACAGCTATTCTGACGGGAGGAAGCGAATGCATTATTTACTCCTTCCTCTCCTTCTCGCTTCCTCCTTTGCATATCCCCCCTGGTGAGTTACTGCTTATCCTGGTGCTCAGCATTTTCTCCGTTTCACAGCGATGACCTATGATGACAGCCCTGTCGTCTGCTATGAGCAGCTTGCTGTGGATCTAGATGAGCTCAGTTTCTAGCCAACCATCCAGGTCAGTGTGTGTCCACAAAATGAAATGTAGCCAGTCCACTGTGAGCACAGGGAACTCTGCCATTCGCACAAACAAACAGATAAACAGACGTGAGCGTATAAGCCTCTAATTTATTTCTTGTGTTCCTTTGACGATATATAATGACTCTGGGTCATCCTGGAGCTAATTGACTAATGCTCTCAAATTCATACTAAAGTATTTTCCCTTAACAAGGGTCCTTGTTAGACACAGAATTAGCCTATTAAAAGAGACTGGGTCTTCATTTGTCCATTCAAAAGCCCAGTAAGTTTCACAGTTGATGGAGTGTGTATGGGGGTGGCTGGATAATGAATGCAAGGGAAAGCAGAGAGAGAGCAGAGAATCAGCTGCCTGTGGGACGCCTACTTGCTCTATAGAAAGCATGACTTACTCACACATTCCACTCTCTCAGTGACTGAGTGCTCTCCCCGACATATGGTCCTGTAGGGAAACAGTGTGACATCAACCTTCTTACCAATCAACTGTCTTTATCTTTTCTCACTCTTTCTTCTCTTCAACCATCACCTCTTAAGCTCCACTTAGCTGAGAGCTAGTTCATCAAAGGATTTTTTTTCCACTTTTTTTTTTGCTCATTTTCGCCCTGCGTGGTAGAACTCTCTTTTTTTGTCTTTTAATTGCCTCTGCATCACACTGGCTCTTATAGGGCCTGTTGTTTTTACTCTCTCTGTTGTAATTTGCCCACTTCTCCCTTGTGCATGTCCACTGCTTATTTAGGGCCTAATTGAGGCACTTTGGTAATTGAGGAGGAAGTTCTTAAGAGCTGAGGGAGTGGACGAGTGTCTGTGAGTTGAGATTACCTGTAATTAAAGTACATGATGGCTTTGATAGCTCGATTCCCTCCTGTAGAGAAGCCGCATTCAAACCCTAGCACTGGCAACACATAGACTAAAAAAATGCCTTCCCTGTCTGTACTACAGTCTGTACACGCACATACACAGATGTGAACACTACATGCATGACAGTCGATAAAACAGACACATGTGTACTGTATAGCATGGTAAAATCGTTGATGACGCTTTATGAAATAATTAAAAACTGGTTCTAAAGGAGGAAACTTTGGAAATAAGATAACATTTCAAAGATACTTGTCATAATTCCCACCTCACACAGGTACACATTTGAATATTAACCAAAAATGAGGTGAGAGGTTCCCCCCCAAATGTGCTTAATGCTTTCAAACAACAAACAAGTGAGTCCTCATAAACCTTTGATCTGATCTGAGGAACCTCAGCACATTAATGCCTCCTCACAATACAGCTACAGTCCAGCTACTGGTTTTTACCTCATTACTTCCGGTGCAGAGTTGGAAACACCAGAGAAGCGAAGGAAAGCTTCACCCGATTTGAAGTGGAGCGTACCAGAAGATATTGTCATCTGCATTTAAGAGAAACACACAAAAGGAAAGAATGCCAAAGATGCCATAAGCTGAGCAAATAGGTGAGACCATATCAGAGAGAAGAGCCGTCTACACAACCAGCGACTTGAGCCTCAACTGTAAGACTGATGAGAATACATTAGTGACTGTTCATTTATCATTTTGGTACAAAACTACACAAGGAAGGGTTATGGATGGAGGACTATATATATATATATATATATATATATATATATATATATATATATATATATATATATATATATATATATATATATTATATATATGCACTCTTTCTCTTCATTTTAGGCTCTCATCGTGCTGATTTCCTCCATTCGACACATTCTTGCCCTCATAAATAAGGTGGTGACGGTGCAAATTAGCCGCCTGTATCTTGTGTCAACATCTACCCCAGGTCTAAGCCTTATCCTGTCCTTGTGTTTTGAAACAGATGGCTACTACTACAATAAAAAAAAGTAGCAAATTATTTTAGCAGCAGGCAGCGAAAGCAATTAACAACTGGCATAATGTGTTGATTAAAATCCAATCCAGTCTCAATGAAGGATAAAAAAAAAACCCAACTTTTTTCTTTTTTTATTCAGTCGCTTGGCGTCTATCCACCCCTCAAAGTATGCTGACCTTGACCTGATCACAGCTGTTGTTCACTTACTGTAGAACTGAAATATGATTTGTTGAGCTCATCCATCACCACTGGTGTAACTGCAGCATGAGAAGCTTACCTTATGAAAGAAGTTGTCTTTCATGTCATTTCATAAAGAATATAGTGTTTCTCCTGAAAACCGTAGTCAAGTTACGGCTCACCTTCCCACACAAATTCAAGCTACCATTTTTTTTCTTGATTGTTTTTACTCTTCTCAGCCGATTCAAGAGTCTGATTTCTCCCCAATTAAAATAAAGACCTTTCATTTCATCAAAAACACTTCAAATTAAAAATGCTTGAGGTGTGTCTCTCAGATTTACACTGCGACTTTAACGCCGCGACTCCTCTGCTCCAAATATGATGAATGCACAAAGTCATTTTCAGGCTTTTACCTCATGTACCTCATCAACAGCAGTCAATTGCCACCCCACTGAACAGTGAGCACCGAGTGAGAGGCTTTACTTTGTCTTTGAGCCAGAAAATCTCATTTTCACTAAACACCTAATCAGTCCCATTCATCCGGCTATGGTTCCCTAGTTCCCCAGTCCTACACCTGGCTTTGCCGTCTTTAATTACTAGGAGAGTGGCTTTGTCTGATCTGGAGCCAAGATTAGAATATGAGTGGCAAATTCGGAAAGAAAATCATACAGGGTAAAACCAAGTCAATTACCCACCAATCAAAGTAGAAAGGCCTGTAATTGCAGGGAAACAATGAGAGCCTCTGCTTTAGTCTGAGCATTGAAGGTATTATTAGCAAGAAATAATGCCCACCTGCAGGGGGTGCTATGCTCAAACTATTAAATTTCACTGCAGCAAGCAATCTTTGAGATCACTGGAAAAGCATTTTTTAAATGCGACTATAACCCTCAGTGAGACATTGCATTATAATTTCGTGTTTTTACTCTGCTATTATGTCAAATTGTGCATATGGCACTTGTGAGCAAGGATGCAGAAAATGGTTGAGACATTATAAAGAGGCAAAGCTTTTAGACTGCAATGTGCAAAATAGGCAGAAATAGACCAAGTACATGGAAATTACTTTTGCAATGTACTAGCAGAAGTGGCGTTATTGTACAGAAAGAAACAGTCTATCGCAAGAAAGATACGACTGTAAAATCAAACGATTCCTTCATTTCTTTGTTAAGATCGATGTCTTGTTCTGTCCCAGTATCCTCTCTAGGGATTTTTGGAGTTCTGTATCAGCCTGAGAAAGTCTTCAAAGAGAGGAAAAGAAAAAACAAATAGCAATGCAATGTTACACGCTACAGTGGTTTGAGCTAAAGAAATCTGCCTCACATCTCTGTAAGTATCCATATGTAGGTTCTTATTAAAATACAAAAGAGTACATATATCATTACCTCTGTCAACGATTTTAACGATTCTTTAATGTATTTGTCATGTGCCCTTTAATTTTACTGTGCAGTCATTGCAAGCCCAGACCCTGATATCGAGTATATAAAAGCCCAGGAAAAGAAATGGAGTGGCAGTGACAGATAGGCTGCCAGCTGACAGAAACCCCCACCAGGCTGCAGAATGGGATAGTTTAGGACAACTCAGGTACAAACTGACAACTTCAATTTTGCCTTTCCTTTGTTTTTGTTTTTTTCTTCTTCTCTCTCTCTCTCCTTTCACTTCCTCTTTGTGTGGTTGCATTTGAAGATTCCCAATTGCAATATCAAAAGAGAGCGCTGTTGTCATACAGTTTGTTTTCCAAATGTAACCTTTTGCTGCTCCTCAGTCACACTCAATTTTTCAGAATTCAAAAAAGAAAAATAGAAAAAGAATCTATCTCATGTGCAGGGCATGCAGATGCACATGCCTACATACAAACAGACGGGTACACGGACACACGCTCCAAACAAACAAAATCAAACAACATCAAACGGCATCAAAGTGAAAATCAGTGTCCTTCATGGATTGTGTGATGTTACAGATTATTTTCTGCTTGGCTTGGCATGGCTCTGATTTTTTAAGACAGTGTAGATCTGATCTGAAAATAACATTTTGAAATTGGCATGACAACTTCACAGCAATTAATTTCACACTGGGGACAGGACCTGCCAGAAAGTGAGAATACCTAAATGGCTGGCTACAAGTTTTTTTTAAGGGTAAATACACATTTTAATTTGCTTATTTAATTTACTAAATATTATAACATACTATAAATATATATTCTTTTGCTCTTTTTTTTTCAATGTCATTAGATGATGATTGGATGATTGGATCTCATTTTAAGACACTACCTCAGGATGCAACACACTTACTTAAATTTCATTGAGCAAACCCAGTTATCACAAAATACTGTTGTGCCCATCAATAGTGTACTTAAAATATATATGTATCTTCCAGAGGAGGTTCTGCCTTATGTACTAGAAACGGTAAAGAAGGCAAAGAAGCGAGTCGGTGAGTGTACCATCAAATGGTTTGTTAAGCTTAACCCAATCCTTGAGGATAAAGTTGGAGCAGTGTTCACGCTGCCAGAAACAAGCCTCTTCAGTCTCCACACAGCTCATTATTGCTGATGTGAGTCGGCAGAAAAGAGAGAAGAAAATCGTGGGATTAGCTTGAATGTTCTGTAAGTTTGCTGACTTTGGGCGTGCTGTATATGAATGACTGGACTTACCATAAAACAGTGCAGGAGTAATGGAGACCAAGGGATTGAGGCTCACTGGAGCGCAGACAAACACAGTCTCCGGGTGGGAGAGGGTGAAGCATCTTGGAGTTCAGACCGGCTCGCTTTTTCCTGTTTGAAAACTTGAAATCATAGGATAATGATGGTAGAAATATTATAAAATGAAATAAATTTATCTCTCTTTATAAATGGGTTCAAAAAGAATTGAAATTGAAATCACATATAATTGATTGTGCAATCATTTATTTCCTATCGTGACCCTGCTGTAAATCAATCATGTGACTATTTTTCTGTCTTTTTTAAAACTCACATAGAATAGAAATACTCTGCGTACACTGTTAGTCCTGTAAAGTGCTCATATTTAAACTGACTGTTTGCAATAGCTCGCTGGCAGTTCATGTTTACACTGTAACTTACCACAGTAAATATTTTATTGGCATTTCCCGAGTTAGGGTTAAACTACCAAAAACTTGAAGCCTGCTTGTTACAGTATCTCCACTGTAAGTGAAGGGCAGGTGTCTGACCGCCGGCCACACTGTACAGGACCAAAAATGACATCCTTTGTACTTTTTATATTTTGATTTATGTGTAACCTGTGTTGGCCCTTAAACTCAGTAGAGTGATATTTTTTGCTGGGAAGTATTATATTGTATTATATTTCCTCAGAAAAGCTGAGAGCAGAAGCAGAAATATGTGAAAAGTGCTGATTGTTTGTCTTCCTGTCAGCAAGATTATGCAAAAACAACAAAAAGTGCAAAGCCATAAAGAGGAGACCTTTAAAATGCTCTTTGCTTTATTACCAAGTAGCTCAAACTGCTTTTTAGTTTACCGTAACAGATTTCTCTCTCCGGTAGTTTTGCTGCTGTTCAACTTCTTCAAATGTGAAGTAGGTTGGTAACTTTGCTCTTGCTCCTCAAGTACTCCCCTGAATGCTGCCTGCATATAATCAGTGTTTGTGCTGCTTTTTCTGACCACACAGTGAGACCTTCAAATAGACCCCCCCAAGAGTCAGAGAAGCATCTCAACACATTACCCAACATGTTATAGGTTTGGCATAAATGGAATGATGATAACACACATTAGTCAGTCCTCTCTAAAGTGACATTTACTGTTATGTGGTTTGTGTTTCAGTGACTTGAATCTATAAATATTCTCATTACCGGTCACTTTTTAATATCACTTTCTTTTGATTGACAGCAGTTCTTCTATACAGTAGAATATAACCCTGCAAGTTGATTTGGGAGTTATGTTTTGGCATTTTCCATTGAATTCTAAAATCCACAGTTTTTATGTGTTCCAGTATTTCACCGTAGTAGTATTTCACTTCTTTTGCAGTTTCCATTTTCCTGGTTAGTTTTCCTTGTGTTTTAATGTTTTTACACTCCTTGTGTTTGACCTCTGCCTGTTCCTTAACTCTGTATTTGCTTTTTTCTCTCTTTTTTTAAGTTTTACTTTTCTGCCTACGTCCTGTCTATTCTGACTGCACCGCTGGCTGCCTACCTGCGTTTGATCCTTTTGTGTGCATCAAAACTTCAGATTTTGGACTTTTACCTGCCCCTGGTGTCACGTGTTTCGATCCTCTCCTCTTTGAACCATCACATCGCATATGGATTCATTATCAGCCGACATATTCCGCATGATCTTGGTCCGCATGCAACAAAGAATACTTTCTTTTGTCATTTTTTTCCGGTGTGACTCTGCTGCTTTTGAATAAAACATGATTGCTAAAATAATGTGCAACGGCGCTCTGAGCACTGAGCTAGCTAGGGATTCATTAGGATGAGTTTGAAGATAATCCAGCAGTGGAAGTAAATGCCAGCATCTAAAAAGTGTCTTTCTCACAGACAGTGATCCAACCACAGAACAACCAGCATCAATCAAAAAAAGGAAATAAATCTGTATAAGCAATGTTCAAAACCACTTACACACATAAACCCTTCAAACGAACAGCCACCTCATTGTTTAAAGAAACTGGAATTGGAACATTTAGTGTTTCAGATACCGTGTTAAACAAATTTATTCAAACGTTTGTAATTAATCTACAAAATTATATTTGCCTAATATATTGACTATTTATCAACCAAAATACCACAAAGCAACATTAAATGTGTTATCATTGAATTTTTTAGGGAAATTATAGCACATGTAAGTAAAGTGCTACATAGCACAGCACATAAAAACATAGTAGATTTGGTATAAAAGACCTTAAAGATCATTTCTCAGTCACTACGCCTGATGAGAGCCCGATAAAGTTTTATGTCTTTGAGCGGTAAACACTGATGTGCTTAAATGTGTCCTTTCTGATCTTCAACATTGTTACCTGTTTATTAAAGGATGTTTAATGTTCATGTTTCAAAGACATCATACTTGAAATACTCAAAGTTATGTATGTCTGCTTGCTAACTCCTCCCAGGCACGTGAATCAAACGGGATGAAACTTAAACCATATAAAGTACCAGGATTGTTATCGTGTATGTAGCTTTTGGAAATATTTCTATAAAACTCAAATCCTTGCAAATTATTTATACTAACTGATTACATCAACAGTTCAGCACATCTGTAAACTGTCGTTCTATGGGAACATTTCATGTACATCACGTGTACTTTGTTGGCATAATGTGTACGTTATGGGTATGGGTATATGGTATATGTACGCTGTTATTTGTAAATAAATGTTACTGAACAATTTTTAGTACAGCAGCATTTTGGGGTAACTAGAATGTGTTGTGATGGATGTCTAAGAAAGTATATAAATATAAAAAAGTGTTCGTCAAACAGTGAAACTGATTACTTTGTCTTATACAATGAATATGTAGCTTGCGAAGAAGATGTACAAATATATGTATTGTTCATTTGTTTGGTGTTTATGGATAGCTATTTTTGCCATCTGGCTATATACGGTAGTAAAACCAAGATAAAAAGAATAACATTAAATGACGTGAGCGAAGCGAACAAAGCGCCACATGCCTGGCAAAAAAAAAAACTGGGCGGGTTTTTGTTAGTGTACATAAAAATATCATTTTTAACTCTTGTGAAGGAAACATAAAAAGCGTCCATGGAGAATGTAGTAATGAAGACTTTCTTTTTAATAGACACTATGTTCTTTTATCTACATTGTAATGTCTCTGATGTATTCCCACTACATCATCGTTACTGTTGTTCAAGATAACTTCAAATAAGGACGTTCTTCAAAACACAACTTTCAGGAGAATAAAAGCAACTTAACAAGGAAATGTCATGTCATATAAGAATAACCACACATGTGGTATGATGCACTTTCTTAAATGCAGTTGTGCCCTATGAGTCACTTCCCCTGTATATCTGCACACATTATGAATGCCACGCTGGAAAAATCTTTTTTACAACTCAAGCTTCTTTTGTGATAAACACTGCAAAGAAGAAATGAACTGGAATCGAACTTGATTACAACTTCCATATACCAGTCACTCATCCTTTGTGAATAATACTTAAGGACTCATTAACCCCTAATTTTATCACCTATGATTTCAGCATCTTAGGTCTGTTTTCAGCACGACATGAAACACCAAAAAACCAAAGCATAACTCGACACAAGTTCTGTCTGAATCAAGTGGTGATTTACACCATTGTGTAAAAGATTTTAAAAATGCAGGTCCAAGACCGATGGCAGTTTTTGATGATCTTAACAAAGATTTCTGCCATGTACAGTAATAGACCTTTGTGGCCAAAACAACTCTCAGCTGTACGCTGAACACTAATGACTCATAAAGCCTCACCGCCACCTCAACTTGACAAATGGCAAATGTCAGCGGCATATTCTCCTGGTAGGCATAATTTTATTAAGTGCAAATATCACTGTGCTCCTTAGGAGACACTCAAAGGTTAGACCAACAGCTGTAGCAGTTTCATGTGTATTAGCTGGGATTTTGCAGCAAGTCAGACTCCCCTGAGTTGATGGACACAACCAGTCAAGCATGAGGACGGATGCTCTAACTAAATGCAATAAGGAGAGGCTCGGGCTACGATCATGTTTATTTAAAAGTCTGGGACAATAACCTAATGGAGGACAGTAAGGTAAAGGGTTTGGGCAGAAGAAGGGGGGCTAGTGATGAGAGAAAGGCAAAGACAGAGAATATAAAAGACTGGTGGTATATAGAGGGGCAGATCATTTTTTTCCCCATTTATTGGCTGTGGTAATTTGTTGACTCACTCATCCATGAAGAGTCTTTATGTTTAATGCAGGCCTCCAGAGGGGGAAGGAGGGAAGTAGGGGGTGTAGGAAATGGAAAGACAGGCAATAGGGGGTTACGGGGTACCCTTAGAGATTAGCCTCCACCTCCTAGTGCAGGAGACGAAGGTAGATGAATATCAACCCTTAAAGTGGGCCTCAGATGCTAATCAGGGGTTTCATTTTGGCCTGACCCTGCTCACTCACATCTAATAACTGATGGAAATGCCCTGAAATAAACGTTCAGATTTTGTGCTAAAGACTGGTCTGACCTTGCAGGTGTGTATGAACAAAATAAACTAAACTAATTCAACATCAACATAATACCAAAGCGCAAAACATGGAACCTTTGTTGAAATAATATATATCTATAGTTTATGAACAGCATTCACTGATAATAATTTTGTTCTTAACTTCTAGTTCAATGTCATCCAACTGTCAGATGTATATCTGGACTTTGACGTGTGCTGTGGTCTGACATCCATCATCCTTATCCAGCTGTTAACGGCATGCATGACCTGACCTGGCCCTCGGAAGGTTCATGCCCACGAACATTTGTGGCCCACTGTTGGCCGAGGATCCCTGTGAATCCCATTTACAGAAGGGGTTACTATTGTCTGTTTTGCTTAAAGAAATTGGAATCTCAACCTGTCCTTAACATCTTCTGACGAATGCCAAACCCTAAACCTATCACATTTTTAGTGTAGTTTCACACTGTGAGGTTTCATGGCAAATAAGTGTTAAAATAAGTTACTTTATGTGGCAGTTGTTCAAATCTGTTTACAAAAGCTGTCTGTTAAAAGAGAAAACTAGCACCAGTAAGCAGGATATTGACACTTGATATATAGGCTACAGAAGAGTTTAGGTCTGAGGGTTGAAGTGTAAGAAGTTTTATGGCTGAGAATTTCATACTTCCCAAACTGTCCCAAGTATACACAACAAAACGCTAAGAAGCAAAAAAAAAAAAAAAAGACAAAAAAGTTATGTTTGCAACATCAAAAACCAACAGTTTTGTGTTAGATGTTTGTCAGAACATAAAAGTCCAGTGTGCAGCATTTGATTGAAAGTTGAAAATTATATAGGAGGATTAATAGAACTGGGATTTCACTTCACTTCTTCATCCTAAGTGGCAGGATTTTGGCAGGTCAAAAACTTAAACTAGAAGAAGACTCCCAAGGACAAGTGCAGACAAACTACTACTCGGAGCAAGGTTCCTGGAAAGTGCATATTTAGATAACTGGCATTTACTGGTGAACATGGAGAAATATTTTTAGGTCAGGCATCATCAAGTGATGCTAAGCAAGAACGAGCTAAATTTAGAAGATCTCCAGTTAGGTTTTTTATTAAGCTGTTTTTATTAAGAACAGAGCAGAGCAGTTAAAGGTATGACCATTATAAAGGCTGTCACTAAATGTAATCTGAATCAAATTAACCTCTATTTAAATGTGTAAAATTATGAGGTGGACCTTGGAAAAAGTTGTAAGGGGTCCTTGTCCCCCAAAATAATGACAATCCCTCATTTACATAAGGACTACATATCAAAACAGAAGTTACAACTGATACCAACTTATCTGTATTGATAATCGTACTGTACTGCAACAGAATCCAGCAGCAATAAAAAAAATTTGTTTTGTTTTTTTCGTCTTTACTTGCTACATGCTTTTTAAAGATTAAGCTTTCTGTCATGTTACTCCATAAACGCACAAAGTTAACAATTCAGCTTCTTCTGAGATTCGCATCATATTAACTTCAGAACAAAGATGAGACTAACATTTAACTCCTCTTTCTTGACTTTCATCTATTTTGGTCCCCTTTGTTGGTTTATCATTCCTTGATATGTATGCTAAAGGTGTTACATTGCCACGAAACAACATCTCTTGGGCATCGAACTACATAAATAAAACTCTGAAGCTACCGGCTATAGTAACTGATGCTCATAAAGGAATCGGTGGATTGTTCCATATACCCTGTTGCCTAAAATAGCACATCTCAGGAGCATGATACATGATGTGCAAAACATCTGTGGCCCTGTATAAACCTTCTCAAGCGCTTGGTGAATTCTGCCTCTAGAGCATGAGAATCTACACATGCAGACACATCAAGGCCGAGATGTATTTTCATTACCCAGCTGGTGTGTCTTGATGCTCCTCAGGGCGTGTTTCTGTTTACTGTATTTGTGTGTGCATGCATGCATTTGCACCGGCATGTTTGTGTAACCATGTGCGTGTGTGTCCCAGTATCACTTCTTAGCTCTCTCTCTCTCTGCACCAGTGCTGTCATAAGATAATCTGACAGGGTGTCAATCATACCAGGGCCTGAGGTACCGGGGCAACAAGAGGGATTTTGGCAGAACACTTTTGTGAGCAACACCAGGAAAGGGGCAACAGCAGGGTCCGCAGTACATAACAAATCAACTTAACCACAGCCACGTCACACACGTCCTTTCTTTTTTTTTTGCCCCCTGCAATTTCCCTCTGGCCACTTTCAATTCATGCGGTCATTCCCCCGCTCTGAATCCTGACCCCTGTAAGAAAGAACCTGGTGGGAGTCACATGCAGACAAAGCATTTTGTCATGCCCTGAGAGAGCCATCCCTGGCAACAAGGGAATGATCTGATCCACCCCATCTTCATGCCCAGGGGCCCAGATTGTACAGTAGACTAGCTGGGTGCTGCCACTCTTCCACTCTGAGCCGTGATGTGTTATGATAGCTCCGTCATTCTATGAGGCAGGGCTACAGACACCTGTGGAGGCCCTGGATAAAGTTGATGAGGTTGGACAGGACTTAATCTCTGTCGCTGTCCATACAAGACTGTTGGTGACTGCAGGTGTTAAAGAATTGTGGCAGTTGTGGATGTTTTGATTTTATTTGGTTTAGTAAGTATTTATGTTGCTGGATTTCATAGTTTTGACAATCAAGCAAATTTCCTGATGCTAACATGTTATAATATTGTTGTGACGTAGGCCTCTAAAAATCTGATGTGGCCACTCTGACACCACCCATTGTTTCTAAGAATGGGCTCTTTGTTTGTTTGAAACAAGTAATTAAGACTAAGTTGTAGATGAGAAAAAAATACCAAACTCATGCTGTCAGAAGGATGCTTTCATCCTTTGGGTGGCACTGTCACTTGGTGTTCGCTCTCACTTCCTGTTCCAGCACACAGTGGTGTTTTTATGTATCTTGTCTGCGTAGCAATTTAATTAAAACTTCTTATATTAACTTCTTATATCTTATATCTTATATGGAGACTCGGCTTCCACCCTTGAAAAACCCGTAGCTAGCCAGGCCCCTATAGCTGATGCAACCAAAGGTAGCGTAGGCCCCAACAGCTGTCCCCCAGCAAACTGTCCCAAGCAACTGGGGAAACAGGATGGCTGGGTGACGGTGAGGAGGAAGCATAGTCTTAAAGAGAAGCCACTGGTACACCACCAACCCAAAGCACCTTGAGGCAACTGTTGTTGTGATTTGGTGCTGTATAAATAAAATAGAATAGAATAGAAGAGAAGCCCAAGATACTGCACGCTTAAGCTAAGTCACTTGCAGGTATGGGAATCGAGAACTAGTAGTTCAATTCCTTGGAAATGTTAGCACTTAGAAACCAAACATTCGTTTTGAGAGAAACCTGGTCTGTTTTTAAGAGCATTTAATATAACCAGAGGAAGCAAAAGTGGTTGTTGGATTGTTTGAAAGTGATAAACTAATAGAGAGAAGTTATATACTAGTGGAAATTTTTGAAAAGAAAAGTAAATGTGTGCTTATGCATATCAAAAGTGTCTTAACCTGACAGAAGTAATGACATTTCATAGAGACCGTTTTGCACAGATATTCTTTTTAGTGTCTTTTGAGAACAAATTGTATGAAAACCACTGTTTTAAAAAATGCTTCTTTTTTGTGATCAAGAGACTTACCTCCATTTAGCTACTAGTCCATCTTTTATATACAATCTTTGCTTTGAAGGTTTCTATACCATCAGTAATATGAAATCAGTGCTCACCGTTCTTGTTCAAGTGCATTATTGATTTGCCTACTAACCACGAGTCTAATGATTATGTGGAATATGAAAGAAACCGCCTGCACCAAGCTATAGTATGGTCTTACTTTGATTTAACGTGATAAATCATCTGCCCCAATGAACAATCCAGTTATCAAGGTTGGTACGTAAAAATTGTAACTTTCTTGTGTCTAGTAAACCACAGCTTCAAACACCTTCTCAAATTCGCCGGTGATTAATATTGCATTAGGACTGCATTATTTATTATTTACAATAAAGAAATGCAGCCTCTCACACATGAATGGGAAAAGCTATTTTGCCCAGGAGTTATCGGTGCCCCTGGTGAATATCAAAAGAATCAACCTGACCAAGGAAAATGCAGTAAGTAGTGGTACTGTCAAAGAAATAAGTCATGTATGTAACCGCGAAAGTGACCACGGAGAACTTTTCAACCCTTTGCCTGATCCACCGTAACTGTAACCCTCCCATTGTCAGAAAATCAAGATCACGTTTTATCTTAAAACATCAAAACATCAACTTCACTACTGGATCTGGATGTAATAACATCTACTGAAGATTGATTTTTGAGTTCCCTGAAGACTCTGGGCTTTCCAACTATCTTTGTCTACTTCCACAACAAGGCTCTTTTTTTCTTTTGCTGGGTAGAAGTTCCACAGATATTCTTATTATGCTAACAATTACAGAACAAGACAGTGCTATCTTCTCCTGTTTTGGGAGTGCGCTCGTGTCTTCACTTATGCTATTTCATACCCAGTGGCAGATGACTAAGAAAGCAAGGTTTATAGGGAATAAATTCAGAATCTAAGTATGATATGAGTGGATGCGTGCCTGCAGAGCTTCTTGGTGGTGACTATCTGGTCTTTAAGTGATGAAGTACGAACCCTGCTTCCGGGTCTAAACTACTAAGGCTGTTGTGTTTTTAACATGTTTTAATGCTTCTTTATCTTGTTCTGTTCAATCTGAACAAGCCCCTAAAAACAGTCAGTGATCACTGTCGGCATCTCTCGATTTTTATTACCACTATTCATTTTAAAGTTCAGTTTTTAAAACCTTACGATGTAACTACAGCCCAGCCCACACAGGAGAATATTAATGACTGACCTCGTATTGTGGATGGATTATCTCAGTTGTTCTCCTGACTGAAGTTTGGTCCGTTTACAACATCCTGCCATGTAATTGCCTTTGTCCCAAACCATCAGGAACCCTCACGTTAACTTTTATCAAGTGAAAAAAGTTAGCGTTCATCCTCCAGCTTCAGTGTGTTTATAGTATGCTAACATAGCTGTGTAGCTAGCACATCGTTATATATCAGCTAGCCCAACTTCAGTAACCCTACAAAAGTCACTGCTGTTTAGTTTTCTGTCTTCATTTCGGAAGTGACAGCAGAGCTGTACATTTAAATTTTTCCAGAAATCCTTCAGTCAGAACATGCTATATTGTGTTTAGGTGAAAACTAGCGAGCTAACTTTAATTTAATAAATTCTGTTTTCATTAGTGCCTGGATGTTAAACTTAACTGTTACACCTGGTAAAGCAGCATCACTGATCATTTTATTAAAGATAAAAGAATTTAGACAGTTTTTAACTCTCAGTGATGCGGCAGTTATCATTTGATTTTGGGACCTGAAGCGGAGTTTGGACCTGGAAACAACTAATGACGTCAGACTTAAAGACTGGATGACAGTCTCCCAGGTTCACATCTTGATGTAGAGCCCTTGTCACAGAGGTCCACCATTCCCCCGAGTTGTCCCTTTGCTTTTTGAAGAGAACAAAAGAATTCACCTTCAGCACCAACTGTCTAATAGTGCTCAGAGTGTGACTTTGTGAAAATACACATATGCACACGTGCTCAATATTTAACAACTGTGTGTAGAAAGCTGAATCAGTTTTATTAACTCAGATGTAATAGATAGAAGCTGCATGAGATGATTATTATTTAGGCACATGAGGCATGTGCTGATGTTAAAAGCAATAATATAAAATTATCCATGCAAACACACTGCTTTAGACTAACAGACACACAAATTCCTAAATAGGAAAATAATCAAAATTCAAATATTTCTAGGCGTGTGCATGATCCTTCATATAATACATCCAATATAACCCATGTTGCCCTCAGCATACAGAGCAATAATAAATACAACAATTAAATAAAACAGGCGTGTTCTCACATTTGTCTGGGAATCAAGTCCTAAAGAAAAAGATGTGAATACTTTCCCAAAAAGTCCAGGCATAAACATTAGGAATACTCTGAGTCACTGAGATATTTAAAAAAGGAATTTTTTGCTTATCTTGCTGAAAGGAACCATCTTGTTGTAAAAATACTGAATTTATCTTTCAACCTTTGAAAAAAAATTGATGTTTGACATGTGGACAGTCTTATAATGAAGCTGTAAACTTTCCATCAGAAACAAAAATTGCTTAAGAATCAGTTCTACTGCATATTTCCTTTATGAAGAAATTTACTTTGTTTCACCATAAAATGCTTACTTTGCACTTGTGCATTATTATAATGTGTCATCTCATCCCTTTTTTTTCTGTAGGCAATGGATATTAGCCACTATCTTAGCTCTTTAAGTGATAGTTTCTTGCTCCTGCCTGCTGTGTTTCCCCTCATTAATGGAAGCTATTCTCCATCACCGTCCTCTATGAAGGGACTCTCCTCATGCAGGCCAAAGCACTTTGACAAGAATAAAATTACTGTTAGCTTACACACCTAATTAAAGTGTAGCTAGTTCGCTTCCAATAGAGTTGATGCCATTCCATGGGGCTTCGACTGGAAATAGCTGCACTTACAGTCGATAGATGGATGCCGTATATGTTGCCTTTCTCCAGCTGTTTTCCATTCAGCTGTAGAGCACATCCATAACCCAATAACTGCAACACTTAGTGTCAACATCATGCCCTGTTTCAGATACTTTTGAAGTACATAAACTCATCCCACATCCAACTCCAGAGAGCAAAAACTATGGTTTTGTTAGAATTTGTTCACGTTCATTATGAGAACAGATTTGTCCAAGCTTGTTAAACTGAAGTGAAACTGAGTAGCCAAGGCTGAGAAAAAACAAAAAACACTCCTGCTCAAGAATAGCAGGTAAAAAAAAAAAAAAGTTGGCCATCTATTTAAATACTATGCTTTGTGCAATTTTGCACATGTGTATGTGAGCGTAGGTTTTGTGTGCTGCATATCTAAGTGAGTGACAAAAGGTGAACAAATTAGCAGTTCTTACATGCAGTTTGGCAGGGGGAGGTTTAGAAGAGCCTTGAACATCAGCAGCTACTGATGAAGAGCTTGGAAGTGCTTGAAACAGTGTTTGATTTTCCACGCAAAGTCCCTGTGGCTCAGCTCAGATTTGGATTCAGCACCTTTGAGGTGAGCATTTCAAAAGGAAGCAGTTCAACTCCACCGCATCAATAGTCGCTTACAAGAAGTTTTTGAGGAGATGAAACGCATATAACGATAGTGCTGTCTTTAAGCATAAGTTTGGGGATTGTGATATTAAGAAACTTTTGATCAGAAAAGGTGAGGCTTACAGCTGTATCAAAATAATGAGTGAGGAGCGCCTTTTAAAGAGGTTTGGATGGGGCGTGTGACAAGTGATGACTCAGTACACAGTTTTAAGTCAATTAAATCTCCCTCACCTTTGTTGTAGATGTCTGTTAAACCTCTGATACTCAGACAAAAATAGGAATGTTTTTCAAGAACGCTTTGGAATCCAGTGACTTTAATAGGGGAAAAATGTAGAAAATAAATGGCTGTTGCATCTAGGAAAAAGACGAGAAAACTTTACAGCTGAATACAGAATGCATTTTATGTTACTGACTAGGCTTAAACAAAAAAAGGATGAGCTATGCAAGCAGTTTTCTTCGAAACATGATCCCACTCTACCTTTAAAGTCAATCTAACCTGTTTAGTCTGTCATTGATGTACAGTATCCAGTCACGATGAAAGAAAGAACACCCTCCGTCAGTATATAGTTGATGCTCTGCCACAATTATATCAGTCTAGTTAAGGTGTAGTCATCGCTCCTGCACCGCCGTGCTTGACAGTTGGTATGAGGAGTTTGTACTGATATCCTGTATTTGTTTTTTTTGTTTTTTCCAAAATGGGCACTCTGCATTACGGCAAATCAACCTGCAAATGTTTGCAGTTTGTTCGGATGCATCTTAGCAAACCTAAGTCTTGATGCAATGTCATTTTAGAAAGAAGAGACTTTTGCCTGTAATCCTTTTAAACAAGCCATGCTTGTTTGGTCTTTCAGTCTGTTTCTTCTGCAATGTCATGACCTTTAGCATTTAACGTGTTAACTGAGCCCTGCAAAGGGTTCGACTAAAAGTAACTTAAGTGCTAAGTTATCAGCTAACGCTAGCTTGGTTAGCTAAGTAGTGTTATCCATAAACTGTAGCCTAGCTGCTAATTGTTTAAAGCATCAAAATATTAAACTGCTAGAGTTTCACTAACCAAAACTGAAGCACAAAATTCCTGCACAGTTTTTACATTATACCCAGTAGCACAAAAGAGGTCGTGTTCAGTGACAAAAATGGCGTGTTCATTTTGATTAAAAATGTGATTTAGTTTTAGTCATAATTAAAGCCTTGAAATTGTTCTAGTTTTAGTCTAGTCTAGTCTAAATATCATAGGATTACAGTAGACAAAGTTTAGAGTTCATTCAGTTGACCAAAATATAAAGCGTAAAAGTTTGTCGTAGTTTTACTAGTTAGTCCACACGGTTTAAAAAATGTGTGTTATTTTAGTTTATATCAAATGCTAAATTTATACGTCTGCTCTTCTCTTTGTTGTGTTTCCACGTGTTTCATGTTTTACATGACAAACACAGAGTGTGAGAGCTAGTTGTATCCCCTCTCCCCTCAAAAAAAGCTGTGCTGTTTTCTGGGGCAAATAAAAATATTGAGTAATCTAGTATCACTATACTTGATCTTAGTTCTTGTCCTTGTGTATTAGTGTTTATTCAGTTATCATCTTATTTTCATCAGAAAAAAATGGTTGTTAATGTAAACTATGAAAAAAATGGACTGGTCAATGAAATTAACACTGCTCCAATGAGAAGATGTGAAGGATAGCTGTTAGCAGCTAACTCGTAATACCAGTTATTCCTAAAGGCCAAACCTGTATTTTGTACCAGACATTAAGCATAAGCATTTAAAAACTGAAGTCTATGGGGACTCACTGGTATTTGAGACTTCTGCATTCATGTTACAAGTATCACTCCCAGAAACAGTAAGGGTCAGGCAGGGGATATAATATGGGGTATTTTTCAGGCCCGGAAGTTGGTTCTTTAGTAGGCACAGCAAAACCATGTTAGTGGCAAAGGCAACAGAGATACTTACCTGCTCGATCATCTTGATTTTCTGCTTTCCCGTCGTTTCTTTAGTGACTTGTCACCATTGTCTTTGCTGGCCCTGCTCCCAGTGTTTGGGTAAAGCCAATATGCAGAGATTCCTTGTATGTATTATGCATGGCTGTTTTTTTCTCATATTGGTGGTTAATATTAATTTTTCTGGAAGGTGCATATATTTTAAAAGTAACCACAAATGAGTAAGCACAACCATTTTGCAAGTTGTGGCAGGGTTTCTTTCAAGGTTCTTTCCTTTTTTACCCTTTAACTGTTTGTATCCTTGTAGAATATTTAAAATTAGCTTCAGGACTTTCTGGATTGCACGTTCACAGTGGGATCCATAGGAACTAATATGTGCCAGAGCCTTCCTTTGCTCAGAAAACAGTCTCAAATCTTTGAAGCATGTATTCCACGAGACGTTGGAAGCACTCCTTTAAGTCAGACCTTTGTCACAGCAGACATTTTGACATGTTATAGCAGGAAAAGCACAGGTGTCTTAATGATGGCTGCATTCAGCTTATGAGAATTCCAGCTGTGCGTGCTGGCTCTCTGTCATGGTTTACTGGGGCGCTTAAAGAAACTGAGCCATTGTTAATGAAATTTATTTCACCTGTGCTTTTCTTGCTCCAACAAGTCAAAAAGTCTGCTGTGAAAAAGCCCTATTCTGTTTTATGTTGACATAATTGCATCACGTAATTTCTGCAAACTTGTCAGGTGCACATCACAGGTGCTGTGAATCCTTTTCCACACCACATCACAAAGGTGTTCTATTGGGTTCAGATCTGGTGCCTGGGGATACCACTTTAGTACACTAGTGTCATTTTCATGATGAAACCAGTTTGAGATGGCTTCTTCTTTGGGACATGGTATGTTATCATGATATAATTTACCCATCTTTACGAGCTGGGTAAATTGTGACTATAAAGGGATGCCCATGGTCAGCAACAATACTCATACAGGGTGTGGTATTCGAATCATCACTGACACATAGGTTTGCCTTTTATGGCAAATTCTGACAGTAATGTCTTTGTCAGGGCAGAAATGTTTTTAAAAAACCTAACTTTCAATGTCATTAACATAGGTCAACACACATCTACCAAAACATAGAAAAGACTAGCTCAAAATATGACAGACGGAGAAAGTGGGACTTTGTTACTACACTGCTGTTGCCTAGCAAATAGCTGCTCACTGCTATAATTATGTTCAAAGTGTCATACATCGAATCTTTAAATGGACGGCCATATTGGGTAGATGTGTTTTGCAGGTTAAGTAGAGACTGGGTGTGTAGTGGTTTTTAAGCAGGGGTGGCAAAAGTACACTCATTCATCACTTAAGTAGAAGTTCAGATACTTGTGTAAAAAAATAGACAAGTATTTGAAGTACTGATTCAACTTTTCATTTCTACTCAAGTAAAAGTGAAAAAGTACAAGCTGTGAAATGTACTCTGTGAAAGTAAAAAGTGTCTCTGCCAAATTAACTGAACCTCATGACATGTCATGGCATTTGAAATTACCTGACAAATAAAGTCTCTTTGTCCTTGCTTCTCTTCTGCTGCGCTAGGTTAAGTACTGTAGCCACGACTTATGGACATCTGCACCAAAAAACCCTTTAACACTCGAGTATTTTGCTATAAATGATGCATAAATTATGGTTTGTTTTTTTTGCTCTTTCATCTCTTTCTGTGTGATAAGCACCAGTAAAGGATACATCAGTAAGATTGTCTTGTGTGTGTTATTAGGCTCAAATCAGTTTGACTGCACAGTGATAGAAAATAATAACTCCTTTCAAATGTCGTTAACCTAAAACAAGAAGCTTGTTTTGAAAATGTAATGAGTAGAAAGTTGAGATAATTGTGTTAAGTTGTAGGGAGCAAAGTATATGTAACATGTCAACTGGTACTGCCTGCACACTAAATCATCGAGTTTGTTTCTTTTTTCTCTTTTTTCTGCCTGTCTTGTTCGGTACTTTAGCAATCCGAATTGTTGTCTGAAGGCCAGGAAAGAGCCCATGACATTTATTTTTTTTAAGTGGAGAAATGCCATATTGTTCCACTTGATTAATCTATATTATCATTGTTTATTTATTAAATTTTATTGTAAGTTATTACAAATTCGACAGACAGAGGGGAAGGGGGGCAGTAAAAGAAGACAATGCGAAAATCCATTGGATCACCTGTTAAAAGAAGAAAAGAGAAAAAAAACAACAAGAGAACAACACAATATAGAGAGAACAACCTAGATACGTGTAAGTAACATTAAATACAAAATATTGAATGTTATTGAGCAGCACGCAGGACCGACAGTGCACAATATGCTTTAAGGTAGCAGCCAAGGAAGATATAGTTTCTGTACGTGAGCACCCGGGTGTACACCTGTATGCGTGAGCGCGCTTAAGTTCAAAAGGTTTCTTCATGTAACGATCTGCTAGAAGGTGTGGGGAGCCATAGTCCTCCCCCCCAGAGCATGAAGCGGCCGCGGAGGAGACCCAGGCCCGCACATCCATAGGCTCCCCAGAGTGCAAAAAAGCCCGGTCCTCCTTGGGTTTGTTTCACAATTGCTCTGAGCCAATGACCGTGTTTGGGTTTGGTTAATTGTATTTGATTGCTCTTACACTCTAGTCCAGCGGTCTCCAACCTATTTTGTGCCACGGACCGGTTTATGCCCGACAATATTTTCATGGACCGGCCTTTAAGGTGTCGCGGATAAATACAACAAAATAAAACTAGTACCGGTACCGAAAAAAAGAAAATTTATTCATAACACACGTGAAAAGACCAAGGAAAACCGAGTAAACGATAAAAACGATAACAAAATAACGCTGAAAAACGATAAAAACCCTGAAAACTATACATTTCACACCTGAGCCTCAACTCTCGCGGCCCAGTACCAAACGACTCACGGACCGGTACCGGTCCGAGGCCCGGGGGCTGGCTACCGCTGCTCTAGTCTACTGATATGCCCCACTGCAAACACTGTTGTCACAGTTTCTCTGCACATGTTATAAGATTTAAGATGGTTTATATTAAGAAATATTTTAAATGTTCTTTTTGTTCTCTTGTGAGTTTTACAATGAAGACCACATTGTGGTCCCTAACGCCCATGAATAATGGGAGTCAACTGTTTGTGCTACAGGATGAAGGAAGAGTTGGCTTGCTGAGACTGGGGAGGATTGCCAGCCTACCCCGTACAGTGTGGTGGGACTAGAGAGTGTAGCTGACCTCTGGCACAGCTGGCCCTGGCCTTTGACTGGGTGTTTTGTCCTTTATGCAAGTGGTGCTCTGGTCTGTTTTGTCTCTTAACTTTTATGCTAATACTGTAGCCGGAGCTGTTTCCATTTGATTTTGTGTGATAAATTATATTTTAAATGATCTGATTCAGTCGGATCAGACTGTTGCTAAGACCTAGAACATGTCTGACCAGGTATCTGGTACTGTTGCATACAGATAACTGAAAGTTCTATTTAAGTGCCTGGACTTTGTTACCTCGGCTGTTGAGTTGACTGATATGCAGTCCACGCCCCACGTGGAATTTTGGTTTTGTGCCACACGTTTTACAGTGTGACATGTTTTTCATTTACAGACGGATGGCAAATTAAAGGAAAAGCAAGCACCAAGCAAGAACCTTAGATTCCTACTGTGAGGGGAGCCTGAACTACACAACCTAAAAATTAGTCTAAATAAAAACCAATTTTTATAGCTTAAACTTGAGCATACTTTCACACATACCTTAGGGTACTTACAACCAACTGAAAACATCGTATTCTTTGGTGAGTTACAGCAAATAAATAAGCAAAAGTAAAACTATGTATTATGATTAATTATTATTGTCTGAAGCCAATAAATATTTGATGTTTGAGGTCTACAGGGGAAAAACACATACTGGCTCAAGATGTATTTTTCTACATCAAGAAAAATACATTGCATCTATTGCATCTATTTTTACCATAATAATGCATGCTTTTCTTACATATCTAAACCGTGTCTGTCATTAGTAAACATCTACTTAATAAACAAGACTTTGGAGACTATCACTGTATGTCACCCACTGTGATCAGAGAGAAGAAAACAGCGCCAACTAACATTAATAGTTAATGATGAAAAACACATGCAGGCTACATTGTTCATCTAAGGACATTGCGTGCTGCTTAGTCAATTTATTTACTTTCACGCCATTTGACCCTGACCTTTCCTCTCTGCTGTAATTCTGTGTCAGACTGCACACAATCAATGTCTGTCCCCTTCTGCGTGATCACAAAAACACTAGACGCTCCCTGACAGGGACTCCACTGGCAGCCCTGTCTTCTTGCATTTGGGCCACTAGATCATCCATTGGTGGTACTGGGACATCCCCCTCATTATCTCCTCCGCCCCACCATTGCCGTTTCTGAAAGCGATGCTAATAACATGAATTCCAACAGATTGACATGGGTGAAGAGCCAGGAGATGAAATCCATACTTCATGCATTTTGCATGTAGAGGTAATTAGAGGATTTGGAGGGTATTAAATGCTTCTGTCAAAGTATCCAAGTTCCTGATGAGACGGTAAAACAATCATTTTGAAGTTTATAGCATTAAAAATAGATGTTAAAAGGGACTAAATAAAGAATCATGCTAGTACTTTAAAGTGATTTTAAATGTTTTAGTTGACGAAGAACATAGATAGATAAGGTCACGTTATGTAAAGCAGTGATTTGCGCCTTCAGTTTTAATGTAACCTTCAAACCTTGAGGTTTAATCCAACTGGTACAACCCATAAAACTGCCTGTGACGGTACCAAGGGCTATGTTCTGAAGCGTAGCCTTAATTATGCACACTTTCTTGCTGAATAAGTGTCTGATTTTCGAACTATCCTTGAGACCCATGTTTAAAGGTCTAAGAATGTGCCCTTGACGATCTTTCTCCCCTCTCATCTCCCAGGGCCCCTGACTCCAGCCATTAGGGAGATCGCTTGCCTTCCCTAAGCAATGACAGGTGAAATGGAGCACAAAATCCCAAAGCTCGCCAAAAGCCCTCTCCACAAACGCAGCACCTCTGATTCTTACATACACTTATCTTCACACGAAAACACAGACGAACCAGTGTTTGCAACACGCATACCTATTATCCTATAAAATAAACAAAACCAAATAAAAGGTGAATAAAAGACCGCACACTCGTGCCTACATTTCTTAAAATTGTCACTAGGTGAAACGTCAATATAATATACTGTGTTTTATATTGTGTATAATAGAACATATAATAGATTGTTACCCATACATAATGTCTGAGGTCAGTGTGAACTTGCTAATTCAAGGGGGGAAAAAATACATTCTCTATACCCAAAAACATTAAAATCAACCAACCAACAGATCAGAGTGACACTATTTAAATGCATCACAATTTCCTTGCCTTTCCTTCAATGACCTACGGTATAATGTCACACAACAAAATAATTTCACTATTATAAGGGGATATGTGCATATGATGCTATTCTTTTAAATGCAGATAAAAATATACTTGAATATATTCTGTTACACCTTACAATACTTATCTCAAAAGGAAATCAAAACACATGCATAATGCTTTGATTGAAAAAACACATCACATGCAGGAATGATTACCCCTTCTTCCTGTTATTGAAGCCACTTCATAATTTGCATGACCAAATCACCCAAAAACCAAATTGCCTTCCTTTTCAGTCATACTGTAACAAACCTCTGGATGGGTTTGCAGTCGAGTGCTTTAACAAAACCACAGTTTAAGGTGATAAATGAGTTACTAAATTACAGAAACATGACAGATTGTAATTTTTTTGAATGTTTTTTTTAACACGCATAACTGAAATGCTGGCAAGACTGTTTTGCACTGGTCTCTGATCTGATGTTTCAGCTGCTCTGCAAAAACAAGGATTGACAATCAATGACTGGATTATTACATTGTGTCAAAGGCTGAACCAGCGGGAGTTGCTAAACTGAGTAAGAATGTCAAAGGAGGAACACGGATACATTAAAAAAAAAAGAAAGCAACAAAAAATAATCATAGTTGAAGAAAAAGACAAATTTAACACACCTTTTCACAGCAAAAAAAATAAAAAATTGACTTGTCACAGAAGAAAAGAACATGAATTGCTAATACCATTTAAAACGGTGCTGTTCTGTTCTCAGACATGACACTGTGACAAGAAGCCAGCATCAAAAATTAGATTATTCACATGCTTTTCCTAATATAACATGTGTGATTGGTAATGTCTTACATAAAACTTAAATTAAACCAGGTTTCTCCAATTACCAGGACAGTGCTTCCTTTTTAAAGGCGAATCCCAACTAAAACCCCCTTTGTGTGAACCAGGAAAAGGGTTCGTGTCATCGCCGCATGACACCTGAGCTCGATAGGAAGAGCTGATCATGGATACTTTTATCATAATCCAATTAATGTGAGATGCTTCGCTGTGTGGAGCCAGTCTGTTCTCCTCAAGGCAGTGTTTGCATTAGAAATGAAGATCCAGTCCTGTGGCCAAAATACAATCAGTCTGAACTGTAGGACAATAAAAGAAGTTTTCTGTGGCTCATGGCAAGATAGATTGCTAAATGAAAATTTAATATTCTATGTTGAATCAACATTTTTCCAGAAGTTACAGCTTACGTAGTGAAATCAACATATGTAGTGCATCAACATTTAAGTGCCTGAGTGTATCGCAGGATCCAAACATATGTAAACAGACCCAAAAATTTGAATTGATAATCAGTAACTTTTCACAACGGTTCTAATGAATGCTATCAATGGAGAAAAGTACAACTGTGGACCTCTCCTCAGGAGATCTTGAGCTGTAAAGTGCTCTTCCTTTAGAGTCACAAACACAACTGTAACTCCATTTTCACCACAGAAGGATGAAAGCAAAGGGGCTGGTACTAATACAGTAAAGCCATAAAAAACAAATTCAAAGCCAAGAAAGACGATACGCAAGGACTGAAATGTTCTAGTATAACTCGACAGAGCCCTTCGATAAATTGGTGACCTGTACAGTGTGTACCCTTTGTCTTTAGCACTATGACAGCTCAAAGAGGCTACAACCAGGATCCTGAACTAGATGAGCGGAAGAAGGTGGATGGATGGATTTGCACAAAACTGGAAGGCTATTATGACCTCTGTAATCAGCTAAAGAGAAGCCAATAGTGTAATCAGAAAGGTCAACTCCAACTGATCATGGCAGATGGCTACCCCTCGCTGCCTGGTTCTACTGGAACTACACCAGGTGCTTACTTAAAAAGAGGTCATCTGATTTTGGGGGGTTTCTCTCTATTATTATAGGTTCTTTACCTTACAATATGAAGTGCTAAGAGGCAGTTGTTGCAGTGATTGAATGAACTGAATTGATTTGAATTGAATAGGACTTTTTTCTGTCCTTTCTTTAAGGATCATTTACATACTTATAAACTGTTGGTAATATAAAATAGAGCATCCTCTTAAAAATAATCTCCAAAGTTACCCAGAGCCATCAGCGTAAAGCTTCAAAATAAAATGGAAGTTATTCCAGGAGGACAGTGCATTTTGATAACAAACTTTTGGCCTACATTCACTGTTGTCCACCTGTTGATATTATTGGAACATTTTAAGAAATGTTTTTATGGCTTTGGAGCCTTGTACTGCTACACCATCAAAGCGCTCTCCTCTGCTCAACCCTGCACGCTCGTGTATCATTCATCTAGCAACAAGTATTGGCTGACACTGAACACGTGACTCTGACGCTAAAGAGGAAGTCGTTTACTCTAGCGTGCACATTTGTTTACAGCCTCGAGTACTCTGTCCGTACCTCGGCAGGACTGTTCTGTGCGATTCAAGGGCTTTGCTGATTAGTATAATAGTCAAAATACTGTCCGAGTGCCACTGCAACTGCGCGCCTGTCATTTGTTTAGGAGCAGCAGAGACCTTTTAGCACGTCTCAGACATGCTAGCTGGCGACACACGAAGAAACCTTCCACGTTATACTGTGATGCCCCAGTGACCGCGTCATCATTGCACCTGTATATCGCCGCATTTGCATGCAGGTGGGATTCTCCTGTCTCTGAGTGAGTCAACGTGTGCTACCCGTTAGCTATCTGGCAGGCAAGGTAACATGGAGGTAACACAAGACACCGTGACCTCTCAGACAATGAACTGAGACGACAAGGTGTGTATGCAGCTTTTGCACTGTGTTGATTACGCAGTTATCAGTTTTTACAACCTGTGATTTGAATTGACTTCCTTCACCCATCTCGTCTCCTCAGGGATAATGAAACTGAATGACCAAAGACCCAGCAGTGCACTATGGCATTGACTGAAGTATACTGGGACCACCACATACCCCTGCCAAAGCTTGCTCCTGTTCAGGCCAAGGTCACCGTTGCCCTGGTGGCACTCCTGTGCTTCATTAACAGTTATGATGGAGACTTTGTATTTGATGATTCTGAAGCAATTGTTAACAACAAGGTGAGTTTTTCATTCATCAGCAGCTTGACTCCAGTTACACACTTACACTGGCAATAACCGTCACTCATTTTGTTTTTGTGGTTGCAGGATTTGCGCCCAGCAACACCTCTGAACAACATCTGGAGCAATGACTTCTGGGGAACCAACCTGAGTAGCAACTCTAGTCACAAATCCTACCGACCTCTCACTGTCCTTACATTCAGGTAAGGAGTCCTACTTAGTGTCTGAGTTTATACACACTTTATACATTCACAGCTAAACTAGTAATCAGATTCAAATCAGTTTAATCTACAACTCAGAATAAACAGTGTGGACTGATTTATGTTTTGGTTGCAGAGGTGTGTCTCAAAACATCTGTACATGCTCCCTTTGTACATTGTAAATGTGTGCAGATGTGCACTTGTCTTCTTTAGAAAAAGCCAAACTTGTTCTCTGTTGAGATTTTTTTTTAATACAACTTTTTGGACTTCTAAAAGGATTAAAGAAGCACTACACAATAACAGGCACTACTGCACTTGAAATACCTATGTGCACTCACTGGCCACTTTAATTTTACTACGTTGTTAGCACTATTCTGGATCCCCTTTTTCCTTTAGAACTGCCTATGTTCTTCATGGCACAGATTCAACAAGTTGCTGGTAAAATTCCTTGGAGATTCTGGTCCATATTGACAATATTGCATCACACAGTTGCTGCAGATTTGTCAGCTGCTTATCCATGATGTGAATTTCCCCTCCCACCTTGCACCAAGTGATCTGATGACTGTGGAGGCCTTTTGACTACAGTTGCCTCACTGTCATGTTGAAGAAACCGGTTTGCTGGAAGCAGCCATCACAAGACGGGTGGAGCTGATTGGAGTGGCACCTGGTGTGTGGTATTGCACCTAGTTTCTGCAGTGTGATTTGTTTTATTAGAAGTTTGCATTAATCAGCAGCTAAACAGTAACTAATAAAGTGGCCAGTGAGTGTATATTAAAGGATTTGAATAGACATGTGACTAAATGTTAACACAGCTGTTGAGAAAGATAAAAGCATGGCACATTCATCATTTTTGCATGTTGTATTGATTCAATAATCTGCTCTATCAATCTAATCATTAGACCACATCGCATGTGCACAGTTGACCTGAAACCTTCAATCCAAAAGAGTTCAGTCAGAATTTACAAAATATGTGCTTGTAATTTCAGCCACACACATTAGAGCATCCTTCTTCAAATACTTACTTCTCTGTTAATTGCCAAAACCTCTACATGGTTCCTGCCTGTTTAACCACAGTAAGAACAGCATAACATCATACTGTTTCTTTAGGTTACTTCTTCCTGCAGGAACTTGCACAATATTTTAGGTCAATCAGCACCTGTGTGCATGTTCTGACAGCAGGAAATCTCTATAGTTTCTCTTCCAAAGATGTTTTCAGGGTGGAGGAAAGCTACTTGATCCCCTAAAAACTGCAGGGAAGAACTCGACAGCAAACACAACCACTGGAGTCTGGTGGATAACGACAGACTCGAGTAACAGTCTTCTCCAGTCAAACGTTACCAACAGCTGCTTAAAATTCACCACAGGGAAACACCAGAGACGGCATCACCACTGCTATATCAGTCTGATTTTAATGTATTCATCACTTGCAGTTTGAAGCGGTTGCAAATTGATTACATCACCTTGTGAGGCTAGTTAGCCTGCAGTGGAAACGGAAAGGATGATTAGGGGCCATTGCTGTAAATGTTTGTGCCATTTAGGAGTTCTGTTGTGTTTCTACAGTGCGAAGGTGCCTTTCCTCTCTGCATATAACTGTGCAGTTGATGGTGGTTATTGATGACCCTCACCATGTCCCATTGGCTTCATCGTGTCACATTATGCTTTATAATAGCGTCACCATCCTCACACATATACGTTCCTACACCTGCTGTACATTCTGCTCTAGTTTTTCTCTTGTCTCGCTGTTGCAGGCTGAACTACCTCATCGCGGGAGGCCTTCACCCCGTTGGCTTCCATGTGCTGAACATCATCCTCCATGCTGTCATATCCGCCCTTATGATTGACGTGTTTGCAGTACTTATTGGTGGACTGGCCTATGATGAGAAGGGCAGGATACTGAACCACGCTCCGAAGACCTCTTTGCTTGCTGCCATCTTCTTTGCCGCACACCCAGTTCACACAGAAAGTGTAAGTAGAGTTGAAGTGTTTATTTATATGCATAATATTATAAGTAAAGAGACAATCAAATAGTTCAGTATGCATTAAAATCATCATACACATGAGTGTGTAAAGATTCATATGTATGATTATTGTGTAGTTTGGACTTATTTGAGGAGTAGGCGTAGTCTCAAAACTGAAAATACAGTTTTGCATTAAAACGCAAACAGTAAAGCTTAAAGAAAAACAATTATAGATAGGTACTTTATTGATTTCACAACCGGAATTCATGTGTTACAACAGCAAGGTAATGGAAAAAAACTAGAGTCTAAATAAACATAATTAAAGTGGTACACAGCCATGATGAGCACCTTATTTAGTGAAATAAAAAGGTTTATATATACAACAGTGATTAGAAAAACAAAGACTTGAGATTTTACAAGAGAGTAAAATACCATTCATAAATATCTTTACGCTATAAATCTAAGAAACAGCTGCAAGGAGGTATAATACAGAAACATGTGATGGTTTAAGGTAGGACTTTTTTAGGCTGTGTGGTTAGGAGATGATACACTAGTGAATCCTTGATTCTGTTCCTATCCTGAATTACTTTTTACTGCTCTTTCACCAGTATTTCACATTTATTTCTACAGCTAACTTCTAACAGATGACATTTAGCTAGTAGTGTTTGGCCATGGTGTGTTTAAGTATTTCTTTTTATATATTTACATTCTTTTCTTTCTTTCTGCATGCTGGCGTATGAGCTGTTAAGTCAGCTCCAGGTTTTTATTTGAACTTGGTTGGGCTGTTACTGTTAGGGACCTGTGCACCTCAATGAGGTAGTTTTGATTTTGGGCTACAAATAAACCTTTCCTAAAAATATGGATTCAACACAGCGTCAAGACAAGCCAATCCAGAGCCTCCAGTGCTTCCGTGCCAAGAACAAATGCCCCAGCTGGGAGTGTGGGCCAAGGTGTATGCGATAGTACGACCTGACTATTAGCCATGTTGGGATGCTTATTGACCTGCCCTCATATGTGTTTTTCTGTTGTAAAGCATGGCTGGAAAGAAGCAATTCCCTGTCCATTTCCCTTTAATCATGCAGGGCAAGTTACTGGGTAAGACCTGGGGGGTGGGAGGCAGGCAGACTGTCTGCTTGGGCTTGCTGTATGTATCAAAGCAGACAACCACAGGATGCCAGCCATACTTTACACACACACACACACACACACACCGTATAGAAACACACACACAACCGTGCTACACTGGTAATGAGAGTTTCTTCTGACGTCTTTTTAATAAGCTTCCTTTTGTACTTGGATGCATTATGCAAAACTAATATATGGTGCATGTGTAATAAAATGAATAATTTCTAAAGAGGTTTACCAGATAATGTTGTTTCTTCAAGTATTTTTTGTAGTTTAATCAGTCCTTCCTGTCTCATGTATCATAGCTTTTATTTCTCTCCCTTTTTTTTTCTTCTGTTTCTCATCAAGGTCGCTGGCATAGTGGGCCGAGCAGACCTTTTATGTGCCCTCTTCTTCCAGCTGTCTTTCCTCACCTACTGCAAGGCTTTTAACAAAGGTAGGTACCTGACACGAGTATTACTCTTTAGGTACACAGTAATTCTATACTGCACAAAGTGCTTTCCATATGTCACTGGCATCAGAACGTTATCGATCTGCCAGCATTCGATGCATCTGTCTGAACACCTACATTTCAATCCTTTCCTGTCTCTGACCAGCGTGGTCTTGGCTTTGTGTTCTCAGGGAGTGACAGAGATGACAGGTTTTCTCTCCAGTGGGTTGTGGTCAGCCTCTTGCTGTGTGCTGCAGCAATGCTCTGTAAAGAACAAGGCATCACTGTCTTGGTATGAAGTCCTTCTGTAAGGTCATTTTTAGATCTGATGTTTTCATCCTGTCTCGCCATCCCACTGTAATTCTTGCTTACACAAGGAGAAGAAGTCTCACATTTTTTTACATATATATATGTGAAATGAGCTAATTCATTTTGTTGCTGACCTATATACATTTAAATGCCATTTCTCCTTCTTACTCTATGTATTTTCCTTCAGGGTGTGAATGCTGCCTTTGATGTCCTCCTGATCTGTAATGTTAATGTGTATGAACTCAGCCAGAGGCTACTCCTTAGGAAAAAATCATTTGATGTGAGTTAGGTTTGCACACCCTCCCCTGCTTTTCTGTCATAAATTATGTACTCCTTTGTATGATTTATGTCACATTTCATACACTGTCTGTATAAAGTAGTTTGCACTTGAGTACATTAGCGATTAAACGGTGACTGAAAGTAATTAACAAGCTTTATATTTTTAATTGTAAGTGACAAGTGGTAATACTCTTGTGACAGGTAAGTGAGTTGGTGCGAATGGGATTGCTTATGCGACTGGGTCTAATGGGTCTTGGAGGCCTCCTGATGCTTTATGCACGCTGGAGGATCATGGGAACAGGACCGCCAGCGTTCACTGAAGTAGACAACCCGGCTTCTTTTGCAGAAAATATCATCCTCAGGGTAAGAAAGATTAGTTTGTAGAGTTTATTTCACAATATTTATTCATGCATTATAATTACAGACAATTTTATCTTTCAATGATTCTGATTGATCTATGTAATTATGAATTGACTTTATTGAAGCATATATTCCGTTTTTTTTTCATCATTTCAGTTTAATTCACTGTCTAATATCATGTTTGTCCTGAGTAATTTGCATGGTTTTTAAACACTGTTTTTACTTCAGAATTTTAAATGATTTTTCCCCTTTTTCTCCGCTGGTTTTGTTGCTGCTCTCTTTCTTTTCTGTTCCGTTTTGATTGGCAGATAGTGAACTATAATTACTACTACTCCCTTAATGCCTGGCTGCTGCTATGTCCCTGGTGGCTGTGTTTTGATTGGTCCATGGGCTGTGTGCCTCTCATTAAGTCAGCCACTGATTGGAGGATAGTCTGGCTGCTGCTGCTCTGGTGCATCCTGGTAGGCTTGATAAGCCAAGCCTTATGCTCACAGGACAGCCAGAGGAGGAGGTGAGTGAGGAAAGCCATCTCAGATTTGCTGGAATGAAAGATGAAATAAAGTACATGTTGACTTCTAAAGACTATGACTATGTGACTTGACTTGTGACTATAAAAGCATATTCACCGCAGTGTCACCAGAGCACAATGCGTACTTTTTGCTTGGTTTAGCACAGACTGACAATTTTTGGGTCCAGTATTCAGATTCTTAAGCTTAAATCTCAGTCCACATGTTTTTAGATGCTATGTGTGTGCTCTGTCTTCCTCACTAGGACTTTGACCCTGGGTCTGGTGCTACTGGTGGTCCCTTTTCTGCCTGCGAGCAACATTTTTTTCAGGGTGGGCTTTGTCATTGCTGAGAGAGTTCTCTATCTGTCTTCAGCTGGCTACTGCCTACTGCTGGCATACTCTTTAGGACACTGCTGCTGCCGTTGGTCCAAATACAAGGTACGCCTAAATGATGCCAAAAAGATCACAATAAAGCAAAGGACACCAAACACTGAAGCAGTTTCTAGTAAAAGTTTATTTTCCAAAGTTGTCGGTTTAAACTGTCTTGATTTTAAACTCAAAATCTGTTTTCAAAACCAGCTTTGATAATTCAGTAACGCGTGATGCAGGGAAGGTACAGATATGAGAAATGTCTAATGACTTCCCTATAAAGGGACGATGACAGCAGGTGGTGTCCATGTGCTGCAGAAATACATTTTGCAGGTTATTAATTCAGTGTCTCACATCATTTGACTTGAAGCTTAATATTGTAATGCTTTATAGCACTTGGCTGTTAAATGGTTCCTCTTCTCTTTTTGCAGAGGTTGCTGTGCGTCGTGGTGCTTGCACTGTTGTGTGTGTATGTAGTGCGCTGTGCTCTCCGCAGTCACCAGTGGCGTTCAGAACAAAGCCTCTTCACCAGCGCCCTTTCTGTCTGTCCGCTCAACGCCAAGGTAAAAAAATATATATATATAAAAAATCAGTGATTTGTGCTTTCCTGCCTCGCTTCAGTTTGTGCCAGTAAATTATTTTAGTGCACATTTGAAAATGAATTCTAGTCATAGACACGTCCTGATGCTTTAAGTGCTAATGATTGTTCCCTCAGGTGCATTATAATGTGGGTAAGAACCTGGCTGACAGAGGGAACACCACTCCAGCTATTACATATTACAGAGAAGCAGTCAGGTATGTGTCCTTACAAGCAGTTACGACCTATTACCTTTCTGACAAAGAAACAGTCATTGACTTGTTTGTTGCATGTTGTTTATGGCTTTCAGGCTACACCCTACATACGTCCATGCAATGAACAACCTGGGGAATATCCTGAAGGAGAAAAATGAACTTGTGGAAGCAGAGCAGCTGTTGTCTAAAGCTGTTTCCATTCAGTAATGTTGTTTAACATCAAAGTTTACACCAACGAGCTCTTTTAACAGATTTAGACTCCCTGTTGATGGCTTTGTTTTCTTTTTAAACCCGTGCAGGCCTGACTTCGCTGCAGCTTGGATGAATCTGGGAATAGTTCAGAACAGCCTGCAGAAGTTTGAGGAGGCAGAGAAGAGTTACTGGAACGCCATCCGCTTCCGGAGAAAATATCCAGACTGCTACTATAACCTGGGACGCTTGGTGAGGTCCCGGGCTCAAACCACGCAATCTGTTTTTGCCCGTTTACCATGGTCACTGTGTGAGATTAAGCTATTAGCAAAACAAAACAAGGATAAGACAAACTACACCTCTACATGAAGCAGTACTAGCTCAAAAGTGGCGTTTTTAACTCTGTACGCTGACTGTTCTTCGCCAGATTCACTTAGCTGTTCTTCTTTTGCCGTATTTATATTGGTCAGCCTCAGGGAGGACACCTCTGACAAAAGCCCAAATAATTCTAACACGTTGTGAGGCATCCCAGATGACACACTACACAAGGTCATGTGTAGTGTTGGCATTATGCGATACATGTTATATTTTTCTCTTCTACAGCTTCAATCCACAATTTAAACTAAATTTTTAAAAAAAAATTAGAAACTTGCATTGAATTCAAAAAGAGTTTTCTAACACTGTACCTCATATTTCAGTATGCCGACCAGAACAGACATCTGGATGCCCTAAACGCCTGGAGGAATGCAACTGTGCTAAAACCTGACCACAGCCTGGCGTGGAACAACATGGTCATTCTGCTGGACAACACTGGTAGCAGAAAAGTGCTCACACACAGACATGCTTTTAATACAACAGACACTAGACTACATCTATTTTATTGTTTTATGTGATGCGTTTTATTGTAAGTTTTTGTTGTTAAAAACCAGTAACTGATAACATTCAGCCTTTTGTGAATTTACATGGAAATGAGTCGCTTTACTTAAAAAAACAAAAGAAAAAGGTAAAAAACGCTCTTTTGTGGGTGCACTTTGTTATAGGAATCAGAGCCAAGAAACAAAGTGTTGTTATTTTTGGGAAGGCAGTAAATCTAAATGGCCAACAAGATTAGACCGGAAGAGCAGGAATCAGCAATGCTTGAAATTTATGTATTAAAGCTTTGTGTTCTGAGTTTTGAAGGCAGTCTTCCCTGCCGTGTGGAGAATGCTCTGATTTCCAAACGCTCGAGCCGTTTTGTCAGAAGCTGCTCCCGTGGGGGCGGAGTCTCCCAGGAGGGTACTGGAACTGTCCAATCAGGACCCAGTATGTTCCTGATCAAACGTGGGCAAGCACAGCCAGAACAGCGCCCCCTCAGAGGTTCCCCCACCGCATTTGTTCCCCAAATCTGACAAAAATAATTCTACCCATCTCCCCGGCTCCACTCCAAACACACAAAAAAAAGAGACGAAGAGAAAAGAAGAACAATAGGTGTCGTTTTGAAAAAGTGAGGAACTGGGAATATTGTTTTCACTTTGGTCTTGGCCCCTCCTTCTTTGTTTTGATCATTACACAAACAAAAGACTGGATCAGTGTAAATTTAGGCACAGTTGCGCATGTAGTCGCGTGTTGGCGAGCTGTCTGAAGGGCATGGGCCATGACTCAGGACATGACTGCCATTGTTTTGCCCTCCGTTTCTCTGTCTGTCTGTCTGTCTCCATTTCTGGCCAGACATCAGACGGATCTTTGACAGAGATCAATAACCCAGTGGGCCTTGTGTTCATCCTTAATTAGGAGACTAAACCAATCCTCCATGTGTGGAGAGAGAAAAACTCTGCTCTAGATACTGCTGACAAATAAAGCACACGCTCAGACTCTCTGTGTTTTAGCCGCATCTCTGAATTTGTGTTTTCAACAGTCTGAAACGCTTTCATGTTGGGCAGCATTTTTAACATAATCCCCATGATTTCAATAGGCTTTGTCGCATAAATGTTAGCTGCCTTGCTGTGTAGATTACACTAACAAATACATAGCATAGATTTGCTGTGTGTATATTTGAATTTTATTTTCTGACATTTTTAGTAATTTTTCGTTCTGTCTGCAAGGTAACTTGGGTCAAGCAGAGCTGATCGGCCGAGAGGCTCTGAGAGTCCTCCCAAACGACCACACCATCATGTTTTCATTGGCTAATGTCCTGGGGAAATTACAAAAATATGAGGTCGGTAAACATATTAGTATGCATAGTAGGCATTATAAGGATTTTATCCCTTACAGTACTCTGTGTCTGCTCTGAAATATGACTGGGACTAGTAAAGACAATTCAGGATGCGCTCTTTTTTTCCCCCCTTTGTTTTATCTCAGGAGTCAGAGGGCTTCTTTCTTCACGCCCTCCGGATCAACCCAAATGCTGCTAGTTGCCATGGAAATTTAGGTAAGGCGATTTTGGTTGTGTCACATATTTTACAGTGTTGCTAAGAGCTTCCAAGCACTCAGAAGCAACAAATATATATATTTATGCTTGCTAGTAAAAGTGTTATTGTGCAGTCTAGCTGTACCGAATGAATAAAATGAATAGAATTAGAATCAGTGCAGCTTCTCAGCTTAAAGCAGCTTTCTTTCTCTTTTTTTCCCCTCAGCTGTGTTGTATCATCGCTGGGGGAAGCTGGAGCTGGCAAAGAAATACTACGAGCTTTCTCTAAAGTTGGACCCTGAGGCTCCTGGGACCAGAGACAACTACAACATGCTGCGACGCAAACTGGACCAACTTAAACGCAGCACACCCTGAGGGAACCCACTTTGACTCCTGCCCACTGAAGAACAAATTGTTTTACTTGATATTATTTGAGCTCACACTAATTCTGGCTTTGAAACATTTGGAAATAAAGACCACGATCTGTTAATAAAGCTTCTGTTCTGTTATTTATATAATAAATATAAAAGAGAAAGGGGAAAGGAAAATGTAAAGCAATACAATGTTTTCTTTGCTAGTGTTAAAATGTGCATTGATTTCATCAGATGTGTCCAGGTTAGGACAGATGCCTGTATTGGCTACTCGGTCTGCTACACTGTGCTGTTTTCTTGCCCCATTTGAAGGCCATGTGGACCTGATCCACGTTGAACCCCGTTCTTTTTTCATCTTTGACCCCATGTTGTGTCAGCTGGATAGAGCACCATGCACGTGCAGAGGGTCTGCTGTAACATTTATTTGGCTTGGCCCTTTTTCAGGAGTTCCAAATGTCCCTACGCTCAAAAGCTAAAATAGTTTTGACCAAGAGTGCTAGTCTGCATGTGGTCATAGCATCAGTGTTTCTTAATGCCCATCTTTTTAGTTCTGACTGGGATTGCCCTATGAGCTATAACCACCCCCTCCTCACCTCTTTACTGCTCCTGTCACCACTGCAGTTAATGGGGGAAAGGTGGATTTTTTTTTCTCAAGTGTCCATGAGAAGATGAGAGGTCAGCTGAGACAGGAAACCCATGGCCGGTGCAGTATGAAAACAGCTCTATAGCACAGAACCTTCAAAGGGAAACGGAGATTATCTCCCGGGGGGAAGGAGTATGCGTGCACGCACATACGTTCTCGCACATAGGCCTGCTTCTCTTGAAGAACGCTGAAGAGGGGAAAGGCAACCCCAGTGTGGAACATCAGTCAACAAGTGTGCACCCGGGGTCAAAGTTCAACCCACTTCTATTTTTTCACCTGCTTCCTACAGCTTGCAGAAAACTTTTGAAGCCGTGGTGGGGTGGTATGGCTTTGCTTTAAGGGCTGCTAAGTTTGTTTGCACATAAAGTACAATACACCACTTGATGCTTTGATGCTTGAAAGATGTTACTGATAACATTGTGGGGGTGGGGGGCACAGCACACACGACCATCAATATCCTCTGTGTATATGAACTCTTAAATATGAGACATCACGTGAAGAAATGTCTTTGTTACTCGCTTGTTTTTATTTTCCTTTAAGTCCGTGGTGGATGTATAAAGCATCTGCAAGTCCCAACAAAGCAAAAACCTATAGTGTATACACAGCACACTCTTAAGTATTGTTACGTTTGAGATAAAATGCGTTTCAACAAGACTGGCAAAGGTCATTGCAGCGAAAAGACTTCATGCTATGGAGCGAATGCAGACGCAAGAAGATCAAAAAACATTTGGATAGTGACATTCAGCACTGAAAGCGTTTCCTTCGTATTATTTTTCATCACGCCGTGTAACGCGCAGCGCCGCCGATGTACAATTGGCCACACAACCATCAGCTCTTCGCTTTATGTACTTATGGATCCTTTCTTTACTTTCTGTGTGATCCTTTCATTCAGTGCCTGCAGCTGACTGTCTAGCTGCACAGCTGTGCTGGCACACCAGTGGGGGAGCCCACTTTTATCATAATCATTCTTTGAATACCTTTCATTATCATAAAATATGTGAGTATTAAAGGGATGGATTCACCGGCCCCGCCAACATCTTCATTATCCATTCTGACTGACAAAAACCTGCTGTCCTAGGGAGTGACATTAATAAAAGATGGGATACTACAGCCTTATGAAGTCTTCTCCTTGTTCTGTGGGTTTTTTACTGTACACCTTTTAACTGCTTGGATGCTCCATCACAATGATATAATGAAATCGTCTCCCAGGTGGGGTTCTTTATTGTGTTCTGTTAATCACACTGATGACTTTTGATCATTATAATCAATGGATTAGGCGGAATCGCGTCCGATTGTTCAAAGCCAAAACCGCTCAAAAATCTGTAGTGCCAAATTCGACGAGGCGTTTTTGTTTTGATTGCCACGAAACTTGTTATGAAAAAACTTATTGTCACCCTTTTGTCGCCGCGGCGTATTCGACAGGGGGAAAAAATGGAAGCAGGGGAGCACTAATTTGAACCCAGTGAGGGTGTTTTGGAACAGCGGGTGTGCTATTTTGCATCTGATAAGCAACCCCCCCCCCCGCCCCTCACCACCAAGAAAATAAAGAATCACAGGGCTTATCAGAAGTGCTACATGACAATGTACTGAGGTATTAAATGAAGTGGCGATGGGAATAAATGTGATGGTCACCCTGAAAGTTGAAAAAAAAAATGACTTGGAGACTCCCTAAATTGGAGTGGAGTTCAACTATGCTGTATGTGCGGAAAGGAGCACACACACACACACACACACACACACACACATGGTTGCAAACATGCTCTATAGCTATAAGAGGGGTTTTGAGAGAGTTCTCATCAATGTGACAGGATGCGATCAAGGGCAGTCCTGTGATGCGTCTGCTGGGCCTCTTTAGGGCCCTCGCTGTCCCTCCCTTATACTCCCCCCAACCACAACAATCCTAATGGGCTCTGATGGGCACCTCCATCTTGCCTGTCTAATCAATGTAAATACTGCGCATTTGAACCACATCCTTCCCACCATCCCGGCCGGCCCCTCCCTCTGTTTCTTATAACAGTAGGGGTCAGAGGTTAGGCTGACTGAGTGGTCATTAGAATGGCAGTCCTTATTAGAGGAGCAGCTTGTCTGACACCCCGTCCGTATCCTGGAGAGGGACCCACCCTGTCCGCTTCATCTAGATCATATTACATGACACGACCTCACAACAGATACTACCAGTGCACTACGGCACTGTAGGCCACTAGGGCACAGTGGCATTTTCAGAGGGGTCTCCTCGCCTGTCACAGCGCTTCCCTGACAGCACTCTGTCTGTCTGGCTTGGATGGACTCTGTCATTTTAAGGAGGGCTACTGTCAGTGGGCATTGGGACTGTCGCGTCTACATGCCCTGGCATTTTCAGCAGCGCTCTCTGTAAGAGAGCATCCCTGCCATCCTCTCGAGAGTCCGTGATGTCGCGGCCAATGATTAATAGTTAGAAATGGGCTATAAGTGTCCAGTGTGGCCAGATGCTAGTCGGGGCTTTGTTGTACTGATATAATGGACAGAGTCTGCCAATTTGGCTCCCTGACAAAGCCTGGAAGTTCCCCAAGATTGATTCTGTTTCTATGTAGTGGTGCCCTGGGGGCTGAATTTTGAGGATGCGCTCTTGTGAAAAATGTTGCGGTGTATTATCTTCAGCTGAGAAAAGCGCTATGAATGATCACGGATTAAACAAAATGGTCAATATACCAGCTTACAATTATTTTATCACTTTTTTTCTAAGCAAGGAAAGTCTCTCTGGCTGTGTATGAATTGGCGGGCGGGTGGGTGGGTTGGGGGAGGACTGGGATAATTTGCAGCGGGAGCCCTATGAGACTGTTTTGCAAAACAAAACGAAGCAGCCAGACCCTTATTGAAAAATATAGTGCAGTGAGACGGAAATTTATTAACTGGCACCAGTTAATGTGTGCATTATTCATTTCTGGTGAGCATGAAAAATGATCTAAAGAGGTTTGAAATTGCAGACGCACAGGCTGACTGCACAGTGGCTGGGGTTGCTGGTTCGTTTCATCCTCTTGCAGGGGTGTTTGGGCGGAGAGGTGGAGGGCTGGAGAGACAGAGGGATGCAGGATGGAGGGGAGGAGTGTGGGCCCCTTTTTCTGGACAGTAGGGCTTTCCAGTAACAGCTGTGCTACTCTCACGAGGGGGCGGCAGCAGCACCGGGAGAGAGGCTGCTTGGGACAGATGGATCAGCACCACCTCTCCTCTAACCTCCCCTCCACCACCGCTCTTATTAAAATCTCCAATACTACCACAAGGTACTGTCTCTAGGTAGACGAGTATATGTAAATAAATAAGCACTCATATTGCACGGGGGTGTTTAAGTAACTGAGAGGGTTTCTCATCGCTTTATTTATCTGTATAAAAAGTATCGCTCATATGAGTAAAGTAACTCTTTAGGGGAAAAAGACTGTGTGTGTTTTGCGAGTTTTTGGCTCCAGTATTTCTTCTCTCCTGTCGTTCCCACTACTTTCTTTCTCTCCTTCTTCTCTACAGTAAGAGTTGGTGGGCAGGAGTTGGTGCCAGTGGCATATGGCTCGCCACTGTGCTAAACATTCATACAAAAGACAGGCCCATCAGTCATGGCTGTGGCCGGATGAGGGGAGAGAGCAGGCCACTGATGAATGGTGTTTAGGACTTACCTGCTGTTAAAACATTACCTCCCAAACATCAGCTCCCCTGAAGCACGCTGAACATTAAGGACTGTATCACACTGTATTTAAAAACACAACCCTTGTGAGCGCACATCATGCACGCCAGGTTATAGCAAATAATAAATTTGCTTCCTAAACCCTTTGCACAGAACCCCGGGTCAGGCCTTCATAGACCAATTAATGCAGAGCATCTGCTGTATAGAGGCTGCACGGAAAAGAACTTTTGAGCCATTTTAGGCTATTAAATAAGGAGGAGAGCCGGTTCCTGCTTGCTCCAATAGCTCTCATTGCTAGAGTGAGCATGGAATGGGTCTCCTCGATTAGACCGAATTAATCCATTCTTTAGGGATTCTTTTTCTGGTTCTATGGCGAAACCAGCACGCCTTTGTTCTTCCTTGAGCCCCGGTGTTTTTTCTGCCAAATTTAACAGAAGGCTCGGAGGGTAACAGGGGTCCAACCCAGTATCACCTTCTGGAGCAGAGCAACTAGCAGAGAAAGACAATCAGCCTGAACCCTGCTGTCTGTAGCACAAAGTGAAAAGACTCTAATTGGGCTTTTTTACGCTGCATTTTCCTGCAGGATTGCTGGATCATGAAAAAGCAATTAAACCTCAGAGATGCAATTCATTCATTCTCATTTTTATCCTTTCATTGGAAAGAGACAAATTTGAAATCACTTATGCGAGTCAAGACTTATGCTTTTTGTGATATTTTTTTCATTTGTGGCTTAGAAGGATTCCTATCTCATACTTGGACAAATGGAAATACAGTTAAATGACAAGAAAATGATGCTTCATCAATAAGCAGGTCTGTGAATATAAACATATTATATATATTATTTAAATTTTTTTTTTTAAAAGACTTCATCAGTTTCACAGAAAAGATCTTAAAATTTATTACAAATTCTGACAGGACTGTAGTTCTCGGTGTTACACCTAGAGGCAGTGCTGCCCACAAAACCCCGACCTCAGGACCCGAGAGAAAAAAGTGAAAAAACCTTCTACATGTCCTTTATGGGATATTGCTCATCGTGTACTTCTGAGGGGAAGAATACATGCCTGATTGGGGGTCACAGATAAAGAATCAAAGGAGGCTACATGTCTAAATAACAGTTTTAATGTCTGTAAGTGGAGGGGAAGTGCATGGCCCATTACTAACATAAATGTGTAATACATGTCATGAATGAAGATTTAAATTTTTTTTATGAATTACAGATTGCTTTGCTGATATAGAAAATTCAGTACCTGAAGGATCAGCCCTGTAGAAAAGGGATCAAGTGTAATATCATCTGAGAGACTCTGTTCCTAAACACATTATGTGACTAAATAATTTGTTGATATTGAAGCTTAAATTAACTTTTGATGTCTCTGTTGTAATTTATGCAATAGCATTTTCCCCAGAAAAAAATAGCTGAAAAAGGTTTTCCTCAAATACAGGAACTGCATTAATTTCAGATTATTATCACACAAATAAAAGATGTAATCAAAATCTGCAAATTGAAAAAAGGGAAAAAGTTATAAAGAAATGACAACATATAAAAAATAAAATTTAAAGTTGAGCGTATTTAAAAATTGAGACTGTACTAATTATAGTTAAATTGTATAATACATTTGTTTTTATTATTTGACCAGGTAAAGGTTTTTTGAATGTTTAATTTTTAAACTTGTAATGTGAAACACACAAAATGACTGTTAGCCTCTCGTCCTGTTTTCAATCCAAGCCATTTAAACCAGGCGGTCAAATATCTGGTAACTACAAACGTTCCAGTCCGCAGAGTCCATACATTGTAAATTAGGTCTGTTAATGCACTCTACTCTGCTTGCAGACACAGAGAGGGACAGTGGTGGGTGTAACTGCACACACGCACGCACGCCCACACAAAGCACACACACACACACTCACAATGACTATGCTGTGGGGTTGGCCTCGCATGCACTTTTGTTTTCCCACCATGCACAAAGTGATCAACTATCACACCCCAGACGGTGAGATGTCAACATGAAATACCTTCATTTGCATCAACTTTAAAAACTGCCTGACTTCTTGTTATGCCAGCGACCCACCAGCGTCTCCATAAAATTCACTTTAGCCACGGGGGTCCTGAGACCTTGCTAAATACTGCCCCAATACTGCTGTCAACAGTCCGTCAATCACATGACAAATCCTTGTGATTAAACAGAGCTTCACTGGCTCCTTCACAATGGGCTGGAATTAAGTCTGGATAAGTCTCTGCTGCAGAATTATGTCATTATGCAGTTTTCACAAACTGAACCCATTTTTACGGCACAGAATTTAATCAAATCAAACTTTTAAAATCTTTTATGTAAGCCTTTAAATATTAGTGATTTTTGTGCATTTCTAACTTTGGTTTAGATTGACATTTTTGGATATTTAATGAAATCCCTGCAAATGCAATGATCTGCAACAGGAAAAAAAGAGCTCAAGACCAACAATCCATGCACAAGCACATAAAATAGTCAAACTTGTTGCTGTATTTGTCCAAATTAATTTTATACAGTTACTTTAAATAATTGTCCTTTTTCAGATTTTTAATACAAAATATACATATTATAATAAATTGTACCTCTTTAAAAACGTATTGGGTTGTGTTCTCTTTTGTTTAGATTTGATTTAATAAGTAAACCAGCAAAAAAAAGAAAAGAAAAAAGAACTCGTTGCTGAAGGAAGCAATGAGTGGACTCGTACAAATCGAAGTGCAGTGCTAAGAAGCATCTAAGCAGCCTGAAAAAGCCTCAGACAGACAGCCGAATAAAAAGGCAGCTCAAAAGATAAGAGACAACATCTAATCTGACTCAGATAGCTGATACAGCCCAGCCACATCTAAATCCTGGACGTTTGGTCTGAAGAGGAAGGACTTAACTTAAAGCCCCTTTCAATGTGCTAAATGTGTTTTTGTAATTAAACTCATACAATTAACACTGACAAGCACAGGTCAAAAAGAGCACAGATCCTCTGTTCAAATGAACCTCTGTGAGTGAAACGGGACATAGAGGGAGGACAAGAGGGAAAGACAGAGAAAGCCCGAGAGACAGTACATGCTGCCGCACTACACAACTTACATGAGCTGCTCGATACAGGGACAGAAAGAAAGCAGTGAATGAATGAAGGGAGAGGTGGGGAGAAGAGTGAGAGAGGCACCGTCATTCAAGCGGTATGGATTTCAGTATTCAGGCTATATAGTGCTCTGCAAGTTAACCTCAAGACCACAGTGTTTATTCAGGGACTGTGTTCCAGATCTGGGGGGATATCCAGTTCCCTGACATCAAAGAAACAGAGCTGTTGGAACAAAGCTTTTAGCTGCTCCTTAAAGCTCGACATTAGGTGAATTGGAGCAGCTGTGGCAATATGTGACAATATTTTTACTGTAAATAAAACTCCACATGGCCCGGGGTAATGGATAATTGTAATTTTAATGTTTTAATGTTAAAAAAAACCCTTCAGTGGGACAACAACGAAACAAAATGTTAATTTGTTTCTAAGTATCACTTGAGACAGAAACTAGTGTAAATGCAAGGACACCAACTTACTCACTTAGACTTTGAATGAAAGTTCAAAAACAAATAAAAGGTTGGAAATGAATACAGTGAAACCAGATTCAAGGAGTTATGTAAAGTTTCAGATCTCACAGTGGATATTTACCTGTATCAATTTCATTGAAAACATACCAATTGCATTTTCTGTAAATCTTTAATGAATGATGTTTGCCTGTTACATTTCTATAGCTTTTTCAACTTGATATTACATTTATCTGTTGGATTTTTTTTAACTACATTTTAAAATTAAATTTATTACTTAAAGTTCTGTATTATTTTAATTTATTCCTGTATTAATGCTTTTGTATTTTTTAATTGGACCTAAAAAATTATATATAAAAGCTATAACAAAAAGTCATATGTTGAACTAAGTGTATATGGTTAAAACTCTGCCCAGCTCACACTCACCATAAAATCATAATATGTCTAATTCAGAGGTGACTGATGGATGCTTATTAATGTGGATCAATTCAAAACATTGATACTTACAATGCTGGCAGCACCAAAATGGAGCATTTGTCAGTAATGAGTGAAGCAAGGCCTGTGTACTGAAAATAAATGAACAGAAATCTTTCTTCAGTTGTTGTGTTGAGTTATTTGTTTATTTACTCACAATTTACATTTTATTTTCTGTGTAAATGTTTTTTCACAGTCATTTCTTTTTTCTTTTCTTTTTTTAAAGTAACACGCTGTTCACAATCTCACAACAAAGCAGCAATTTGTTGTTTCTTTGTAGCACACAGTCGCTTTTACAGGAGTTTTGTTAAAGCACAGGATATGCATGTGTTTATTCTCAGTCTGAATATGCTGAATGCAGAGCTCTATTTACATGTGAAAAAATAACAACTGCAGATGCAATAATGAGCATTTTTTTTTTTAATATTTTCCTAAAATCACTGAAAGAAGCAGATTTTCTGTGTGGGATGGAGGGTGGAGGGGTGTTCATGAGGGAGCCTCTGCACATCTCCTCACTGCACAAACAGCTAGAAGAGCTGCTTTGCTGCCATGATCTTAGTAGGTTCTTAGCGTGTGACCCATGTCACGGGCATCATGGCCTGATGGACACAGCTGTCTTGCCGCAGGCAAAAAGGAGCAAGGAGGGATACTGGGAAAAGACGGGAGAAAAAAAAAAGAGAGACAGACAGAGAGGGCAATAGATTGTGTGTGTGTGTGTGCGTGTGTGTGCGCGTGTGTGTTTGGCGGAAATGTTGATTGTCCTCTGGCACTTTCTGGGGCATGTGCCCACACAGCGTGGCATCCCGCTCATTCGGCACCCCACGCTGACCCCACCGAAAACTCCACACAATGGACAGAAAAGCAACAAAAGTAAAGTCAGACAAATGCTTTGGACACAGAAGGAAACAGTAACTCTCATGTCTCTGGTCCATGTACTGCGTTAGGGCACTGAGACACATTTCCATGAACACTTGGAGCTAAATATTCAGGCACACACTCAGGTGCTCGGCATGGACACGTCACTTGCGACATGATGAAACAGGACTGGTGAGGAAGGCACACAGTTAATCCCACGAGGCGTCCTCGTACAAGAACAATGGAACGAATGCAAATACTGCAGGAATTGGCTGGGAAAGTCTGGGAAACAATGACACTCATGTAGAGTAAAAATTTTCTATTAAGCTGTGCAGGGATTAATGCTTGTTTTCAGAATTCAGCTGAGACTTAAACGATTATCACAATGTAAGTGTCAGTGTCTCCAAATACTTCTGAACCAGAGAGCTGGAGGGAAGCTTAAATTCTAATTAATTTTATTCTGATAAGGACATACATGGCAAATACGAGGAAAATTATCTGTTAAAAATGTGCAGCAACGGATAACTGCCGGCTTTTTAATTTCAGTGTGTTTGAAATCATTAGTTTGGATTACTGAATTTTGTAAATAAATAGCATAATATTAGAATTTCCCCATAACAGCTCTGCTCTAAGCAAATAAGTTTAAAGTACAGAATTATTTAAGTGTTTTATAATTTAGCACACCCTCTTAAGCTTGGTGAGGCCCTGTGTACGGCGGGCAGACAGGGCCTAACAGAGCCAAGCAGGGCTGGACAGGGAAGGGGAGGCACAGCGCGCATGTTAGCAACAGAGGAAGGAGCCACTCAGACTGGAGGAGAGCCACATGTGCCGGGCCACGGAGAGAGGCTCCGACACTGCTCATACTGTCAGCGTGCTGACATATACATATGCAAACATTTGCGAAGAGGAACAGAAGCGCACACATACACACACCAATGCACGCACACACTGCAGGGCCAAGCCAATTAACACCCTGCCACAGCATAGATCATATATGAAGCAGTCGTGGAACAGGAGGGCATATGCGGATAATCATACATGCAAATTAGATGAACAAGAAAGGCACCTGAATTCTGGCAACAACTCGTGATAACGGGTCAAATACAGCGTCCCGTCAGAGTGGGTATTCAAAGATGAATACATGTATTTGTGATTTACTGGAACATTTTGACACGTTTTTAATGAAACTCGTAGAGGTGAACTTATTTTGGTTGAGTTAACCGGGGCAGAGTGGTGATTGCTGACTAATTTGCAACAACATTTTCAATGTCAAATGAGGAAAATAAAACCATCTCTTACATTTAAGCCACAAATATAAGATGGAGCACTTGAGGGTCTCAGGAAGGAAAATGACTGTCTTCCCTGAAATTTGACTCCAGAACCAGAAGATGGCAACATACCTCTGGCTGAGACATTGCCTCCCTATACTCCTTTAGCTTTTTTTTTTTTTTTTATGAATTCACATGTTTACCTAGTGGTTCATTAATTTATTTATTAATTTACTTGCACTGCAATACAAACATTATAAGTCTTGAAGAGAGGAGCAGGTAAATATAGTGAATTATTCACCGGGTTCCTGACTTGACTACTGGTGGTTAGGCAAGATAAAAGCCAGACAGACAAATCCCTATGGTTGGCTTTGAGTGTGTGCTGTACATACATGTGCGCATGCATGCATGCACGCCTGTGTGTGTGTGTGTGTGTGTGTGTGTGCGCGCACGTATATTCACTGTATATTCACAGTATATTCACTGTATATTCACAGTATATTCACAGCCTGTAGGTAAAAGGAGATGGATTGGTGATTGGATGATCGGTGTGGTTGCTGCAGCTCCCCCCCCCCCTACATTTTTAGCTCTGAAGATCAGTTTACTTTGCTTCTTCTTCCTCTCCTCCTCCTCCTCCTTCTCTTCACTGTATGACGTTTGTTACGTAAGCCTAACGGACGGAGACCACTACGGGGTTCCAACATTAACACCCAAAAGCAAAAGAAATCAGAGTCAGCCGAGACTAATGCAGAGTGGGTGCCTTTCCAGCAAGCGTGTGTGAAAAAGAGACACAACTGAGTGAATGGTAAATGAGCCTCTCAGTTACAGTAGATGGTCCCCACTATATGACAAGGGCTGATCCACTTTACCCATTCCTCGCAGCACTGACTGTCACTTCAAACAGACTGCGCTAAGATGAGTCTATTTGCCATAGTAAACAATTTAATATTTGATGCATAGTACAGTAAGCAACCCACCCCTTGTGTTTTATACCCCTCTCCTCTGTTTGTTTTCTTGTGTGTGTTTGTGTGTAGTGAGGTGGGGGTAAGGGTAGGGTGTGTGCGTGTGGGGGAGGAGCGGGGGGTTGCTGGCATACTCAGCAAGGGTAAATGAGGCAACAAGAGTATTTGAGTGCATACATAATCTCTCAGAGAGATGACGATGGAGAAATCGCTGCCTGCTACCAAACACTCAGACAGCAGTAGGATCTGTTCATCCTCATCGAACATGATAAACATGTATATTTTCCAAACTCTCGTCTTTTTTATCCAGGTCTGTGGTTTAGAATTTGCTCCGGTTTAGACTTTTGACAGATTTCTGTTCAATAAAATAAATACATAAATAAATAGAATAAAAAAAGAAGGATCGGCAACACCATGTCCAAAAGAGACTTTGTAAAGATGATTGATGATGAGTGAATGATGATGATCATAAGATGATCTGAAGAGTGAGGGCACAGTGAACCCAATTCTAAGCAGCACAGAGTTATAATAATTAATAAATCTGTATTTTCTGTAAAGACATTTCACATCGGCATATCAAACTGCGCAGTTCTATTTAGTCTTTGCGCTGGGGGTGGTTGGTGGTGGGTTGGGGTGGGGTAGTGGATCCATGCCAAGACAGCCCATCAGGGCAATGTGGCACAACCAGGAGGTAGGAGCCAGTTGGATGGCTGAAGAGTAAGAGCTACAAGCAGAACAATTACAGCAGTCACTTAACATCACAGTGTCTGGTTGAAGCAGTGGCACAGCAGGATGCCGCAGGGCAAGAATGAAGCTTTCATCCAGCTGGTATCACAAGATCAAACTGGTCATGCCAGAAATGACAAAACAATATGCTGAGCCCAGTAAAAGGTTTTAAAACATTTTTTTTTCTCTATCTTTCCATTGCTTGCATTGATTTTTTGGAATAACTGAGACTTAAAGATTCACTCACCTGTTGCCACTTATTTGAGAAGGTGATAAGTCCCTAAAATAAACGAATTAAATTAAAAATCTCTACTAATTCTGTACTCTCATCACTTTTTTTGCATGCTTGCCCTCAGCATTTGTCATGTGACACCTGTCAGCTTAGAGAAGGTCCAAAAACATACGTGATAAGCATTAAGAGTCAAACACTGCTGATATTTTGTCAGCTTTCAAAGTAAAATGGAACATCGTACAGCTAATGAAATACTTTGGGTCCAGATGGAGACTGTGACTGGAGCGAAAAAACTAAAAAAAAAAAAAAGAAAAAAAAGGGAAAAGACTTGACTACATGTGCCAAAATAACCACCCACAGACATGGCCATTCAACGGCATGTGTTTACACAGACATTAACATATCTGCATGTAAACACTCAAACACAAACGGGAGCGGAGGCAGCTGACCGCATTTGCCCCTCGTCCTCAGGTTCAGTGGTGGCCGCTCCTGCAGCCTCACCTCCCCCTGTCAAGTCTGATTCTCCTGGTAGGATCCATCATTTGGTTGGCAGTCTGGGTGCCAGTCAGCAGCGTCCCAGGGGACTCCCAGGCAATGGGAGCCTGGAGGCACTGGGCTGAAGCCTCCACAGCTTCGGCAGCAGCTGTGTGGGAGACAGAGAGAGGTGCGGCACAGATGTGGGAGTCTGGAGGCAACAGAAGGTATGGCTGATTTCAGCGTCGGCCATGTTTGTTATTATACCTTTTCCTGGGAGGAAGACGCAGGCCCTTGATCTGGCTCGCAGCTAAACACTTAGCCTTTGTTCCCGAGATGAATAACTGCAAGGAGAACGAGGCAAGAGGGAAAAGAGGGAGAAAAGGAAAAGAGACTTGGGGCCAAAGGAGAAATCCGGTGACATAGTGCAGAGTGAGGCTGGTCATTCTATACCCCGCTAAAGCTGAGCCCCTTTTACAGAACGAGAGCCACTGACACATCTTTGCCATTAAAGCTCACACGCATTATTTTACAATGCCTAAATTCTAACAACATGACAAGCCAAGCTTCACTCTCCTGAAAAAAGAAGTCAACATAACATTGATTTGCATAAAGAACAAAGAGGTTCGATGCCTTTTTGTACGTTAATTCTCTTTATTAAAGTACAAAAAAAGATGTCTCAGTTTTCTGCCTCTCCACTTGCATTTACCAAAGGTGGGAAGGGATCCAGCCCACCATAAACAAACTTGCTCCGCTGACTCTCAGTGGACCCATGTGATGAATAGTATCAGTCAAAATCACTGCTAATGCTCATAACCAGATTTTCACAGGGAATTTTGCACAACTTCATTTTGTAGTAACACTATCCACCTTGTAAAAATGAACACTCTCGTCTAACAGCACAAGTGAGAAATGGGATAGTTTTCCCACTGAGTTCCCAGATGTAGGATTGCCATTGTATTCACACACCCGGTGTTAGCCCAAGACGGCACCCTCAAATACAGCTCTGTCTTGGCTTTGCAGAAAAAACAAGGCTGTGATATGGAAGAGGTGGCAGTGTGAAGCTGTCAGTACAAAAAGCTTATTTATACCAGAATGAGCCCAAAAAGCAGAATGGCTCTTCTCACGTTGCATTTAAAAAACCGTTCTCCTAATAAATATTTGAGTTCCCATGATGTGCCTGATGCTGGAAAATGCCGTGCATGTGCATGTGCACGTGTGTGTGCAGTACAGCGGAGCAGAGTACATCTGCAGTGGTAAGGAAACAGTCTGTTAGCATACAGCTTTGACAACTCCATCAGGCCAGTCTCAAGGTAGCTGTCAATCACAACAAATCATCTCATCCCTCAGCGCTGCGAGGACCTCTCTCCACTACTACACACATGACAGGCCCCTACAGCTCTATTTACCCATGCACACCCTCCCAGTGCCAATTGGTTTGTAATTAGAAAACAGTAAAAAGAGAAAGGGAGCGGGGGTTGCTGCTAAAAAGTAAGTCGGCAACAAGTTTGGACACAAAGCGAGTGAATGGTGCCTTTCAGTGGCTACATTGGCATTTGAAGAGTGGGTTGGCGCTCGCATGGTGGCGGTGCATTGAAAAGCGAAGGCATTCTTATTCACTCTCTCATTTAGGGGACAATGTAAGTGTGTGTGTGTGTGTGAGCGTGCGCAAGTGTTGGGGGTGGGAATGGAGAGTAAGGTTGTCTCACACACACACACACACACACACACACACACACACACACACACACACACACACACACACACACACACACACACACACACACAGTCCTGATTTGCAAGACTCATTTTCAGCTACCTATAATTAGATTAATGTGGTGATGGCATAGCACAAAGCCAGGCTCACACCACTTCCATCCGAGAGCATATGAATTAGGGACTAAACACATCTCTATTCCAAGCAGAGAAAGCGGCGGTGTGAGTGTTTAGCGTACCCTTTATGATGGGGAAAGATGTTAATTGTGTGCCATTACCTCTAAACTGTTTGCTTGTTGCATTAATCACTGTGCTAATTGATGCAGAAATAAAATTGTTGCCACGGGCGAGGAAAGGGAGTGAACCAGAGTGCGGGATGGCAGATAAAAGATTATCGTGGCAAACATATGGAGATGGCACTGCTTTGAAAGTCTGCTCTATATGTCTACCCATGCCACATGGACTGGTGAGTGGAGTGCCAATAGCCCAACCCGGTGAAAGGTTTAGGCATAATGACACAAAATAGGTGATATGCAGGTCCACATATTTGGGGGGGGGGGGGGGGGGGGGGGGGGGGGGGGAGGATTTAATTGATATAGCAACTTTTATGGTACAATAATATTGACTATGGCTTTATTGATTTTATCAAAGCATATTTTCAAATATTGAACACTTAATAATCGGGGAATCATTTTCAGAGCTATTAAGTCTTTGACATTTAAGTCAAGTGCTTAATAAGAGATTTTAAGGAGGATAACAGAAATACTGTTTTCTAATATTCATAATAATTGTGTCACCGTGCCATTATGCAGCACATAAAAATAGCTTTTATTTCCATATATTATAAATAGCTAATAACCCGTGAAGTTGTTAAATCAACTGCATATTTAAGGGTAATAGGAAAGCAATAGGAAGGATTTATATTATGCTGCTGCGTCAGAGGTTGAAGCATCTTTTTTCCCTTTCAAAGTCGGCTTGAGAAAGTGAGGTTTTGTTGTGCAGATAATAATTCCACAGGCTTTTCCAAACATCTTCAAAATTCAAGAATTTCCAGAGAGTCTACCTGACATTCAGCAGGTAAAAAAGATGTGCAGGTGCCAACCGCAAGCACAGAGGTTTTAATGTGTGGCTGCATGCCTCGCCGCCTCCCTGACCGCCAGTGCTAACAGGGAATAAACAGAGGCAGCCATTTAAAGGGCCGTGAGTCCATAAGGAACAGGGAATGAATGAAGAGATTCAGAAAGTGCTTCAGAGGCCCTCACCAGCGGACCAGCCGCCGCCTCCAAACCTGCTGTGTTTTTGTATGCAGATTCCCCTTGTCAGAATTCATTTATTCAAAGGAAGTTATCCAAGAGTGCGGGCTGTGAGACCAAAATAGTTGCATTCACATTCGTCTTGAAAAACATTTTGGAATGGTAATGCCATGAGAACATGCCATTTATTGCCTGTGTTTGCGTAAGAATCCGATCCAGCGTTCCCCTCGGCTTGCTGGCCGGGAGGCACAGTTCACAGAGACAGGCGAGCACTGATGCCACTTACGGGGTTCAATAGCCTAAATCTCTTCTAGGAACACTTTTTATATTGCCAGGAACATGTAGCATTGGCAGTCACTATATGCAGCAGTTTGATCCAATTGGTGAAAAAAAAAAAAATCTATATTTTTTTACACAGGTCATAAGATCATTCTGTTCGCAGCCAATCTTCATAAAATTGCACCTTTGTTTATCAAAATAGATGCTCTTGGTGATGATGACAAAATTGCTTGGCCTAAACAAAGAAACGACAAGGCGTTTTTACAATAGCTGAAACCACAGCGTCACAATCTTGTTCTCTCTGTCTGTCTCTCGTTTCTCCCTCCCTGCATTTCTCTCGCCTTCTCTCTCTTCCCTTCTCTCTCTGCACAGGTGGTAGAAGCTTCCTGGTAGAGTCTTTTTCATTCCTTTTTGTTCCCCTCCAATTGCTCTGATCGGGAGCTGTTGATGGTGATGACAGTGTTGGCCGTCCATTGATTTGCTGTGGCCCCTAGTTGCGAGTTCACAGCAGATGACACTCTTCCTTTGGCTTTAATTAGAGCTGGCCCCATCTTCTCTTCTTTCGGCCCTGGATGTGGTTCAACACATGAACACAAAAAGCTCCTACACACAAAACTCCCTGCTAGGAAATAGCCAACACTTTGCTACTGCAGCTAGTATTTAGTGCCCTTGACTATGAAACTTGTATAGGTTGTGTTTCTTGTGCTGTTAATAAAACCATACTGTGAGCACACCAGACCTTTCTATTCTAGAGTACAGAAGCGATGTAAACTCTTTTGTCCTCTTGTGCATACATTAAACTGCAGTAGATGAATAAATTGAGATACAAAGTGTACACATTTAAGCATTCACTGTACACTTTTATTTTCCCGATCCACAGGATCTACATGATAGAAAAAACAAAAGCAAAAAATCTCAAGAAACTGGCTGGATGGGAAATTTTGTTCATCCCCATCTCACCCATGAGGCTTTGTCCTACCCCCTGCACTGTCATGAGATACAAGGGCCTCAACTTACCATCTGTCCTGGATATGAGCCACTCCAAACCTTGGGTGGAGCGCAGCGGAGGAGAGAGTGGACAGAGAATCCGTGGTCTGGGCAGGGGCTATTATCTCAGTGGTCACGGGTCCTTGCACATATTTCATGCCTGCTCCCAGGGTGTCTTCGCTCAGCTATTAGCACACTGTATTCATTTAAAGTGCTCGTGGGTCACTTGTGGCCTGCATAAAGCTCTTTTGCTGATAAAAAGCAGATGAGATAAGAAGCACAAAAGGTGAGATCTGAAAGACAGTCACAACACAAAGAACATTCAATTATACTTAGTGGCGTGTCCAACACCTATTGCTTAATTGTAACATTGTGAATTTGGGGGCTTTTTCCTCCTTTTCCCCCATTTTTTTCTCACTTGCATGTTTAAAAAACAATGAGGTGACAACTCCGGCGCAAAACTAAGCAAAGCAAAATTTTGCATTCCATGTCGCAACTTTATAGCAGACATGTTCCTAATTTGTATTCCAAGCATGACAAGACTATTAATGAGACTCACTGACAAATATGTTGTCTTGGTCTTTCTTTGACATACTTAGTTCAAAAGTGCATACTGTTTATTTCTTCACACTAGGCTGCAGATTACATGTGCATGCCGGGGGTCAGATAGCTGTCACCTCATTATGGTTTTGTAGCATTTTCCAGAACAAGTTTTGATAGATAACATGAAACATGAGAAGGCCCTTTGTCTGTTCTAATTATTTCTAAAGTGAGGTTAAAGGTACTCTGGTGAAGGTACTCCTCATTCTAACTGTAAGTTTGTGATAAAGTTAACAGCAAAAAAGAGTTACATTGTTTCACATCACTGAAGATCAAACCTATCCTGCTTCGTGGGACAGTTGGTTTGAGGAATAGTGTCACTCAGCTCAACACCTTTTAAAACCCCAGAGCATCAAGCTCATAGAGGGCAGATGAAAATTCACTTACTAAAATGAATTTTCTGTTCCGCAATGCAAGTAAATAATAATCTGCCATCTCAAGCAAAAACAAATAAAATAAAAATGTGTTTTGGTATTTTTTCTGTTTTCTATTTTTTCTTTTTTTGTTAGCATTAAACATGTCATTTTGCAAGTAAGTAAGATATTATGTTAAGCATTCTGTGTGCTAGTTATCCAGATTTTTTCTTCTGTTAGTTTAGTGTGATATCTAAAAGAGCAGATATTCTTAATGTGTTCATCTCAGACACACAGGTGTTGCTATACGCATAGATGCCCCACCCACCTGCTGTTAAAATCTTTTTTCCACAGGCAACCAATCAGAAGAATGTGGCCTTATCTGCATAAGTATAAGATCAGTACAGGACCAGTAAAAGATAAGATAAATAACATTTACTCTGACTGTGACTCATGCAGAAGTACTTCTATGGAGTTGGAAAAGAGCATATTGGTGCATAGTGCGCAAGGGTGATGTTTTTAAGGAGCACATGCACATGCCAAGACTATGAGTTTCCACAAAAAAACCCACAAAAAACTAACTGTCTCCTTTTCTAACTGTCCCCTGGTTGACAAATTTGTTCTTTGCATCACTGCCACATGTGCTGACTCCTTATGGAGATGCTGTCAAACCCGACACTTAGCTTTCAGCATCCAGTATTGCTGCTGTCAGTACACTGGTACTGTTGAATGAGAACATGCTGGATGACGACACGATCCTGCCAAACGTCCTAAAGCTACTGGCACGACTTTGGTCTATGGACACGCCAGTTTACAAAAGCTCGCCGCAAACACAGACAAAAATCTTCAAACACGTGTCCACATGTTCAAAATGCACATGCTTGATCGCATGCTTGCAGAGAAACACATAATCAATGCAGTCTTTCAGCAAGCCTGACCAGTGGGGGGGCATGACCTGCCAGGTGACCCATGCATGTCTCCACCAGTGCCAGAGCATGCCCATGAGTATGTATGTGTCTATTAGTGTGAAAGTCAGCTGTTCATCCAAGCGAGTATTGTGTGTTTCAGTTTACAAGTTTAGCAGCGTCACTACATAATGAAGCTGCAGCACGTACACGGTCATACGGAAAAAGGTGAACGGTGTACTTCAGATATTCTTAACTCATTCTGTTCCCACAACAATCATACCTCTCAACACACTAGATCGATCCTCCAGTAAATCTTTGTCAAACCATTCTCTACAGTCAAGGGTTAGAGTTGAAGACATCCTGATGACATTAGTAGGGAACAGAGTGGAAGTCCAGTCATAAAGCCAATCAGGGGAGTCCTCAACGGGCCTCGTAAATCTTTTTACTTTGTAAGGTTACTGGGAGGTCTGGGAAGTGGAGATTTCCCACTTATTATTCTCGGGAAACCACAGACAACCTCCCCCTGAACTCAGGTCAACAAAGGTTATGACCTTGGGATGATCATCATTGTTGTTTCAGTTACCATGGCACTAAAGCTCCCCAATGTGAGATTCATACACTTACATACACAAAAAAATCAGCTACTATTTAGACCTTCATACATGTGGTACCTGTAATATTTTAATAATGATTCTTTACAAGCATCATCTGTCAATCAAGTATCCTGGTCGACTCAGAGAACTGTTCTAATGATACTGCAAGACCCGCCTTTCAAAGTCAGTACAGTTCTAATGAGATTATGACTTTACAAATCAAATTTTTTTAAGAAATCAAAAGTTGCTTTATGTTATTAAAGTATTATTAGTATCAGTTAGTAGCAACTTTTTTCATTAGAGAAAAATTACCAAAACATCTAAATTAAACATAATACTTATATGTTTTTTAAAATGCCTTAAAGCACCTTACCACACGATTTGCAGACACGTTTTTCCATTTGCAATTATCTGTGTCTGCTGTGTGTGTGTGTGTCTGTGTATAATTTTTCTTTTTTTCCAATTGCACCTATCTACTAATATTCTTGACAGCTTAACAGGCACATTTCCTGTGAAAGATCAATCATCACCACCTCCAAAGTGCGGTTCTCCAGGACCAGCCCGGTGGCATCAGCACATGGTTAAGCTTTATGAAAGAACTCTGACAGGCTTTCAGAGTCACCTCAGGACATTTTCAGACCCCGAGAGGATCAGCGGGCTTCCAACAAGTGATCTTCAGGGCATCTCAGGCTTTCATACTGGGAGAGCCTCTAACAACTGAACCACAAGAAGTGACAGGAGCCAAAGAGCAAATACACTGCAGCAAATATATCCCTGCATCTTGTTCTTGTATTGTGTGGTACATACTCTCAATTCAGACACAAACACAACTTTTGAACTGCTTTTTTTTTTTGTCCAAAACGCAGGGCCAAAATCTTAATTAAGTTAAATATATGTTTCTTTTCTGATGGGTCTGCATTGTTTAGACAGCAGGATCATAACTTCACTATGTGTCATTAGTATGTGAAACAAGCAGCCCATTTCCCACACTGAACTCAAAATCTGAAGCGAAAGGTAGACAAAGCGCACCTTCCACCTCACCTCTAGCACTTAAAAAGTTTCCCCCAATATATCTAAACGTCTTTTTATGACTTCTGTTCCACTTCTAGTTCTTGTAACAGCCATGTAGGCCATGCCAAATGTGCCCAGAAATAAGCTGGGCCTCCCCACTGTCTCTGAGATTGCCCACCCAGGAGTCTGGCACACGCCACAGTGAGCAGGAGGCCCTCTGGATTACAGTAATACACACTATCTCATAATGGAAAGCTGCCGTGCACATTTCGCTCTCTCTGCCCTCATTGTCCACACTACCAACTGCACAATCAGGATATGAGACTGTGATTGCACCCGTTAGCATGTGTGAGTTTACTGGTGTGTTGCTCAACCCCCTCCCTTTTTCCGGTCTTGGCGCTGCTTGGCTCCAACAAGGTAAAAAATGAGTTAAAAAAAAAGGTGCTTTATACTGCTAATAATTATGTTGTGACAGGTAAGAATCTAGTTCATCACATCATGGGCTCTTCCAGCTAAAAAAGCTACTTCAACCTTTAGACATAAATAGCTTGATTAATTGAAGGCAGCAGAAGTCAGGGGTCACGAGGAAACAATGGCACTTAACCCGAGATAGTAACATGGTTAAATAAACAGTCCGAGTCCAAATAGGGACGGCATTTGGACCCGCCACAGGTTAGGCAAACTTTGCCACTTTTCCTCTCACCCTGTAATCATCAGAATGTGTAATTAAGTGGGAAGCTGACCTACAGTTTGGAGAGGAAATCCAGACAAAGTTGAAAGCCATTAAGGAAAGGGGGGGGGGGGGGGGCAGAGGCAGGCATGGAGGACGTTGCACTTTGTTAGTCAGCCTTCCCTAGGTGACTAACAAAGGTGCAGGTGGGCCAGGAGGATGGAGACCTATTTTACCTTGAGTTTAGACCACAAGGCCACCACAGACTGTACATAATTACACCGCAGAGGTTATTTACTCCACTAAGTGGCTTGCCTACCAACCCTGTTGGTGAGTGCACACTAATCGGGCCGGTGTGCCAAACAATGGACCATGTGTGCCTCTGAGTGTTGTGGGAGGAGCAGAGGTGACCATCAGACCGCCACTGATCAACGCGGGCAATATATTTCAAAAGGACTCAAAAAGCTCTGAAAAGAGACTGAGGCAGACAGACAGACGGACCGGTAAGGGTCCGATAAAGTTGCAGATTGGCATGTCTTAAAACCTATATTTAACCAGGAGGTTCAAGAGGATAAAGGCGGATACAGTGACACTTAGGACAAACATAGGACAGATGCTTTCTCACACAAGGACAAAAAGGATTTGAAGACTTCAATAACCCAAAGGTCTCAAATAACCACTTTATGGAAATGGTTTTGGTCTATTATTTTCTGTTACTGCTCACATTACTGTATTATATTTCAGTGATAGACCCTAAAGGTAACAATTGTATGTGAAAAGTAAATAAAAGATACAAAACAAATGGCAGGAAAGACTTTAAAGGATTCCATTTATTCAAGTACAAGTAGCCTTAAACCCGGACCGTCAAACATAAGGCCCGGGGGGCCAGAACTGGCCCTGCAAAAACTCCAATCTGGCCCACTGCATGAATTTGGTGTGAAGGAGAGCATAAATTTTGGATTTTTAACTGTAATTCCTTAAGTTTTATAGCTTCTTCGACATTCATACTGCATCAGTAATTACTGGAGCAGGCAGTAATTATGTAATAGCAAAAGAATTAAATGACAGAAATGTTCCTGTTTTTTCAGTATCTATGTTTTAAAATCGTTTTGAGTTAACAAAATCCTTTTGTTTTATAATTTTTGCAGAATATATCTGAAATTTTACACTCTTATTCCTTACAATTTAAGACCAAATAGTTAAGTTGACAGATTTATTTCATTCACTACAGCAGCATTTCTTTATCATTTATAAAAAGTAAGATCTGAGGTTTAAATTGCACTTCTTTTTCTCATATTAAGACATCTATTTAAATCTGGGATTTGGGATTAAATGTGTAGTTCAACTTCTTTACACCGACACTGACAGAAAAGGGCCACAACTTCAGGTGACAGTTGATGTGATTTGGAGCTATATAAATAAAACTGAAGTGAACTGAGATCAAAGTGGACTGTATGGGGCTTTAAACCATAGTGAGCGTCACCTGGTCAATTGTGGTTTGTTATGTGATCAGATAGCTTATCTTTAGAAATAGAACGGAAAAATTTAGTACTAGTACTGCACGATTATAGCAAAAATTATAGTCAAAATTATTATATTATGATTACATAGAATATCATATCTTCACAGAAATTAAAAACTGAGTCTATTTTCTTGAATCCTAAAGATATTTTAGTAGAAAACCAAATTAATAAATAAAAAAAGGTTTTGTGGGAGGACACAGGGCCTCCCAGATGAGAGTTAGGGGTTGTTTTTCACAGTGAAGCACATTGTATCAGAGAAACTGGCAGACCCCACTGGCCAGAAGCCTGTTATAGCTGGCAGCGGCCTCCACCATAGGAGGCCCTGTGAAATGCACAGGAGGCACGGGAGAATGCATCACTGACCCTCTGTGATCCCGAGACAAAGGAGTGTGCGCAGCAGGCAGCCATTACTAAATCTTCTACAGGTTTTCCTATGCAAACCTTTCACAAGTTTGCTTCCTCTAGATAGAGCTTGCTGAACAAAGAATCTCTGTCAAACTGACTACACATGATCATCATGCTTAAAAAGCATCGTTGTTCTTGTTACATGTCAAATTTTGGATGCTAACTGCTAAAAATTTACAGCACTGTTATCACTGTTTCCCTTTTTATATACCAGCCATAATCACAACAACTGTTGTCTCAAGACCCAATATCGTTCACATAACATAACATAACATAACATAACATAACATAACATAACATAACATAACATAACATAACATAACATAACATCCTGATTAGAGCTATTCTTCCCACCATTAGTATGAGTTTACATATGAGTTTCACTGCTCTGCTATGATATATGTATTGCTAACAAGCCAATCACTCCTGCCAACAGAAGCAGTGGAAGCACAGAGAGCCATTAAAGGCCTGGCTCCAGCTACAAAAACAAAACCTATCCACCTGAGACCACAGAGGGACAGGATGCAGGCTACTTATAGCAACCCAAAACCAGCGCACAAGAATAGCAGGAAAAAACGGCTCTGTACGGGAGCTACACTTAGCCTTTTGAAGTGCGCCACCTCTAAACTATTCTGAAAAGGCACCCCAGCATCTTTGAAGGCAGGTTATCCTCCATGGCCTTGTGTCCTGTTGTGGACGAATTGTTTCCTCTTTCACTTTGTCTCTATTTCCGTGCAGAAACTGACACTGTTTTATTGTTCTCCTGGGCTGAACAGTTGTCATGTGGCAAGTGAGGGATGGGACCTCTCGCTGGTCTCTTGTTGGTGCAGGAGGACAGTAGGTAGCCAACAGGTGACGCAGGAGTGGTCATCCCGAAGAATCGGGAGAAGGATGGCCCCCTGCTCATGGCTACCGTTTCCTCTGTCCTCAAGGTTATGACCTTACAATGGCCTCTTGCCTAAGAATGGACCATTTGAGTAATTAATCAGTCAGCAGTAAGTGATCTCACTGCACAAACATGGCCCAAAAATACGGAGGACACCGACATGTTTTGTTGTTTTTCTTGTGGTTTAAATGGTTGTGGTTGTAAATACAGAAGATTTACGGTACTCCCAGGCAGGGGGAATATGCACCTGCTAGGCTGTTAAAGGGGAAAAAAGACAGCTTTCAGACTTTTACAAGTTATTGTGAAGTAGCTTGAAGTGAAGTGATCTTTACTGATACTTTATGGCTAATATGTGGCTTAGAAACAACCTGTTATATTTATTGCAGACTGAATGTGCTCTATGCAATAAAATACATGTGTTTGGTTTTTCATACTTCAACAGAATAAGTCATACTCCTGCGGTTTAAGAGAGACTATGCTGCAAAGAAAGAAAGAAAGAAAGATATTTTCACCTCCGAGCATTTAACCGAGTATTATCTGTGTAATCTCAGATAGAAGTACAGTACATGTGCTTCCCTTGACTCCTGTGGAGACATAGAGTTTGCTTTAACACTCAATATCAGGGAATCTAATTGCACTTACAAATCATTCCTTCGTTCCTTTGGCTTGCTTCTCTGGAGAAACTCTGTGGCAAATAGTGTCTCATCACACCACATCAGGTTTATTACAGGCACCAAACTAAAGGCTCAGTCCTGGCAATATGATGCAGAACGGGATGTGAGGTCAATCTTTCATCATCTTTCTCTGTCATTGAATGTTTCTCCCAGGTAACGGGGTTATCTGAATAATCTTTACATTTGTCTGTTCGCATGTGTGTGTGTTTGTTTGTGTTTCTGTCTCAGCCATGAGCTGTTTTCACACATTGCCGCTCTTTTTCTGGACATCGCCCAGTGGTGCTGTATGTCAGAAAGCGAACGTCCAAATCAGTAATCAGACATTAAACGGGCTTTTCGCTGCCAGCTCCCTAGCGAAAAATTGTGATATCTGATTGATACAGAGTGGGCAATCGTCCACAGAAATCACAGGGAGCGTGCTGGTATCGGTATATGTTCTGCCTCCTGCACACTCTAGCCACGTCCCATTCCTCGCCTTGGTGGGGGAAAATTGTCTTGATTCTGGAGTCAAAGTCAAATCAAATTTAATTTTATTTTATTTAACCTTAAGTATTAATAATTGCTATCTTTCTCAGTTATCTGACCCACCTGCCCTGCCCCATGAGATTCTTCTCTTATACCCTCTTACTCTCTCTTATTCTAAATGCACGACGGTGAACATGAAAAATATTATCAGCAGACAAGTAGTGTTTCTTGCTGTGATGATCTGGAATGGATTATTAACCTGATCTGAATGGCAATGAGTATTTGATCAAGAAACATTGACTCATGTCTTGTCCTGCTGTATCACACCTGACTGGCACACATATCTCCCTGCTTAGCTTTTCCTCCTCCACTGTAATAGAAATTAGACCGTTTACTAAGACTACACAGGGCTTTCTGACAAATACTCAAAGGAGGAAGGGATTAACCTTTGGTGAATGCGACTATGAGAAGAGGCGTTTGTAGTCACTAGGTGAGGATAACCATGCATGGTTATCTGTGGCATTTGATCCGGGGTAGAGGTCAATATGTCTGACTGCTGGCTTACATTAAATGCATTGTGTTTTTAACAATTTCTGGTTCTTGTCACACAACCACATAGAAAGCAGTTCAACGAACACTGAACATAAGAGCAGAAATCAAGGGCACATTTATTTTTGTCAGTCTCAGATTTGTTACTGAGACTGAAGAGTTGGACAGTGTTGAGTAGGGGTGTCAAACATAAGGCCCCAGAGCCAGAACCTGGCCACCAAAGACTCAAATCAGGCCCACTGGACAGCTTTTGAAAATGATGTATAGATTTTATACTTTCAACTGTGTTTGCATACATTTTATAGCTTTTTCTATTGATGAAGACTGCCCACCCCATTGCCCTTTATACTACATCAAAGTAATTAACTAGCAAGCAATTAAATGGCAGGAAAGTTCCTGTTTTTATTTTTCCTCTATTAGTGAGTCTACAGTAAATTAACAACACATTTATAGTTACAGGGCGTGCAACGAACTGAATGAATAACATTTATCATGTAGTTTTAGTGGTCTGGCCCATTTAAGATTAAAGTGGAGTGTATGTGGCCCACAATATAAGATGAGTTTGGCATCCCTGGTTTAGAGCATGACCTGTGATACAGATCAGACTGGAGAATTTTTGCCAAAGTGGCTGGTAAGAAGGAATCTACAAACCTCTATGTTGACATAACTGTCTTTGGTTTGCTACTATTTTTCAATTGCAAACGTGAGCTTATAATTTTATATCTGTACTGGAACATATTTTCTTTTAAGGTTTTTTATTTGCAGCACAAATAAAAGACCCCTTTACACTGCTACATTTTGTTGACTGGATGAGGAGGTTTGAGAACATCACATTTTAAAGCACACGTTTGCTATCTGGAAACTGATTTGCAAATTTGGCATTTGTGATTTCTCAAAACTTGGCTTTTTGGCTTGTTTTCCACATTGCACATGGAGCAAATGAAAGCCTTCGTGCACATACATTTTCTTTTAGTGCCAAATTGTCATTCACGAAAATTAAGAGAGCTAAACAAGAGAACTTAAACTATGGAGTATTTCTTGTAGTAATGACAAGAAATGACGATAATGGATTTTTAGTTCATTTCATAATGATGCTAGATATCCAGGGAAGTGTAGATAGGCACATTAGAAGTCAAAGACGGTTCTAGAATAATAGGAAGGCTCAGAGATAATGTACTCTCACGAGGGGGCCACGACATTAGCAACAGCCCAGCAGGACTCAGCTCGCACGTGTGCCAATGACGCATTAAAATCTTCAATGACAAAAGATACAAGAGAGGTATTTTTGTAGGCATATTTTTTTTACTGCCATCATACATCAGATGCAATACTGTACATTCTTCTGGTACACAACCAGTTTTTGAGGTGGTTAGGTAGCTGGTCAGTATGGGTAAGGAGAGGGCAAGGAGGACACACTGACTGGAACCAGTGAAGATTTATTATATGAAAGCTGCCCTCCAGAATGCTCCAATTATTACTAGACTGTTAGATGTCTTAAAAAGCAAAAATGAAAAAGCGATGGAAATTATTGCTCTGTATTTTAAAAATAATGATTCAAAAAAGACTCTGTACAGGAGTCACAACTCTTTAATCAGCCCACTGTGATGAAAGCTGGGATCCAACATGAACCATGAACATGAAAAGACGAAAACACAAATAAGACAAAAAAAGAAGTGGAGATGACATTAACTTCTGCTCAAACGAGCACAGCGGGAGAGAACCCAAAGTATTTAGCACCACTTTTTCTGTCTTTTTGAAGTTGTTTGTCAATTCATGGCATCCAGTGCAGTATTTAGTGCCTTCAACCTCTATCTTCCCCCGATGGCTCTAGTGCAGGGTGAGTGTAACAGTGGACCTCTACTTCATTAAATATTAATTTATTCATTACATGTTAACTCTGTGAGACCTTGGAAGGAGACGCCAGGTGACTCTTCTTCATTTGGTCCCCACTGCTCTCCGCTGGGCCCAGGAAAACCACAGTAATGCCACGCAGCTGGGGAAGTACAGAGCAAATTATTCAGCTCCATAGAGACAGACTCTTTGTGGTAAACACGCGGTGGGACACTAGTGCTGTCATAATTAAATCTGTAAATCCATAAGAGCAGGGTGCCTCCACTTGGTACACAAATATGTAGTGTGGGAATCACAATCAAGCAGAATCCCACTTGAATATTATACAAAATATAGCTTTGTGAATCTCTTCTCTAAAATTTCAGATCATTTTATACTCTTCTGGTTGGTATGTTTTCATAGCTTATAAAGTATATGGCACAAATAGCAATTGTTATAGAAAAAAGGGAAAAACTGAGCAATGAGAGTGGGGAAAAGTTAGGCGTGGCGGTCCTTCCTCATAGGAGGGCAAAAGACCGCTCAATCTTCGACCGAGCCATGACACATCAGAGAAAAAGACGCCAGCGAGCATCAATTCTTTGCTTCTCTCGGTGGCCCATCAATGGGGGAAAATCCCCAGTGAACAGGCAGCCTGGCTAATCCACTGCTAAATGACACCTCCAGACGCTAATGCCCAGACTGACCACAGAAGCAATCCGCGGCAACTCCTCCACACATGTACCCACTGATGCTTTTCAGCCAAGGGAACTTGAAAGAGCCGGGGCCGTCTCTGTCTCTCTGTGTGCCACCTGCTTAGCATCCCCGCGCTGCAAGCTGCTATAGAGAGACATCTCCGGCAGAGGAGAAAGGCCCATTGTGTCCAGACGCCTTTGAGGGCATTGTTCTGCTTCACTGAGGCCAGGCCGACATCTGCACCATTCACGCCGAAGGAAGTTGTAATCACTCCCCTACTCTTAGCTCTCTGGCTCCAACTTCATACCAAGAAGGCTTGTGAAGTTGGGCCTGCGGTAAACAACGGGGCGAGAGGCGGGGGAGTGGTTGCAAAGGATTTGGAATGGTGGCTGTTTTTGTTAAGCGGCATCAGTTTAAATAGAAACTCTTACACAGCCCCATACAGGCCCCCTGATACCCACCCTTGCTTCTAACCCCCCACCCCGCAACTCACCCAAGTGCTCCGTCTCCATAGCACAAAGCCGAGAACTGATTTGGGGTTACCTCTCCATCAAAAGCGCTGATTAATTGCTTGTCTTCCACAAGTAGGCCAAGATATTTGAAATGTGTCTGCGTGAATTATAAAAAGCGTCAGGCTGCCGCGCTTTCAAAATACTCTTTCACTTTCTTTTCATCAGTTAAAATAATGAAAAGAAACGGGAGGGCTCTGAGGGCAAGGAATGTTTCAGTGGTCAACTTGCAAAGGGGTTTTTTATGTAGTTTTCATTTACATATAATTACACTTTAATAGAAGCCTGACTGGCGTGGGGTACGAGAGTGACCGTGCGGGCTGCTGAGGAGACCCCCTATGATAGAGGATGACAAGCTGTAGTGCTAGCTCCATCTCTGGCTAATTAAACGAATCAATTAAGAGACTATTGTTGTAACTGTGTAACTGATGTTCTGCAGTGGCAAAAATGGTCTCTTGGGGAGGCCTTCCAACCATATTAAAACTGCTATCCACTACATCTCTATCTGATACCAATATAGACACTTATTTGCGCCTTGCTGTCATGTCATTGGAGGCGGGCACATTATGGAAATTGAAATGGAGGGGTTGAGGGGAGCAGGACTGAGCTCAGTGTGAAGCGGCGGGGTTCACTTCCCATCACCCTCCAAGGAGAACTCGCTTCAGCAAACTCCAAAGTCCCTCAAAGTTCCCTAATAGCAGAGCTAGAGCCAGCACACCCAGCTGTGTGCATCCAGTCACTAGGTAAGGGTCGCGCAATTAGCATACTCCTCCCTGCCAGGCGAGTCGCGTTGATGCAGATAAATTATCATATTAGATTTACCCTCCTCAGTTCAACTGATTGGCTCCCAAATTGTTTTAGATGGCCGTCATTAATCCTTAGCATAGGCTAAGTGCTTTGGCTTCAGATCTGATTGCACTGAGGCGCCTAGGGTCAAATTAACAGAATACTAATGTCTGAACTCTATCTCATTTGCAGTTTCACAATGCTGCTTCTATTATAGGCAACAGAAAAGAGTCAATTGCCATTTGTCTAATGTAGGATTTAGAAACTCTCAAGATGATAATTGAGGTCCAAGGTAAGAGCAGAGACGACGTTATTGAGTGAAAATATGTATATAAATGAGAAGCAGGGAAAAAAAATTACCAGGAAAATGTCAAAGCATAATTTCCTTTCAAAGATGCGAAATGTTTCAAATGCAGCACTTATTATTCCATACGTTCATTGCAAAAAAAAAAAAGTAATCACAAGAAAGACAACAAATGGCGCTTTAAAGCAAGCAGTGCTGGTGCTTAGATGAAACAAACACCCACCCCATCCTCAACCCCGACTGCTTTGAATGTGCCTCTGTGTTGAGAGAGACTGACAGATTTATGAATAGACTGAATCAGAGTACTTGACTGAGAGTCCAGTGGATCCATGTCCAGTCTTTGTCTTTGAAAGCTGACCCTGTTTGTTTAAGTGCTGGCACCACATGAGTGGAATGAGACTCCCTTGGCGCCTGAGCTGTCCTGGCTCTTCTAGCCAAAGTCAGCATTGGCATGTTGCTGGGACCTTCTGAAGGAGATCAAGGGATTATCCCCACCTCACACAGAGACATATATTCAGTATATATGTATATAGTTTCAATGGACCTGTAAAGTTTCAAACATCATATCATGGGGAAAATTGTACCTGATAGTCCTGTAGTATCAAGCCTTGAAAAATCCCACAAGAGGACAGTCTGAACAGGCTCAGCTGAGGATGTCAGATCCTGGGAAGCTCCCCAGGATTGCACAGATACTGTATAAATAAAACTCATCTGCAGATCCCAGGCTAAAATGCAGACCAATATTTGTGGTTAAAATCTTTCTAAAAATGTGAAAATAATACAATGGTTTAAGGTTTTACAGGTTTAAAACAAGCTGATCGTAGCTTGTGGCTGGTTGGAGTCTTGTCATGTGTCAGAATGCACAGCTGATTCAGGCTACCAGCACAAGAACCAACAACATTGCTCCTAGAAGTACAATTTTAATACGATGCAGTGTCAGTGATCTATTTTACACACACACACGCACGCACACACACACCGAGCATTTTAAGTAATAATAAATAGATCTTCAAAGAATCCTGCAACCTAAAATGTCCACTATCTTTAAGAAAAACTGAGCTGATAAAAGTATTATTTATGTAAATATTTTCTTCTCCTTTCATGCAATAAACTGAACACTAAATTATGTAGTGAAAGATTTTGATAATCTATTCCAGCAACTAAAAAGTTTTCTCCAGTTATTTCTATCAATTTAAAGAGCAGTAAAGAGAGAACCCCTGAAGTTATAACATGGTATGATGCAGCTGTTTGGATGAACATTTGCACAGGTACCAAATGGCAGATGGATGATTTTTTCCTCATAAATCCAGTATTATCAATCAGCTTAAAGAAGGCCTACACATCAAATGTCAAAATATAGTCAAAAAACTCATATTCCTTTAAAATAAAATGTATTTATTTGTTGTTTGCATGAATTCTTATTGAAAATACACTTTTACTTTACTACTATATACATTCAATTACTTTCTGGACTCCAGTTAAAGATTATATATTGCATAAAACTGGTGACAGTGATGCATTGGAAGGTTGGAGTGGTAGGCTATCATTACACAATTTAAACATGCTAAAAATTGAACTGTAAATGGTAAATCTTAAACATAAAAGCAAAATCTTGTTTCTTCAAATGTATCCCCTACCACATGAAACACGCCCACGCAGTATACAGTCTGTATACTGTGACTGTGTAACTGTATAGTTAACTCTATTTATTTATCTAAAATCACATTGTGTTTTTTTCCCTGTAATAATAATGCTGAGCATGTCTGCAGTGTTTACATATTTGGATATTTTCTCAATAAAGATAAAAAGCCACTCCAAAAACCTTTGTTAGCTGCCTAACCGGGACCGAGGACAATTCCAACTTCAAAGTCCAGATGTACAATGGGACTTTGATTCTGTGTGTGTGTGTGTGTCTGTTTAAGTCTGCTAATAAAAACAGATAACAAATTGTCTGATGGGCAGAGCTTTCATGATCTATATTAGTTGCTAATATTTTCCAAAACATCTTTGTATCGAACTGCTGCGTAACAAGGCGTCTTGCAACTAGACGACCATATTTGATGTTTTATTCCTACCATTTGAAAAAACCCATACAACCCTACATGGTGGAAAGCTTCCACCTAAAAGTCCGTTAAGAATTCTGAAGGAAGTGACAAAGAATCACCTGACTTTCAATAAGGTTTGAGTTTAATTTAGAGACTTGATAATGATTAGAAATTCTCAAATTCATTAACTTTTAAAAGTCTCTTGGAAGTGCTTGCAAAGGCTGGTCAAAAGATGCCATTAGGAACTGTCACCTGATGAAAGCTCTTATTAAATTTCTGATTCTTTAAACCTGTGGAAGCACTCAGCAGTGGGCAACTGACTGAAAATATGTTGGGGAAGGTAAGAAATCTATCAAAGCGACTCCAGCTTGCAAATTGCAGGAAAAAGGTAAAAAAGAAAAGAATTAAGAAAAGCAAGCTCTGCTGACAGGCAAAGCAAAACCTGTGTTTCTTTGCAAAAGCAGAAGAAACAAGGGTTGCATCATTCCACTATGTGGCAACGCTTGCAAGAACAGGTTTATCACAAAAGCCAACATTGGAACTATGAAAAGCAACATCTGGATATGCCTGAGTAAATTTAGAAACACATGTTCTGTACAGATGCTAGTTAAAATGACCTGTTTGACTACAATATGTGAAGAAATATTCGGAGCAACATTTGATGAAAGCAAATCTTTCCAAACTTTCAACCGCGAAACAGGATGGTTTTCTTTGAGGGCTTTGGATGACATTTTGTGCAGGTTTGTGCTCATTGTGAAGAGATCTGCAAAAATTACCATAACTGAGCAACAAGTAAAATGCACAAAAAGTAAGGAAATTTGTGTTTGGTTGATTATTTCTTTGTTATAATGATGCTTCTTAGCAATAAATTGTATACCAGTGGCCCCCAACCCCGGGGCCATGGACTGGTATCAGTCCATGAATTTAGTACCGGGCTGTGAGAGTTGAGGCTCGGGTGTGAAATTTATGGTTTTCAAGGTTTTTATCGGTTTTTATCGTTGTTGTTTTTTTTTAATCTCTTTTGATTATTATGAATGTGTTATGAATAAATCTTCTTTTTTTTTTGGTATTAGTACTGGTTTTATTTTGTTGTATTCATCCGCAACATCTTAAAGGCCGGTCCGTGAAAACATAAACTGCAAAAAAGGTTGGGGACCGCTGTTGTATACCATTGGAGAGCCTGTTATTTGCCACTTAAATGGTGCCACATTTCTAATGAAAAGTTATCACTGAAACTGGTGTGATAGCCAAACCCATGGCCACACTCTAAAGTTGGTAACTCTTGTGTATTTTCATTTCTTTGTTTGAACACAATAACACACTTTAGTTTCCAATAACTTTATTGATTGGTTTGGATATATTTGTTCTATTTGTAAGCGTGCACATTTAGTTTGCTTATGTATTCATACCAGACTATACTGCACTGTTTGTTGTTTACAGTTGTGTTTTGCTTAGTTACCCTGTGACTCCTGTTTTCAACTCGGTCCATCACACTGGTATTGACAGATAAGATTTGGCCAAACAGCTTATTCTGTGACCGACACAACCACACTGGCTGACTTGTGACAACTGCTGGTTAAGGAATGGGATGCTATCCCACAGCAGTGTGTGACCAAACTGGTAACCAACATAAGGAGGGTGTGTCAGGAGGTGCCAGTGACTCCTGTTTGGTGTCGTTTATTGTATTATAAGATTTATTGTCAAGAAACATTGTTACAATAATCAACCTTTTCTGACGTCATAGTTTATATTAGTGTTGGTAGAACATGTGCGCCTAAGGTTCAGTTCAGTTCTCACTTCTGGCTTCCCCAGGTACAGACTTTTGCAATCGCTTGACTTGAACATCATCATTACCATAATTGGACTGTCATACATATGCAACATTACAATCTCAAAGTATCTAGTGGGCAAATCATTTTAATCAAGAAAGAGCTGTTGCAAAATAAGCATTCTAGGTAGTAGGCAGGCATGTTTACAGGGGTCATAAGAGGCAGTCGGAACTTACAGAAGTAATACATTTAATCAGGTTACTTTATGTCCATTGTTTTCACTCTTTGATTAAAACACACCTCTCTTGAGGGCATTTATGCCCAGCTGTGTTTCTGAGCTCTGAAATCCTGTTCATTGTCCTTCAACTCACTATGATTGTGTGACCATATCTATGTGTCTGTTTAGGTGTGTAGAAGAAGCCTGCCCTGTATTTCTTTTTTTGCCTCTTGAGCCTCTCTCTGCGCCTTCCTTATACCTGTCATCTGGCAAGGCTAACCCCTGGTAGCTCCCCGCCAAATGCACACACATAAAGACTCGCACATACACACATTGTGAATCCCCGCCAAATGCCCGCCCTTCCAGCCCCTGCGCACGCCAGCCGGTGTCAGCGAATCAGCTGAACCGTCTCCGCCCTGAGAATAACCCCATGACAGACAGCCCTAGTGGCCTCCCCTTGTCAACACAGCCTGCCTGGAAAGCTGACAGCCAGGGCATAGGGTGGACAGGCTACTGTAGGCAGGAGTTTACACCGGGCTGGGCCTGGAAAGGATGGGCCTTGGAGAAGAAATAAGAGGTGTGAGCTTGTAAAAACAAGGCCGGAAAAGGAGAGATCCTACAGCTAAAGACTAGAGCAGCAATTGAGCATACGACTAAGAAGCCTGATGCGTGTTATTGAAATGTATTTGACTTTAATAGTTTTTACTGGTAATAATAAACCAAAAGACAAAGGCAGAAAAAAAACTCACCTGTGGATGAGAATAGAAGGATTATAATCACAGAGGTCAGCTCCTGTCAAGGTTACTGCAGCAGTTTGGCTGGCAGAGTTGAGTGGCCAATCCCTGCAGAGCAAAGATTGAAAGGTTTGGGTTGGCTTGCAGCCTGGAGATTGTCATTCTTCTATCATCTCTTCCAACAATTAGGTTAAAAGACAATCCCTTCAACGTCTATAAAGGACTGCTACTCACACATTCAAGGTATAAATCTGAATTATGTCTAGCTTTGAAAGAATGATGGACAACACATTACAGAAGAAATCATCAGGTTACTATAACAAAAATAGAATGCGCACAGAATGACTGTCATCATGAAAAGTAACCAAAAAAAAAAAGTGCTTTAATTTTTTGGGGCTTGTTACTCTTTTTCTGATTGTGTCTCACCTCTTTTTACTTTGTGTAAAATTTGAGTATCAGGTGTCACGTAGGCCTAGAGGGAAGTGACTAAACAGCATATGTTAGGCAAATTCTCTTTCCACTGCAAAGCCTTTTATACAAGTACATCAACCAATATTCTGGTATTGTGTTATTATTTTAGGGTAGTCATCTAACAAACTACACAGCAACATCTACTACATGAAAAATCGTTGAGCTATTTGATGTTTTTTGTTGCCTACTATGTTCAATCAGTTTCACACTGCATTTAAAAATGACTGCAACAAAGATTCATATTTTGTTCAAAGCCTAAAACTGTGTGTGTGTGTGTTTTCAGGGAGCCATCATTTCTTGTTTATGGGTGATCTTTCTAAATTCTGAGAACTGTCAGAAAATACAAGCACTTCTTCTCGTTAAAGCTAACAATAGCATTATTAGGAGAAAGACAAAAAAGGAGCAGCAACTTTCACAAGTCTAAAGAAAGGCAAGTAAGTAAGGGAGGAGGAGGAGTGTTTTAAACATGACTGTAGGATTACACAGAAAGCCAGTTACTGTGAGTACTGACATAGTTTTAAACGCACATCTTCACTTAGCAAAGTGCAAACCTGCAACCAAGGAAACGCAAAGACAGAGGAGTGGGAGCAACTTAGTGAATCAGTGCTCATACGAGGCTGCCACGCGTATACACAAGCACAGAAACACACGCCTGCTCACACTCGCGCACGCACGCACCAACTGTGTAGATAAAAAGGGATCGTCACATGACAGATTCCCAGCAGATTGTACATGCAGAGATCTTAGGTTTTAGCTTCTGTGCCTTTTGACTTGAAGCACACGCATCCTCAGAAAACACTAGCTGCAGCCTAAATCAAAATTCAGGATCAGGATTATGCACTCAGTCAGACATATCTCAATTTCCAAGGTAAAAAGAAACAGAAATTCTTCAGGGAAGATTTAAGTGAGGTATTTTTAAGGTCTTATTCCAAAGTAGCTCATTTGAAGTCTTTGAAGCCTCCTTTACTAGCGAGCTTTGAAACGAATCAGAGCGGTGCCAATGAAGCCATCAGTGAAGACTGACACAGAAAGATAGATGTTTATATGATGCTTCACTCCAAAGGAAGTAGTGCAGCTTCTAGACTTTTGTCTCTATTCTTTGTTTGGAATTGTTACAACAGTGGCATTTACCTACATGTTATCTTTACACGTGCCCTGCTGCCCACCTTTACATTTCTTATGTAGCGGCAACCTGTTACAGAGATTCTATCGCCAATCTTATTTTTCTGTATTTCTGTTAATGCGAATGCCCCGGGAAGTTGCATCCTTTACTTGTGAAGGACTGAAGAGTGAAAAAGAGCATAAGGTTTGGGCGGGCAAGGCAGAGTCGAGAGCAGTGGGACTACATGGCTTAAGCCAAATACATATTTATGAGTAGCATCCACCCACAAGCATGACTTTTCAAACCCAGCCAAGCTCGGGCAGGCATGCAGGCATGCAAGCTGGGCCAGAACAGGGCAGGCTGATTAGGCCAGAATCTGCAGGGGTTTGGGTTTCTACTCAACTTTGTTTATGTGCTATTGTGTCCTCTCCTTTCATTACTCTTTTACTTAGTTGACTGTCCAAAGAAATATGCAAACATTTTGTGAAATTAGAATTATAGAAGACATTGTAGATGAAAGCTGAAATGCCGCAACCTTTGGGTAAAGGGTGGAAGTTTGGAGAAAATAGAGAGAGGGGGTGGATGATGACTTCCTCTAAATGGAAAAAAAATTGGATGGTGTTCATTAAAAAAAAAAAAAAAAGTACCTCCAAGTGAAATCTTGCTGGCATTTCTCTTTCTTGTGTCTCGTGATCGTTTCCTCCTCAAGATCATTGTGTGAGCATTTAAGATCTGGCAGCACGGGGATAGAAAAGGAGCTCATGTAGCAGTGACTTGGAGGAGCAGTGCAGTGGTGTTGGCTATCGACAGGTCCATCCAGTGTGGCTCCTACCACAGTTTGGTCTCCTTCACCCAGTTCTTCAAGGCTGCCTTTAATCTCTCCCTGTGCCTCCCAATCCGTGCCTTTGATGTGGAGATGCCCTTCCTTCACTTACTCAATATTTGATCTATCTTACTTCATACAGCTAAATCCAGTTGAAGTGGATTCACATAGACAGGGTACTCCCTCCCTTCTTAGTTCTTCCTACCCCTTTTCCTTACTTTCTCCCATGTTCAGCAAAATGATCTCCTAACCAGCCACACACACGCACGCACGCACGCGCGCGCACACACACACACACACACACACACACACACACACACACACACACACACACACACACACACAAAGAAAATCCCTTTTTTTTCGTTGTCACGTAACATGGACCCGAAGTGTTAATTGATAGAACAGTCGATCGTGTCTGCGTCTACACACGGCACAGAGAACATACAGTAGATCAACATGGAAATGGGCTGAAATGTGTGCTGTGGTTGTGCTCACTCGCTCTGCGCAGATACACACGCGCGCGCAGACACACACATTGCAGTGTCTTAATAAAAGTCAACCAGCTGCTGTGCTCTCGCCCACCACGTTGAGCCAGAGGTGTAAGTATCAGCTATCATCTCCTCCCTGGCTGCACCCACAGACGAGCCTACGAAGTAGAAACAAGATACAGAATTACTGCCTGTTTACTTCAACTGGAGACCTAACACATGTTGTGTAGGAAGGCAGACTTTATTGTCAGCATGACAAAAGCAGTGGCTGTATTTCCATAAACATCAACAACAGATGTTTCACTGCACAACGACTTATTGCTGAAAGCATACAGTCAGATTATACAGTTTGCAGGCATTGTTGACTGCGTGCATATACTGTATACTTCTGTCTCTTTATGATGCGCACTGGCCGATGTCAAGGAGTGACCCTGTGCTTCATTTCTAAGTCTTCTCTGTGTCAGTAAGGCAAGGAGACATCCACCATATGGCCTTGCCTTCTGCATCCTTATCCCTGCATAATTACGAGCCTATACGTAACATTTCAACTGAAACAAATTTAAAAAAAAAACATAAAAAAATAAGACCTCTAAACGTGCATATCTAACAAAGCTGAGCGAGCTTTCCTTTATGTTTTGATGAAGAGAACAGCCCCGTTCCATACCAATTACGATAAAGAAAAGCCAAAACACAGACAGCCACAAAACAAACGAGCAAACCCGAGATTTGTTTGTGGCCTGTCTCGGATCAGTGAGGCGCTCTGCCACCCGCTTAACAGCTATCACAGAGTCCTTATTCCAGAGCAGAGGGTTTGTGTAACACTGAAGCCAAACCGTCTACTATTCTATCCCACATTAGTTCCACTTAGTTGGGTCCCAATGACCTATTCAATGTAAATGTACTGAGCAATAATGAGTGGCGGACTGCAGCAGCTCTTTAATGGGTGGGTATGTGCAAGGGAGAATGAAATGACAAGGCAGAAAGAGAGAGAGCGAGAGAGAGAGAGGTTCATGGCCTTTCAGGATAGGCTTGTTTAAGCAGGGTAATGATGGGAAAGTAAATGGCTTTAAAAGAATAATTAGCCTAAGATAGAAAGAATGCCAACCTTGTTTCAACAGATACACCTCTTCAGATGGCTAAATAAAAACTCTGCCCGGCTACTGTTAGCTGTCCAAGGGTGACTGGTGTTTTTCTTAAGTCGGATTTCAACAAATGATCCCAGACCAAGAAAAAACACAGGGGGAAAAAAAATAAAAATGATCTGTGATACTCTAATGGCAACAAGATGGCCTCAAAGGTAAAGGACTTGCAAATCAGCCAGAGTCACACCTCAAAGCTATACGCACTGTTTTGATTTGAATGCTGTTTAAGTGAGAACAAGCCCAAATTAATGAGTGAGGTGAACAAATGATTGCATCAGAGACATATTAATGACTTATGTGTTAAGAGGAGTATGACAGTCTCTTGTTTGCTTCATCTCATTTGGCAAGAGAAGGTGTTTGGGGGGGGTGCAGGCTTTTGACATAGCACCGTGTAGGCAGCCAGAGAGTGTTAGAAGAACTTGAGTCAATCTGTCATGCTCTGGGACCGCCTCTCTTAATACCGCTTTAACCTAATGACCCGAGGTGTAGCTATGTGTGTGCTGAAAAGAGTGTGTGGACATTTTTCTGCCTATGTTTGAAGTGTGTGTGTGTTTTTTTTAAGTGATGAGAGTATACCTGTAGGTCCTTCGGGTGCTGTTTGATGCTAGGTATTACATGCGGATGCCAAGTTTTATCTCACTGGAATCCCCTCTCTCATCCGCGTCCCCTCTCCCACTACCCGTCAGAATCCCATTGCAGGAGCTGGAAGACAGGACTGTTACCTTTGAGACAGACACCAAGCAGATCTCAGGTTGAGCTCCCTGTTACCATGCGGCAGCCATTGGAAACAGATGGTCTCCAAACAGCCTGTCATGTTTACTGCTGCTGCCATAAAAGACAAGAGTCCAACAACACACTCCCTCAGGAGCCCCACGGGATCGCACAGGGGCCCGCAAACAGCTGCCTGGGGGGTGGGAGGGGTGGGAGGGGCATTGGCCCTGCACCTTTAAGCACACACGCACACACACACCTATACTCACACCTTGAACTGACTCCTACCTCAACTACTATTCAAATGCCTCTATTACCAAACACGTAGCGCGCACATACACACCTAAAAGAGCGACACAAAAAAGGCCGGGCTTGCACTCCAAATGTCCTCCACCAAGCCGTCCGGACATGCTACATTTACTGCAATTAAACAAGCATGCCATTTGAATATCTGATGACACCTTGCAACCTGCTCCATGGGCTCTGAATATAATGGTGTCCCTGTGGAGCCCGCGAGAAATTGTCCATGTCACAGTTAATGAAGGGAATTTGCATTGTTATCTCAATTAAGGCTGTGGAATAATGAAGCTCACTTCTGAATTAGTTAATCGACAAAAACTTGTACAAATGTGTTTGCATGGCCTATAGGTATGGCCCACAGCTAATGTATATTCTTCAGGGTTACCGGGGTTACGTCAGACCAAGGAAGTGCAGACGGTAATGAGGCAGGTGCTACCGGACAGTTCTCTTCCTCTCCTCGGGAGGCTAGATGCTACTCTGACCTCCCAATGCCTCATCCTCTGTCTCTTCCTCCGTGTCTTGCCATGTCTCACCCACCTCGCTCAATTACCTCTCTCCCCCCATTCATTTGCATGGCACATCAAATGCACAAACCAGAAGCAGGTAGCAGATTGGAGGAAGAAATCCAGGTGTTTTGCCTCCACCTCGCATCACACTCCTCCCCGCTCCATCAAAATATCAACCCTGACTCTAGCCGGAGCTTCTGGATACAGATACTAGTCCAGGCTAAGTAATAAAAGGCTGAACGGGATAAAGGAAATATCTATTTGCTTGAATACTGTCAGGTTGAAAAAAGCTTTGACATAAAAGGATAATGTTGAATTTAGACTTCCCATTGATCTGCTGTGACAGTTTAAGTGGCCGCTTTGGTGTGGTTTGTGAGGAGCGTATTCTTGTGTGTGAAGACTGTTTAAGTGGGTATTTGTAAGAAGTAACTAAAGGCCATCACTAAAGGCTTGCACAAGTGCTCTTCTGCTCTGGGGGCCTCAAATGGCCAATGAATTATTTATAACAGCCAGGACATGAGCTGATGTTGGGCTAGAGGAGGGGTGGCACCCACACACACTCACTCACAAACAAACACACACAGTCACGCCCACGGGTGTGCGTGTACATACGCGCGCTCACTCACACCCACACACACACATACAGACAATGTATCCTCTTAAGGGGGTCAGTGTGCCAGACAGCCACAGGCTAAGCAGACAGCTCACAGTCAAAGCACACTGTGGGACAGTAGATAGAACAAGACTAGTCCGAGGGGAAGTGACGGGTTTGATTGTTGTTTTCTGCTCAATCTATTGCCTACTTGAGGTAAAGTGAGTGGTAAATCTAAGAAAGCACACAGAAAAAAACAGTGTTTCGTATAAATAGTGTACTTACTGAGTTTCAGCTCATCATACAGTCCATCATCTTGGCATTGTATTTATTACTGGTTTTAAAAGAGTAAACAGTCGACTTGAAAGTAAATGCATCCTTTGCCTCCCAGTATAGACATGTTCATTATTGGCAGTATCTCATAAATGTACATAGGTAGCACTGAAACATGTGCGCATAAATGAGATTTGGAAAAACCCTTTCGTGTAGTTACTAATAAAATACAGCCGATTAACTCAGCATATTTACGCTGTGTAAATCCTTCAGCCTTCAGCCTCCTATCATATATGAATATGACTTCAGGGATTAACATAAACTCCTTCATAGTGTTACAACACGGTTATAATGGTGTTTTAAATATCAGACCCGACTGGGGCGCTCCAAGTGATGTCGTTTTCAAACAGCAGCGAGTCATCCTTAAAATAAAATGAACTGCACAATACTAGAATAGAATAGAATAGAATAGAATAATCCTTTAATTGTCCCACAAGTGGGAAATTTGGTTGTAAGAGCAGCCAAAAAGACAAATATACAAACAAACAGTACACAGGACACGGAACAGAAACATTTTTTCTTACAATTTTTCTTACATATTTACATTAAGAACAATGGTTACTATAAACAGAGAGTACTGTACAGTTATTAAATTAAATAAAAATAATTACAGGTAAGAGGCAAACCAGGTTGTAGTGCGAATTGGTTAATTAACTAACTTATTGCAGTTACAGCATTGATGTAAACATCTATGTTTGTTGGATACTGCCACAATAACCACAATATAATGAAGATGAGCACAGTTATTGTAACTGTATGTTTTTTCCCAGTTTAATCTTTGGTTTCTTAACTGCATTTTTACTGCCATTTGGCATTTGACATTAAAACTTGATGCATTTATTTCACACATTTTTGACATAATCTGATCCAAATTATGCCCCATTTTCCATACCTGGGAAATAATGTCTTCATCGCAGTTTCCTATTAATTAAAAACACAAGAAACATAGGAACATATTATGAAATCATACATACATACATTTTAGAGAGATTCTTGAGTTATTTAGAAATGCAAATATCTTATGTTGTCATGTTGGCAAGGTCTCTCTTCTTTTGTTCAGTTAAATAAGAGGACATTTAATGAATATTTGATTTTCTTTTACTACCTTTAACTTCTGATGTTGATCTTTGAGATTCATGTTGTCTTGAAGGTGAGCTCAAACTCTGGAAGAAACAAAACAAATAATCTTTTAACATGTTGTTGAATGCAGCTATGATGAAAGAAGACAGAAAAGACTGTAACGAGGAAAGAAAAGAGAAGAATAACCTGTGGCTACGCGAGCCAAAGAGCAACATCTAATCTGAGGTTCAACGAGGGTTAAGTCCAAAACAAAACAAAGTGAATGTGGTTGTCAGTAATAAAAGCTTCATTAAAAGGTCAGAGGCTGGAGAGGTCACTTAGATGGATTCTCCCCACCTCTGAATTGTCGCCCTCATTCCCTGCAACACTAGAGTTGCATCCCAGCAGCCTCTCTGCAGTGATGCAACATGGCATCTTAAAATAAGCAGTTTACATTGAAAGGTCAGCTGGGGGAGGGCACCTCTCTGAGTCTGTGGCTCAAGATGAAGAGGACATCCAGGCAATGACGATATTAAAGCGCAAATATTATATACACGCAGGCCTGTCTGTTTTTTTCCTTTTTCAGCAGAATGTACGTGCATCCTGTAGGTACAAACATAAATGCTGTGCATGTAGGCATATGCAGAGGGTTTCGCTCTCTCTCAAACAACACAAAAAGTACACAAACAAGTGTATAAATACCAAAGATGCACAGCTCGCCTCCTAAAGGTTAGTCAAATCCAAAAATCAACAAGAGCAGAGTTTAAATGCCAAACAGTTTCAGATGAAGATAAAGTTAGATTTCCATTGTTGCAAAGGACCTGCAAAGGAGGTTAACCTGAGAAGCTGAAAATAAAAAAAAAGGTAAAAAAAGAACATTTTTAAGAGTGTTAATTCAAGCTGACCTGGGATGCAGTTTAAAAAAAACCCAAAAAAATGTACTACGCCTTTTACTAATTAACTTAGTTTTAATAGATTTTATAATGAGATGTATAAAGCAGAAACAGTTGCAAGGTTGAATATATATCTATATATACTTTAATTATGTGTGTGTGTATGTGTATGTGTGTGTGTGTTTGTGTTCTTTGGGTGATAACTACTTCCTCCTCTGACAAAGACCCACAGTAAGCTGCTGCTTGATTAATTCTGATCCACTTAATTAGAAAGCTGCCGATTTCCCGCGTGAATACTGATAACACGAGGAACTGCTGTCATTGACTGTTATTGACTGATGGGTTCATTAAGACTAAGGAACGTGGAGGCCGATCTGAACTTTCTTTCCTTAAAATACACACACACACACACACACACACACACACACACACACACACACACACACACACACACACACAGAGTGAGACAGAGGGAGAGAAAGAGAGAGTGAGAGCAAAAAAAACCCCACTAACCATGAAAGCTAATACGGGATCCTCACTTGTAGTTTGGTTACATCTCACACACATATGTAAAAGCCAAGTTGTAAAAAACAAATAATACAGACTTCTTAGAAGTTAAGCGCTAAATCTGTGCGATTGCAAAAGAGGTGCAATAGAGCTGAAGCAATGAAGATGCAGCGGGATGTGTCCCATCCAAGAATCTCCTTCTTCCTGAAGCAAAATCTATGCTAATGTGTGCCGTAAAACCTTATGTGAGCATCAGCAGGAAGTTCTGACAGCTGCAAATGTGCAGGTGCAAATTCTGTTACCATGAGCACAGAGATGCTTTCACGGCTGTCGAGAGAGAAAATGTTCCCTCACACTGCACCATATTGTAAATATGACAGAAACATGCAGAGACGCAAAGCTGCATGATTGAAGTGCTGGAATACCGTGACTCCTGTTTACTTTTATTTAGGTTAGGTTTGTCAAAACAATTTTTTTCCCCTTTTGCTTGCTTGTTAACACATTCCCATTGTATTGATTACACCGTGGCAAACAGAGACAAGTGCAGACCTTTTCAAAGATGTGAATAAAGATATCAGTCAAACGGCAGCACAATGAGCGGAAGATGGACAAGCCAATATTAGGAGTATGTAAGGAATGTGCACGACCGCTTTAGATGGATGTGTGGAGGTCCAGAGGGCACTCTTTCCCCCTGTGGAGATCTCTCTGGTAGCGCAGACAGTGATAGCATGGACCCCTGATCTCCACCACCACCAACAATCTCTGTTTGTCCAACTCCTGCTGATCGCCAGCAACTCTGCAAAATGCTTCATCTTTCCATACTCGTGGTCTTAGCTTTTCTCTGTTTGGCTCTGTTTCTGTTGTTCTCGCTTACATGACTTTTCTTACCCTCTTTGTCATAAATCTGCGCCTGCTTCCATCAATAGGAACGCAGAGCGAACTGACAGCTCTGTCAGGGACTGGTGACATTCTTCTCTTCCTTCCACATAAGGTATGCTGATGTTTACTTCAGCATCCCGTAACTCAAACACGATTAAATCATTGCGGAGAACGAACGGGTGACAGGTCTGCTAAAATCTGTTGCCAAATTCAGTATAAACAGATGCAGTAAAACAGGACGATTCATCATTCGAATTTGAACGTCTGTCTGCTTCACTATAGGGGCCCAAATGCATACATACTCCCTAAGTGAATTGGTTACAGGCCTCTTTTCTCCTACACACATCTCACTCAAATCAACTTAGTCAAAATTGAAAAGCCTCGATTATGTGTAATTCTGATATATTGCTTTGGTTTATTAGGAGAAAACACAGAACACAGAAATATGATCTATTTCTGTGGTGCTCCCTTTGCCATTTTGGCATCTCCCACTCACCCCTACAAAACCCAATAAATGCGAGTCTTGTGCATAAACACGCACACACGCACGCACTTACAAACAGATCTGCACACATCGTGCGGCAAAATAAAACAGGTTTGGCATCAGGTTCCCTGTGTTATAAGTTCAAATTTGCCAAATTTAGGTCATGTATCAATCTGAAGGGAGACGGGAAGGGAAACAAACTATTTTCACGAGAGACGAGCTGTATCGTTCCCATCTGAGAGAGGTCGTTTGCATAGCTTGACATTCACAGTGCTTCCCACAACCCTACAGTTTGCGGCCCCAACCTCCTTTGAAGTCAGCTAGAATTACTTATGACACAATAAGCTGCAACAATGAAGTAACAAAAGAGGCCAGAATTTAAAGGGCATTCCTCTTTACCAAACTCCACCCAAAATACTCCACGGACTCTCCAGTAAGACGTGCCTTTTGACGTGTTTTACTGAAGATGCGTTAAAAAAAAGAAGAAGAAGAAAAAAAGGCAAAGATTCAAAAGAACTCGCAGGTGGATCGTCTACCGCCACCGAAATGTCACTGCGGTTTGAAAATGGAAAGTATACAATAATGCTTTTAATATGCTCTCCCATGATTAACATCTCAGTGTAATCCAGGCTTGGCAAAGAGACTTAACCAGAGCTTCCACACTGGCATCAAGCCAGACTGGCGCTGTGACTTGTCTTCCTACAGACAGAGGGATGAGCTTGGGACGAGATGGGAGACGCGGGGGCCTGGATGGACTGGCTGCAGACACAATGCTGGCACTGTGACAACAAACACCGATCAAGACTAATCTCGTACTCCTAAATACGACGCACACATGCACCCGCACACATACTCTGGAAACTCTCATTTTATCATTCTTCGTTCGAAAAGGTTAGTTACGTTTTCCATAAAAAGTTATTTTTGATTTATTTGGGGGGGGGTTTGTGAAAAAAATAAAAAATTACCAAAACAATGACATATTACATGTGACATTACTTGGAATATTGTGCAAATGACAATCATCACTCTTTACTAATGATGAGTATTATTTAGAAAGTAAATCTTGCATTGGATATTCACGCTTAGGAAATGTATAACCAAGAACAACTTTAAAGCTAACTTTGAATTTATCTGAGACGACCAAAAGTCCATCGCCAGCCACCGCCATGTTCCACGGTCACTTAATTTGACCCTTTACTTGCCAGTTACTGCTACAATCAAACTGGCTTATTTTACCAGAATCACTGTCACTGCAGATTCCCACATTTCTTGTATCTATATTTGACTGGGTGGTTAGGAGAACGAGCGGCACATTTGGACATAAAACACTGTTAATAGTCAGAGCATCATTAAGGGTTCTTTCCGCATAACCGGCTTCATGGGGGCAGAGGAATGATCAAGAATAATGTGCGGTCCTTTGTAGCCGCCCAGGTCACAGTCTGCATACAAATCTGCAATGAGGAGGAGAGGCAGGAAAGGAGTGAAGGCTAGGGACGAGGCAGGGGGATCTGGAACAGTGGGTGGGTTTGAGAGGGGAAGAGGGAGATAGAGAGCGGGAGAGACTGGGGTTGAGGATAACTGATCACAATAAGGCGGGTCATTTCTGTGTAGCAAGTTCAGAGATTCTGTGGGCCCTTATGGGGAAGAGGTGGAGGGAGGTAAAGGGGAGGGGAGGCTATTTGGGGAGAGGTAACAGGGTAGAGGGGGAGTCTTGCGCAGGCTGAGGCCCAGAGCTGTATTCAGTGGGGGTAGCCTGCTCTAGCTCCAACACTACTACAAAGCTGGACTCCTAGGGTTCATGAATAAGGCGAGGAAATGATCAGAAAAAAAAGAAAAAGGACCCTAAGAGATGTTTAGACAGATGGCCCACTTAAAACGACGCAAGGACACAGACAGAGAAAAGTGATTTTAATGAAACTTCAGATTTGGCAAATAATTGATCTTTATCTCCCCCCTTAAAAACCCAGCAGAAAGGTGAAAGTAAATTTAATGTGTTACAAGTGCCTTTCCAACAGACATTAAAAGCCTCTGGTTGCTTTAAATCCTTTAGATTGAATTAAATTGACATCATGAGAAGGAGCTGGAAAAGAGTTGGGGGGGAGGGAGGCAGGGAATCAAATGGAAGGCGTTCAGAAAAGAGCTGTGGTGCCAAAGAAAAATAGATAGCAGGGGACTCCACTCCTCCTCCAGTCGTTCTTAAAGGGCCACTGAGAGGCTCTGAGGGAAAACATGCTAGTCAGTATTTTTAGAAATTTCATTTGATTGGATTCTGGCAAACATCTCTGCTCTGGGCCTTCAGATGTAATATCAAATGTTACTTGCTGGGGACAAGACGATGTTTTATGAATTTAGCGAGCATGAATTATTAATGGCCAAACTGCAATCAAATATCTAAAATGTGCAACTAATTATTTGATGGGGGGAGCCGAATAAAAAGGTATCGCTTTTGTGACTCTGTCAAATTAATGCTGATTATTTGACCATGTCAAACCTTCACACTTGAATTCCCTCAAAAGAGAAAAAAAACAAGGGGAGATTTTAAATGCTACCATAACAGAGGGCGACCGAAGGCTTTGAATAGAGGCGCTTAGAAAATGTAAGGTGTATTGCAAAGGCACACTGTATAACATATAAATAATAATAATAATAATAATAATAATAATAATAATAATAATAATAAATCATTAAACCTACAGCTTAGACAGAAAGGACAGAGAACTCCTGAGGTGTGCTTCACCACGTTAACATTGCAGTGTAGGTGCAGTGCCAAGCTCTACCTATCCTTTATAATCATAATCCATTTCCACTGGTATTGTCCTCCATGGAAAAATCTCGCTCCACGAGATCACCAAATGAGTGAGAGAAAGACAGAGAAAGAGCGCTAACAGTCTAGAAATTGTGTGCGTGTGTTGAAGGCAGGAGCTTTCACAAAGTGAATGCCTATTAGAAAGTGCCCCTGAAATCAACCTGCCTATCCCACCCACAGTCTCCCCTCGGCCTCACCCAAACCTACCAGGGCCTAATCATACGCTTGGATTTATTTTAGATGACATGACCATAGCATTGGAGCAGTAGCTGTTAACTGCCCCTTTTCTAGAACAAGGAATTACATTTAGAACGGGGATGAAACCAAAGCCTGCTTGATCCTGGGCCCGTGCTCCGGTCCTCAGCACAACATTTAAGCTTTGTTTATTAATCCCTCTAAGACACAGTCTGGTGTTGGTGTGTAGTTGTGTTCATGTATGTTTGCCCAAAGGCCTGTCTACCCTGCTCGGGGTCTTCATTTCTCAGTGAGTGAGCAATAGCTGTTCTGCTTGGCTGATGAAGGGAGCAAAGTGTTACGCCTCAGAAAATGGGTTTTCTGGATTTTGCTTAATCAGATTTTGTGTTTGAAAAAACAAACATACGAATGATATCAAATACATGCATGAATAGAATTCTTTGGAATTTTATATTTATATATATATATTGGTTATATTTCTTTGTGTGTGTTTGTGTATACAGTATATTTTGTTTGCAGGGGTACACAGTGGCTCACTTAGACCCAAGTACCCTGATCCTTCAAGTGTCCCGTGATTATGATAGCTGCCATTACCACAAACACTCCAAGTGAACACACAGTACTGTAGAGACAGACACATGGACCACTATGGCCTCAACAGCTCACCAGTATTGATTTTCATTTAAGTCTTACAGGTCCAGCATACACCTCTAACCCCCTGCCATCCACAATATTTACCTAGTTGCCAATATTTTGTCAGGGTGCTGTGGTGAAAGCTATGTGTACAATGTGGCTGAGAGGCCTGTCCTTTGACATCTGCGCTGGCTCTATTCAGCTACGCACTACAGGGGAGCCACGTATGAAATGCCCTCTTCATTTGTTTGTTTCTGCTCTATCTCCGTCCACCTGCTTCTCTAACTGCCCTAACTGCATTTCTCCTGCCATGGCTCCTCATCGCCTACATTGTGCTTCTACATTGGAAATAATGGGTTTCCTTTCTTAATAAATTGCGTTCTTACACAAACTAAATCATCACCAAACAGAACAACACAGTGGGAGAAACAGACATAAAGGAAAGATCAAGCATTTGTGTCTTACAATACACTTACAGTTTTTTAAAAGGTGTTTCTTCATGTCTGTCTACAGAGGATAATCCTTCTTGTTCTTAATATATTACAGTGATGACTTTGTTCACTGTTTTTTTTTTTTTTTTTCCACTTGATATTCAGAATTAGGAATATCATCAAGAATGAGTTTATAGGAACTTTTGACAATTCTTCAAGAAGTGCATTTGTAAGGTTAGACATTGATGTTAGATGAGGTCTTTTGTCGAGTTGTTTTAGGGGTCTGTACAGGCCAGTCAAGTTCTTATGGACCTTGCTTTGTGCACTGTTGAAACAGAAAGCCCCAAACTGAAATCCCCACTGTTCTCACAAAGTTGGGAGCATGAAATTGTCCAAAATGTATTGTCATACTGGAGCATTAAATGGCTTTTTCAACTAGTACCTACTTGGCTCGGCTTGACTCGACTTGATTTTTAGGGTTCTCCATTAGGTGGTAGTACCTGGTAACAGGTGCTTTTTTTAGTACCTGCTTGGCAAGGTTCCAAGAGATCTGACTCATTCCAAAGACATGACATCAACAGAGTGCATTCCACCGATTGGCCAGTCATGAGAGTGACATCTTCACACAAAATCAAAACCATGATCCAGCAATGAGGTGCACTGGATTACCAGAAGGTGAAGTGTGATTTCTCACTCCAGAGAACATGTCTTCATGGCGCTACGGTCAAGTGACGGCATGCTTTACACCCCTTCATCCAACGCTTTGCATTGCACTTATGCAGTGTGTAAAAGAATAAGTCTGTCCATACATCCATCCGTCCATCCATCCATCCATCCATCTTTTTACCACTTATCCTAGATATTATGCACACCATCCCATATATTACACTGGAAATAAATGAAGTCTTTAAAGTAAAAACATTTTCCAAATTATTATCTTAAATAAGCATAACCAGGCTAGAGGCTCAAGCCAGTCCTAAGAGGACTGGGGTCTTATGCCAGATGCTCTCCAGATAGCTGCAAGTGTGAAAAACCTTTGCAGGAATCCAATGGTAAAAGATTAAAGATCAACTTGTAACGGTATGAGATGCTTATATTATGAACTCTCCCAATATTTTTCAGTATAAATATCGGGAGAGTCAGGTCAGTTATAGACATCGGACATGTATATTCTCACTTCCATCAAGTAATGTCTAGAAAAGTTTAGATCTGCAGAAAATATGTGTGACAATGTCTTGAAGCATGCTCTATCATCCAGTTAAGGAAATCCCAGTTCATCCAGACATTTTATTTTTAATGGAAGAAACGTTTCATCACTCATCCAACTGATATCTTCAGTCTCAGCTGACTGGAGGTTTCCTCAACTTTATAAACAGTACATTTGGATAATGACCACATCTAGCACCCTGTCCTAACAAACTGTTACAACCATTGATCAGTGACATCTCAGCATGCGAGGTAGGCACCCTGGTAACTTTTCTGTAAACACTCCTATGGCAGATCTACTGGGATGAACCTAGAAGCATATAAACACTGCACAAATCTGACCTATGTTTGAACGACAGAACAGCCAGCGATGTCAGCTATCCGTACCTGAAAAGGGATTTAGATAAAAGACAGAAAAGATTTTTCATTTTAGATGCTTTTTCCATCAGCATCGTGCATGGGTTAACTCTCACACTGTGCGTTGCGGCAGGCAATATATGATATTATAGCAACCACCTTATCTGCATATTCATGCTGGCACATTTCCAAGTCCAGTGGTGAAGGAGAAACACGGGCTACGGTGCAGATTAAAAGCAGGAGTCAAAGTCCAGGGGAGGAAGGGTGGAGGTGTGTGTGATGTGTGTGACTGTGCGTGTGCGGTGCATGGTCAGAGGCAGGCATCATCGATTTCAACGCTAAGTGAAGGACAAGGAGTGCAGAGCTCGATTCCAAATCAATGATACAGTCCAAAATGTCTGCCACGCCGAGTGCAAGGCACCTAGATTAATGTGCAAAATGAGTGGCACAAATTTTGTCAGACACACACATGACAAAGCCTCCAGGTGTGTAAGGAGAGGAAGACAGTCACTCAGACAGACTCACAAAGTGAACCAGACGGTGCTATCCCCTGTGACGTATATAATGTTGTTGTTTTTTTTTTTACCTCCCATAATTTTAAAATTAAAAATACAGGCTTGCCTAAGAAATTGCACGGCATATGCAAAGGACCACCACTTACGGGGATCCTATAGAGACCAAAGCAGTGGGTGTGATGGACTAATTAAGTAGGGCCTGTGTTCTCAGACATCAATAGGTTCCGTCAGACTGCACATAGCTTCCCATGCCCTATCATAGAGGGAATACTGCTGATTACACACCTGCACGTATGCACACACTTGAAAACATGCAATGGTAAATCTGTATGAGGTTAACATTTGTTTTACAGATACATACATCTTAAATATACGATTTACATGAGGTTCAAAAAAGCTTATTGTTTCTGCTTCTTCCACTTTATATTAAATAGTTTTTTCTTCATTGCTTGTAATCACATTTAAATCAATAAAGTTTCAAAAACAGGAAGCTGAAAAGAAAGATGTAAATCAATTTACTCTGATCCTTTGACTGGTTAAAGAGTTGGTCAAAAAAAAAAAGGAGAAAGAAAAAAAAACGATGTTGCACAAAAAGGAAGAAAAGGGAAGCCTCTGACTGTTATCCGAGTGGAGGTGCAAGCAGAAATTAAAATGTTTCATATCGAGCAATCTGAAATGAATTGGGTGAGGCAAGAAGAGAGAAAAGAAAAATCAATGGATCTCTGGCTGCGGTGAAAGGGACGGCATCACGAATGGGATTTGCCAGTGGGGCACAGCAGCTGCCAAATAACCTAGAGCTAAAGAATTACAATAATACTGATGAAGTGTGTGAGGGCTTTTAGAAGCATTGCTGGAAAATTGCTCTGATGGAGGCATAACAATGCAGTCTAATTCGAGTGCCCTCTGTACTGCTTTGAAAAGGCACAACAAGATGTAACACTACCCTCCAAAATCAGCTGCAAAAAGCAGCAAAAGGCAGAGTGATGTGTGGGCAACGGTGCTTCCACTGATGTATGGGAGGAAAGGTTTTACATCTTAATGTGTTTGCAGGGCTCTCTTTACCCATATATAACTCTACAGCTGATCATCACGTGTCAAGTATCAGGGAACGTCCTTGCCTCTACTCCTCCACAGATTTTATTATTCCAGCTGTGTATTATGTGTTGATGAATACAAAAAAGGAAAGCAAGAGCAATGTAAGAAAAAAATAGTATTCATCCATTTCATTTTGAGTATGCAGCTGTTAAACAAAAAAGAAAAAGAAAAACAGAGGCAGGAGGGAGAGATGAGACGGGGTGAATAAATAGATGAGAGGAACAAGCTCCCATCATCTATTTTTATGCTGCATTTAATTTACATTTTCTTTTTGCTGCCGATAAAAGTGGACAGGGAACACAAGGACGGTGACACCCAGAGAGCTCCCCAGGTCAGAGGGCAGCAGTTAACCTGTCAGAAGCAGAGTACTGATTAGAATAAATCTACACACTCACTAGAGGTCAACTCCGGCCTCTGCTACCAGTCTGACCCACCACTCTTGCAGGCGCTGTGTGTGTACATCTACCAGCTATGGGTAGTGGATGTGTGTGCTATAGTGTGCAATGAAAACATGAATGTGCATTAGTGTTTGCTTTACTGAGAGAGCTTTTACTTTTCAGTATGGGTTTTCCCTGCTTTAAACAGGTGACGTCGTGCCACCTTAGAGCTAAGAACTGGACGTTTATTGATCTCTTCAATGATTTTTGTACAATTTAAACAGTGGCTTAAACAGATCTGCCATTGTGATGGAGAGGTTCTTGTTTTTAATTCAGCATTAGTACGACTTTCTTATGTTTTATAACTTTATGGTTACACAATATTGATTTAATATTCCCTCAAATAGTTTCCTGTTTGCCAAGGAGTGCTCAGCTTATATTTCAAAGCACACTGCTATACATCATCCTTTCTGCTTCGTTTAAACGTGACCAAAAAAGCCACAGTTACGAGGACATTGCTCTATCAGAGCAAAAGAAGTCATCCCACAAATAGATCAGTAACACTTCTTTCCAGCAAATATTTATTATAAATATTTACTGCCTGTAAAAACTGACTACTACGAAAAAAGTAAACCACCAAGCTGTTGTCCACATCTCTTCTTTAATGTGAGTAGAAAGGGAGGGCGTGCTCTGCGGGATGGAAATCTAACGCACATAAACACTAGACTTCATCTCTGGGGCTCAGAGGGCAAGACCCTGTGGCCCTCTTACAGAGGATGAAAGAGCTATCGTTGAATAAAAGAGCGAGACTGCCAGTGTACACATACGAGCACACGAGCAGATGCGTGCGCACACACAGAATACCTCATATGAAGAGCTGGAGGCTATCACAGTGTGAGCTACCATGTGGAATGTTGCTGGGCCCACACCTATGGAGGGTGTAAAGCCTTTGCTGAACGTGTAGGGTGAACTGAGGTTACCCACAGGAGAACTGGAAGACCAGGGTTGCACAATCACAGTTAATCAGTAATTTGCTTTCCTTTGCCTTTTATTTGAACACTTTTATTTGAACACTTTTCTAGAAACACTTGAGAGATGCAACAAAGGAATACACTTCTTTTCTTAATTGTTACCAATGCAAGTGACAGTGTTAGTAGTACAAAAGTAAATATGTACAGACAATACATTTCTGTGCATCTGCAATTTTAAGCTACCAGAGAATGAACGAGCAACAATTTGCATCTGTTTGCAGAGACTTTATTCTGATTGTTTCCCTGTCAATACAAATGCTGTTTTTTGCCTCCAGTATGAATATATTTGAAGAGGACCCAAGAGCATGTTTTCTTTTTTTTATGACCTGATCTGATTATATGTAAAGCATGTAGATAATTAATTCTTATTAGACCAAGACTGAAGCAAACTTGCAGGTAACATGTGATGGGGTTGTAAAAAGGGCAGAGAAAACACTCACACAGCTAGCTGTTGCAAACACCTTAGTGGATCTGTATATAACTCATTGTGATATGATTAAAGCTACTGTGTCTTCCTACTTCTAAATAGTGTATGTACCCTTAAATAAATTGCTAGTAGGTTAAATGGCAATTCAGCATGTTAAATATACACTACAAAGTCCATGCATAAGCAAAATGTAGGAATAGCTATAGAAGAAGCATGAAACAGAATTGTAAACGATCTTTAATAGTCTCAAATCTGAGAGGAAATCTTACAAGTCTGCCATCAGGCACTGACTTTCTCTCACCTGTGTGTCTTAAAACTCCAAATTGCAGTGAAATTCTTGAGTGAGGCAGGTGCTTATGCAGCAGCAGCAGCAGTGGCACACAACACCCACAGGTATCTCCTATCTCTTTCTTTGTGTGAGTCAGCCAGAAGAGATCAGTAGTGTCAGAACTATCAGGCCCCAGTCTCAACAGAAGGGTAGGGCGGGGTGGGGTGGGGGGGGGGGGGGTGTTTGGGGTGGGTGGAGGCAGTGGGGGTCAGGTCAGGGGAACTCTTTCTTCCTCTGACCCATTGTTCTTCCTCAGTTTGAAAACACACCGCGGCTCTTTCATCTGCGCCTCTGCACCGAGAGAAACAGGAAGTGTCTGCATCACAGACTCCATCCATCATCTCCAACTTAAAGACCTGTCACATTTATAGACTTTTGACTCTCATTGTTATCCACTTCGAACATGACTGACTCACACCATTATTCATGGCAATATGAACACAGTCATCATCATTTCTTCATCGTAAACATTTTTTACACACACACACACACACACACACACACACACACACATATATATATATATATATAATTTCTTAATTTTCACTGGTGATTTTTATGGTTAGAGACTGACACGACAAGTGTTTCAATCTGATATGACTTGAGCTCTGCTACATGAGACGGGCAGAGCGGTTCACTCAGACAGGCTTAACTCTCCTCATCTCTCTTTCACCCAGCTCCAGGCCAACTCTAATAGCAATCAGTGAAGACCCAGACACAATGGCTAATTCAATTTCCCTGCACCAGTTTTCTCATCAAGGCTCAAGGTCCTGTCCCCAGCTGATAGGGGCCCCCAAAACATGTCTGGAAGTATGAGGATTTAGCCAGGCCATCAGCCACCCTTCTGTAATAGACACAGATAACCGGATTGTTAGAGGAGAAGTGAGGTGAGGTGAGGAGCTGAGTGAGATGAGAAGCTCACCTGCCTGCATGCCCAAAGTGAAGGGCCTTACTGCAGCCGCGAGAAACATCGCTCTCCCCTATCCGCCACCACTTCCTCATCCTCCTCGATTAAAAAAGACTTAATCAGGAGACTTCAACTCACACTTTGCTGTCTTCAATGAGATTTCTGAGACTTAGGGCAAGAAAGGTGGAAAAAGAGGGGAAGAGACTTAGAAGGAGCTGGAGGAGTTCAGTGCATGTCTGAAGGGGGCCAAGGGGAGATTAACATCTGTGTGGCTTCGGTTCATTTACCTGGGGTTCCCAAATGGTTCCCCGGCTGCAAAACGCTACATATCCCAAACAGCAAAAAAAGCGAGAGAAGAGTGGATAAGAAAAGAGGCGGCACCCTCCTCTCGTTGTCTGTCAGCTGGTGACCCAGGGGGCAGAAGTTTGAGGAGAAGGGATCAAAGACAAACTGAAAAGCAGAGAGAAGCAGTATGTGAACAAATATAGGGGGAAAAGACAGTCAATGATCTCTTTCTGTCTCCTTCGATCTCCAGCTTTTTTATTCCCCCTTCTCTTTGCTTGGCCTTTCAGCTCTCCTGGACAGTAACCTGCTGTCCGCACCAGTCATAGTAAATAATACAAGGCTAGAGTGAGGCCTAAGTGGGCAACAATCTCCTACATGCACTGGGACAACAGAGTAAACAATACAAACATCAGAGACACAACAGCCCTCGGGCTCTGCATTCTGGCTCTCACACAGCCTCTGTGAAGTGTGTGCGCGCACGCTTGTGTGTGTGCACGCACGCTTAGACTTTCTTTTTTCTTTCATTCTTTTTTTTTTTTTTTTTTGCGTGTACATGCACGTTCAAATGTCATGTTCAGCAGTGTGAAAGCAGATATACTTGCGTCTCCAGCACCATCCGGGATCCCTGGTGAGAAGACATCTGATGGCAGATGCTGCAGTCTGATGGCAACTGAGTTATCCAAACACACCAAACCATTACCGCTACCTAACTCAACTTATGTTCACACATAGCATAGCACACAAACACACACACACACATGCATACACGCATACACAGGTGTAAAAAAACATGCAAACACATATGCTTACTGATGCACACCCAAAAACATCACTTAAGAATCCAAAACAGCCAGGAAACAAAAAAGTGAAGGAAGGAAGGAAGGAAAAGTGAAGGAAAAAAACTGAGAAACTGACAGCATGCATCGAAACAAGCAAAGGAAAAGGCATCCTTTTACAACAAAGGAAGTGGGCAGTAAAACCAATAGAATCACTGATTTCCATTCCTAATGCATCAGACATGGTGGGGAGATGTTGTTTCTGAGGTCTTGAATGGCGTGCCGGCAGTTGTCATCTGTCTGCTGTACTGTGTGTTAAAGCCGGCATGGCAGCCCAGTCCAGACTGGTGTACAATGAGCTGGATGCCAGCCAAAATGTCTACTCTCCGAACATCACACATTTCAGACGTCCCTTTTAACTCACGCAGGATGGAGGAAAGGCCGAATTTGAAGAAAGGAGGTGTGGAGGGGGTGGGAGAAACTAAAGAAAAGAAGATAATTTAATTTGTTATGAGCATGAAATAAGAATTAAGAGGCTGGAAATTTCCAGAAACGTCTAAAAAAAATAAAAAATTAAATCAGACAATGAAATAACACCATCAGTGTGATTAATGGAAATGTCAGATAATTGTTTTCTGGCAGCATTTCATTATTCTGTGTCCCCTCTCAAAAGCCTCAACCAAAGCAAGAATTCATAAAATATGTAATTTAGCTCTGACCTTTGGCAGAGTTCAGCAGGTCCCCATCTGTGTGTGAGGAGCGGAGAGGAGCAGAGAGAGAGAAGAATGATGACCCCTTTAACAGCTTGCCTGCGACTACCTGCTGATCCAAAAACACTGGCCAGACATGAAGCCCCTGCATAGTCAAAGGATCAAACAGGGCCAGAGAATACTGCTTATTTCAGAGAAACAGAAAGAAGGGGGGCGGGGGGGGGGGGGGGGTGCGAAGACTGAAGGGGATTCTGGGGGCTCCAGTGGTACGTTTTGTGCTACTTTGGCCACTAAAGGGGAAAAGGGTGGGTGGGGGTACAGACAGAAAACAAAAACATTAAAGAATAAATGGGCTTACGCCACCCTTACAGATAACCCAAGCCTTGACTGCTGCGAAAAGACCAAATTTACACAAACTGTACCGTTTGAAGTCTAATCCTCTTATACATTCTTAATTAAGAAACAACAGCCCATAATACTCTTTGTTGTGCTGACCCACACATGTGAAACTCATAAGTGAGGCTGTGTTAAGATACGAGGAGAAATGTTTTCACTCTCATCCAAGTACACATTCTACTGCACATAGTCACATAAGATAATTTTGCTATGCAGCCGTTTTGTCATCTCAGTGACTAATATGATTAAAAAATATATTTTGTGAGCAAACAATGCTTTTCAGAAATGTTGCTGCATTGTCACTGAAGAAATACAACAGGAGCAAATGCATGCTAATAAGCTGTCATGGATACTGGGGCCAATTACAGGTATGTTGGGCAGCCGTGAGTAAATGTTATTATTATAGTAATAGATAGATAAGTACTCTGGAGATCTTTAGGCCACATTATTTCCACTCTCTACTCCTGAAGTTACACATCACACATTTTCTTCTTATCTCATCTCAGTGTGGGCCTTCTATGACTCAGAGATCCCTACATACGCACACGTCTGTGAATTTATGTGGCCTCACACACATGCGTGCACTCAGAAGCAGCTGGGAGCACGGGGCGGGATGACGTGAGGTGCCCACAATGGCTCCAGAGGGATTAATTTCTCCCATTTTATTTGTTTATTACTATGCGGAGAACAACTGGGGTGGCAGTGACACAACAAACCGGATACAGTAGTGAGTAGCATTCTCCTTTGGCTCATGAAGCCTCGTGCTCATCTGTATATTAAGATCAGTAAACGCTATATGCTGCTTTATACAATATATAGCACTGAGGTGGTGCTGTATACCGCTACATGGTAAATGGTAAATGGACTGGTTCTTATATAGCGCTTTTCTACTCTTTCTGAGCACTCAAAGCGCTGTACACAACTTGTACATTCACCCATTCACACCCATTCGCACAAGCACATTTCTTTAAGTGCTTTCTAAGTAACATTCACACACATTCATACTCCGATGGATGCATCGGAGAGCAATTTGGGGTTAGTATCTTGCCCAAGGATATTTGGCATGCAGACTGGGGAAGCCAGGGATCGAACCACCAACCTTCCGATCAGTAGATGACCTGCTCTACCACCTGAGCTACAGCCACCCCTACAGACTGCTTGGATCCAAAAATGTACATTTATGAAGGCAAATAAAATCAGTGTATTTACCAGCAACATATTATTTGCATTTCCATGATCAATGGTGTCAGTGGGCTGATGTTACTAAATTAAGCTAATGTGCACCTTCCCTACAGTTTAGTAATGCACAGGTATGTTTCACACTATCAGTTGTTTGATATTTTCTGTAATTTTCTCGATTGCCCATAATTTCCTCATTATCGGTGACCCTTTGAGCTCACTGCTGTATCTGTATAAATAATGCAAGCAATTAAGTCTTTGTTTTTTCAGCAAACACTTGTCTTCCACTTTTGCTGAAGCGCACAACCACAAACACAAAGAAGTTTTCAAGCGTTTGTGTTCAAACGTTTGCATAAACAGATATTTATTGCTTTTATTTGCCAAGATGCTATTCACTTATGATAAAATATAAAAAATGTTTAAATAAAATGTTCTATATAATGTTCTGATAGTTGCAGGAATTGAACATATGTCAATCTTCACAGTCTGCTTACATCTACAAATTTCATATGGAGGATTTCCCGTAACACGGGATACCCCAGTTTAGAAATACACTGTGACATATTACGAACATCTTTGCCAGCTAATACATTTACTGACCTTGAAGAATTACATGCAATTATATGAAGAGAAACACCTTTAAAATGATGGGAGCACGGGTGGAACGAAATGTCCAATTGTAGATAAATACTCCTAAATAAGTGGAACTTAATCTGGGCCCCAGCATCACCCTGGATGAGCTTGACCTCCTTTTCATATGACATCCAGAGATATTTTTGTACCTTCTTAAGCCATATTCCTCTCTTCTCACAGCAAGAATCTCACTCTGCCTATCTCATATGGGACTAATGAAAGTCATATTTACAGTACCCTAACCCACACAGGCAAGGTACATACACAAATCAGATGTGGTGCTGTGACTGGTTAATAAAATATATATCTAAAAGTATGAGTGAAGAAAGGTAAAGTGGTAGCACTGCACGATACAGCCACCAATTTCTCTGTGATTATATTTAAAATCTCAATGCAGTAAAACAATCTGGAGATTTAGAAATAAAAAGTATTTATCTAAGTAGTATGTTCCTACAAGGTATTTTTAATTAAGTTTAATTAAGGAAAATAAATGTATTATTCTTATACATGGTATTATTAGGAATATGGGCTCTTTTCTAAAATATCTCAACTCAGGACTTAAAAATAACTGTTAATAATAAAATCAACCTAAACAGAAAAACAAAGTCTAAATTTATAATCCAAAATAATCTATTGTCCAAAAGGTTTGCCCCCCTTAAAAAAGCGTGCAGCGAAACGAAAATACACTGTCATTGCTAACAATATCCAGCCAGCTGCTAACAGAAGGTTAACACCAAAGCAACTTAGGTCCACCTCAGCTAACAAGGTTATAGCGTGGCGGCAAACAACTGCAGCTTACTGTGTTGTGGAACTCGAGCTGTTCATCAAAATAGACTGATAGCAAGAAGGATCATGCAGACAATAAATCCTTTCAGCTTCTCTCCATCCTTCATTCTCATCAGAAGCTTTCTGTGTGAATAGCTGCACATTTGAACGCTATAACAAAGAAAAGCAAGCTACTGAATGTTTGCTACCAAGTTATTTATAAGTGTTATTGTATTGTGATTTAAAATAGCTTTTAGTTCTGTTTGTTTGCTTCCTATGTGCCTATGTGTTCATCTGCATCTTTATTATTGTGCAGAAATATTTCATTGTAGTTCATTTATTATTCACATATAAATGTGTAATGTGTTTATCTAGTCTGTTTTGAGTTATTATTATTTCCACATATAGCTTTGGTTTTCACTTTACATTTAGTTAACTGTAATAATCTTGGGCTATAAACTGACTTGATACAAAATAACTGTAAAGCTTATCCAGTTACTAGCATGTCTATTATTTAAATCTTACCAATAAATGCATAGTTTTCCGCGGAGGACGTTGCCACCAATATTAAGTAATCACATCTGACTGACAACAGTACTACTGTGCTGCCTGAGTCAGATTGAGTTAAACATAGCGAGACATCCGCGCCATAGGGGAATACTGTGTCCCAGCAGCAGCAGCTACCATACTCTTGCTAAAAGACTGAGATTTTAATCACATTCCATCACTTAAATAGCCTTAGTATTTTATAAGAGTCCCAGGTGGTATGTCTGCTGTTGTAAAATACTAAGATTGGTGTAGAAAAGTACTTTTTCAGCATGTGGTCCAATGCAACAAAACAAACTACAACCTCAAAAATAGGAAAACTCATTTGGAGGCTGTAGTTTAAGTCTGTATTTGTTGTTTACATGACCAGGAATTATGTTATAGGTTATATCATAGTTATTAAGGAAGTGCAGCAGGATGTTGTAGTTAAAATATAATTTATTTATTTTGGTCTAAAGTCCTCTTAGCTGTTACTTATTTAAGGGCTTGTACCTGTTTCATATGTACCAACACTCACAATAAAACAAATCCATACAGTAAATACAGGGAAAATACAAAAAAAGTTGTGGGTTATATTATCCAGTAAAGGGAGGCCTCTTAAAAAATGAGCATCAAGCTTAAAAAAAGAAAAAAAACCAAGAAAAAAGCATTAATTAGTCACAATGGAACAAAATCATCCCTCATTATCAGACTATTAGCTTTTGCATGGAAAAAGAATTTTCTCAATTTAATTTAGTAATGTCCTTTTCAGTGTCGTGTTTGTCCATGTTTTAATTTCCAGCTAATTTCCAGCTAACTGGCAAAATGATATTCAATTACTTAATTAAGTATGATCCAGCTGCGTGCCATCTCTCCACACCAGGGGCTGTCTCCCTGTGGGCTGCTGGTTTAAGCCTCTCTGCACTAATTATCACACTGACATTATCACACTGTACCTGGCATTCTCTGCTACCTTAAGCACTGCAGCATTATGGACTTTTAACCAGAGCATCATAATAAAAGACAGCATATTATGCGCAGTCTTTGTCTAAAAAGCATGACAAGAGCGTCCAGTTATCTCAGCTCATAGAAAAAAACCCATATTTTTTATGTATCCCAAAATTTCACGTAGCTTTTCATAACCCTTCTTGACAATATTTTGCAAATGACTGCTTAAGAGTTGAAAATTTCAGTTCTTTTGAATAAAACTCCTCTGCACTCGTTTCATAGTATGAAAAATACAAAAATAAACATGGTAGCAGTGAGACAATGAAGATGTTTGCTATTATATGCAGAGTCAAAGGGATGCTATAGATAACCTCAAAGAGACATCCTGTGAGCTGTAATATGTCCCATAAATGACCACACATAAAAGAAGCTCCTGTTCAGCAAACAGTGAAAAACAGTTTTCCTGCTCCCACCAGCTCCTACTGCATTTAATGGTGAGGCGTATACTCTATTTTCAGGCTCTAATAGGGTCTTCCATTTGGATGGGAATACCTAATTAAAAACAACTAGGGACCTAAGACGGTACACATAAAGTGTCCATCCCACCCATGTCTACCTGACAACTGACAGCCAATCTGATTAAAGGCTGATGAGAAGAGGGGCCTCTGCCGGCCGTCCACTGCAGGCCAAAAGTGATCACTATGGCGATGGGTAATTACTGCTGTCAACGCATTCTCCATCCTGCTGGCACCAGCTTGATTGCGCTCGGCAACAATGATAGACAAGCTTAGCACGCTCTCCACCAACCGCCACCACGCTCGTTCCCTCTTTGCTCTGTTTTTAGCTGACACGCAACGTTCACATGGCCACACAACACAGGGCAGTCATGGCATCCCAGCCCAGTTTTAATTGTTTCCCCTCTCCCTTCTTCATTTCTTCCCAGCCTCAGCCTCATCCCTCTGTTCCCTCCTCTGTTCTCCCATCTCCCTCTCCTCTCCCTCTCTCATGCGGACGGCTCAGAAGTGCAAGTGTTATTACATGAAACTCCCGCTGTAGCATTAATTGAAGGGAGATATGGTGGGACAAAAACGACGGGGGGTAGAGCATGTCCATTATCACTCCTGCTTTCAACAGGTCTCACATTTGGAAACTGCAAATTGCAAAAACTTGCAAGGGCAAAATGTTTGACATTATTTGATCTGCAACCATATGGTGCAAGCAGGGAGGGGGAGTAAACACACACACACACACAACACACTCACATACAAAAACAGATAAATAAGTAAACAAAAGGAGCATGAAATGCAGGAAACACGTGAGGAAATGTGGGCAAACAACTCAAGAAAATAATTATCTTTAAAGCAATTAATGAGAGGTTTTGCTTGCAATCGTATGTCAAGTGCTCCCCCACCCCTGACTAACTTCTCTTCTTGGTTGCCTCTCCTCTGCCTTGCCCTTGCTTCCTATCTTATGGTTGACTTTGACAATAGCCATACTGTGGATGCTAAACAGCCTATCCTGAAGTCTGGGAGGCAGGACTACAAGTTCACATTGAAAAAAACATAGCCTTCCTGCTAGCATTGTGACGGTTGATTTAAGTTAGCAGTATTAATGAAGCCGAGTGTAACTGGACAGGGCTTCCATATCCTCTCTTAATTACCTGGCTTTGTCTCTGCATGCTTGTCCTTAATCTGACCTAATGTGGCTAATAACTGAACTTGAAAACAATCAAAACAGCAATTAGAAACAACAGCCCAGAAATGCTGAATTCTCAAATTAATTCTGTGAAACTGTTGTTGCCTTTTATGACAGCGGGACATATTTAAATGACATTCCCGGTTTTGCAGATTAAAAAACAACTGTCAAAGAAAGTAAAAAAAAAAAGACAAAAGAAACAGAAAGAGGGGAAAAAGAGAACTGTAAGCGAAATCCTATAAAGAACAAAAGGGGTTTTTCTTCTAACACGGGGACAGAATCCTTTTTAATTTGCAATAAAAGTAGATTTCAAGAAAAAAGAATAAAGCGAATAACACATCAAAGATTGCGTTTGAACAGAGATTCTTATCCTCCCACGTTCACCGAATAACATTGTAGACCTTTGATACACTGACCAAATCATTTTAAAGAATAGAAATGTTTCTTCCTCCATGTTTTCCCCCCTTCATTTTCTAACACAAATACACCTTCAAGGAGGTCTTGTTAAAGCCTGTAAATTCCTTGAAAGTGGATGAAATTAGGATCTGCCTATTCCGGTTACTGTCCCGGCATGATACTGACAAAAACAGATGAGTGTTTCTCCTGAGGGAGAGGATTGTGGGTATGGAAGGAGTTAGCACTGCCTGTTATTGCAGCTGATCATAAAAGGCTACGTGCATGGGAATTCCACTGTAAAAGCTGGAAAATGTTTGCTCCTATAAAAACATGTTAATGCAAAACAGTTAGGTGAAAGACAAAGCTTAAGCATGGTTAATAAGGTCATAAAGTAGGTGAACTTGATTGTCCGCAGTGTGTTAATCAATGTAATTATTCTGTCCATATGCTGCTAAGAAAAATAAAAGGAATCAGAAACCCAGAAATGTATTCAGTGTTTTTTTTTAAAGCATAAACACTAATAAAACTTTAGTGATTGATAGAATATTAAAAAACTAACTGATAACATTAATTTTCCACAATTCCACTAAACCCTGACTGCAAACACACTGAGCAGAATTCTAAATCCTTGCTGATGTTTGATTGAATCGAGCCACCTCCTCTCGCTGGCCCCCAATGTTGCCTCGCTCCACCAATGGGGCACAGGCAAGCGGATTAACAGGAATCCTGAGAGGAAGTTTAAACAAGAGGAAACATTAAGTTTGAAATAAAACACAGGAAACAGGGTTAACTACAACTCCTCCCAGTCAGTGCCAGTGGTTCGGCTATTTTTTGCCCAATTATCCTTGGTTAACGGGATTAATTACTCTAAGTTCTTTTTCTTTTCTTCCTCTCAAAGCAAACGGGCTATAAATCCTTCTCTGTGCTACGCAGTCCAAGAGGGCCACTCTAATTAGCATAACAAGTTAGAAAAACATTATGGCCTTAAAGTGCTTTCAGAGAAAACAACCATCAGTAGTGCACAGGATGCAGGACTGGGGTTTAAGGGGGAGGGGGGGCTATATAATTGAATAAAATGTTTGGAGAGGTGAGAAGATGGGCAAACACAACTAAGGGTCTGACTTTCACAACAACGACCCTATGTCAGAGGTATTAACACACATGCACACAAAAAGCAGGCACCAGTGAACAGAGCGGAACACCAAGATTGGAGTATTTGAGAGCAATTTAAACAGAGAAAAACTTAACTTAATTAGAATAACTTGGACAACTTAGCCATATAAATATGGCAATATTTGTAAATCCAAAGTACAGAAAATTCAGTGCGGTTACGGCACTGTCGGCTCACCATCCATCGACTCGTGCCAAAACCCACACTGCAGAGTCTGAGGGCAAAAAACAGTCATTTTCTAGCCAACCTGTTTAGCATGAGTCCCACCCAGTCGTCTGCTTTCACTAACCTGTCCTGACAAGTACCCAGATTAACGTAATCTTATATCAGTGCAGAGGAGCAGAAGAGAACAGATGGACCCCTGTGCCCCCCACCCCCAGCCCTCCACCCCCTTCACCCAGCACACACACATACACACTAGCAGGCGCACAAGCAAATGCAAACTCTCTCACTCATAAACACACATATTAGACTTAGCTGCGGAGTGCTTAGCATGCAAAACCTGGGCCCCAGCCACAGTAATTAATGTTCTCCCAGCAAATTGCCACAGCTTTGGATGATGCTGTTTGGGGAATGTTACCCTGTACATTCATATGCTGTGTCTCAGCGAACACTGCGGTCCTGCTGGTGTGTATGCGTGTGCCAGTTTGGTCACTTTAGCATAAGAAAAAAAGAGCAAAAAAAAAATTTCATTTTTCATATAACTAAATAAATAAATAAATGATCATACAAGTAATTGAATAAGACAGTCAACAAGAGGCTGCAGGCTGGGGAATTGAATTTGGGATTTTTAACACTTGTCATCTGCTGTGTTGAAGTGAGCTTGTCTTTTTACAGTTTCCGTAGTAAATCTCAACAACTTTGCTAAACTGAACAGATGGGCTTGCTAATTAGCGGCGCTCAGGCTGTAAGTTTGTTTATAAAGAGAGAAAGGGTTCCAGACATCTTGACACATTTTATTAACATATCATACCTTAAAGCTATGCTTCTTGGTACCCACCAAGCTCTTTAGCTAAATGCGCACACACACACATGCAGAACCACACTTTCACACATGCACGTGCACTTTTATATAAACATGCCCATGTGCTTCAGTGCGCACACATACACTGTACCCACCAGGGAAACAATAAAAGTCAGCCTTGCGAAACGGAACACCCTGTATGTATGCTCATGAATATGCACAATTAACTCCATGTGTGTATGTGAGTGTGTCCGTGCATGAGCGCATGTCTTTACGGAAGTGTAATAGCACATTTTGCACATGAGTGTGTGTCCACTGTATAAATATGTGTGTATGTGACAGATAGTGTTTGTTTATGAGGGTGTCACTGTGTGTGTCATGCACATGTCCTTGCTGGAGCAATGGCATGCTTCTCTCTCCACCAGGCCCCCCTCCTAAATTCACCCCCTGTGGTTTTGTCAGCTTTCACTATTGTGTGTCAGGACACTGACACTAGATGATGTCCCAAGCAGACAGGGTCGGTGAGCTCCCAGAGGGGCCCAGAGTATTCAGCAGCGGTTAGGATGGACCGAGGCTCTATCGGTGCCATTTAAACCTCCTGCCGGGCCCCACTTAGGACACGGGCGACATCGTGGCACCCACCCACCCACCAGTATGAGGATGCAGTGAAATGTGAAAAACTTGCTTGAGAAGTACAATGACAGATAGACAGAGAACATTTCATTTGGCAGTACCTTATGATATGGCTGATATCACTGTTGCACACACACACACACCCCCAGACATACCACAGCCTGGTGTTTCAGCAGGCACATATTGCCATGGTGATCTTGGTTAAGAGGCTTACATTCGGCCCATGCGGATGGTTGCTGGGGGACACTCCCATTGCCATGGTGATGGCTACTGGGAGGACACTCACATTGCCATGGTGATGATGGCAGGAGCCAGGCATGCCAACCAATGAGATGATGGATAGATGCCATGCAGGAGGCAAAGGGAAAACGTGACTAGAATGCCCGCTTGTTATGTCTACTGCCAAGGAGACTTTTCATAAATCGTATCTTCCTACGTGGTTGCATCCAATGGCGACCAGCAGCTTTTGTGATGTATGAAATAACAATTACATTTTTAAGAAACACAGAAAATAACTTTTTAATCTATAAAGACACATGTCAAATATAGGGGCTACTCTAAAAAAATATATATATACATATAAAAGCTACATTACATATTTAAGATTGGGGATGACATGAATTATGGATAGGAAAAATGCAAACAAGGGGCTTTAAATTCTTAAATACTTCAGAGAAAACATAAATTTAGTACCGATGGATAAGTGTTGGAGACTATTTGTACTAGTAGTTGTATGTGAATTATGCATACCAGCTAATTCTATATTCCACCAGTAATAACAATAATAAAGAAGCGGCAAAGGAAAATGGATGGCAATCTGGTAATTTAGCTCTGGATAATAGCTAAAGCCATTTCGCCTGGCTCCCAGCAGAGGGAGGCTGGGACTGGGTTTAGGGCCAGCGGGACAGAGCTGGGAATCAAGGGACTGGGGCTGCCTGAAGGCATGGCCCAGGTCCAAATCAGGCCTAGTGTAAGTGAGTACCAAGAATTATTGTACGTGTGTTTACATGAGTATGAGCAACAGAGGAGGCGGGATAGAGCAGGGACCTCATGAGACCAAATCCATCCAGAACATAAAGTACACACATTTCTCGATTTCACCTGTCTCCTCTTTACTACTGAGATGTTTTTTTCTTGGATGCAGCGCCCTGCATGTCTTAAAATGCCTTCCCCAAGCATACAGCAACCAGCCAGCACCTAAAAGGTCATTCACAACAGCCCATAGAAACATCTCATCCAGCTTTGCCACTAATGCCTTAAACCCAAATGCTTGCACACACTTCCAAACACACACCAGAATGCTCAGATCGCTACATGTTGCTTGTCTTCTCTTTGTCACGACGGCGTCTCAGCCAATAAGAATCAGTGCCGACCGTTATCGCCGACCCTCAGGCAATGGGGCTTCAAAATTGCTCACTGACTGGACAAATCGTGTGTGTGCATTTCTGAGTGTATGCTCATGCACGAGCAACCAGGACGCACAGCTCAAAAAGGAGAGCTGTACTTTTGACTGCCTTAAATATTGCCTGAGTTGACGGGTGAGCTAAGATAAAAGATTTGCTTTTTTTCCCTTATAGAGTGACACACAATTCGGCAAAGAAAGAAAGTGTTTATAATGCATTCAGAGTGTGTCATGTCAACAAATTTGTCTCTGCATGGGCAGGAGCACCTGCCGGATACTATCTTATGGTGCACACGAGGTGGAGAATAATAGTGTTCACACTCATCCTGACACAGTAACACAATCACACAAGTACATAGCGTACTGTTTCCTGTTATGCAATACAAACCATAAGCTCTCTGTGGCTGAATATTATCATAAAGCGGAATCAGTTGCTAAAACATATTGCCTGTTACTCAAGCATTATCTATTCAATGATCCATACTCTGCAGACGTAGTATAACACGTTGTAAATATATATGGGACACAGCGTGATAAAAATCATGTCAGCTTGGGTTCAATAAAACCATTCAGCAAGACAGGAATGTTTTCTTAATATTTCACCCAGATGGGAATTAACTCAAACGCTGCAGCCGGAAGCGAGGGATCTCATACAAAAGCTAATAGAAAAATGAGCTGTCAATATAATATGAATGAAAGACACAGATGATGTCTCAGAATTAAATAATAGACCCCTTGAGGTTTAATCTACAGCTCGTCATGATAATTGTGTGTAAGCAGGAGCGGACTAGCAATAACACGCAGGAATTTGCTGTCAAGTCTCCCCACTTTGATTTACCAGAGTCAAACTGACACAACATGTTTGCTGATCAAAAAGAAAAACGATGGAAAGAAAGAGGAAAACATGTTAAAGTGTATTGTTTCATTAGCCAATATTTCAAGTGATGTAAAGACATTTTCCGAAGTCCTATCCCACCCTATGTTTATGTGCGCAGAAAGCAAAAATTTAAAGCAAAAATAATTAAATCGTGTTATTGTGTGACAATAAATGAGAATTTTATTATAAATAGTGCCAGCCTGAAGTATGGAATCCACATGTTGTTTTTCAAGGAAAATGCTTGTTTAGTGCTGAGCCTGGAATCTCTAATAAGAAAATATTAAAATTGCAGTGTTATTTTTTTAAATGTAAATATTTTTTAAATTTGTGGAAAAGCAAGACGGAAATTTTTTTTTTTAAATAAAAAAAGATAAGTTAGCACATGCTAGCTAGCTTGGTTCAGAAGCCACATAATTCACTGTGATATTAAATGAAATGCTAACATTTGCTAGGCTTAAAACAAAACGAGCTTAACCGAAAAACTGAATAATAAAATCTTTAGCGTGTCTTTTAGGATAACAAATTACACCATTCAAACAGATGAGTTTTATTCCAATATATAAACACTCCACGTCTCCATTGGTTATTTAGTTAATTTAAATTGTTAGCAATACATACCATGCTAGCATAACATACCTGTTCTTCAGTGATCTTACCTCTTTGTTACCGTCTTCATAATCTTTACATTTGTTCGATAGCAGCGTCAGCTAGCAAGACATGTTTCCCAATTACTTCTTGCATCATCAATACCTTCATCCTTCATATCTTAAGTTCGAATGGTGACTTACTCCTGCTCTTACAGGTTGGAATAGAAAGGAGTTATGTCATTCCTGGATCCAACAAAAAGATCCAAACATCTTGATGTCTACTTCATGCATATGCAAAGTAAGCAACATCGTTAGGCCACAAGTTGCATATGATACAAAAAGCACTAACCAATTGGAACTGTACTATCATATGGGCAACAGTAATTGTGGGCACTACAACAGGTACACTATACACCGGAATGTTGAGGAAAAAAATGGAATTATAGTAAATTTGATCTTAGCCATGCAGCTAACAAATGACCAGCATTTTTCTATTTACTTTATTTACTGAAACTGTAAAGGGCATATATATATATATATATATATATATATATATATATATATATATATATATATATATATATATATATATATTTAGATCAGTGGCAAATTGCTGTGCAACGGCAACACGAGACTTTGAGGAAATAAAACTGCTTAGTAATGTCTTTCCTTCCTTATAACACCTCTTCCAACATAAATAGAAGTAACTATGCGCGGTGCATTATTGGTGGCATGCAAATCAACCAACGTGGCCTTAAGGGATGATTCAGGGTTGCCTGACCCAGCATTAACTATAAGCTAAGTAAGTTGTACGGTGATTTTGAACGTGAAAGAACAAGATATTGTATCTTCTTTAATTAGAAACCTTTGAAGACTTTTTGATGCCTCACCACCAGCATATTTATCCCAAATTTTAAAGACTGCAAATTATTATTAACATAATGTGCTGTAAATATGGTCCTGGGCCTTTCCGAGTCCAAGCTTGGGGAATTTTTTTACAGTCCTATGATGATTATAATAGGTGGCTGTATAACATTTTTATTCAGCTTCATAAATATGAAACCACGCCGGACATAATGTAACATTTGCAATTCTTTTGTGATTTTATTTTAGCTTTCCATATACAAAGCCTTAGGGAAGGAAATATGTGTGGATTACACCTTTAAAGACACCCCCAAACTTGCCCAGCCCCTGAGGAGACCAATAGAGAGCTGTGTTACCAAAGTCCCTGCAGAGACAACAAACCATGTGAAGTGTGAAACCCCTCGCCAACATGAATTTAAGTTTTTAGAAACGTACATCAGCAAGAATGGAAATATTCAGGGAGAAAGAAGAGAACGGAGGGAGAGAGAGAAAGAACGGACAGACCGCTGTTTGACAAATATTGTGAGACGCGGTGGAGAGGTGGTGGTGTTTTCATTGCTGACATCAACATAAATTTTCCTGGCGCGGCTCTCCTTGCCCAGCATGGGCTCAGCACTGGGAAACTGGAGAGGAAATTCTCCGAGCCGCAAGGGAGTGGAATCAAAGAGCCGGGACTCTGAGACCTCTGACACACTGAACTCCTTGCTGACCCCACAGCGCTCTACCTTACTCACACACACGTAACAGACACGTACAAATGAGCTCACGTACCCAAAGCATCCAAGATCGACAGGGGGCTCAAGGTCAGATTGGCACAAACAAAACAGCACGTATACACCGCTTTCAAGACGATTTGGAATCAGCGGTCACCATTTCTTGTCTTTAGTGCCTGATCTAGCTGAAGACAGGGCATCTGTTTCCACCATCTGATAAGCTGTGTTTGTCAACTCTGTGGCTCTTGGGGGTGGCGCACACTGGCCCGCATCGGAGCTGTGAGACGTTCAGTGGTGAACCAAAGGTTCAATGAGCCTTATCTGAGGAGCCTCATTAAAACTTGACAGACACACACTCATACACAGATCAGTGTGTGCCATACTGAGCGCATATGCACACGCACACACAGACACACAAGCAAACACGTGTGGCTTGAGATAATGATGATGTAATTAGCCCTGATATCCTTGAAATGCCGGGTGCCAGGAAGTGGGGATATGCTTCATGTCATCTGCAGCGTCTGAGTCTGAATATGTGCATGTGTGAGCACACTATGCCGTCAGAGTTGTTGGAGACTGTACAATGAACATGATGGCCGCTCTATTCATCGCCACAGTGAGTAGGCTTTCCGATCCACCTCCTCCGAAAAGAAGCACATGCACAATGGTCAAAATAATGAGAAACTCTTCCACGCCATCGTACAAATACACAATCTGACAATTTGAGCAGGTGTGGTATAGGCAACTGCTTCACTAAAGGCATTTTTTGGAATTGGATTGCTGTCTGTGCCTGTTTGTGTGAGTGTATATATATATATATATATATATATATATATATATATATATATATATTTATTTATATATATATATATATATATATATTTATATATATGTTTGTGTGTGTGTGCATGTACACATACCTAAGACGTTCTTGATTAGGTTCCATGGCTGCATCCAGGGACCATTCTTGATTGGGCATCAGGTGAAAAAGGGTACAGCTGTCTAGACCCAAATGAATGCTGCTCCCTCTAACCCTGTGCGTGAATGTATGGGGGAGTGTGTGCATGTTTGTCTGTGGTTGTATAGCTGAAAAGTTCAGGGCATAGGAGGGCATGATGAGTGGACAAAGCCACTTTGTGAGATGCCACCATAAAAACACAGTCACTTTGAGAGGAAGGGCACAGAGGTGAAGGAAAAAAGGGGGTTTACAACACTGCTCAACCATGGCAAGTTGTTCAAGCCTTCTTTGTGTGTGTGTGTGTGTTTTTAGTTTTGCCCTGTTACCCACTCATTATCAATGGGACACAGGCAACATTCGCAGGGAGCAAAGATGGCTTTAGTCCCAATGCACTATTCTGTTATGGGTGTAAATTAAAAGATGACCTTCAGTATCCGTGAAACAGTCATTTTAGAGTTCTGATTGATTCCAAGGTTGTTGATAGATGTTGTTAAATGCATGATTTATTTATTTTTTGGCATTCCTTGCCTTATATGTGTCACCTTCTAGAGCAGCAACAAGGTCCCCAAACAGAGCTCAAAACAGACGCCAGGGCCCAATGAGGTCTGTCAAAGTGTGCAGGCTGTTTTAATCCACTCTGCTGGAAGTCGCCTCTGTAGGCGTGTGGGTATGTGTGTGCTGTGTGAATGTCTGGAACACTGGGCATGATAAGCCACAACAAGATAAAAGGTGGCTTGAACAATGATGTCATGGATTTCCGCAGATTTTCTGTGAGGTTGCCAAAGTCGCACATGAATGAAGCTAAGGCCGCTGAAATGCTTTGGCCCTCCAAAGTCCCTGTGGTTTAATAATGCAATAGCTACAAGATTAAGCAGCAATAAGACTGAAGATTTCTCTTATCCAAACCATATTAAACACCCTAATATGTTAGTGTGCCTCGGCATATCTTTCTGATCCTTACCTCTATATACTGGTAAACACTTGTTCTCTCCTTCCATCAAGGAGGAAAGAGGAGGGTGACTAGAGGACTCCAAATAATGCAATTAAACACTGACCGCAGGGTTCAGTGCTGCTTATCAATACACCCAGCAGGGGAGCAAAGACCAACTCAAACCAGGGCTTCAGCTGTCTGCTCTATGGAGGCAGGCATTTTTATTAGAGTCCTGCTATATGCTGCTTCCTTTAAAACTTGTCTGACACCTCATTACCTAAAATAAAACTGTAAAGCTACAATAAAAACTGAGCTATTAAGAGAAGAAGAATAAGTTATCATTAAATTTGGCCTAAACATTATCCATAGGTGTGCTGTGGGGCCGTACTCAGTGCTAAGGACAGGTGTGCTGTTCAACAAGTATGTCCCCTCTCTGCTGTGTTTCGCCGATGGCACAGCTGACCTCCGCGGGAGGCTTGTCTGAAGCAGAGCCAAACTGAGATATAGCACATCAGATTGGGAGCCCACAGAGCACATGAACCAGGACTGAACCAGGCCTCTGCCACACAGTCGCTCTCCCAGCCCCACCCGCCCCTTGGTCAGCCGCTGACAAACCCTGAGCCTCTCCCTGGTTTTCTGTTTTCCCCAACCTGGACGCCAGACACCTAGAGGATAAACCCACTCATACATAATAAACACTGGCCCCAGGGCCTGGTGTGTGATCTCATCATGAATGTGTCCTCTGTAGAAAGAAATGTGACAGACTGCAGCGAGGAAGTGTGTATCGGGGAGAGAGGCATGTGCAGATAGCTGCAAGGGTGCCAAACAGAGTGGTACACAACAGCAGCGTGCGTTCTCTGTTGCTCAGTATGCGATGCACTATTGGCCCTCAGTCATCTGCATAATGAAAATGTTCACTTTATAGGCATGGTTAAATTGACATAAGGCCTAATCAGGAGAAATTGCTATCTTTGGACTACAGGGTACCATTGGTGAAAGAAAAAGCTCTGGGAAGATGGGAGATTCAGTTACAGAGCCAAAAGGGCAAGGCAATGGCAAGAATGCAGAGTTTCACATACTCTCTGAGAAAATATGCCAAAATAAAAAAAAAGGAGGATTGAGAAATTGATAAAAGGGGAGGATTTTTTTTTTCTCTACAAAGCCTGACTGGAGTGATGAGTGATTCTAGACAAACAGTGCCGGAGAGTTTAGTGAACAGAGCCAAGTACTTGGGGGACATGAAAAGCTGAAAAGCCCTGGCGAGGTGGTCCGGCTTTTTCATCTTTCCGCAGGCTAAGGAATCAATGGGAGCAGGGAGCGAGGGCAGCGCTGGATGACTGAATAACTGACACGCAGTGAGAGAGGTGGTGTGAAAGAAGAAGAGTCATCAAGTAGAAAGGGCTTAAGACTTTATTATTGCGTTGCGTTATCCTCAGCAAATTTTCCACTGCTGCGGTTACCATGATTTTCCTCCTGCCTCCAAATCGTCATTACCATCTCTGCTACGATGCGTTGGCCTGGTGCCCCTGTGGAGTTCTGAACATCCTAGTTAGCTCCAGGCTGTCCCACGCAGACCAGAGTGGGCCTCTCAGAGGGAAAATAAGCATTTCAACAGCAGCTGGACAAATGGACTATTGAGACAGGTGGACAGCATACGGATCATGAACACACACACTAATAGCATGGCAGGATTACCCAAATACACATTTATTAATTAGGTACACATGAGTTATTCCACATGTGGCTGAAAAAGGCTTGCTCTTTGCTCTTGCTCTTTCTAATACGATGTCTTAATTTATATGCAGAAAGTGCCTTGCTTTTTAAGCCCTGTCCAAATCAAATGTCTATTTAAATATAGTTCTGTAAAACTAAACACATATTTGTACATTTAAAAAAAATAGATATATTTTTTTAATTACAAATCCCACAGTCGGCCAACTGTAAAGAACACACAGAGCCTACTATACAGTGTATATCAGCCAAAGCAATTAGCCAAACAGGGGCTCACAGAGGTGAGCTTTGATCACAGAACTGTGAAATATTTATGAAGAGATGTGATACATGAAATGAGCTTCGAGAATGAGTATCTGTGGGGGTCCGAAAGAGTTCCCCTCAGAGGGACCTTCAGGGGAGGACAACTGCTTGGACACACAATGCACTTACTGGGTCTAGCTCGCCATTCAAAATGAAGGGCAAGAGAGTCCAGACAGGCCTAAAATGGCGGCCTAGTTTTTTGAGGCACAGAGTGGAACAGACAGAGTTAATCCACGGTTTGGAACAGGAGTGGAGGCAGCCACGATGCTGGCAAGTGCCGTACCGGGGGGACATTGAGCTGTGTTCTCCGCTGACATGCTCAGTTCCACTTGGTTCCACTCAGACAGAACACAAGAGTTTTAACACACTCAAGCATGCACTAATTAAAAATCTACACTCTACATCAGTGCTGCGGCATTCAATATGCTTAATTAATTCATCTATACATCACTTCAGCATACGGCGGACCCTAATTTTTAGACACAGCCAGAACACAGCATTCTACTTGTAACTGTTGCATTCAATGTCAGTACCAGTTACACAAAATATTCATTTTTTTCCCAAGTCAGACTCAGCATCTAAGTCATTGTCAGTTCCTCCCAAATTATCGCTGGTATCAAAATCATTACAGCTCATTTCATTTTTCTTCCTTTCAATCTGTGGCTCATCTTGCAGAGGGTTTTGTGTAAATTATACATTTCGCCCACGATTAATGTTAACCAGGTTTGTGGAGAGCAGCCCATCACATCACACTTACACCTTTACTTAATTAATTCACCCTGAGAGACTTGGGCAAGGAAATAGTTTTACTATCCAGCCCTGGTTCTAAGCAAATTGCCCCTGGAATATTTTCACACTTCAGCATGGTGAGGAACTTGGGATTCTTCATGTAACCCTGCTTCTTTAGAGTGTGTTAGATCAGATGGGAAAGAAATATTAATCATTCCTGTGATTGTTCCTTCTGACATAAGTAGAAAAAAAGGACCAGCTCATACAGTTTTTGGTAAAAATCCAAAATACTGCAAATACTGCATACAGACATGGATCCATGCAATCATGCAGATTTACATGACCTGCTACATGAAAAGAACAAAAAAAAAAAACTATGCAAAATATTGTTTATGGTTTTTTCCAGGTGTAAGAAGAAATTTGCAAAGTATTTGCATTTTCCCTTGTGTTTTCCTTCTTTTTCACTATGCACTAATATATAAATAGATAAACAACTTTTCAGGGCAAAAGAGTGGAGATTCAAGCTGAAACCATCAACTTTTATTTTTACTTATTTCAGGCAAAAACACCTTTAAAAAAGGGGACACACACACAAATGTTTGTGGATGCTCAAAAACTGTTTTAAATGTATCTGTTTTAGTGTGGACTTGCCCTCAGATGTCTCTCCCTCACTCTCGCTGTCTGTCTCTCTCTTATCTTTGGCTCAGCTTGGTGCAGAGGGCCCCAGCCCAGGTTTTCTGTGCCTCTGGACAGGCCAGGTCCCCTTGAAGCAAGCCCACAGCATTTCTCTTCTGTTTGTTGAGAGAAAGTAGAAAGGAGAACCTTGTACATGACCCTCAAATAGGCTTTTATTCTCCGTTCATGGAGCACAGTTCACGTGAACTCCCTCGCTTTATGTCACACTCTTTATTTAACCCTAACTATTTGCTGAGTTTCTGCTAAAAAATCCAATTAGGTTAATTCGAAACAGTCCTGGTGTGAGAACTTTATCCTTTTGGTGCAGAGATAACTAACCTAATTAGGACTAGACCTCTATCTCTTTCCTCTTTGAGCCTGCAAATTAAGGAAAGAAAAAGAAAACTTGTCAGAGATAAGGGTTGAGATTAGATTGCTAAAGCAAACACTGGAGGGAGAGGCTGCATCTTTAAATGCCCTGAAATTGTTTAGTACCCTTTCAACTCCAGGTTTTCACACCCTCAATTCCACTAGAGGGATATGCGGGGAATGGTAAATGTAATATAATTATTCTAAATGATAACAAAAACACCACATATTTAGCATTTAGAGCAGTGGGGTCACAAAGAGAGTAACACACTTAGACCACCTGTGAAAGTAGCCTGTGATTGATTGTGTTTTTATAGAAAGCCTTTAAAGTTGCTGGAACATGTGAGGCAACATAAGGGTGGTTTTATTCAGCTGAGTGAAACACACACACACACACACACACACACACACACACACACACACACACACACACACACACACACACACACAGAGTAAACACAAACAACAGGCCTGCTGAGTTTAGTTTACTCCTATCAGCTGGCTCTGACCAGCCACACAGACCACCCTGACTCCTCAACTCCTCACTCTCATTGGGACAGGAAGGGGGATGGGGGTGAGGGGGTGCTGTGGGTGGGGATTTGGATTAAGGGGGGATGGGTGGAGCTCGGTGCATTGGTTGAAGAGGGCCCTCCACCAAATTAAAACCCAATCAATGTGAATCTCACTCGGCCTGGTCAAAGCCCCTTTCAAACTAAAGCTTTTCGCGGTGAGGGGGACCCCCTACTCACCACCTTTTTCAGTCACCCTCAGTGTAGCCCCCCCCCCTTCCTGCCCAACCATCAGAGCATATACCCCCCCCCCCACACACACACACACACACCCGCCCGTGCCCCCCCACACCCTGCTCCGACTCCAAACTCAACCAGGCTATCATGGAACACTGACGTGATGTACTGACCTTATATTTGTCTACTCCACACCAGGAAAAGCAACCACAGCAGACTTAACTTACAATTACAACAGGGATTAAATCCTGCACTAAACCAACCTGATTACATTAATTAAAAGGGTGTTATAGTATTTGCTTTGAGAGATGTAAGGAAGCAGTGCAGGCAGAAAAAAAGGGATTTTTTCTGTCAAGACAATTCACCAATTTAGAAAGTGGTGTGTTTTTTAATATACTTACCAATTTTTTTATTAATACTATTATTTTGTAAATTGTAGCTTAAAGCGATTTCGTCTTTAAGAGTACACCTTGAATGAATAGACACACTTCCCTTTTGTAGCTCCGGGGTACCGCATATGAATAAGGGTAAATTCCCCACACTGTGAATTCAAAGGAGGTATAAGCAGCTTTGATTTATTTATAACTCGTTGCATTGTTTCATTTTGGTACGGAGTGCCAGAGCGAGAGCAAAACTGTCCTAATGCAAGTGCAACATATAACTTGCATCGTGGAATTAAGCTTCCACAACATGCTTTCACTCACACACTCACATGCAGACACACATGCACATACACACACCACCTGCTGAAGCAGAGATGGCGAGAGTCCTTACTGGCTGAAGCCTAACAGTGGGGAACAATTAAACCAAATCCCAGCCTTTGATCACTTGGTCATGTGAACATGACAGGTGACCATATGGCTGATAAAATGCAAATGATAATTGGTGCTTAAACTCTCTAGATGTATACTTCAACAAGAAAAGGAAATGAAAATAAAGCATAGATGCCTTTTAATGACTTTTACTTAAAAACAACAAATCTTTCTAGGGTTGATGAATTCCCCAAGTGTTTATGAGGTTATTTCTTTATATTGTTTTTGCTTTATAATCTGTTTTAATTCATATCTGGCTCTGTCAATGTGTTCTTTATGTGGACAGATTCCAGAAATCTATCTCCGGAATAGAGAGAAAGCACACAAAGACTCCATACAGTGATGCAAAGACAAAAAGCAGCACAAGATCATTTGACTTTTATAGCTGTATGGGCAGACAAGAAGGAAGAGGAACATTCACCATCACAAACAATTGCTAGCAGATGCTGGAGCTGTTGTTACTGAACAGCACAGGGGTGAGAGAATAGGAGCTGAGGTCACGCATATATATGTGGAAGGATGCAGCAGAACACATCTACTGTGCAAATGTAACGGCACCGAGCGCTGGGTAACTCGCTCGCTCTGACTGCCACATGCAAAAACACCAGCAAATAAATACAAACTCACCCCTTGCAGTAACGCAAACACACACACACACACACACAGAGTGAGAGTGAGAGAGAGCAGAGAGTGATAAAGGCCCAGAGGCAGTTTCCATCTAGTAGCAGCAGGGGGAGCAGCTCCACTATTGTTCTGACTGGATCCAGGCCCGGGGCACTGGGTTGGGAAATGTTTGTTCAAAAACTGCATTTGTATACACAAACTTACAAATGTATTCAAGGGAAAGGGATGATGGGTGCAGGAATACAAAAAAGAAAAAAAACAGCAGACTACAAAGTGACTTGGTCTCACAGTTGTATTATTTCCCTCCCCGTCTTTCTATTCCTTGTCTCTTTTGTCCCTTTGTTTGGGATCTAAAACTTAGTGAAAGCAGCACAAAGAAAAGTACAAATTGAAGTAAAGTGAAGTTTGTTTGTTTGGGGGTTTTTTCCTTGCAGAAGACGGGCTTGGTAAATTAACAGAAAAAATATAAATGGAAGCCTCCAGAGGAAAAGAAAACTAACAATAAAGTTATCCGGTAATTTGGTGTAGAGCCTTTGTGCCACAGAACCCCACTGTCATTCAAAAATGATTAAAACACTACATTTCTATATTATAACTAGATAAGCGGCGTAAGGGGTACTGTCTTATTTGTTCGTGTTTTCAGATCTTTACAGCACAGCATGATAGCATTTTAGTGAGACTGTTTCTTCAGTACTAGTTGAAAAAACAAACAAACTTTGACATGAAGGTTAAGATTGTTTAAAGTGAAAGGAAGATTTTTTTTTCAAAGTGAGGCCCAGACTTTTAAGAGTCCCCTTAGTTCTTTATTGTAAAAGTGAGACATATGTTGTTTTCTAATTGCAGGTAAAACCACATGTTATTAGATTATGAACTGAAGAACACAGAAACAATGGACATCCTGGCATCGTTTCAATACATGTTGGGCCATTTTATCTCTGTGTGTTGTTAACAGATTATAACTACCATGTTTGATTATCCTAATTCCTGTTTGAACCTCTCGCTCAACAATCATTGGTTTGGGTCCTCGTAGTGGCTTTGTCCCTCCTTCACAGTTGTGTGAGGACACTTGTGGTTAATGGCTGTTAACAGCACAAGTGTTAAAGCACCCAAATGTAGACAATTACAGAGGCGTTGTGCCAGAAAAGACGGATGACTGGTGTTGGTACAGAGAAGGGTGAGCCTTTATTCAGCGGCTCATACGTTTCTTTTCTTAAGCAATGTCTTGAGCTGAAAATAGAGTTTAACAGGCCACTTCACCTCAAGGGCCATTGTGCAGCAAATGCTCATGTGGACAAAAAAACCCAAATCCTCTTAAAACTAAAGACATTCTTACCACAGTCTGAAATGGCCTAAGAAGTGTACATCATGTTTTTACAATAGGCTCGATTTTGTATTCTTCTTTTACTGTATACCTACTTGCTGAAGGTGATACGCACCAGTGAGAGAAAGTTGGAGCAAACAGTCTGAGTGAAGAATAGATGGCAGTTCAGCAGATGACATCACATAGAGCCTGATTGAAACATGCACATCCCCATCAATCTCCTCCTTCATTTTTGCCATCACTCTCTCCTCCCTGCTGCACAACAGACCTGAGTCATTTGACACTGGCCTTCTGTGTGTGTTTGTGTGTCCCCTTGCCTCTGACTGGACCTATCACCTTGACCACTACAGCAAACCAAAGCTAGGCTGACCTTGGTTTTTCCATTACCCATTAATTCAGTGTCTTTCTGTCTATCTCCTACTCAAAACCTTCATCTCTCAACCTTGTCTCCCATGGTTTAGGTTGTGGACACACACACATGCGTGTGTGTGTGTGTGTGTGTTTGTGTGTGGTCTCCCATGGTTAGGGAAGCGTGCACGTGTCAGGTCCAGTGAAGGTGACACCTTATGCCTCGTGCCGAGATAATGAAGGCTTTAACTTTACAACTCAAGCATATCAGATTGCTGCACCCCAGTCCCTCAGACATGCACCCACTACATGAGTGATCTGAATGGGTCGCCACCCTCCATTTCATGTGCACTGAGCAGTGTGCACTGTAAAATCTGCCAAAAGGCCTCATCATCATAACCATCACTTATTTCGGAGTGGGCTTCAGGATCGGGTTTAGTGAGACATATCACAGCACACATGCCTGCAACGATACACACACCCTTCGAGGAGGGCAGCTGAGGAGTTGCATACTGTTTACCAACTGTTACGGCAGCCTGAGGCAGGGAAGAAAAAAAAAAATAGCAATCCTGCGTGCATAACCTCAGAACATGTGAGAGTCAAGATGTCAAAAATCATTCACATACTTCACTACTGGGCTAATGTGGTGAAGAGAGAGAGAGAAAACACCCCATCCCTAAAATTCCCTTACTACTTCTCTCTTCTCTCCTCAACTCACCTTTTCCTCCCCCGTCATTCAGAAAGGGTTCTTTCCATAATAAAAGGAACCTGTGGAACTAATCCTTGCAAATCTCCTATGCTTTCTGTCCTATACCTCCAGGCAACACAGCACACTGAAATCCTCCATTTGCATGCCTAAACTGCACTAACTGTGAATAAACCCTTTTAGCTGCTAATGTAATAACATCTCCATTTCAGGAAAGGAGCAGGGGGTTAGCGGGCTCTCAGAGATTCAAGCAAACTCGCCCCTCTCCCTCCTCTCGCCTTCTCTCTCTCTCTTCCGCTCTCATCCCTTAGCCCCTGCAGTACAATAGGCCTGGCATACAGATGCAGCTAGCGGCCTGCCTTATCAGCCACATATAGTTAGGGTCAGCCTTAAGGAAGGGGGGCCCTGATGACAAGCAGATAAGCAAGCGCACACAAGCCTCACTTCACCTTGGAATTGTAAATAAAAGTGTTGTTGAACACGATTTTAGCGGGTTACAGGTGCGTGTTGTTTAAAAGCAGCAGACAGATTTCTAAACTGAATGATATTTACCGCTTATTAAGGCTTAACGGGCAAAAGTGAACTTTCACTAAATGCAGTGGGTTACCCGGAGGTGTTTATCTGATCATGTTCAGGAGTTAATACACAAATAGATACCCAAACAATAGCAGTGTTGTATCTTTGTGTCACTGATAAAAGAAAATAGATTAAAAAGTACGTCCTACAGCACAGCGATTAATACAGAATAGAGAAATCCACTCAAACAGCGCTTCATGACATTTTACAGGATCTAATTGGCCACTTCCACTCCCCATTTCTCAGCAACAATAACCCACGGAGCACCATCACTGCCTTTCATCTTTAACTGAATTATATTAACACTGTTAAGTAGCACAGAGGCCACTAAACACATTTGCTTCACCACACACAGACTTGTAGAGATACATAGCATTATTTTCCACAGTCATATCAAGATGAGGGTGAGAACACATTGCAACCTCCCGTTTTCTTCTCTCTCCCCCCCCCCCCCCCCCCCCCTCAGAGCAGACAGCAGAGAGATGCCAAGATATGATTTTAATTGTCCAATTACATAGAATATAGCTGTTCCAGCCCACCCTGAACTCGGTACTCCTCCCAAAATTCTGTATTCTTTTTCCTTTTTTTCGAAAGATCAGTTTGGTTGTAGCAATGATTTTTTTTCTTCTTCTATGAATTAGGGCTTACACAGTGGAGATAACTGAGACATCGCACACATTTCCTCCTCTGAGAGCTGGTGTTCGCTACCTCACAGAGTTCACATGAATAATTTTAACATCAAAGAGAATTTCTTGGAAACCATCTGATCAAGCTGTATCATACATCGCAGTGACATGTCTATAACACATCTTGCTCTCTCTCTTTCACTCTCTCCCTTCATCCTCTCATCTCAATCTCCCACGCACGCGCGCACACACTCGCACACATACACACACACACACACACACACACACGCAGTGACTTGCCTAACATACATTGGTATTCTACGAGTGTAAGGGGGAGATCCAGTTACTTCAAAGAACCCATTTCCACTACTACTACTACTACTACTAATACTCCTTACAGACATGGCAAGGCATCAGCCCTGAACATGAGTGCTGCTGCCGGTGCTTCACTCAAAGTCAAAGGCATGCAGTACAGGAGAAACTGAGCACTATAACCCATTCATTGATACATCTGTTACAAAAATTGTTTGCAGCCAATGCATTCTGCTGACCCATTTTCTTTTCATGCATCCAGCTGAGTGTTTTTTTAAGTCATAAGCAGCCTTGCACTGCATCTACTCGTGATCCACCTGCCTCCTCATGTTCTCCTCCATATTCAACACTTTACCTATATGCATCCATGTTCACACGGGACAATAGGCAAGGACAGAAACACAACTTCGTGATACAGGATGGAGAATGGTGATGCAAAACTGGTTCTTCTTGATGTTTGATGACTAAATAAATGAACACGCATGCATGCACGAGTGGAAGGGGGAAAAAACACTGAGGAGGAACAGCTTGTAGCTCTGCTACTCATTCAACCAACCAACCAACCAACCAAATGCCAAGCATGCACCAAAAAAAAAACACACATGAAAAAGATGAACTTATTGAGGTCTCTATTTCCATGGCAACACAGAATAGTTTTGATGATGTTCCTTCCCAGTCGGCAGGCAGGGCTTGGCCAAATCACGGCACAGATTGGTGCTCCGTGGCTTGTTACTAAGGGTGGGTTTAAAACGTAGAGAGAGAGAGAGAGAGAGAGAGAGAGAGAGAGAGAGAGAGGCGCAGATGGTTGGAAGAATTGCCACTTTGAAGAAAACCCCAACCCACACTCACAACTGAGTTCTGCAATATTGATTTGAATGGATGGAAGGGAAGAAAACCTAGTGGCCTATGAATAAGTAAGTAATGGATAATATGGGCTAAATCAAAAGCCATTCAAACTGAATTGGATATGCGTTCTCAATGATGCAGAAGTCCAGTGTGTCTTTCTCTCTACATGAGGGCACAGCAAACTACAGTACTGAACCGTACTGTCAAGCCTCCTCATGTCATGTCGCTAATATTCTCCAACTAAAAAGCACAGAATAGAGACAGAACAGAAAAAGGGAAAATCAAAAAAGATGAAAACTCTTAGCTGAATGAGTCTCATTTAGATGAACTAAACCTCTTTGCTCAAATTGTGTAAATTATTAATCAATATTTTACGTCAGAAATGCTAGAGAAAATTTATTAAAAATGATATTTTGATCGGCAGAACCACTCACCAACGTGAATATCACAGTAGTCGCACCACTACTACAACTTATTAGATTCCTGCAATGACTGTTGGCTATTTTGTTTGGCTTTTAAAATCTTAATCACAAATTTCTTCACAGCACTTGAGAGGCTTCAGTTCTTTTTGAATAAACATCACACACTCATCGGGGGTTTTAATTTACCCAGCAGGAGAACTTGTGCTAAATACTGTGTATTTGAAAAATGAAACTCCCCCAAACTTCTTAATCCCCCTCACTCTCTTTCTGCCCCTCTTCTCCTTTCCCTCTGCAGAGAGGAGTACCACAAACTGCAGGAAACAGCGTATGAGCGCAGGGCCCTGCCAGGCCCCGGCTAGCTGTGATTCGTGTTCGACATGATGACACTGCTGTTCAGACAGACACAGCTGAAGACGTCGGGTTGATAGCGTGGCACCATTTACACTAGCGCAAGCTCCCGCACGCCATCCCTCTGTCACCTCCCCTTCCCCTCACCTTTTCAGCTAGCCCCCTCTTTCACTTTGACCCCACAACCCTAAATCCCCCTAGCACACGGCAACATGGCAGACAGGCAGCCACGCAGACAGGTGACCGTAAACAATTAATCAACATTGTGACACCTCTACATCTGCCAGGCCCAACACGGGGAGGGGAGCTGTCAGCTAGCAAAACAAAGCAGCCCCCAACACACACACACACACACATACACAAACACAATCATGTTGGTGAGTGACTCACTAGCACATAAAGAATGTCACTCACAAAACGTGGAAGCTTGTAGACATGAAATATTTACCACACACTGAAGAGGGAGTGACATGACATGCAGCGTTTAACAACTGATTTTTTTTTGCCTGCTACGTGTCAGTGGATGCCACTTTCAGCAAAATGTGTCAGAGTTAAATATTTAACAAAAAATTATACAGATAATATTTTATGTATATACTACTACTGTCTCATGGCTCGTGTGTAGGTAAAAAAAACTGTGTTGAGGTTTTTTAGCTTCCAAATAATAATACTAAAGTCACTTTGAAAGAAAAACAAAATGTTAAGAGTCAACCAGCAGATGTGCTTTTCATCCAAACACACCCAAGAAATAAAACTGCTTTGCACGTATTTTATAGAAAACAGGTTAAGTGAATAAAGCTCACAAATGATAGCAGTTTTTTCTTATTTTGGTCGTTTTTGTTACCTGTAACCTTCTCTGATTGTTTCCTTTTGTTTTTATTTTTTATTTTTATTTTTCTAATTATAAAATATAAAGGTCCTCAATTACATCTTTATGCCTTTGCTACAAGGCACATTTTTGTCCTTAAATGGTTCTTAAAGTAAAAATCTAAATAAAAAAAGAAGCTTGCTAATCAGCGTTAGCTTGAATTTTGAATGAAAAGCAAGCATTAAATGCAAAATTTCCACAAAAAGCTCTCCCTATTCAAATTGATATACTCAAGTTTTTGTTTTCACCTTATAACATGAACCCCAATATGAATACAATCTGTTACCCTGCACAAATAATTGTTTATCTTGCCAGTGTTTTTTCCTGATATGTCTCTATTGTCTTAATTAAACTCCCCCATGCACTAAAGTTGTCCTGCAGGCTAAGAAATAGAAGTGGATAGTGTATTTATATGGATAAGTGTGGCTAACAGGTGATGAATGTCACAGCCACTGGTGGCCTATTGTCACCGAGAACAAGGACAATATGAGAGGAGATGGAGAGGTCAAAGATGCAAAAGCTTTCAAAAGTTATTAAAGTTTTAAGCCACTGCTGACTTATGTCATCCATCAATACAAGGTAGCAGCTCTGATGCAATTCTGCATGGGAATATGTGCAAAACTGCTGTTCAGGATGATAATGAATAATTTCAGGAATAGCATTTTAAAATGAAAATGTTCTAATATTTTTCCTATTTACATAGCTTTTGGTGTCATTTCACTGCATGTCTATACTGTGTATATGTTGGGTCTTGCTAACACCAAAATGCAGAGGGGTATGCCCCTGCACAAACACTCCTGGGGAATCTAATAACAATACTGTGGTCCTGGGGAGCCACAGAGCTGCTAGAGCTGTCAGGCCTTTTGTTTCAAGGGGCCACTCATTACATTACAATCCCAAAGATAAGAATCCTTTGGGGGGTACATAAGGCCGTGGAGGAAGAGGTATTGTTCTTCACAACATGCACACCTCTGTGCTTTTGCAAACCTGCAGGAAATGCACTCTTATAAAAGGATAAATGGTAACAATACGGAGATGTAGGCAAGGGCACTGTGCACCTGGTGTTAGGAGTAAGGGAGGACAAAAAAAGAGAGGAGGGGACTGAGGAGGAGAAGAGAATGGGAAAAAAAGCTAACTTGGATTTAGATTAACCTGCCATTTTCATAAAAGTAGTCATTATGCTGCCAGTAGGAAACTTGTGGGATGAGAGTTGAAAGCAGAGGAGTAGAACACAAATCTCTAATTTGATTTTTTTCTTCTTTTTTATACAGAATGGTTATCCATTTTTGCGAGGTAGGTGATGAACAGGTGTACAGTTGTGGAGGAGATGTTTACACTGGTTTTAGGTTTGGGGGACTTGTTTGGCGTTTGGGTTTTGACTGCATCTCACACATCAAATTGAAGCAAAGTGTAACATGTGAATGTTGTGACAAATAAGAGACACATGACAGAAAGCAGAAGTAGGTGAGAATTGGGAAGCAAAGGGAAGGTTTCCCTGGGGAATGCGTGTGAGTGTGTGCTTATATATAAATAAAACTGTGTGTTCAGATCCTGCATGTATGTGGAAGTTGCTGGGGTTTTTTATAGCTGCTGAAAATGATAAGAGCAGCGTTACATTTTGGGTCATCATTATGGAAGCACTTTTAGCATTTAAAAAACCACAAAGGCATGCTCCTGTAATCGTTTTAATGTGATGAAATCCTAAGTGTCCATAACTCTTTCACTATAGTCTGTCTCACATTCTCCATGGAGACAAGGGTGAAGTAAGGCAAAAAGCTTTTCAGGAGCTTTTAGAAGTGAAACACTAATCTCCTAACGATTATAATTACGTAAGGAAAACTACCCTTATTCACTGGTGATTCTGCTGATAGCAACCTGGCTCATACAAATTGCATTTAATCTATACAGTACTAAAGGAGTTTGGCAGAAATCAAAGCACACATTTAGGAAGATATAGTGGATTCAGATAAAAGCTAATAATATTATGATCACTGCCTCAAGTCACTTCACTTTGATATATTTAAAGTGATGTAAGTCTAAAAACAGAACAGCCAAAGCAGTAAAAAATTTGTAAAAAGCCTAAACCATACCTGCTTGAATGAAGGAATTCAGTCAGAGCTTCAATATTTGAACTTGCACTTAAGCTCTATTTTTCCTTGACTAACTGCTACAGGTACCAAGAAATAAAAATACAATCTATTCATTCATTTGCTTTAAATTTGCTTTTATTAATAAGTGGTGATGCGCTGCTACATTTCCGTATCTGGCCAACTTGCTGGAAGTCGGTTCCTCAGAAAAACAGTTCAACCTGAAAAGGTTTCCTAATCTAGCACAAGTTTGTTTGACACGGTGTGCAAGAACCAAAGATGCGCGTTTTCTCTCATTTGGTAGGTGCGTCAAAAATCTTACTCAGTCAGCAGTCACGTGAATACACACCAAACCGTATTAAATGGGCATTACACACAATGGATCTGCTTCGGTAGGTGCAACACTTGGGTAATATAACATGGTGTTTAATGCACTACAGCTTTGCTAAGTTCATATTTTTGATTTGTTTTGTTGGAGCTGAATACAGCCCTACTGTATTTTTCATTGTGTTTGCCAATCACATTTGCTGTGGTCCCCAAGCGGTACCTCACAGCCTCAAATGCAGTAGCGTTACATTTACCTGCAGGCGTATATTTGCTGCAATGTAGCCAAATGGATGTAACTCTTAACGTTGAGGTGAAACCACATGACTTTATCTTGAAAATTGAATTATTACTACATCGCAACTGTATCTCTGCCCTGTGAAATGTTTTTATTTGTTTGAACTAAGTTGAGGTGGCAGCTCAGAAATGTGGCAACCAGCATCCGACAAGATGTCAGTGTTTAAAATACTCTGGTCATTAAGGTCTAGAAGACCGGTCTGTAATGAAAGGGTGTGAAGGAAATAACACAGTGATCCCCCTTGCTCAAAAAAATCCGACGACACTTTCATCGCCTCGCTGTCTCTTTCTTCCTGCAGCCCTTTAATGTTCCACAAATGCCACCAAGACCTTCTTTTAAGCAAAGATTAAAAGATGACCATGGTTTTTTAGAAATATTTGATAGCTGGATCCATTTGTTTTGCATGTGTTTATAGAGCTCAGTGTGATAGCTTTCTTAGCTGGAATAAAGCAGCTATATAAATATGCAGAATTTAAACTACATTGGCGTGTTCATTACTTTCTTTTCAAACAGGTCCTTTGCAGACCCATTCTTGTTCTTATTCAGTATTACTAATACACTGATACACTTTTGCACTAGATGGGGCCGTTCTTAGTGTAGACACATTTAACTTAAGTTTGCATCTTTTCTTCAGAGGGCCCTGGAAAAGTGAAAGTTGATCCAATCTCAGAGCCTCTAGACAGCTTCTGCTCTAACTAGGACAAGCCTGAAGTCTTGTTCGAAGGATTCTACCTATACAGAGCACTGTCACTGCCACTGTTAGCTCTTTTGGGAGATTGCAATGCTACTATAAAACTCACACAAAGGTGTCTGCTTGAGGTGAGGGCTACCTTCCAGACTTTAATGTAGAAAATGTGGTGATTCATTGATAAACGTGTCAGCCTGCCACTTTCCTCTCCTGCCTGCCGTGTTCTGCTCAGGCCATTTAAGTTGTCTAATTATCCATACAGAAATAATTGGTCCTCCTCTAGGTACACTGACCCTTGTGTTTCGTGCATATGCGTGGGTAGGCATACGTGAATGCACGTACGTGTGCAAATCAAGTTTTCGCCCTGACAATCACAGCTTTAATTAAATTATAGCAAAGGTGTTAAAGCCGCTGATTGTCACTGTGAACAGGCGAGGAGCACATAATACAATGCATATCAATGCAGCCATGAGTGACTGCAGTCCCCCAGGTGTCAGCCAAATGAGTGTGAATATTCAGCTTTTTCCCCTCCACTTAACTCTCATTTCACTCTGATGACATTTTATTAGCCCTGCCTTGGCAGCGCTGGTGGGTAAGCGTTCCGAAGAAAACTGCTTTTTTGTTCTGTTCAATCCAGCCAAATACAAAAAGATGCAAATAGAAACAAGCAAAACAAATATTTTGTCTGCCTAGCAGCAGAAGCCCGCTTACATGGGTTTTTTATTTCATTCAAATACAACCAATTAAATTTTGTTGACTTTAATTTATTCTGGTTTAACTTTTTAACCAAGGATCTTATTAAACAGCATTTTCATAAATGACAGCTATTAATATTGTTATTATTTGTATTTTATTGTTTTAAATCCATTATTTGAAAGCATGCGTAATTTGAGGAGATACACTTCTCCCTGCTCCGCCTCCTCCAGGTGTGCATCGTCTGCCCGTGTTCTTCATGTCAAAGCAGATCTGCGCTCGCTCCTGATGGCCACTCCCATTCAAAGTCAACCTCCTCTTTCTTCTGCGCTGCATATCGATTCAAACAAAAACAAGTTGCCAATCCAAATAAACACCATGTCAAGGAGCCATCCAAGCAGACAGAAATATCTGCCCAGCATGATACCATAGGGCAGAACACCACAGGGGCACTGGTGCTTCGGACCTCACAGGGGGTCCACAGAAGAAAGTGAGGTGTATGTGTGTGTAGACACATGCATACGCTCATATGTGCATGGGTGAACATATGAGTGCCTAATCATGTGTGTGGTTGCGACTCTATACAAGACATTTATCTGGTCAATAAGTGCTATCACTGGTATTGCAGGAGCTGCACTGTATTATAAGCAGTTCTGAAAGCACTCTAATATAGATTTGCTCACATAGAAAGATCTGCTAATCGCCTTCTGGTAGTAGCGTAATATGGCAAGAGTCTATAATGACTTCTCAATGGTCATTTTATTTATTTTTCTATTTTAATTTTTTTGCAAGAAGCTACTTTCCCTGATAAGCAAAATGCAATACTATTCAGTAAAATGTAATGTAAATCAAGACCACTACAGTCTTTGAGAGATTGTATTTTAGCTCTGGTCATTTAGATTTGGCAAGCTGGATCTGTTATGAACCTTTATGTCTTTGCAAGTGCGTGAGTGGAAAGCTGGAGGCTGGGAATGAAACTACAAATGGTAAATGGCCTGTATTTATATAGCGCTTTACTAGTCCCTAAGGACCCCAAAGCGCTTTACATATCCAGTCATCGACCCATTCACACACACATTCACACACTGGTGATGGCAAGCTACATTGTAGCCACAGCCACCCTGGGGCGCACTGACAGAGGCGAGGCTGCCGGACACTGGTGCCACCGGGCCCTCTGACCACCACCAGTAGGCAACGGGTGAAGTGTCTTGCCCAAGGACACAACGACCGAGACTGTCCAAGCCAAAAATATGTCAAAAATATGTAATACAACCAGTCTGTGTGCTATGCTTGTTTGTGTCGTTGTTGGTCCATCAGCCAGCTGCAGAGAAGGGCATTTATACAAAGATTTTCTGACTTTTTTTCGTGTCTCTACCATTACTGGTTATATCTGCTGCACATTGTTATCCACATTATGCACTGTGCAGTTGGGATTTTGGAGTTGGTTAACAGTGGTTAACCCCTCTCCGCAGGCTCTCTGTAGTCAAATGCATCTGTAGATACAACAGCAGTAATAAGCCTAACGCAGATTCAGTACTGTAATCTATATTCTATTTATCAAATGGAATTTGCCAGAACTGCTTGGAGCCCAATCAAAAGTGTTGTTTGATGGTCTCTTTTCCAGCCTGTTGATACATGCCACTTGCCAAGTCCTATAGGACTCCTCTTCTGCCTGACAGTACCCTTCACAACTGGTCTTATTTTATACACGGTCCCCCCATTTTCAGATGGTCAAAAACAAATGGACAGATTAACCTAATTTAAATGTAAGGATTGTTTTTTGTTTTTAATTCATGGATGGAAACCTATGCAGTCTAGAACTGCAACCTAACTGAAGTCTTTAACCCATGGACATCTCCATATGCTGTGTTTCTTCCCTGGAGATATTTTGCTAGGCCTTTAGTGCAGTCACTTTCAGTTGTTAATTATTTGTAGGTCTCTCTTTTGTCTTGAGTAAATATGTACATGCTCGATTGGGTTGGGATCAGGTGACTGATCTGTCATTGAAGATTTTTCTGTTCCTTTGCCTTGAGAAACTCATGGGTTGTTTTTGCTTTTGGTCATTATCCATTTGAACTGTGAAGTGCTGTCTTTTGTTTTGGAGCATCTGGTTGAATCTGAGCAGGGAGCCCTGTACACACGATCATAATTCCCCCAGCTACTTCTATGAGCAGTCACACAATAACATTGCCTTCACCATGTTTGACAGATGATGTGTTACGCTTCAGACTGTAACCTATTCCTTTCCTTACTGATACTTTAGTTTTCCCATCCTCCTGGTACAAGGTCCTTTTGGTTTCGTTTGTCCAAAGATATTTTTCCAGAACTCTGCAAGGTCTTTCAGATGTTTTCTTGTAAAGTCTCACAGGTTTATTTTGTTTTTTCAACGTAATGGTTGCCTCTATCACTGGCATGAACATCACTTTGGACCTCATATTGAGAATTCCTTTGAATAGCTACCAAATGCAAGTTCAGCACTTGGGACCTACTCCAGATCTTTTATCTTAATTTATCACAAGTGAACAGGCCTCATCTGTTTAGGATCCCCGACCCTTGTTTTAAATCCAGAGCAATTCGCTTTTGGAAATTATAGTACCTAACCTTTGGAACACCTTTATTCAGCCTATTAGGTTGGATAAATCTGTTGTTTATTCTAAACGACGGCAAATTTTCACAGGTTAGTGTTTCCTTAATCTTTCTCACCTTATTTTTTGACCACAGTTCACATCTGCATAAATGGACGTGTTTATGATGGAATGAATGTAAGACTGTAGGTTTGTTGTGTATTTGTATGCTGGAACATGCCACATGTCAGTCAGTTGTACAGTTGCTTTAGAGCAGGGGTGTCAAACTCAAATACACAGTGGGCCAAAATTCAAAACTGGAACAAAGTCGCGGGCTAACGTTAATATTTATTGAAAAAAAAATCTTCCTCCAGATTTAAGAATGAATCTTTTCTTATGGACTCAAATAAGTTTTGCTGGAAAACTGAATATGGAACAAGCAAAGCTTAATACTAAACAATATATATACAGTATTAGCTGTATAATACCAGTACCCCGGCTCTAATAGTAATTTGGTATGGCTTCGCGGGCCAAATGTAATTAGGCTGCGGGCCAAATTTGGCCCGCGGGCCAGAGTTTGACACCTATGCTTTAGAGTCTCTGGAAATGGGCAGTACAGTGCCTATAATTCCCAAACACCCTATTTTTTTTAAAGCTTTTGAATTAAAGCTAAAAGCCTTCACTTCAATGTCATCTTGATTTTGGATTCAAGATCCACAATGGTGGTGTACAAAGGGAAAATTAAAATAAATAAATAAATGTAATTGGCCAAAAATTTGGACTTGATTGCATCTGTTATAAGCAGGGGTGGAGGGGCTTTGTAGAAATGGTATGATATGACTGACAAACATATTCTAAAAGTCTTCTTCTTCTTTTTCTTTACACTTTTTTTGAAAAGTAAGCAATCTCAGTGACAATAACAACTCTACAGACTTTATTAGTTTTAGAAATTGTTAAAGACTTTGTGGCATCAGTTTGTTCTGTGATACCCAAAACTCAAACTTTGTCTTGTAGAAAATGTAATAAGCAATTCATTAAAATGTCTGGAAGTCATAGAAACAGATTTTTCATTTTTGTGGTTTTCTGTCCTGATTTGCCCGTAACAGGGAAGTTACCAGTTTGTGTGTTTTTGATGTGTATAGAAGCATTTTCAAAAAAATTGGAAAAACCTGTGGTAGGCTCATTATATTGAGGTTGTGTTTTAAATTTAGCCAGAACATGCTTCTGCATATGGTTAGGTTTTAGCAACAAAATGACATTTTTGTTAAAACTAAGTGAGGACTCTAGTTTAATTTTAATGTGTTCTATCATAGTATTATGGGTACTTGTCATGGCCTCTGACTGCCAAAAAATACCAATAAAGTTTAGTTGTTCTTAAATTCTTGAAGTCAGGACTGTGCTTTAAAAGCATATTCAATTGAAAACAGTGAAACAAACAACATTGTTAATGAACATTTACTGGAATACTCATTTAGTTGATCAAAAATGTATTCCGAAGAGCACCTTGTTCATAAAACCTATCGGCCATTGTAAATTAGCAGCACTGAGTTGTGACCTTTACAAACTATTTTAGGCTCCTATTAAATATCCTTTTGGTGTTTTTAGCTTGGCTTACTCTATTACACAAGTGGTGCTTCTTTCCTGAAGGCACAGTATACTATGAGCACGAACAGTCATTACAACCAAGTAATTTAAACAACATTTAAAGAAGCTGTGGAACCTTAATTGGCTATGTGGAAACTCAGAATGCCTTAGCATGACTCAAAGTAGAGACCTCCTTAAGGGCAACAATTTAAATCCAACAACAGTCTATGCTGCTCATTTGAGTAATGATGATTTGGGGATAGATGACAAAGAAGTTATCCTCAAGGAACCTGGGGGACCTGTGACCCCTACTTGTGTCGTAATGTGGTCCCTCAGGGCCCCGTGAACTAGAAGGGCCACAGTAATCGACTGGATCCTACTGTGTGTGAGCACAGCTGCACCACAGTCGGGTCAAAAAGAAGGACAGGCAGAACTAGTGGTCTACAGGGCAAAGGAGAATGTGCCGGTGAGTGTCAAGGCTCTCGTGGTGTTTTTAGGTCATGCTAATTGGATTTACAGCATGAGCTCAGTTAGCTATACTTCTGCTGAGGAAGATGGGGGGTTGAGGAGGTGGTGGTACAGGTGTGGACCTTTAATTAAATACCACTGCAAAGGTTAATGCACAGAATCGAGAACTGCAGTCACTGTTAAGTGGAGGACATTTAAACAGGGCCAAGAATATGCCACACACTCTGTATGTATGTGTGTGTGTGTGTGTCCATGAAGAAGAGGAGGTGATTTTTTTTTAATAAAAAGAGTGAAATTTAATCAATTTTCTTTTGGAGGTGCAGGAATCCAAATAGATATTGCAGTGTAATGAAAAATGACAGTCATTGCACAGAAATAAGACTAAATCTATTAAAGGGCTAGTAGTTGATGAAAAATGCAGTGCAGTAAAAATAATCTCTACACTCTGTGCAACGTCATCAACTAATTTCATCCTCTGTTAAGTGCAGCATCTGTAGGATTTTGCAAAATATATTGCAAAGAAAAAGAAGACGCTAATTTAAGAGGTATTGTGACCCCATGAATAACCTTAAATAATATGCATGTGAGTGTTTGTGTGTGTGTGACCCTTGATAATTAGCACCATCTGCCATATTAGAACACCTCTGGAGAGACAGGTGAGCTTCACAAATGGAAAGACAGACAATTTGATATGAATTTCCCTGTGACTGAGACAACAAAGACTGTGCTGGTTAAACACATGAATTGACAAATTGGCTCAATGACACAGGAAACGGTCTAAATGAGAGACTAACAGAAGCGCTTACAAAACATAGGCTCGGAAACCATTTGCTCTTTTTCTTACTATTTCTTCTTCTCCACACCTAAAAGACCTTGTGATGCAGCTATGCAGTTGAAATACACAGTCCAGTTGTAGGTGGAATCCTCCAGTGTTCAACAAATAAATATATAATGAATAAATTAAACACGTCTGCCCCTATTACAGTTTTGGCTTGAGATCAGCAACAGAATTAACACTTACACACATAAATGGCTACATACATGCATAACTCGCTCCTCAGACTCACCATTAGGGAACTGCGGACTGGAAAAAACAAGCTTAGGGATCATTTCAGCATAACAAAGATATTCACAAAGCCAAAGAATACACACCAATTCAAATATGTCCTCCTGAGAAAGAGAGAAAACACTCTTTCATCTCCAGACTCAAATTAGTCAAAACACATAAGAGTGAACTTGTGTAAAAACTAGAAAAAAAAATCAATGCAAACTGCTTGTCATGGCGTTAGAGCTCTGCATCAGGAAAGTCACTATGTATTATGAACCGGTGAACCCATGGAGAATAGCCAGGCAGTGGTTTGGGTTACTCTAAACCTACCCAAGCATGCTATTAGATCCTCACTCAAAGCACTAATTGGGTATTCATGTGGCGTTTTGTTTGTTTATCACCGTATTACCACTGCAAGTCTTCGTTCAGCTCATCTCATTTTCATCCACAACATGAAAGCTGGAGACAGTGGAATTTTTGCACTGTATTTCTGCCACAGAGCATAATCTCGGTTAACACAAGACGGTCCCAGTCGTTTTTTGGTCTGAATTACCTCCCGCAGTGTTTTTTTTGTCCCCCTCATACCCCTATCCCTGCATGTTTTGTTAAATAATTCAGTCTGCCTTTTAAAATTCTCCCATTATATATAGAGGGGTGAGGTGGAAGATGGCGAATATGCTTATGGGTCTTATTTAATAAGTAGGTGGCGGTGGTGGGCATGACGCATGGTTACATGGTGCATGGTGAACAAAAAGGAACATAATGACCTGAATTATAATCTACATGGTTCCCCTTGTGTTACCACAATTCAAATGCTCAAGTAATACCACACTGGTTGCACTAAATCAATACATCCATATGCATTATTCTTTTTTTTCACATTTTAACCACGTATCCTCTCCTTGTCGTACAAACGAACGTGTTCGTGACCATTTTCCTTTCTCATCCACACTCCAGAAAACTTGCCCATTTTTTGACCATGAACTCCTGTGACCCCAAAACCTATCCTAACATATGACATACCACTTCCCCCTCCCATTTGTCTTATTTCATTCAGTTTATTGGTCCTTCTCTTTCCACTGCTCCCTTTTTTTAAAAAACCAAAGCCATGTATCTCAACTGTTTCCAGGGTTTTGAGTTTCGGGTATGTCTAAGCTGCTGTCCGGCTGAGAGCTGAATCTTGCCTCATTCAAACTCACAGCTTGTGCTTGCCTCTGTACTCCTCCTCCACCTCCTCCTTTGCCTCCAACTTCTCCTCCTCAGCTTCCATGTCATGGCTGCTGCACGACATGGAAGCCTTTTGGGAGAGGACCAATCCCAGCAACCACTGCCGCCATTTTCCCAGCTACCAGCATGTCCATCTTACATTGTGCGCATGTAAAATAAATCAAAAAATGGACACTTCTTATATTCAGTCTTGACCAGCCGAGCTGCAGCTGTTGCAAATCCCAGAAGCCATCAGATATTTCATGTAAAAAAAGATTTACTCTTTAAGTAAGAAGGCGGTTGCCTACAGTCATGGGCTCTTCTTACACAATCAGGATCACATTTGATTTAGGTTGTTCTTCTTCCACTGACAAGAGCCCGCCTGATGTACAAAAAGTAATGAAATTGCTAAACACCCTTTTTCATATCAACACTATACAGCTGTTATTCCTACTCTGTATATTTTTGAAAAGAGAAACTGTTTTAAACTAATTTAACTTGTTTAGTTTTCAGTGCAGACAGTCTTAACTCTCATTGAGTAACCTATTTTTTTATACTTGAGAATAAATGGTTGCCAAAAACAGGGTTCTCACAATATCATATTTTCACTCCACACTTATCCTGTACAAAACAATTCATGATACCAATATCTATTGAAAAAAGTGGTTATCAGTCACTGGGTGTTAGAAGCTCCTAATGCCTTGAATATAGTTCATAGCATAGCTGTGTATGTGAGTATGGTAGGGTCCATTCAGGTCCAAGATACGCCTGCCTGATTTTTGTTACCCCAGCTGACTCGTTAACAGAGAATTTACATTAAAATGCATCGACTACACATGCACCCCAAGCAGCAGGCTGTTAACAAGAATGGCTGTTTGGTCATCGGATCTCAAAGTGAATGTGTCCATGTCCACAACACAGTATGATCAAAGATTAACACAGGATGTGATTTTGGGGTTTCAAAAACTGTTCCACCAAATCTTGTCAATCAAGAGCTGAAAAATAAAGTAACTAACAGACATAAAAAAAAATTGTTTTTCTCAAAAACATGGTGCTGGGTCTCGAGTTTTATGATGACGATGAGTGTTGAGGAAAAAATAGAGCAGTCGGTCACGTCAACCACTCATCTGAGAGTCAAAGCAGAGTGCACAGTGGCACTTTAAAATGGTGCAGCTAGCATCCTCTAATGCTGCTTTACTATTTGTCTTGGATGCCAGATGTTGGAGCTGGGAGTGACATCACTTCTGAGTGGAGCTCTTTCTTTTAGTAAAGTCACAAAGGCAAAAACAGGAAAAACAGGAATTGCTTTACTCCTTAGAACGGTAGAGGCAGTCATGCAACACTACCAATAAAACATGCTTGTTTATTGCCCCTTTGAAACACATGCAGCATGGATAGAGGCTAATGAATGCTCGTTGTATGGCTTATTTAGGCCAGTAACAAATAAATAACGGATTACAAGTTTCGCAGTTTTACTAATGTTTGCATACACTTCCACCATTTTGGATTGCAAAGATGGGGTTGATGGGACTGCTCCAACTTTCTGAGTTGGATGTTCAGTTTCTAACTTGAGGCTGTATTTTAGTTGAAAATTCCAGGGAAGAACTCAGGAATTCCAACTTCTGGCTTAAATGGAATGCACTCTGAAGCCAGGAGAAAGCTAGGATCCACTCCTCAAACACATGGCTCAACACAGGAGAGCCACCTCAACAGGACAAGACTCAGCTGTACACCTACATTTAAAGGAGAAGGGACACTCTTGCAAGGATGCCAGTGTCAGATGGTTTGACAGACAAGTAAAGGAGGACATCTTTATCCACTGTGAATGACCATCATTAAACAGATGTGGTGGCTTACGACACCAGCTATCAACCACTGACAGTGTTGAGAGCCCTTCCCAGGTGCTTGAACCCCCACTCACACTTTGCCTCAGGTGACCTCAATAGGTCAAATGATGGGGTGTGGCAAGGTCTCGCAGTGGTTTATCCCCTAAGCACAACTGTCTGTGTGGACATTTGAACACATCTCTGTTTTCTGTAACTGTGCAGACTTGTCAGCAGAGAGTTTACATTACACTAGGCCAACTGCAGCTGGAATGACTACTTGATCACCAGGTCTGCAGCTCTCTGTGTCCTCGTGTACAAAGCAGAGCACAGTCAAGGCTTTAGGGCACTTTGAAATCAGAGAAAAGAAAAAGAGCAGCAGTAAGTAAGCAAATTAGTCACTTAATAATTAAATTCTTAACAGCTCACCTGCCTCCAGTACATCCAGTTTTCAGCCTTTCTGCACTTGCTTGAGACTAAATCTAACTTGGCAAATTTGTTGTGGGTGGTAAATCTCTCGCAGTGTGTGAGAGAGAACTGCAGCCACCGAAGACTAAATGCAGTTTCCAGTAGTCAGCTTATACTTTAATCAGCCGTGAAGTGTGTACATACGCTGAAGCTCCAGTATAGTAGTCATTAAAATGAATGAACCTGCGATAAACTGGAAAGTGAGTCTGTAGCCTAAGTGACTAAGGTACATTTGCATATTTTTAACATGATTTTTTTAAATCACCATGGTTATTGTCCATGGTTGCCTCTTTTTTTTTTGCAGGACCTTGAAGCAGAGTAGGGAACTTGAATGTCCCCTTGGGCCTTATGTAAATAATTTAGCATTTTGACATGCCGATATGCTGTCTTAAAGCACCTTGGTCACTTTAATGTCAAAATCTTAACATCAGTCTCACTAGGCTGGACCATGTAACATTTCCATGTCGCTTTCAAGTAGAGTTGTACAAGTCTGAGTTTAGTGCTGTCAGAAAAACGCCATGCCTTGCACGTTGTCAGACAATATAATAGTGCAGGCAGCTCAATTTGTTCTCTAATAACTTTGTATTATGATATTGATGCAAATATATGAAAGGATTAAATGAGAGAGGAGGGGGTGACTATCCCCGGGTCTCGAGACGATCGTTAATTAAGGCTTCGACAGCCAGTTCTAAAACCCATCAGTGATGCAGATCGTGAGAACAGAAAGCAGTCTTCTTCTTTGCAGTCACTCTCCTCCTGTGTCTCTACTCCCAGCTTTTTCTTGTACTCTAAGTGCCAGAAATTACAAATGCATCCAGATTCTGTAAAAGCACTCTTACGTCAAAATGAAGCCATAAAGAACATAAATGTCACCTTTTTTTTAAAATGACAAAGTTATGTTGTTTCACTGCATTTCAAGATGTGTGCCTGCAAGCAGAAAATGAACAACTTTTGATGACAAGCATGAACTCATTCCTTTTCACTCACTTAGCCACCTTGCTTCACATCAAACATTTGGGTTCCAACTACCTGCTCGCACAAATTAGTGTCATGGCTGATTTCCTATTTTGAGTTTTTCCCCCCTAGAATTTATTTCAGTGTAGTTAAGCACACTTAACCAACACAGCCTAGCAAGAGAAAAAATACTCTGTGATCTCACATATGCCACAAAACACTAGAAAAAAAACCTTGTCATTGATAAGTGCAAAAGCAATGTGTTTTACTACATCTAAAAAGAACGAGGGGAGCCTTTTAATGGTCACACGCTCAACTCCTCTCCACACTAATCTCAACTGCTGTTTCCTCCCAATTAACAGAGTTTGTGGTTCCTCTCATCATTTCCTCCCCTGATGGAACAGCTCATTCCTAAAAGAAACACAGCTGCTTTTCCACGGATGTCCATGAAAGTATATTTAATGTACCCGAAAGTGTGTGTTGGTCATCGTAGCTCCACCCGGCTGCCAACATTGTTTATACATGCAGATTGAAGAAGCAACATTCGGATGCTGCTCTGCACTGGCACCCTGGGCAGATTGGTATAATTAAATGATTCGACTAAAAGGGATGCAGTGAATATCCGAACACAGGGTCAGGTCAGCGTTGCTCGCAAATTAAAGCCAGGGGCCAAAAGAAGGGTAAACAGTAATTTATCTGAAGTGGCAAAGCAGAAGAATATGTTATTGGCTTAGCTTATGTTTAATTGTTTGTATTTAAGAAATTCATTTTTGCATTCTGTGGATGAATTTAATTTGATCTATTTCTGAAACTGTATTTTTTTCAGCAGTATTCAGTAGTATAGATCTGTTTTGGGGGTGGCTCCGTATTGCAATAGTTAAAACATTTGTCTAACAAGTGCAAGATCCCTGGTTCAAGACCGAGACAACACATAGATCCCAGATCAATTCATGTTGACTATCATAAGGCAGAGAGAACGCACCTCCAAGTCATATGTGGAAATGGACAGATCATGAAAGTTGGAGTTGAGGATGGAGGTGGGTTGCAAAGCAGCTTGCACTGGTACAGCAATTAAAAGATGCATTTTTTTTTTTTTAGGTCTGGATAAACTAGGTCAACATGATAAAATGTTGGAAATAAAATGCAATGAACCAGCTCTCTCCCACAGAGCTCCCTCCTACAGGTCTGGGGAAAGCCCAAGGTAGCGACACCAGAAGATTATGATATGAAAAAGCATGCCTATGTCTACCGTTTACTCTTTGTATACAATCTTCTATTTCATGCACACATTAGGCTCTGCAAACATAAAAATAAACAAGGCAATTACAATTGACAAAACAAATGACACGTGCCTACTCTCCTCACAGCTGTATATGCATGCTAACACATACAAATTTACCTGCAGCATGCGGTGCTAATTAAGAGACAGTGAACAGCAGGGGGTATAATTCCAAGAAACCTATCCCCGACAGCAGCAGCATAAAGTATGGAATCTGTATGTGCCATGAGCACTATTGTGCTCCCTTAGTTCTCCTCATGTCTTCCTCATCCCTGTGTCTCCAGTGCTTCTGTTCTCTCTCCTCATTTCTCATGTACGCCCTCCATTGCTTTTCATGGTTGCAGATTGGCAGAGTCTTTGGACAGCCTTGAAGACTGTTGTCTGTAGCTGTTTCCTGTCACCAGGGGGCAGCTTCACAAACAACAGGTTTCTGGGCTGCTTTTGCTTGCACTGTTGTTGGTCCTTCAACCAGAGGTGAAGAAGAGTGAAAGTATAAGTAACAAAAAAAGGTCAGAGTTAAAATGAGCGTTGAAAACAATTGTTTCACTCTCTTCCATGTTGTAGCCAACCTTTTAACCAGTCAGCAATACACATCTTCAAGCTAAGTTCTGTTGGTGTTTTTGGAGGAGTGCACACAAGAACATCTTCTTAGGTTGCATACTCAATCAAATATAATACTATAAAATCTGCATTATGCTTAATTTACATTTCATCAGTGCATCTATGTAGAGCCTACGATGTAGTCACTCAAATGATCATTGCTGTTGCTAGCATGCAGGGTGCATCACCAGGGACATGTACTTCCTTTTTTTAGGGAGGTGCGCAACAGAGGTGGCCGTTATGATTTACCTGCAGCATAGATTTAACACAGAAGTATAAATCCCCCATTAGTCCTTCCCACATGAAATACAAGTAGAGGAAGCAAAAAAGACACACAGGGAGCGAGAGAGGAGGCAAGTGGCATTTAACAAAATGAGGCATTGTTGCTTCAGCTTTATCATCTGTCCATTCTTTCATTAAAGCCTACCGCTGCGTTTGCTCATAGCTTCTTTGGTAAGCCTTTGTATTCAAGATGAATTTTAGGGTTTAAAACACCTTTCAAGATGGCCAATTGACATACAAGTCAGGAAGCTTTAGGAGCCTCATCTTTATACCATCCTTTACATATTTGCTAGTAAGTTCAGGTTCCTGTAAATTTCCTCGTCAGGGGATGCACGTGAGGCTGTGTGCAGTCTTCTGCATATCCTGCAATCTGTTGCGACTGCACAGGGTTTTTTTTAATGATATATTATTCATGTCTGAATATGGTATTTTGAATGGTAACTGTACTTAGATCAGTTCAAGGATTACCATAATTATCACACCACAGTAAACGAGCTCTGTATTGACCCTAGAAATGTCATCCACTGAGCCAGGCTGTAGTTGAAAAGGACAAAGACGGAAACAAGAAGTGAAGCATAATGTGGCATGTCACTAAATGCTTGCTTGACTCTTTTGCTATCTGAAGAGTACCTAAATTCAATTCAGTCTAATTAATTCACTTCATTAAATCAAATATGGTCAAGTCAATACGAAGGGGTTTGCATGAAAAATGTGATTAGCTTGCAAATGACACCCTGATTCTTGACACCATGCCAACTGCACACTTCAGCCTTGTAGTGGCTGTAGCTGGGCAAAATGACCCGACACAGCCTGATTGATAATGGCCCCTTCTGTGGGGGAAAACTGGTGCTCCATCTGTAGCTGCAGTTTCTAGAAAGTGGGATTGGGAGCTGGGAACAATAGCAGAGCAGCTAAACGTGGTCTAAAATACTTCCTGCTCCACAAGAAAGGTTTGTTCATGACGTGGATGCAAATCCGAAAGGTAAAGTGTGTATTTGCAAGGTTTGTTTTTTATAATTCAGAAACCATCCACATTCCAAATGCTGTGGAGGGCTCAGATCAAGACGAGTTCAAAGCACTTCTTGATTGTGACCTATACTGATCTTCATCCTGCGCTGGTGTTTTAAAAAAAAATGGAGCAGAAATGCAAATCTTCAATTTGAAAACAACCATACTGTAGTGTCCCACTATTAGTTTCTCTGGGGATGTGCAAAAGTGTTTCTGGTGTATGACATACACGTTTACCTTGAAGGTAGCAAGGCAATCAGAACAGTGAGGCATTTATACATGAACTTAGAGAGTGGAAGAAAATACTTAAAAGATATTAATAAAATTAATAAAAGATAGAAATAAAAAAGATAAAAAAAAGAAAATATAAAAATATAACAAACAAACACATCATCTTTGTCCAAATCAAACTGAATGAGACATTGTTTAAGAAAAAAATAATAATGAAACAATTTTTTAGCATGCACAGTTCCTATCAGAAGAGTGTTGTTTATAATGTTAAACTGAAGAGGCTGGTAACAACTCTATTGTGCATCAGGCGTGCCTCTTATCGGTGCACAGAGCCTCTGCATGTCAAGCAGAGGTGGGGCACTGTCCCTAGAGTCCACTATCACAGCAGGTTAACCTGGCACTGCTTTTCTAAGGACTGATTGCCAGGCCCCCTGCAGCTTGAGGTAAACCGACAATTTTCCATCAGCAGGGAAGGTGGCTTTATTAGCAAAAGTAGGGGGGATGGTGGGAGGTAAGGGAGAAAAGTGAAATCAGGTTCACATAGTAGCTGTGGTTGTTATGGAGGAGGGCAGCAAAATGTGTTGGCAAATCCAAATCTTACATTTGATCATGGTATTAGTGTCTAATGTTCTAAGGCTGTTCCACAAACAAACAGCATTTAAACGACCCCTGAATGACAAAACAAAACACGCCCCGGCGATATGGCAACCGCTCCTGAGCTTAAACACAGATTTTATGGAGATTTTTTTGGTGGAGTTTTTGCAAATTAGCTCTAGGGTATCTTTTAAAGTAGTCAGATAACTGTAAAAGACTGTATCTAAAGACTTAATGTCAAACAGTATTTCATCTTGCAAAGACTTTTTGACAGGTGGGAAAACATTCACCTGAATAAAAAAAAACAAAAAACTGAAGCCCTTGTATCTGAGATGAGACAAACTCTGCACAGCAAATCAATAGAATCCCTGGGCTGCATGTGAATTTGGAAGGGCCATCTCTGCAGAAGACTTTATATTTCTAAACCAAAACAGAGGTAAATCTACAAACAAACACAGACCATGAAGCTATCTGGGCAAAAAAATAAAAATAATTTAAAAAAAGGTACAACTTAGAGGGCAAACAAGCAGTGCCTTATGGTTTTCAAGGTCTCTATTTGTTTTTCCATGTTCTACTGTCAGGTGCAGAGAGGGGAGAGAGCAGTGGAAAGAATGGCGAGCCATAGAGGGTTAAAAGGCCATGGCTGGGATTATAGCACAAGTAGGGACCCCATACTGTGGCTTGACATGCCTAGCAGCTTACAGTGCATTTTTCTCTGACAATGCAGGGTCATACACTGTCAGAAAGCATGAAATGTCTTCACACACATGTTGGAAGACAAGTGAGAAGCTCAACATTGAAGAGTCTCCCCCTCAAAAGGTTATTTGCTTCGCATTATGCTTTTTAATGATAATGTCCCGTTCCAAAGTCAACATCCAATAGTTGAAAGGGCATTTTTAATTGTGACCCTGCAAGGGCAGCTCGACATGCTCCTGCGCACTTAGCGGCTGTGAGCCTCATTTCGTCTTTGCTAGTGCTCTCTCTGGGCTACGAGTGAAACAAGGACTTCGTTTCTCTTAAAATGATCATCTGTAATGATCGTCAAAATGTCAAAACACCATATTGCAAATAGATGCCATAAAGGCTATGGTGTAGTCATATATACAATAATAAAGTATTATAAAGCTGAATAATTATATATCAGAACTCAATTCTGCAAAGTCATGAAACCAGAGAGTTATTAGCTCATGAAAAAGCATCTAAATTGTTTGTTTTTTTTAAAAACAGCAATAATACACCATTTACTAATGACTCACTGAGTGCCTTTGAAATAATTACGCACATATTTGTTGCTAGGTTCTTCTGATCTGTTGCTGTTATCAAGAGGCCAATGTGAAAAAGGACATAGTGAGGCCTGCTCGGTAGTTAGCTGCTAATCAGCATGGGAGCTAGCTAATCCTGCCACCAATGAACTCATCTGTCTGGCCACTCCACCCTCAGACATGTGCTAACATGCCATAATAGTCATAATTCTACTCCTGCCCTGGGCTCTGCCACCTCAGCTACCTGATTAAGGCCCAAGTCCCAAAGGTATCGGTGTTAAAGCTTTACTAATTCCACCCTTAGCTTCACACCAGCCTGTCTATAGCCTTTCCATTAAATATGGAATATCTGAGTCAGTGAGGAAGACATGTAGACATGTGTATAGGGAAGGGGAGATGGGCTGTTATTTTCTGAGAAGCTTTCTGTGCATCTGACAAAAACAAGAATGCTTCTCAGTGTGTCATCTGCATTGCCCCGTGATGCAGCATAGGATTGCCTTTTATCAACAACTAGCGATGACACTTTCCAAATATTTAATTCATGGGGGAATTTCTCACTCAATCCGAGTGTGTTTAAACTGAAAACTGTACTTCCTTCGGGAAAAAAAAAAGAAAAAATCCCCCCCTCCAAATCATTTTTTTCCCTCCAGCCACGAAAATATCATGTCATGAATACCACTCTTTTCATGTAATTCCCCATCCTCCTGCTTCACTGTAAGCACCTGTCAACAGTGTGTCTGATTTATTTCTTAAGTGTTGGCGGTACAGGGACTCCCACATGGCACTCCTGTACCACGCTTCGGGGGGTGGGTGTGAGGGGTGGGGGCCCAGAAGGGCAGGCAGAGCCTCATTTCCTGTGGCTCAGGAGACTCGTGGTGGGAAGTAAACTTAGCCAACGCTCCTGGAACAGGGCGCCACGCACCCATCAACGCCTCCTTAGCGGGTGAACGAGAAAAGCGGGAGGAAACGTCAGTCTGTCTCTGAAAAGACTCTTGTGTGAGGTGGTTTTCGGAGTCATGTTTATATTCATGTGTTGTAAGACTAATATGGATCTCTCAAGAATATATGCTTGCACCTGACACTGATAGGAACGAAAACATACTGACAAACGTGCTGCCCTGACACTTTTGATTGTCTGTCGACAACACGTGTAGACAACACTACTATCAAACTGTGTCAAGCCAAACAGTGATGACCCAGCAGATAAAACTTTGGGAAAACAAATCCCAGCCTAATACAATTGTAAAATAATCATAATAATCATTTAGAAGGATTGACAAAATTTAGCCAAATTCAATCATGGCGAGTTGAATTTATAAATGAAAGCCTTGTATTTCTGTGCCCATGGGTTTAGTCAGAAAATGGCCATGGGTGGCCACAGTCATCGCTAACTAAAGGGCCCATTATGACCCCTGTTCTCACCTTTGCAAGTGCCAATAGCAGTGTCACATCTGCTGGTGCAAGCCATGCTTTGTGTTATTTTAGCTGGTGATGCACCTCTCAAATTTATTAACCGTGTGAGGTTGTCGTGGCCACCGCTGCCAAGTTACCCAGACACCTTCCATCACTGTGATGTTGGCATTACAGAGGAACGTAGCTGGTAAAACAAGCTCCTTTAATACAGCGCAGTGATGTGACTCTACCCAGGAAGCATTGGGTTGTTTGGAGATTATTTAGGGGCGCGTGAGTAGTGTGGCTGGAAGGTGTACTGGGAACAGGCAAGGTGTATTGGCAAGCATCCAGCAAGGGTTGCTACAAGGGGTTGCAAGGGTTAATGTAATATTCCTTTATTTGTTGACTTAGTATTTAAGGAGTATTACCATGAATGCAAACAGTCGGATACATGAATGCTTGTTGTATTTTAAAGCATATATTAGACCATGATTTGTGTGGGAAGATCAGTGTGTGGCTTATAAACATTGTATAGACAGCACTAAGAAGTCATTGAAGCAGCAGTACACTGCGTCAGTCCTTTCAATGAGAAAACAATGTCAGTGCTACCTAATGCCTCGTTAGCTGTATTGTGCAGACAGAGAAAAAGCAGAGGTAAGCGACACTGTCCGATGTTTTGCTGATGAGAAAGCGACATTAACGCTGCTCTGTGTTTGTTGTGCATAGAGAGTTGGAACCTTGGCAAAGCAGCTCTAAACAATGGAGAAACAACCTCTTCCCACTGCATAGCACCTACCACCACCCACATAACAGATATATGTCGACGGTAAGTCACTGTCATTATGGCTTTTACCACCATTTCGGTGTTAATATGGTGCAGAACTTCAGCTATTCCCAGATTATACATGGGGAAGTACTTAAACAGCTTGAAAAGATGAGACCTTCTGGAGGAAGGCTTTCTGCCACATTCCAGGTACTTCGGATGTTGGAACTCAGGAGTCATGTAGCTCCTGAATTAGTGCAATCCAGTAATAATGTTGGAAAAGTAAGAAAAAACAGGATTGGTTTGATTTTTAATAACTGCTGTTTTGTTTGTTTGTTTTAACTTAAAAACGCTGTGCAGTTTTAATACTACTTATGCTTCCTGCTGCCATCTTGGATTGTTAAGTAAGGGTTGGTGGGGCCGGAAGGTATGCATATACTCATTTATACACCTACATCAAATAATTATTATCATTGTAGCAAACTTTTTTTGTTCAAACAATGCAAAGTAATTTTTTAAAAGTGTTGAAACATCAGTGACTGTGCCACCCCAGTGTCCCGATGTAAATAATGACCTCGGCCTGGTGACCTTACCCAAACTAAGTTTATTCCTGGGTAGAGATACTTTGCACTGGGGTTAAATCTGCCATAATCTCCCAGACTGCTGTCAGATAAATCAGTTCTGCCAATGAGAAATATACACAAACACCCAGAATCTTAACAAGACCAAGACTGGACTGGACATTGACATGTCAAGTGCTAACTGACTGCCTGTCAATACACTCACTGACCAGAAAAGTCTTACTGTCAGGGGACTGTGGTGTACAAGGGAGAGAAAAGAAAAGGAGGTGAAAGTCAATGAAATTAGCTCCTTCCAGCTCACTAAACTCAAGAAGTAGAGGTAAGCAAGTGCACCCTCGTCTCAGAGAACAGACAATGTCTGAGTGGTACCCTGCTGAGAAAGCCCAGCACTGGAGAAAACTTGTCATACTTCCAAATTTCCAATAAAAGAAAAATATGCAAGAAATATAATCAATACCATATATCAGTCCTGTGACCAAATGGTGAATTTAATGGGAAAACAAAAGTTGAGGATTGCTGATTTGCATGTGACAAAGCCTACACACGTGTGTTATTTGTTTGTCTCTTCTGGTGAGTGGAACCCTCTGGAGAGAAGCAGACTGTGAAAATGCTGTTAAGATCAGAGTGATAATGACTTTGTGAATAGGAGTCTGCGTCGCGACCACCGCAACTGGTTTGATCTCTGTCCACTTTCATTTCTTTCTTATTAGTTAAACCAGTGGAAGTCAGACAGCCTTTTACCACTGATGTGCTTTAAGATATTAAACATTCAACACAGTCATGTCGCAACACATCAGAAATGAAATCATCTCAAAGTGAGGAGAAGATTTACTCCAAACTCTCCTCGCTGCTTTCCTTTAGATTAAGCTCATGTCAGGGGTTGTCTTGTAAGATTTGAGAAGCAGATCAATAAACAAAATCTGAAAAGATGAGAAGACACACAAGTTGACAGAAGGTTTGTAGGCTTGCGTTTGTGTGTGTGCGTGTGTGTGTGTGTGTGTGTGTGTGTGTGTGTGTGTGTGTGTGTGTGTGTGTGTGTGTGTGTGTGTGTGTGTGTGTGTGTTGGGGGAATTAGTAGGGGGCATATTCAACTCATTCCTGTGTCATGTCATATAAAAATATTTGAATATGAGCAGTGACTTTTGTTTTCTGATCGTTCTTGATCTGAATGTGAGTGACAGCGGAGGGGGGCATGAGCACTGCACTCGCACCTAAGCTTCGCTGGCATGAATCGCTTTCCTGAAAGAAAAAAAAAAGTAAAATAAAATAATAAAAAAAAGGTCCCTCAGAAACTTTTCTAATCTGTCACAGTGAATGTTCAAATGGGAAGATCAACTGAGTGAACGTGATTTGCAGTGACTTACAGATTGCATTTTCATATTGCGATAACGTTTTAGCTGTGGCCTTTTGAGTTTGCTGTCACTGTCGAGAGGAAACAAATCAAATGCTGCTCGCTACAGCTTAAGCAAAAATCCTCAATTTGCCCATTTCAAGTGCTATCAGTGCAGTCTTTTTAAATAAAAATACAGACTAACACCTCATAAATGATCAGCTTAGACTGTTCACCATAATCGTATTTGCACAAGAGGTGAAATTTGAAACCCTTCTACTCACTTTCTGACTCGCTTAAAATGCTTTATTCTTTTTAGCACAGGTACTATTATTTTAAGGTGTTGCATTAAAAACATTTTGACCTAAAGTGGCAGTTTTTACTTCAGCATTCAGGCTGCAGTCCTTGTTCTTGAACTTGACTGTGAGGTGATCGGGCTTCAGCTTCATCTGAGATGCTCCTCATTAGGAACCCACTACAGCATGGGCTTAAAATATGAAATGCAAAATGGCCGTGAGGTATGCTCCATTACCGGCCAGCATTCCTATAAACCAGAAAACACACACCACCTAGTCACCCTTTCTGCACGGGGTCCCCCAGGGCACAGCTCTGGTCTGTTTGAAGATCAAAAGAGCTGAGGTAAAACAGCATGTTTACAGGTGTGAGGAAATTGAAAATTTCCTTGGCCTAGTGTGTGTGTGCGTGTGCGTGTGTGTGTGTGTCAGAGACAGAGAGAAAGAGAGAGACAGGGAGTAGTGTACTTCTTGCAAATTTCTCAAAACATTCTGCAATGAACTTGTCACATGTTCCACATTCTGTGTGTATAAAAATGTGCAAACTGTGGATACATGAGAGAGAAAAAATCAATAACATAATCTGATTTCTGGTTAGCTTTGTTTTCAGCATGCAGATAATTGGTCTTTGATGCTACACCTGCTCCCGTCTTGAAGAGTCTTGGCTTTGGCCAGAGAGAAAGAAAAAAAAGAGGAGTTACCTGAAAACGTCTCATATTAGCAGCACATTATCTATTGTTTAATAAACAGAATTGGCAAAGTGATGTGTAGGAGCCACTTCGAGAACTTCACTGCAAAAGCAGCAGCAGGGGAGGATGCAGAGTTTTTTTGAGGGATTAGTGGGTTTCAAACTCTTTTCTGGGGGGACGACGACAACAATAAGTCAGTCCAGCTCGAGTATGTCATTTACTCTGCACCTCTCCACTTTGTGTTTCTCTGTGTGCATAAGAGGACCAGTCATGCCAAGCTTTCTGCATGAAAGGGAGAGTGTTTAGCTTTTAAGGCTATTTGTGCTTCTGACTCTGTAGTGTTTGTGTCCGATGGGAGGTGCCTGCGCCAAGCTTCCTTAAAGGAGTAGGGGGTTTTGTTTGTTTCTCCATCGTGCCAGGAGAAGTGACAGCCATTCCGGCTCTTTCACAGAAACACATTCATCTGTGTGAGAAAGGCGGCCGCTGAACTCAGATGAAAGGCCATGAGAGCTGCGTTGTACAGGAAGGCAGACTGTGCATCGACTTCAGTACAAAAACAACAGAAGACGTGTCACAGACAGACAGACGGGCAGACAGACAGACAGACAGACAGACAGACAAAAAGAAAGAAAGAACGAAAGAAAGAAAGACATTTTCTCCCCAGCGCTTCAGAGAATAGCAAATAAAAGATGAATTAATAATTAAATAACTTCATTTTTACTTTTCTTTGTTTTTATCACTGTTGTATATATAAATTTTGCACTTTCTCATAATACAAGACCCTCTATCTATCTATCTATCTATCTATCTATCTGACATAGTGAATATGTTTATATTCTACTTAAGCTATTTATTGCTCTGGATATTAAGTGGACTGCACTTGTCTGCACACTGAAGTGACACCCCTATTAACTTTTACGAGGGGAGACCAGGAGGAGGAGGCCTTATCACACCTCCTCCTCCAAGTCTACATGCAAATCATAATATCAGCATTAAACTAATCTTGTCAGTCCAACTTTAATTCATATATAAAAAGATAATAAAACATTTTTTTCTTTACATCATATGAGTAAAACTAACGTAAGCTGTGACTGTAAGGTTTTTTTTTCGTTTTCTATACTGTTTCTCTTTCATTGTTGATCTTTCTTTAAGGAAATCCTACGTGACATTTACTACACGTATTAGAATTAAAAAAGGTGGGAACGCCCACTGTTTGAAGTGACAGAGCGGCTATAAATAACACGCGCAAGCGAACAGACGCGTTCATTAGAGCGGTTCAAATTCAATTAAAGGATGTGACGTTTTTGCTTTAAAACTTTTCTGCCCAAACATGCTCACCACAGAAGAGCGCTCATGTTATTTCTACTGAGAACGGCCCGTTTAGGAAGCAGCCTGCCTGCATCGTGATATGGCATCTCTTTCAACGCCAACTAAAACAGCAGAATTCACAGGTTTGGTAACGAAGCAGGGCCGGGAATACGGGAAGCAGGGTCTATATATATATATATATATATATATATAGTATTCATTCAGTGAATTCATGTCTGACTGTAATCGTAAATTTGGCCTTCACAAACTTCACAAACCGGTTGGCTTTAAAAAAAAAATCAAAGTCCATAAAAAATAGAAACACGTGGCTTTACTGAGGTGAAGATCTAAAGTAGCATTTATTCATTCATTCCATCCTCATCGATGACTGTTAAACCTGTGCAGGCTGAAACCTTTATTTTATAAGATTCTCTTATTACCTTTCGTCGGTCAGTGTGGAAAAAAAAACTCACTAAGCCACCCACTGTCCCTCAGTGCTGCGCATCATTACCGCGTTCATAATGTGCATCGTGACGTTTGATGTCTCAAAGTAAACCGGATCCGTTTTATTTACCCTCACGCTGGCTGCCTGTCTGATCAGGGGAAGGTAAAACAGGTGTAGCTCTGTCCGCAGCCTTCGCTACAAATACATGGACAAAATGCTCGACATTAAACAAAAACAAACAAAAAAACAAACAAGCAAAGGGTGCCATGAATATGAATTATGAATGACAAAGAGCAATAATTTATACTGCGGTAATAACCGATGGGCCTGCTGTTACTTTAATTTTTTATTTATTTCTTTTTTTCCCCCACAAGACCTCTAACCAGAAATATACACACACAGCCACACGTGTTACGATAAAGCATCTTCACGTACATATTTGTACTGGCTGAAAGCAAACCGTGGACATTTAGCGTGTATTAGAGAGAGAGAGAGAGAGAGAGAGAGAGAGAGAGAGAGAGCACCTGAAATCACCAATGAACGACGCGTCTCATATGTTGCTGTGGTTGCAAACCCAACAAACTACAGCTCAGGACACGCGCTTTACAACTTGGTTTAATTCCCAGGAGGCCCACGATCCCATCCAGAACTGCCTCCCTCCGTTACTCAAACTTCAAACCAGCTCCAGTCAGCAGATTCCCTTTTAGCTCACATCTTGAACTGCAACTCCAGTGCAGCTGAATTTAGATATTCTCGAGTCAAACGCTGTACCTAATAGTTGTTTGCCGTAAACACGTCCCTAATTATGACCGAGGACATCATTCACAATTCCCTAACTGAGTGTAATACTATTCCAATTCTCCCTGAGAAATGACAAATAAAGTTGGGTGCAATAGTATCCTAAGTAGCATAATAAAGGCTTTTTTTTCTATTTCGCTATCTACTGTATTCTATAAATGCGCAATACGCTGTCTGTTAAAGAAGCCATTATTTAAAGCAGCCTATAATGGGAGTGAAACCTGTTGTTTCCACGCTGATTTTATTTTACTGACATGTTGGTCGCAAAGGTGAAGATGGTCCAGCGATCAGGGTGCTGATTGCGTCTCAGAGGCAGTTTAATATCCAATTTGTATTCTCCATCTCGGAAATTAAACATCACCCCCAAATAGTCGTCCAATTTTTATTTATTTGTTTTAATTTTTTGCAACTTTTTTTAAAATGCCTATAAACAGGTTTCACCTCTGCTATCCGCATATAGCCTGACCGCAAAAGTGACACTTTGTCAAAGTCAAAGTAAACCTTATTGTCATCTCTGTTACAGTACAGTAAGTATAAAGAGAGACGAGACGACGCATAAAAAGTTGTGGAGTTAAACATCACAAGACTTTAACAGACCTATATGTAAGGGCCCTAGAGAGGCAAGTCGAGTGTGCCTTTACAGTATACACTACAGTATTACCCTAACAGTACACAATGTAGCCTACAAAGAGATGTGAGAAGGAAAAAAAAACCGCTTCCTTCTCTGCGGATCAATATCAGCACAGCAGGAGCCGAACAGGAACCGACATCGACACACTGTGTGGAGCTGACCTTTCCCACTCCCCACAGGTCATACCTTCCTCATGCGAGGAGGTCACCGGGCCAGCCACTAAAAAGACCATTAGGAGGTGATTTCAAGTGCTAAATACTGTGAAAAAAAAATCCACAACTAATAATTCTTTCGTCCATCTCTGCCACAATGATAAAACAGCACCAAATTCTAGTTTGCGCTCCTGATTGGCACATAATCCAAGTATGTGAGGCGGAAAGGAGTCTAACAAAACTCAGATGTATTAAAGAATTGTAAAAGTGAGAGAGAGAAAGAGAGAGGGGGGAGAAATAAAAACATATCATAAGGTTCTAACAGCTTTTAGTTAATATTGTCTGGTCGTAATCAGCCTGACTTCCCGGAGGATCCACAATCTTTTCATTAACCACATCACTCCGAGAGCCAAGAAATGTGAGCACTAACTCAGTGTTTGCTAACAGCTCAAGAAGACTGAGTGCCACTTGCTGCTACAGCGGTCTGGAAAAGATAACGAGTCCCACTTCGCGTTTTTCTTTGCTCAACATCCATGAAGCACGACTCATGTAAAAATAATGACAGCAGCTCGTTCTGGTAAGCATGCGCAATACAGCAGAGGCCGGCGTCTCTCAAAGCGTCACGCAACTAGACAAGCACTTGTCGTGGCCTCAGACGGTGACATTTAGCCCTTGGGTGTAAACAGGCTGCAAGGTGACACTGATATTAATCTGAGTCGTTAAGTTAAACAGCAGCAACACAAACCTTCACATCCGAGCACTAAAAACCATCTACATTAATAGCAGGACTACGGGAAACACATGGTCATCCCCGAAGAACAGGCTGAAACCAGAGCACCAAGATGAGCTCCCAGAAAACAACTAAAGCTGTGTCAAGTTCAAGTTCACGGCTGCACTAAACTCCTGTCCAGTGAAGTGTCTAGCGTGGGGGAAGGGAGGGTGGGTTATATTTACAGTTTCTATTTTCAAATAAAAATCCCCGCACCTGGTTTGGAAATTTTTTAAAAAGGGATAAGACAATGATGTACGGAAAAGAAAAGCTTTGCTCCCCCCACACGCCTGCGCGAACCGAGCAGCTTTCGCGCGCATTTTGTTGCGTTCACGTGCTGATTGCGCAGAAGTTAAATTGCGTAGTTTGTTTTCCTCTTTAATTAAAATAAAACTAATATACGAATTGAATCATTCTTTAAAAAAAGTTAGAAATTAAATTCATTATTTCAAATAGTTTGGCTTTCAGAAAATTCAGACTGCGTGCGCACACAGGCCACTTTTAATTCCGGGACTTCTTATTTATTTCCACAGCCCCATTGTCTTAAGGGCCTGACAGCATGATTTCTACGATGCCTTTTCCTCACCGAAAAGAAAAGAGTAGACAGCATGGACATTTAGAGTGGAGATAATGACTAGTTTAGAAAAAGAAAAAAAAATTGTGAAGTCATAAAACTTCTCTGACCGATTCCAAACCAGACTAAATCCCAAACTGCGTGTAACTCACTACAAACTGCACCCAAGCACCCAGCAGCGTAAAAAGGAGGAAAAGGCAAAAGGGTATTTAGCACTTGCAACACCTTTTATTATATTTGTATGCAGTAAAATTCTTATCACAATAAGGAAGAAAACACCTCTTAAAACTTTGAACAAAAGCACATAACGAAACAACTGCCCATGTTTAGCTCGTAATTGTACATATTTATAGTAAAGAAACATTCTTTATAAATACTGTTTCATCTGTAGCAAGTAAATACCATAATTTAATTACAAATGGATAAATATGGCAGCTGATATTTACAAAAGGAAGGGTGTAGTTACAGGAAAGAAAAAAAATCGAACGGCACAACGTTTATTGTCCTCACAATCTTCCAGATAGTGTTTCACAATTCCAATTTGCAAAGCACAAAACATCACAAGTTAAGCCCAGCAAACTAAAATATACATTCACAAGCATAATATTGTGGTCTGTTTGAGTTAAATGTTAACTTTGGCACTCTTTCCAGTTTATAGATGTTTAGTATAGTACAATCAATTTGCCTTAGGATCACAATATTCAACATTATAGTACAATTTTATTGTAATGTGTGCACTAAAAGGTCCAGTTAAGAGAAATAGCTACCATTGAAGGAACATCAACACACCAAAGACAGACGAACTATCACAACCAAATGGAATTTGGGCTTTTAGTGATTATTTACATTATATGAAATACACCTCAAATATTATACATATTTTTCCTCTGTTGGTAATCATCATCTTCCCTGGTAAATCCAAAATAATAAGATTAAAAAATAAAGAAGTGTTCGTGTGCCTCCTGTGTGCACATGTCCCAAAACTCAGTGAAACGAGTGTGTGTTGCTTCATTTCAGCGTAGTCCTAAACATACCATTCACTGAAATTGGAGGACAGGCCACTGTGGTTGGTGGTGTTGTGCACAGCTGAGGCTGGGGAAAGGGTGGTGTTGCTTTGAGTCTCCGTGGTGGGTGACACCAGCCCTGGAGGTGTGGATGATTCGTAACCAGAGCTGGCTGCTGGTGATGAGTCTGACGCTGGTGGAGAGGATTCGTGGACCTAAAAAAAAAAAAGAAATAAGAAAAAAGAAAGGAAAAAAATACATATTTATTTTCTGATTTACACGTTAAACAAAAAAAGCACCAAAGAACTGGATACATTCTAAAAGCCACCTGGTATTAGACTGTACAAAAATATAAATAAAAAAGAGAAGAACACACACACACACACTTCCCTCAACGCCTTACTTACCTTCATGTGTTTTCGTAGAGAGCTGGGATGTGTGTAAGACTTGTCGCACATTTTGCAGAGATATGGCTTGTCCGACGTGTGAACGTGCATGTGTTTCTTTCGGTCGCTGCTGTTTGCAAATCTTCTGTCGCATCCCTCAAACTCACACTGGAACGGTTTCTCTCCTGCAAGAAAGAAATAAAGAAAAGAAGAAGCTTGTGCAGAACCAGTCTGTTGTAAAAGTTCAGTGCAGAGTACTGCTGATGCCATCTATTTAAAAAATGTAAATAAAATGCAGGGTTAAAAGCAACACGTTTAGCCGTAACAATTGTGACAAAGTTTCAAGCGTCTTTTAAAACGAAGTGGGGGTGCTGCAACGTCTTATTTAGCCTAAATAATGCGCATAGTGATTGGAAGGGGGTGGGAGAAAGACGACGAGGCCGTCCTCAGTAGGCCTGCAGAAGGCATATCATTTGCCGGGAGACAATAAAAATCTAATTAGCACGTGGCCAATTTCATGGCACGGCACCGTAATGTATTTCCTAGAAAATAAGTCAAAATGTGAGAGGCTGGTAATGGCCCTGTCTAGCACCTCAACACATATGAGAGAGGCGCATGGGAAAACAAAAGGCATTCCTGGCAGCATTGCTGCTACTGTGCTCGGCTAAATCTACACACAACCCCCGAGCAAATACCAAGTGCAAATCGTTTCAGAGCTAAATACAAATATTTAATAAGGACACAAGGAGAAAAACCTATATGGAAAAGGGGTGGGTGGGGTTGAGGAGACGCGAAATACACACACACACACACAGAGTATCATGAATGAGCTGATGTGATTTTACTACGAGGCTGGCTGCTCTAGGACGCACGCAACGCGCTCTCTCTATTCCCTTTGACCCATTTCTAAAGTTTAGCCTGAACAATAAAGCTCCTAGAGAGCCAACTAAACTGCTTTCTGTGCGTTTTAAAGCACCAGAAGAAGAGGCCCAGAGTAGCCGTGTAACGAAGAAATGAAGTATCCCCACCATTTTAAACGCATTTGTTCTCTCTTCTCTTCTTTCCCCCCTCTCCCTCTCTCTCTGTCCTGGATGTGATCCTAGAATACTACTTTAGCAGCCTAAAATACCCGCTGGTAATTAGATCTTAATGTGTGTTTGTCTTGGCAAGACACGCATTTACAACAGCGAAATAAATCCTCGGGTACGCTCGGTGACAACACCCACACCGGGCTTACTATTTAAATAAAACAATTTTATATCAAATAAAGCTTGCGCGATCGTTATTATTTGCATTATTATTTCAATTACCTGTATGCGTCCTCTTGTGTATCTTCAAGTTTTCCGACCGTGCGAAGACCTTCCCGCAGCCAGGGAAGGGGCAGGGGAAAGGCTTTTCTCCAGTGTGCACCCGAATGTGGTTGACCAGTTTGTATTTTGCCTTGAACGGTTTGCTCTCCCGGGAGCAATCCTCCCAGAAGCAGATGTGGTTGGTCTGCTCCGGACCACCGACGTGCTCCACTGAGACGTGAGTGACCAACTCGTGCATGGTGCTAAAAGTTTTATTGCAACACTTTTTGGGGTTGCTGAGCTGCTCGGGGTCGATCCACTTGCAGATGAGCTCCTGCTTGATGCACTGCTGCCTCATGTAACGGAAAAAGGCACCGGGGTGGTGGTGGGCTGCCATGTTCATCCCCATGTTCATATTCATGGAGCCGTACTGGTTGTGGAGCTGCGCGGCCGAATACGGGTCGGTCCTCGGACTGGAAACCTGGTGGTATTGGTCGGAGCGTCCGAAAACTTCGCCGGGTAGTCCAAGCCTCATTTGCCCATTCAGGACGTTCGGGGATCCGTGGGACCCATGCTGGTCGTGGATCCCGGGGAACAGAATGTGGCCTTGAGTGTCTGTGTGGGAGTGATGAAGGGATCCCGCCGTGGGGCCAAAAATAGTGTGTTGGCTACTCGCCGGAGAGGATTCTCCGAAGCCGCGACTACGAAAGAGAAAGTCCCTGGTGGAGTTGAAAGGAGAGCTTGCATACGAGGTGACATGGGCGGCGTGAGCCCCCAGAGCCGCTGCGGGGTAGCCCGGCGCCTGGGTGGTGAAGGCAGAGCTCTGTCCTGGGGAGAGATCATGGTTCAGCTTAAACGCACCCATGTGTGCAGAGTCAACAAAGCTATTTTGTGCCAAACTCAAGTCTCTCTCCTGCATCTCGCTGGCTGAGTGATGCCTGGCAAACGAGCCCACTCCGAGTCCTGGGAACTGGTGACCAGCATCCAGTAGCATTATGTCTTCAAAGCGATTTCTTTTTAAAAATAAAAAATAAAACACCAGCGCAGAGCTTGAAGCTACAGCAAATTAGTAAAAGAAGAAGACGGAAAAATCAAATCTCGGCGCTGGCACGCGACGATTGAACTTCCAGCCTTGGAAACAACATATCAGGCGTGTTTCAAAGCACTGCTCCGCTCAAGAGTTGAAAAAAGAAAAGAGAAGAGAAGAAAAGAAAAGAGAAAAATGCAAAAAATAAAAAATAAATAAAAATAAAAGAGGGAATCTCTGCGTATCGAACACTGAATTTACTTCTAGTTTACTTGTGACTTAAAAATCCAAGAGTTTCCTCGTGTCCTCTTCTCTTGACTACGGCAGTTTTTTTTTGTTGTTTTTTTGCGTTAAAATCGACTGGAAGAATTAAATAATTATCGTACTAGGTGCCTTCTGCATATAGCAGAGAGACAGTAGCTGGGGCATCTCAAAAAACGCTGTTCCCAAACGCGCACGTATTTATTTCTCTGGCTTTGCCCGTGTTTATCGCGGAGGGTCCCTGTTTCTCCGTGGACTGGCTCTACCTCCTCTTCCGCCCCCTTTAACTGGAGAGCGTTCATTCATTCCTCGCAGTCTCATTGGCCGCCGCGCCTCATCAATCCCAGGTGCCCCTCCAATAGCAGGTAGCGCTTTGGCGACTTAATAGCGCAACGCCATTTTCCACTAATAATTACCGCCTACTTTTAGGAGAAGATTTGGGAGGTGTGCGGGCGAAAGGATCACGACAAGAGAGAGGAGAGAGCTGTTTTTGTTGTTTATATTCTGAGGGAAATTGTAGTATGAAGGATACAAACACAGCATTTGATGAGAAATAGTGAAGATTGTAAAAAGTAAGAGTTGACATAATGGATTGAGGTATTGATTAGGTAGTTTTGTAGATGTGATGTAAGTAGTCTGTGTATTTTACTGTATCCCTGTTTTTAAAAAGCGCTGATGTTGTATTTAATTTACAGAAACTGACATCAAAAATAAATTGTCAATTAACCACAACGCTATACAGTCATATCATCTCAGTAAAGGCAAAAAAAAAACTATCTATCCATCCTACCAGAAAAAAATTAAGTTTGAGTCACTTAATTCATGACAGCTGAAAAAGCACGTGTGGCTCCATATGGAGTCCAGTGGTTTTCCACTGGTTGTACAACCACAACTGGGCCTTTAGTGGTGCTCCACGTCTCACCCGGGCAGCCGTCAGTGGTGGCTGACGGTTTCTTTAGTGGTTGTATATGTCGCTAGTTCTGCTTCATTGGTGGTTCTCACTTTACCACACCAATTAAGTTACATGTTACAGCGGTGAACAGGGCTAAGGTGAAAGTTAACCCTTAGTGACCTATAAGGTAGAGGTTGTGTTGAACTGTCAGTGACGCATTTTCGGCCATAAAGTAGGATGTGTTGATAGTGACATATGGTGTGTTTTTGTAAGAAAGAAAAGTCGATTTTTGCCCCCTCCACGTTAGCACAGTAATGTCTACATTGGTTTTCTTGTTCTTCTTTCATTTTCCCCTTTGCGGTGTCCCACGCAGCCAGACAGATAGAAGTCAAATACTCCAAAATACTTATCTGAATTATTTACTGACACCTTCCCACAACAAACAAACACTGAATCTGTAGCCACATAAATACACAGGCCGTGCATCAAAGCTGCTTATTCACATGCAAGTCAAAGGAAGTTTACTTACATTTTCACCCCCCCAAAAAATCCCACAAGCTCTGCGGTTCCGTCACACAACACAGCTTTCTGCCTGTCTCAGCGTCTCCGGTGCACTCTAGACGACAAATAACGGTGAAGACCAGGGAAACGTTTTAAAAACTTTTTTTTTTAATTGTGTCTCCTAGCTCTGAGTGGGACAGGCTGAGCGTTGTATGCCATTCTTCCAAGTCTATTTCAACTCGCACCACAGGAAACGCAGGAGCTGATCCAAGTTCAAAGTCACGTCTGCCGACCCCTATAAGAAGTTCTTTATTTCTCTGAAGAAAAAAAACACAAAAACCTTCCCCAGATAGGGGAAAGGAGAAAGAAAATTTTGAGAAAAAAAATCAATCATCAAGAGGCTGTGGGTTTTCCCTTCTGCCTGGAAAAGAAAAAGCCTCCAACCTATTCAAAATCCCCCACAGACTAGTATTTCAACAGGTTTAAGAAGTACCAATACTCACTATGCTCACACACGTAACAAATAAATCACGTGAAATATTACACACAATCTACAGTTACAGCTGACAAAAATACAAGAAAAAGAAAAAAGCCATCTGACAGGTTTATAACATTAAACCCAACAATCCGGATCGCGCAAGGGGCGCTCTGCCTGTGTGTTATAATGGATGCCAAAGGCATATTTCTCCTCTCCGTTGTCTGACAGTATCAATATGTTGACACATTGCAAGGTTACTTGTGTGGCTTGCTTGACCTTGTGTTTCATGCATGTTTGACCTCTGACCTGTTAAGACCACATATGTTGCCCTCTTGACTCCTTTTGGTAAAATAACCCTGTTTATGACAAAGCGTCTTTGTTTTAGAGGGAGCGAGAGAGAAAGAGCGAGCGAGAGAGAATAAGAGAGAGAGAGAGAGCAGTAAGACGCCCCCCTCTTCTGTCTGAGGCATCGACAGCTTTGGGTTATTTGGAAACTATAAGTAAATAAAAATTAACCCATTCCTAAACCGATTCAACAAATCCCAAACTCCATTTATTTATTACTTTTTAAAATGATTTTCCTTTTTAATCATTTTATAATAGGATTCATGTTAGAAATGGGGAAACTACGTGTCAGTGACCAGGATATGAAATGTGCATAATATCCTTAAATTGCCACGATCAAAGCAAAATATTTATAGCCAACTAGCAACCAGTGCTTTACCACCAAAGTGAGACATTTGTTTTATGAATTTCTAAGTGTGTAAATTATATTAAACCCAATGTGCTGCTTAATGTGGTGAGCGTAAATCAGGGGCCCTTGGAGAAATCATAAACAATGCACTCACTACTCTCCTGTGTTTTATGGATTTCCAGAAGCTCTCTTTGGAGAAGGGAATAATTTATTTATTTAATAAAGAGCACAGTCGGTACACACACGTGGTTGTGGGTGGATGTTTTTGTGTGTGTGAATTTAAAATTCCCATAAAAATACATTTGACACAACAAGTGACAATAATATGGGTGCCTATAACTGCTAATCTTGAAATGTCTCTTTCTCTCTCTCTCTCTCACACACACACACACACACACACACACACACACACACACACACACATATATATATATATATATATATATATATATATATATATATATATATATATATATATATATATATATATATATATATACACTTAATGTCACTGCAGCGCCCTATTTGTACGTTTGAAAGGTCTTAAAGCCAAATCTTCAGTTGCTGATTATCAAGCTCATAAATCAGTTCAGCAGGGGGGCACGTGCAACAGGACCATAACGTGTAGAGGTTTTCCTCCAACATAATGAAAATCAATTACAAAACTTCAGTGTCCGTGGGGAAGAAAATGCACAGCTTAATAAATATTTTAGATTCTCACTATTTTCAAAGTCGGCTTCTTTTTTGTTTAAGGTGTAAAATAAAACTCCTGACACAACTAGCTGACATGCTGATTTGCGGTTTGAGGCGAGACATCACAATTCGATTGGAAAGGTGAATTAAGACATATCAGTGATGGATACACGTACTGCTGTCAGCAGGGGTTACACCGTCACGCCATAATCTGTCATACGAAGTAAACTTAAATACAGCTGAAATGTCTGCCAACCTAAGTCACAACACAATATTATTTTTTAAAAAAGCTGGTAAAAAAAAAAGAGCTGGTGAAATGAACTGAGGAGAAGGGTGTAAAAATAAATACATTAAAAATAAGTGTTGCCTTTTGCAGTTCGCTAAAATAAAACGAAAGGTTAGGCTCTGCTACTCTTGTCCTCGTGTGCTGCTGGACATTAACACCTCAAGCAAAAAAAAAAACCTAGCTTACATTTTCTATTTATAAAATTTTTATTTTTAATAATTGTAATAATTTTTGTAGTTTTTCCCATCTTTTGTGTGTGGTGGGTGGGGTAAAATGTGTGAACATAAATATATATATATATATTTTAATCTTCAACATTAAAATTAAATGACTGCCTGGACGATCCAAAACTTAATTTCAAGCTTGTTTACATGTAAACACAAAGTTATTTCATATTAATCAATATATGTGGGAAATCGGTCATATGTATATAACACTGAGCACTTAAACAGTTTTATGCATTAATTTTTAATTGTATTTGTGTTTTACTTTAAATTAAGATTTGCATTACTTCCACTTATCAGGAACGTGGGGCGTCCACTCTTGTATTTTGTGACAAATTATACTACGTCTTTGTACGCATAAAAAATATATATATATAAAAAATGAATATTTGTACGTTTGTACTTGAAATATTTCACAGCATCCACAAGCCCCCCCCCCCCCCCCCCCCAAAAAAAAAAAAAAAAAAACAGAAAAAAAAATGTGGACAAACCAAAGCCGGAGTAGACTAAGGTTGCACATGTCACACAAACTGTTATTTTGGTCATCCACATGCACCAGCAGCAGTAAACACAAAGCCGCCCAAACGGATCTGCTGGTAACTTTGAGTACAACTTTTTGGAGTCAACAGCAATAAAGAGAGTGAGGGGGCGGAACCCTGCTGAGCCCCTGCGCTGAACGACAGCCAATCGCTTCGTTCTCCTAACTGCCAGTCACCGAAATCCGTCCAATACCCGCAGTGCCATTTCTAAACTGTATTCCCCACTGTGTCCTCCAACTGTTGTATGTTCTGCCAATCGCTTGAGGACAGAGTGGGAAAAGGAGCAAGCAGAGTTAGAAGCCGGACAAAAGAACTTATAGACCCCTTATATACATATTTTCCTAATGTTTTAGAGAGCGTAGTGTGGTGAAAAAAAAACAGTTGCGGTGAGTGCGGATGGACTTGTCAGTGTAGTTATGGAACCCCCTTTAAGCAAGAGGAATCCGGCGATAAGATTAGCGGATTTGGCAGCGACTCAACCCCTTCCTCATCAGAATATGACAGGCTTCCCGGGGCTAGGGGGGCATCACCCTCTCTCCCACCATGCCCACCTCCACCCTGGGGAGCTGGGCAACGACCCCGGAGTGGCACTCACTCCATTTGGACCAGAGCACATGGCACAGACAAATGCTCTCAAACTTAGCCCATCTCAGCACATTCAGAGCCATCCCGAAGCCCAGACCGCGGCATCTTTCACTTCTGCTCAGACCACAGTTGGTTTCCCCGTGGCTCACCCCCACTCAGGCTACTCAAGCAGCAGGGACTTCATCCTCAGGAGAGAACTCTCAGCCTCTGCTATGCATGCACTTGGCGACCAGCATAGTTCCGCCTCCTCCCCTCATCACCATGGCATGTTCATCTCCCCAACAGGTGCTTATGGGCACACGGAAAGTGGGGCCCATTCACTTTTCACTGGACTTCACGACCAGGCGTCCCCAGGTGCCCACCACCATGCCCTCAACGGGCAGATGCGCCTGGGTATACCGGGGGACATCTATGGCAGGCCAGAGCACTTCGGGCACAGGCCAGAGCACTATGGACCGTCTTCTCTCCACAGCTACAACTCCATGAACCTCAGTGTGAACATCGCTTCTGCTCCTCACGGAGCCGCGGGGGCGTTTTTAAGATACATGCGGCAGCCCATAAAGCAAGAGCTAATCTGCAAATGGATCGACCAGGAGCAAAGTCAAAAAAAGCCCTGCTCTAAAACTTACAGCACCATGCACGAACTGGTTAACCACGTCACGGTGGAGCATGTCGGGGGACCGGAGCAGAGCACCCACGTTTGTTTCTGGGAGGAATGTCCACGAGAAGGAAAAGCTTTCAAAGCGAAGTACAAACTGATAAACCACATCCGAGTTCACACGGGAGAAAAGCCTTTCCCGTGTCCTTTCCCGGGATGTGGGAAAGTGTTCGCGCGATCGGAGAATCTAAAAATTCACAAGAGAACTCACACAGGTCAGTACTTCAAATTGAATAAAGAATACGCAAAAAAACATGGCTTGGTTGCAGAGAATGAGACTATGTCTGAGGCGATCTTGTTTTACTGTTCACACTCGAAACGGACGTATGAAACGATCGTGCGTAATTGCGCGCAGAAGCGAGAAAAAAAATACTTCTATTGATTAAAGAATTCGCGTGGTGAGTTACCGTGTTCCATTTTCTTTCTTAAACATAAACTTTTTTCCCTTACTCGCTACCAAGACACTCGCAGTAGGCGTGAAAGGATTAGAGCATATGATTTGTAAAACGTGCTTACGTACCTACAGCACAGCGACAGAACACGCGTAAATGTAATTGTCTTTGGGCGTAGGATCCTTACGCAAAAGCACGGTTAATATATTGATGATGAGTGTATGCACATGGCAGATGGCATTTAAACAAAAAACACATGCTTTGGCTTCGACAGATTTATTGGTAACCTATCGGGGGTGCAAAATATTTACAACTACCTCTCTGAGAGTGCCTTTCGAGTAAGACAGTTTGTTCTCATATTCTGTCTACTAAAGTCTGGCAGAGCTGCTGAGAGATAAAGAAAGTCAATTTTAGCCGAACAACTTTCTTAAATTGTAATGTGTGCTCTTTATGAGAGCTGTTTATGTTTTTTTAAATAGACGTAAAGTCAAATTTTGACCAGTAAATAGCCCAGTTTTGGCTTTTTGCCACCAGTATAAATAGGCCTCTTCGCCTAACTGAATTATGTAAAATCCACAGGGGAAATAAATAATTCACTGAAGAAAAAACGTAGAAAACCCTTTGGAAATACTCTAACCAATTATTGCTATGAATATACAGGATGCATTAGACTTCACATTCCATTCCGGGTTTTTGCTGTTGTTTGTTTGTTGTGTGTGACAGGGTTGTATGTATCTTTGTGTGTGCGTGTGTGGGAGAACGAGACCAGTACGGCACATATAGGTCTCCTGGTGTTTTCCGAACTGCCCCCTTTTCAACTACATACACACATCCCCTGTAAACTAGAGGGGCCTAAAGGCATGTTACACGTGTTCACGCGGGAATATAAAGTGGGTGTGTAGCAGTGGGTGTAATTGACGTTTAGTCTGCGGAGGCATACAGGCTTCTACATTGAACACTTGTATTTATTTAAGGTGGAATGCTGACAAGTTGTGGTATAATAGGTACAGAGCATTCATGTCCAGTTGTTATTCTGACTTGTTAAAAAACTACAACAAAAACAAAAGCCATAAAGCTTTAACTTCGTGATGTTATCACTCGTAACAGTATCTGTGTGTTTCATTTCTTCAAGGAGAGAAACCTTTCAAGTGCGAGTTTGACGGCTGTGACCGAAAATTTGCCAACAGCAGCGACCGGAAGAAGCACTCTCACGTCCACACCAGCGACAAGCCTTACTACTGCAAAGTGCGCGGCTGTGACAAATCCTACACACACCCGAGCTCGTTGCGGAAACACATGAAAGTGCACTGCAAGTCCCCTCCGCCCCCTGCCACCAATGTCACCTATATTTCCTCCACAAACCCTCTCGGAGACTCTCTTTCGCCCACTTCTGAACCGCACAGGAACCGCTCCTCGAACCTCTCCCCTCAGGTCACTAACCTCAACGAGTGGTACGTGTGCCAGGGGAGCGGAGGGCCCAACCACCTTCACACCCCCTCCAGCGACGTGCCAACTACAGATTCAGACGACGAGGACTCTTTCAGAAATTCAGACCCGAGGACAATGCTCTGATACCTGGTATACATCCATGGGGACTTTCAAACTTGTCATCTAGTTGACCCGTTAAAGTGTGCATCTGTGTTGTTCCCCCACCCGGTTCACTTGAGATATTGATCAGTAGTGATACTAACTGACTGTCCTAAAAAACAGCAAAATTACATTCAGTGTGGATGCAATGTAGCTTCATCAAACAAGTCCCCTTTAACCCAGATGACCCCTGACCTTAACCTAACATGTAAATCACAACTGTCCAACAATCAGTTTAAAACGGAGATTTGACGTTGAAAGAAAGAACAAAATTTGCTTCCAATTTGAAAGAACCAAAAAAAATATATATTTTTTTTCTTTGAATCAGGTTGGACTAGAACTAGATTAATGTGTGTGTGTTTTTTTTCCACGAGATGAATGCAGGATTTAATTAACTGCATAACTCAAGACTCCACTGGTGTGCTGAAATGACATCTTTCACATCCTCTTGCAGTTAATAACTTCACTGCAATCAATCAGTGTCACATTAAAGAGAAGGCACTGCTTGAAGCTCCACAAGTAGAAATAATGAATTTTAAAAAAATCTAGAGGCTAGAGGGGAGGCCTTTTTTTCTATTTCAGCTAATCTCTTTAAAATGTGGTACTAACTTTGAAAAAACTAATAAGAAAAAAAACAGGAGAGGAGGCAAACATCTGAGTGTCTTAAGGGTTCGCATTTACCTTATCAGATTTATACATGTGTTTGGATTGAATTTTGTAATATTTAAGAACTATTTAAGACTATATTTTATGCAAAATACACAAGTTTAACACTTGTTAAAGAGTCCAGTAAGTCCCTTGAGACCCTAAATGTCTACACTGACAGGCTTTGATCCTGTAGGATTTGTACATATGTAATTGTGCTGATGCTTGTGAATGTTGTGTAGTTTTTAATTACAAGGAAAAAAATGTTGTTTTGTACATTGTAATTTATTTGCTGGTTTCAATGTTGTACTGGAATTACAGAAACACCAAAGAATAATAATATCAGTTTTGGTGATGCATAGTACCCTGCTGATGGTTTTTGTTTTGTTTTTTTGTTTTTTTGTTGTTGTTGTTTTTTTCAGATTCACCTTTTAACTTTTTGAGTTTATATTTTTTATTTGTGCTCTGTAAACGAAGAAACATTTACTTGAATAGGCTGTGTAATGTGAAAAGTCCCTCTCCCCCCGCATGCCTTTTGTAGTGATCTGTCTTTCATATTGAGGTGCATGGTGCCATTGGATAATAATGGATGGAGAAAAAGAGAGAGAGATGAATCAGCTATGATTGTGCAGACCTTTGATGTTCAAGAATTAATTTACAATATAAAAAAAATCATGCTAAAATTTAATAATAAAAACAGGACATATACAGTAAATAAGTGTCACATTATATCATTAACATGATTTACGGGTGAGTTTGATTATAAGGGGTCATTTGTTTCGTCCTTAGAAGTTTTTATAGGAGGACTGTGCCTGCACTTCTTCTTGTTATTATTATTATTTTACACTATGTGATTTAGCAGACGTCTTTCTAATGTGGACTACACACAGTGACTGCAAAACATCAACATCAGTCTCACCTCGAGTGAAAAAGCTGAAGCAGCTCTCTTCACCTGCCTTACTGACGTTTCTATAAAATATCCAACTCTTCTCAGAAACAGGCCTAACGGGCCAAAGAGGCTGGTACAAACTAATCGCTGAGCTAATGGGAAAACTTATAGCCCCCTGATGGCGCTACCTCTGAAAGGCGCGACGGCACAAAGCAGCCGAGGCATGAATAATTCATGGGAAAAATAAAAGATAAAAAGATATCCGACAATAAGCAGAGCCTTGTATAGAGTGTATAAAACAAGCTCTCCCTCTTATTTCCTCCATTAAAACGCAAAATCTCACTTTCAAAGAGTTGCCTGTCCAGTCTATAGAATTAAAATTGACCAACGCCAGTTCTGCACCACTTCAAAGGCTGCAGCCTCTGAGAGGAAGGCTGGCTGCTTTGACAGTCTTCATGGTGCGTTAGGATTTCTATGGCAATTGGGTAGTGAAACGCTCGCATTTGAATATGTCCGGTTAAAAGGGGAGAAAAAAATGCTAACTGCCACTAAATGAATTATAATCAAAGCATAGGATGTACCCTCTCCAGAAATTTGTGTGCTGTCACAAATATACCTTTGGCAGGTTGGCACCTAAATTCCAACCGGTCTGTGAGCGTATGTGTGCAACTAGATTCCTGTGATCACAACAAGCAAAATTGTTATCAACTAAGAATTGCATATAAAAAAAAAGAACAATGAGAAATGATTATGAGATTTAACTGATAATACACCTGACTTGGATCAGCCTCGGAGGATTTGGGGACTGAGGCAATAAAAGGAGCACAAGGGAATCGCCACCGGCGCGTAAAACAACATTAAATGAACCTAATTTTACAGCCAAAGAGGAAAATAATAATAATAATAATCACAGCAGCACCGCAAAGCTTTAATAAAAAGGCAAGTTTGTATTACACAAGCTTGATCAATTTTACAGTTGCCTTCTCAAGAAAAAAGAAAGAAAGAAAAATGGGGGGAGAAAAGAGAACACTTTATCTGCCGCCTTATTCAAACTATACGCACTTGTGGGCCTCTTCTTGTTTTGTGCCTCGACTTTTTTCTTTTTTTATATATAGAAGGGGTAGGGGCCAAGAGAGTAGCGTGCTCTTGTATGTCCTGTTTGGAAACAAATGCTCAATGAATGTTACAAAATAAACACGATGAAAAATAACCAGAGACATTAAAAGGAGGGAGAGTTCATTTAAAAAAGGAGTGAAGCGGTCACCCTTCAGTGAGAAACGCTTTGAAGTAGAACTTATTATCTGAGAAATACTTTTTTGGTTGTCCTAACGACGCTGTTGAATTGGAAAGGCACTCCTTTGTCAACGATTTGTTCTCCTTAAGAGGGATGTCCGTGGAAATCACTTACATGGGCCACCTTAACATACTGCCTGCAAATCAGTAACCGGCAGAGTCAGACATGCAGACGCCACTTGGGAGAGGACAAAGCAAGAAGTCGCAGTGAGAGCGCCGCTGCTTCTCAATCGCGCCCCTTTAAAAGGGGGTTGAACGATAATTTCTCAGACGAGCGTGGAGGCAAAACAAACGCCGTCTTGTCAGAGTTTACAAGCATTATCCATCTCCTGAATACTGCCGGCACAATGCTCGCCAAAATTGCATGTGAAGTGATCTTTTTTTTTTTTTTTTTGGTCACAAAAGTTAAGAGTCTCGACTCAAGACTGCAAGAGATTTGATCCGAGTACCTGCGCCAGAAACTGCAGTGCGCATGGATCACCTTTACGGCAACAGAAAAGTGCTCTTGAGTTTGGAGGGGAATAAAGTACAAGAAGAAGGAGAGACAGAAGAGGGAGGATAAAGAAGTTGAGTTTAAAAAAAATATTTTAATTAACTTTACTTTTAGTTTTGGGGAAGCAGAAATCAGGTGCGGAGACGCAAACGGCACCTCTTCACACTAACCCCCTCTCACCCTCCCACCTCCCAGAATTCACATACAGCAGAACAGCAACACCTTGTGATACCTCTGGCCCGTTTTACCATCTCACCTAAAAATAAATAAATCACACTTCCCCCGTTTCCTCAATATGAGAATGAAGACGAGGGTGATAATCGTAAGCCCCCACTCCTGTAAATAAGACACGGAATATGGCTAAATAAATCTGACATGTCGAGATTCTGCAGGTATTTCACGTCAAATGGATACCAGTTTATTAAAGTAAGTGCACAGTTCACCTACTCAGCTCAAACAAACGTCCTGATGGGTGGAAATGTTTTTTTATTTTTTATTTTTAATATTTCCTATCAGTAAGAGAATCAACCTTATAAACTAGCAGCCAGTAAAAAGACAGTGTTAATAGCGTTACATTATCTGCCAGTTCTTGCTGTGGAGCCAAATGTTAATGGAGACTGATGTTTCTGAATGATGGTGGTAACTTACGAGCACGTTCAGTGTCTCTGCACTTACAGCTTTAAAGAGCGTCTTTGCCACAGGATTCCACCTGTTTGTGTGCATAACTTTCTGTGAGTGGGAACTTTGTTTTTACTGGCTTCATATTTGCAGTGCAGGCATTTTGCCATTTTTCAAAGCTCCCTACCTGGTTACTAGCTAGTTTAACTTTCATGAGCATGTCAGAAAACAAGGCAGCTCAGTTTCAGTTGCACGGCTCCCGCTTAACTTCCACATTCGCAACTCCAAGGCTGCCTTTAGAGCCGATACCCCCCACCCCCTCCCTTTTTTTCCTCTTCTTTTTCCTCCAACAGAATCAAAGTGCCTCTTTTTCAGTTTGCTCTGCAGCCATTAAGTTTTATACTTTGCACTCCAACCTGCAGGGAAAAATGAGAATTCCAAGTTAAAGGATGCGATTTAAAACATCTGCGTTTTTTTCTTTTTCTTCTTTTTTTTGTTGAGGAGGGGAAAGGAATCTTTTTCCAGAAACATGGATTGGGAACGCTGGGAGAAGTGAAAATTCTTCGTCTGCTTTTACACTCGGTGCTCTCGGACTTCTGCAAGGGGAATGTCGCTCCTCTTCAGCCCGACATCAACAGCTGTGGTTTCACCTATTAGCCCTGATGTCTTTCCCAAAGGAGTCCGGGACTTTAAACATCTGACAGTGGGCACGCAGGGGGGGTTACTCTACTGACCTGTAGCCTACTTGGTTTTAGTTTCATAGGAACTTCATTAAATCAATTACTGTGAGCACATCATCATGTTTATAGCGTTAATAGCAAAAATATGTTGTTGTTTTTTTCTCCCCATTATAATATTTTGCCTGTTCTACAAAGACATGTAGGAGTTTTGCAGGTTTGGGCGCTTTTATCATTTTATTAAACAGAACCTGAGTGATGAGGAAAATTATTCTTGCTCTGAAATTTAGACTAACTTTTTGTTAAGTGATACCACTAATACAGGCAGAGTGTACACAAAAGCTTGCTCTTCTGTTTCAAAGTCATTTTTAAAAAGCTTTCCATGACTTAATTTTAAATGCTTTTTTGGGTCAAAACATATCCAAAAAATGTCCCCCATAAGGACTATATTTTATATATATTACACTAATCGAATTAAGACTAATTATTGTGCTTTCAGCCTAAAAAATATTTTGGAGGGGCACAAGAAAAAGAAACTCAAGCAAAAAAAGCACAAATGAAGTGTAAAAACCCTGCTCACAGAACACATTTCTAACAAGTGCCAGGCGTCTTTGAAACACAATACACATGTGGATATTTGTAATGTTAGCACTGTGAAATTAAATTTGAAGAGCTAATATAATTCTATGTGAATGAATTGAAACAATTACATGTGGCATATTTTCAAGGCAAATAAATAATTTTTTTATTGTAACGCTTAAACAAGAAACATTTGTGTATTGTTTTGTTTTAAATGTAAGCTCTACGTTAGTCATCCCTGATGATAAACACTTTGTTCTTGACCTTGTCCTTTAGGAGGTAGATCATCTCTGGGATGAACGATCAGTGCGTCACTGGTAGAGGCATAATTATAACATTTTAACTACGTCTTTTAGGGACTGGGTTACTTAACTGATTTCCTATGTTGTCACATGTATCATGGGTACTTTGCAGGTGCACTGCTACTCAGAAGAGTGTGATACATCACTCAGAAACTGACATAATATCTGGTGGCTCAGTAACATCTGTGGGGGTAGAGACTTGGTGCTGGTCCAAAGCCCCCATCCCAGGACTGGGAGCCACTCCAAGGCAGTAGGTGAGGAGAGCAAGGTCGTCCACGGACAACCGCATGAGCCAGGCCCTGCTACCTGGCCCTTATATTGCCCACCGGCCAGAAAGTAGAAACTAAAGTGCAGATAAGCGTGAGCATGCTGCCCCAGTAGTCTCTTATTGAATGACAGGGCTTTCCTAAAAGCCTCTAAATGCAGGATGTAGGCTTCATCGTACTTGGAAACTAGGGATGAGAGGGGTGGAGGGAAACAGTGAACTATATGCTCAATCAAAGCGAAGCAGATGGACTTTTTAAATCAAGGATATTTTGATTCGTGCCCAGGGATGGAACTGCTTACAGGGTACTAGGTATATCTAAAAGAAACAGATTCATATTTGGCACATAAATGAGGGTTGCTTTCAGATATAAAATCACAATCAAATTAAAAATGTTTTGATTTGAGCTCCAAAAAAAGAAAAAAGGGAAAAGGCATGACACAAGCGCCATAATATAGCCAGTTTATATTCATGCACTGACCTGGGTCAAGTACACTGGAGGCCTCTCCATAAAATAGGGATTATGTTCACCACCTGAATCCCTGCTTATCAAATTCAAGTCCATATATCACCCTTCCTTTTCTCACTTTACATATCTTAAAACCCATCTTTGATTGCTAAGAATGATTTCAGAAGCATAGTGCCAGTCCACCAGTTTATTTCATTGCCTTTTATAAAAAAAATAAAATAAAAACTTTTTTCTTTCCATCAGCCTCTCTTTTGCTTGTAGTGATTGATATCAGAAGCAGATTTGTGGAGAACTATCATGCTTGCAACATCAGAAAGATGGCCCCTGAATGCATCTGGTTTATTGCAGAAAAGGTCAGCATTTAGAGAGTAAAAATCACTCTGTCGCAGCTGGGGAGAGGGAGGACGGGGCATATTTGGAAAGGACAAAAAAACCCAAAAGAGGGTTATGTCCAGATAAGGAGGAGCAAAGAGAGCTGACGACACAGTCCTGTCAATAAAGAAAAGACAAGGAGCTATTTGTGCCAACACCAGATAAGAGTGTGACTGGTGCTCTGCCTGAGAACATCTTGCTGTCTTTACATCGCTGATGCACTATATGTTCATCATGGGCAAACTGGTGAAGTTGGCTACTAATCATCCTTAGTTTCGAGGTCACTGCAGGAGCTCTAATCCAATGTGATAAGGCAGTGTGCTAGCAGTAAAGCTTCGAGTATGGAGGCACCACTGCTTCCTCAACCATGCAGTGCCAATACCTCCCTCTGACTTCATGGAGATGTCTGCGTGGATCCCAAACATCATAAGCAGCCTGAAAACCCATTCCCTTCTTTTAAACATACTTGGGTTTGGCAGTGACCGATATGGCTCTGAATGAGCAGAAGAAAATGTGGAGTCTTGATGTTTCCAACTGGTCAGGGATAAGCCAGAAAGGAAATATGGCTGGATGGGCAATAAGATTGAGATATGGGTTCTCAATGTGACCTGGGGCTTCAAAGAGATGTGGTTTGGGTCTGCTGAGGCCCCAGATGAGGCTTAAGACATGAACGATTGAATGCCAAGATGACCTATGGCAGTAATGGTGTCCTGACAGATTTCCATCCTCCATACATTTCCCTTACACTTTGTACTTAAGGGCAAGTTTGGTTTTAACGCTGGCTAGAAATCACAATGCTCCACCTCCATCTAAGGACATAAACAGCACTCTTTTACTTGCTGTGAAGACACTGATGACAGCCATAATGTGTCTGCTTGTCCCACAGGACACTTAGCGCGGGACTGTCCCAATCACAAGACTAATTGTATAATTAGGCCAGCTCCACTGGGGACGGGGACCTTTCTGGCCCTTCACAGACATTTGCCATTGTAAATGACAGTATAGCTCACAAACCATCAACGCTTATCCATCTTAGTGACACCGGCCTTGAGAGATGGTGATATTTTATTAACATGACTGATAGTTCACCAAAAGGAAAAAAAAGAAGTAAAACATAACCTGTAACTCTCAACTGGGGAATATTTATCACATAACGTGAGGTAATTATGCAGGTGCACTGTTCACTTCTAACAGCTCCAGCACTCGCACATTTTATAGGCATTTGAACGGCATCGGATTGTGAGAAGACCAGCCTGCAAATTATGTATTCATCACTTCAGTGGGGATGCTGCAGAGTGGTGCTTTTCTATCAGGAGTGTGTTGGTCCTGAGGAGAAATGCAAAGCCAGAATCACCCCCTCCCCTACACACACTACTACTACAGTTCTTATTTCCCTACTACAGCCCCTCCTTAGATTTTCAGCATCACCATGCGCGTCATTATCGTTGTCAAAAGTTGTATACAGAGTATGAACTCTCGGGGATGCGGGGCTGTGGCAGACCCTGCCGGGGGGGAGCTAGAGGGGAGGAGCAGGAGGAGGTGGAGGAGGGTGACGCGCAGGTGTCGGTGCTTCAATTCTGACCGGCCGTGACGAGGTTAGGACACTTTTCTCCATCCAGGAGGGCCCCCATAGGCGCCCTCATTAAGCAGGCCCCTGTAGCACCGAGCGGCGTGAAGAGGCGAGGTCCGACTCCTCACTCTGAAAACCTACCGCTCTCACCTGGCCTCTGTCTGTCTCGTCACACTTCCAATGGGGAGAGCTCCCAATATGAATGATAATAAGCATAATGACGACCATGCAGGTTGCTGGACGGTTGGAGTTGGTTAAGCAAGCGCCAATTTCGCGACGCCGTCTGAGATGTCATTTAAAGCGGCGCAATGCGCTGAGTAATCACTTAAAGAGTAAGCTGCACCAAGTCGCTGGTGGCTTTTTTTTTCTTCTTCTGCAACAGAATGCGCGCAAATGACACTCCGAAATGTTTCTCATTTGCTAATTTGCAGCGCAGTCCCACACCAGCCCTCTCCTGCATCATTTTATTTATGACGCACGTCGGAAAAGTTAAACGAATGAAGTTTCTTCAAACTTCCCCGCCGCACACTGTGACCGAGATCCAAAGGGCAAGTGGTGCTTCATTAACCGTATCCCCATTTACTTTAGATCCCCCCTGAGTCTCAGAGCGAGCGGATTAATGTCAATTACCTGTCATTTTTGCCACATCCACAATATGTTATACCGGCCTGCTTAGACGTAGCTCTGAATAAAATCCTCAGCAATGCATTCCCGCGACTTAAGAACACATTTAATTTGTGGCGAGTTCATTTTGAAACTTTGATTTCGTTCATCTGAATTTTCAATTTTTATGATTATTTATTGTATTTTTATTAAGAATCGGCGGAAGTTTCTACTCCAGACCTGACTTAATGAATACTGGGGGAAAAGTAATTAATTCCAGAAGGTGCCGTAAAACCAGTCGTTTATTTGTGTTTGAGGTTTAAGGGGTTGGAGGCGGTGACGAAAAGCCAGGGCTGTATGTTATCCAGTTATTTTTTCATAACAGACACAGGCCTAATCTGCTTAAACAAAAAAGGGCAAATTAGGCACACTTTCGACGTCGATTAATGTTTCCTAAATCCCAATTAGCGGGCTGTTTGGATTACAAGTTTTTCCCATTTAGCGAGATAATAAAGAGACTCTAGATGTTTGGAGATTTATTCATTTTGTTTCAATAAACTATTCTTCGCTGACGCAGACGAATAACTGCCACCGGCTCAATAAACGTGATTTCCCTTTAAAGACCTAAATTAAAGGGCTGCTATGCATGATGACCGTACCGAACAAAAAGCCACAGGACCGGACAAAGAACACACCATCCAGCTCGAGGACCAATAAGGGGTTTCTTTCACTTTTCAATCACTTCTAGTCGTGCCCGGGATTAAGAGAGGGCTCTTGACTCTCTCTTTCACACAAAACCAAGAGTGCTTGTCAGCAACTCGAAGGGAAAAAAAGAGGAGAATAATAGTGAGTCCAGGGTTATCGTGTTTAATTGGATTAGATGGTGTCATGTTGAAGTCCGGAGCATGACAAACAAGAGATAGACGGCAACACGACCGGGATAAATACAGCATTATTCCCACTTAACAGTTTTTGTTGTTGTTGTTTTTAATTTTAAAAAGGAGGAGGAGGATAATTTGGTGAAGGCATTTTATTTGCTTTCTTATTTGGATAGAAAATTGCTTATACGTATCCAGTTCCTGAAAAGAGAGCATGTTTTGGCGTCTCTCTATAAAATGAAGTGAAACATGCTGAGGCTAAGAACTGTGGCACTGGAGAGGTTTATATTGTCGGGACTGTGTTGTCGGGTTTGCGCTGTGCTCATCTGTGCGTCAAGCAGCGGCAGCAATAACAAGGTGCGCGCAGCTGTGTGCGCAGGTGCAGGTGCGAGGCCTCCACCTGCTCAAAGAGGAGAGAGGAGTGGGAAGAAGGTCCACATCAGTGCGTGCTTTCCCCCTCCTCCTCATTTTCTGTTTTTGTCAAGATTGTAAAAATAAATAAATAAATAAAAATAGTGCAAATAATGCCGAATTCACGTCGTTGCGTTTTGCTTTTATGACGCTTTTAAAACAGTTCAGTGATTTTTTTTTTAACAAGGCAAAACCCTTGTATTGTTCTCCCATGCAAATTGTGAGCGCAGCAGAGAAACACAACCCTTTTAACACGCCTTTAAACTTTTATCTCGGAAGGATAAAGTTGTTACAGCCTCTTATTCGTCAGTTATGCTCCATTTTAACAGTTCCGACTATCATTTTTGTTGTTGTTGTGCGTTTGTGTTTGCCTGTTCTGCACCAAACCGTCATGTGTGACTCGACAAATGAAGCCAGTGTGAAGGCGTTTTTATAGAGGATGAGCAGATATTGATATTGCTCAGGTAAACAGAACAAAGGGACGGCGTGTAGAGAGCAGGATCACAGGATGCGCATCAGTGCCCAACCACAGCAGATATTTTGCCAGGAAAAAAGAAAGAAAGAAAGAAAAGGTTTTTTAAAAAAAAGTTGCAAGGTTGTGAGGAAACCGTAAATCTTTCTATAAATAAGTTTGTTTTCAACTTTTTTTAAATCGCTATCAAGTCATAAATCTATAACCCATCACACATTTGGAGATGATACCGACTCTTAGAGGCAGGTGTGATATTTGATGTCTGGCCCTCCTCTTTAAAGACCATACACACACACAAACACACAGCCCCAATCGCGTAAACTTTCCACTGGTCTATCTTGCTGATGCATTCAGGGACATTGCAATAAAACAAACAAAAACCGAGTGGCTTTTTTCCCCTCAAAACTAAGCAGAATCGGTTTCATAGTTTATTCAGGTAAAATAGTCAAATATGGAGGTGATGTCTCATTAAGCCCACAGATGGGATATGAAAAAATACATATATACATTCTGAGAGCACACGACAGCCTCCTGTTTGTACGCCTGCTCTAAAACTGCTTTTTGTAATTCATCGGAAATGAAGTCGACTACAAAATAAGGAGCTATTGAAACTCATTATTCAGTAAAGTCAATAGACGAAATAATAAAAGAGATACTAAAATGTGACGACAGATGGACATTTGAGAGGGGGGGAAAATAACTTTTTGAGACTTTTGAGCCTCTATAAGGAGGCTCATTACCATGCCACCCCTCTTCCCTCTCCTCCTCCCGGACACCCGTCCTTACTCCTGGCAACAGCAGACAAAGCGGGCCGATTTTACTGGTCTCCGTCGGGGCGGGCAGCCCCTTTGATCTGAGCCCGTTAAAAAGAAGTGAATCGAGGGGGAAGTTCGAGCAAGAAAAAGCCTGGAGGAAGGTAAAGTCACCTAGATTTTTCTTTTAAAAACTTACCTTTAAAAATAATAAAATCTGACCATAATTTAACTTTTGAGGGCATCATTCCTAATTTGCTCTGAAGGCAAAGGCAAGCTCTAACCCGTCCAAAGGTTAGATCTTACCAGCCTGACATCTGTTAATAAACTGCACTATCTTCTTTCACTAAATGCAGATGACATTAAGCGGACACACCCCGGACATCCAAAAGAACCAAGAGGGCCTTCAGAGGCCTGCGCGGCTTTCGGGGCTTTCAGCTCAATAGATACAGTTAAATCCCGCCCATCATCGTCAGGATGGGTCTTTAGCAGGTGGATAGAAACTAGAACTATATTTATACCCGTGAGGAGAATGAAGTGTCGTCATTCGGCTTGCATTGGGGAGAAAAAAAGGTCATGAAAATTATATAATTTATGGAATAGTTTTAGACACACTGCATTTTTTAAAGGAAAAATTTATGGCACAATTTAAAAGTGAGAGGAAACTTGGGGTTTGATATCTCTCCTGATTCCTGATCTCCGCCGTCCCATCCTCTCGGACTTCACTCGGTGACGGGGACACTCAGACAAAAGGTCTCCTCAAATGAAGTTAGTAATGGTCCACATGTGCCAGATGAATCACGCAGCACAGACAGGACCGCGATGAATTTCATATCACCAAAACGCAATGTTGGAGGGGAGGGGGGGAGCAGACGAAGAAGAGTGGACATGCCCCTGCCATCAGTGCGAGAAATTTAAAAGATTCCGCCAAGAACGACTTAGTGAAGATTGTGTGGACGCTGCCAAGCAGGCAGACCATTCAGAATACAGCAGCTGATATTAAAAGAAAAAAAGAGAGCCCTAAATCAAAGTACAGGTAGAGCATTTCTGTGTGACTTGACACAACCTGCAGTTCAAATACACGTGCCACATTTTTACTCTTAAAAAAAGAAAAGAAAAAACACCTGAAAATTGTATTTCTGCAAGACCATGATCATACCTAAAAAGAAAGTAATTTCTTTTTATTTAAACCCCCTTTTTTAAAAAAAAAAATATATATATAATTTATTTTTTGTATAAGCAGTCCATGGTAAGGGATAACATTTTTGCGGGGTTGTGCGCCTGAGGGCAGTGATATAATGAAAATTAAGAAGCGACTGTAGCAGTGCCGTCACAGTTGCGTAGAAACACGGCCCATCGCAGTCACTTTGAAAATGTCCTCATTTATTTAAAACAATATTACTAAATATTGAAACAGAGTTAATTATCGTAAACGAAATGTTTCTATATTGAGCAGCTGTGCACACCTTATTTTAAAGCCGTTTTTGCTAATAGCTTTACACTTCTCAAACTGTGCGCCAAGCGCAATAACGAGGTATTTTATTGCTTTAGAATAATCTTCTGCTGCAATTAGTTTGTCATATATTGTCATTACAAGTCTATTAAAACATCAAGTCATTATTTGGGCATCCCCGGGCTGGGGAATTAGAATAAAACTATCTTTGCCACACGGGTCCCATTTAGATTAATGGAAAAATATGTAAAACATTTCGTTTTAATTTTCTTCTGACAGTGTTTTGCATACATGCATTTTCTCCGCCTGCGCTGTCCCTCATTATTTATGAAAGCAATCTCGACCAACACATTACCGGGCTATGAAATACTGCTTGCAGCCTAATTGATTCCCGTCACAATTTTGTGAGGTTATAATCGTGTTAATTGTAATTTAATCTCTCTGGGAATACCGGAGAGATGTATTTAAATACAACAGTCGAGCGAGCTGGGAAGATTTTATCAGTTCCACACATAATAGAAATGTCATGTAGAATTACACAGCCAGACAGGGATGCATTCCTCTAATCTACAGAGATGTCACTGACATCGTTCACTTTGCTTGCCCCCCCCCCCCCCCCCCCCCCCCCATTTCCAAATGTTACCGAATTGGAAAGTCGTCTAAGTAAGTGCAAAGATACCATTTGTTTCACCTTTCAGTAGACGAGGAGGGGAGGGCGGGTGGGGGGGGGATTAAAAAATACCCAATAAAAACAAGATCATTGGGCGGAAGGTAAACATGATATTATATGTGGCTCATTAACCTTCAGAGGGTGTTGTGCTCTTTTTTTTTTTTCAAAACATAAAGTGACCAAATCATTTCCTGATCAGCCACAGACGAGCTGCCCTTTTTGCTTTGTCTCTGCATGATGCCATGTGCTGCTTCCTCTGCTCTGAAATCTGCCTTCCTGTCTGTGGGGACACCTGTTGGCACAGAGCAACTTGGAAAAGCCAGCTTGTCCCATCAGACTGGTCGCTCTGTCATTGCTGGACTCTCATTCTACTGTGCTCTAAACAGTTATTTTATTAATGGCGGCAATGCTACAAAAAAACTAACTAAATCTTGACTAATCAAAATAATCAATGTATGTATTTAAAGTATACTAAATACTTCATCCATCTGCATACTTTCACATTAAAAGCAAGGTGTGTTTGCTGAATACATAATATAAAGTATACAGATGGAGGGAATATTTAAGACTCAGCATTATATAAAGTGGGGACTGACGCTGTCTAGACAGTCAATCATTTTATTCATTTGCTTTATCTTTATTTCTGCAACTTTTTAAAAGATTCTCACTCAGATCAAAAATGCATCAATAACAAAACACCTAAAGTTAAAATAAAGTACTTCAAAGTTTGATGAAAGTCTCCACTGAGTGATTTTGAAACAGAGTTACACCATAATCAAAGCTCATAATGCAACCCAGAGGTAAAAGAACGAGTCTCTTTTAATTACTACAGTTTTTGTCACAAGGATGAGCAGATGCCCAAGATCTGTTCTGAATGACCTACAAAGCCTCGCAAAATAACTCTACCTAAGTAATATTTTGGGGAGGAGGTTTATTTAGTGGAAGTCAAACAGCAGCAGTGTTTTCCACCAAATTCAGGGTATAATTTGGTTGACAACAAACAAACAAACACACACACACACACACACAGACACACAGACACACACACGCACACACGCTGAATGGGTGGGGGGAAAAAATTATGTGGCCAAATGCCAAAGAGACAGCTTACTGTTAGGGTCTTTGGCTGGACCCAGGAGTGGCTTCGATCTTTTTGTCTGGGCCTGGCCTGGCACAGACACCAACCCTGCCCCAGACACAATAGATCATACAGTAAGAGATACAGATAGAGAGATGGAGAGAGAGAGGGAGAGACAGAAAGTGGATGAGGTGGGGTAGAGGAGGTATGGCGCCTTTCATTACCATGGTCACCAATGGCACTATTAACCATTCAACACCCCCCCAATTATCCTCCTATCCACAGTCAGAGAGAGACAAAGCCCCAGTCCTGGTCTGCTGGAGCAACATGGCCACTAATCTGTCTCATTCTAACATCACACCCACTTCACTGTCTGTGCAAGTCAGACACGGACAAGCACTTCACAAAGCCCCTTTATGCTTCTGTTTGTGATGAGACAAACTTCTCTGCCTCGCTCGCTAACGAGTTCATCTTTATGTTTCGCTGTTTATAAGATTAAAGTTCCTTAGATGCCAATTTAATATCGGGTCACCTTAATCTCAAGATAAATGATTCATATAAAGAATAGTACAGTTTGTGTACTTTTTTCGTCGAAGTTAATGGTGAGCCTGACGCCACACGCCTTCTCCATCAACGCACAATCAACCACAGGCTCACAGCTGTCACAGAGAGAGCTGCATGCTATTACTAAGGAGAATGATACCAAAAAAAAGCTAAATTGTGAGTTTATTCGCTTCCATCTGGGTTTTTCTTTTCTTTTTTTTAAAAAAAGCAAGCAGGACTTTGATGTTTGTGAGTCAGACCCTGCGCAGGGGGCTGAGGCCTGACTTGAAGTCTGGGGCCCAATGAATAGATCCACAACAGTGGCTTGTTGTGTTTGTTTACCCTTTTGCCCAGCTGCCTGGACCGTGGAGATGGGAGAGCATTTATCATGACCTAGGAGAAAGAGGAGGCATGGTCACACACACACACACACACACACACACACACACACACACACACACACACACACACACACACACACACACACACACACACACACACACACACACACACTGCTGCAAGGGCAATAGTCCTTGTAAGTGAGTTTTAAGAGGCAAATACTATCGACACATGATAGTTGCAGAGTTGGTATTGCTGAAAACAATGTGAACTGGACCTCAGCAGCAAAATTAACAACAGTTTTTTTATAAAGGGAAAAAAAGCTACATAAATCAACCTTAATAAAAACAAAAATCACAAATGAAATCCACAGTTTCCACACTGCATTTTTGTGAAGTGAGACGATGGCTGAAAAGTTTTTGAAATGTCACTTTAGCCACGAGACCAGCAGCCTTTCCAGTTTCCTTTGACCTCCACGTCCCAGATTAGTCGTGTGGTTCCTGCCATTTCTTCTCACCAGTTGTGTTATTTCCTTGGCACCGCGGCAGAGAGTGTTATTATGTTCTGAGCCTGTTTCAGCGAGGGCATGTCTATCATGCTGCCGCGGAAGGTGAACGCACCCTGAACAGGTTTGCAACACAAGGGAGAACACAGAGAGAAACATGAGATCAGACGTGCCCAATAAAACGCATTTGATCCTGATTTGCATGACGAATGCTCGGAATGTCTGCCGTACAATATAACCCTCGAGTGTTATTTAAACTGACATTTAGCAGCAGACATATTAGTCAAAACAAAAAAATCTGCAGAAAAAAAACCCCTTTAGTCAAAATTGTTGTCAGTGGCTCGAGGTAAAGATTATGAAAGGCAAGCACCTGTCACATTGTAAGACAAAGGGACAAACCCTACTCACCATTCAAACCATTACGTACACACTCCCCTCTAACACACAGAAAGACACGTACACATGCATACACAGCAGAGGGATGGGTAAGATATGAATCCCTCGGGCGATGCTTAGTAGGAGTAGCCCTGGCAGTGAGAGGTGTAGGCAGATTGTGTATTACCTCAGCAGATAGACCACAGAGCTCAGCACAGAGGATCCAACCATGCACTAAATTAGGAACAATAATATTGTACACTTAATTGGCCCAGCTCCCCCCACCCCTCCACCCTCCTATGTTGTCTCTGAGAGTCACCCAGGGGTGTACAGTACGTATTCTCTGGAACTACAGAGGTGTGTATCACAAAAATTGTGTATCACAAAAGATCGGTCTGAGTGATAGAGCAGAGAAAGACCTCGAACCTGTCAACAGACAGTCGACACAGATATTTTACTGTCCTGGACATGACCATTTAAGGGGGAAGGACCACTTGAAATACTCTTACATCATTTATAAAAAAGGTTTTCAGTCAGTGCATCTTCTGAATGATTCACAAAAAAATATTACTCTATAAAAGAATAAAAATGGAATTCAATTGTCGCTGCAGCTTGAATACAATTGCTAAAAAAACCGATTAAGAGCCAATACTAACAAACTAATAACCAAGAAGAATATACAGAGTCACTTTTTGTGTTAAAAAAAATTGACATTTAAGGCAAATGACACACCCATCTATGGAGCTGATGAATTATAACAAATTAATAAAATCACCTTCACACTTACATTTTATCAGCTACGAGAAAAATTGTTAAGACATTTTAGACCAGAACACTGCCACCACGGAGAAACTCCACTGACTTTTCAAAGTCTGAAAAAAAAAAATGCAGTTTTACTTTTCGCAAAGGATCTTAACATTACCTTTCCCTCCTTCTGATGTTGGTCAAAAGCAGCAATGAGCTCTTTGGCCCACTGGACCCTCTCCTTGCTGGGGGAGAACTCTTCTTGCACAGCTTGGACCTGCCCTGGGTGGATAACCTGCTTACCTACGGGGAAACACACACACAAAAAGAAAATTAACTGTGCTAATTATAACAGCGGGGTTTCAGTGCCTTCAAATGAAACCAAAAAAAGAAGAAGAAGAAGAATGTGTTCGAAAAACAATGCTTTTACTTGTTGATATAGAAGTAATACAATTCGTGCACGACTAAAACCATATAAAATGCTTATTTTCATGTGAACTTCTGCACAAAGATGATAGAAAAAGAAAAGCAGGCTGAGAATTAGGAAGGACTGAGGCCGAGAGGCAATGAGAGAGGAGAAGCAAGAGAGGATTGTATAAGTTTCCGAATGACGATAGTCAGGAAGATGAACGGGGCCAGACGATGCTGTGCATTATGACAGATAAAACGTGTCTCCGCTCTGCTTGCAGCCCTGCTGTTAAGCAGAAATGTCACTAAATGCTTCGTAAGACTTCATTATGTGACAGAAGTCATACACTTACTGATGAAAGAACAGTTTGTGAAAGAACAGTTTGTGAAAGCCTCCGTGGGCATACACGGGTAAGTAAATCACTGGAAAATGACAAGGAAAAACAAGGCTAAATAAGACAGTGCAATGTATATGAAGTGTTAATTTTATAACCACAGTGAAACAGTTAATAATCCAATGTCTGAATTGACACGTATCATTTTTCTATATTTAATTTTAGGATGCCATATGATCAGCAACCCTGGCTTCACAATGACACTGATCTTAAACAGAATCCGAACATGGATTTTCTTGCTCCATCTGCCACAATCCCCCCACCTTCCCGCTCCCACTTCCTCTCAGTTAAATGTGGGTGAACGCCACAGACATAATCCCATGTACATTTGCAGATCAAACTTGTAGTGATAAGTTAAGGTTATGAAACGTCTGGGTGAGAACGGCGGCTCTGAGGCAGCCAGCAGGAACTCGACACTTTAGGGCTTAGCACTGTCGCCAACAACAAATCCTTCAAGGTGGCTGAGCGGGCGGGCGTGCTGCACGGGCTAAAAAAAAAAAAGGGGGGGGGGGGGATTCGGCCCAGGAGAGAGGAGGAAAGGCAAGGAGGGGAGACGAGGCGAGAGAGAAACCCTCTCTTCTCTTGCTCCACTCACCCTGGTTAACCCTAGACAAACCCGCAGCGCTCGCACAATCAACACGCCATTGTTAAAGGCTTGAACAATTACTTATGAGCCCACATAATTCATAAACTGCCATTTGTAATAAATAGACACCTTTCAGGAAAGTGTGCATATGACAAAATATGTTCAAAAACCCATTCTGTGTGTTTGTGTGTGTATTTGCGAACTGCCAGTGACTGCTGATGGGGGTTCAGTGTGTGAAGCAGAGATTGTGACAGCACATTTTCTGTTGAACAAACAGCCCGAGGACTCCCCAGGCCACTCTGGAGTTGTGTATGAATGTGTGCTTGTATGTCTGCAGGCTTGTGCGTGTGCGCATGTGTTTGTGCATATGCCACTGCAACAGTTAGTCTGATTCATTTCAACATTAAAAAAAGTAGAAAGCAAATATTATGTGATAATTTTTCAGTGGAACATTGTGCCTGTATGTTTACCTTCTATCTTCTAAACATACCTTCTATGTTTACCGAGAGGACGAGTGTGTGTGTGTACACCCTTCTCTGCCACCTGTTTTACTTCTGGGCAGAAGATGGGGGCATGTTTCCACACAGAAAACCACCAGGTTTATAATACGGAAAGAGGGTGTCTATTTGTGTCAGTGTGAGGGTGTGTGTGGTTGTTTAGGACAAGGGGAGAATGACAGAGCGAAGAAGCAGACAAGGGTGACTCAGGTGCCCTCAGTTACAACCCATTGGTTCTCCTAAAATACATCAATCATGCCCTCCAGCCAATCCCGGCCTGCCATGTGGTGCTGGCATCTCATTGGAGGATTGCTATTTAGCAAAGTGCTCTCAAGCGAATGATGGGCAGGGTCCCAGAGATGGAAGTGAAATGTGGTCCCTAAGAGCAGAGAATTTGTGGAACAGTGCTGTTTCTGAGCAGCAAACATTTTCACAGGGATCACTGAGCCTTAACAGGAACCTGATTTATAGCGCATTAAAAAAAAAAAAAGTGCTAACAAAGTAAAGAGTGAACTGATAAAGAACTCAACGGATGATATTCCTCCCCAACATATATTTGCATAGGAGTTTGGCTTAATTTCTGCTAACCAGTAAACAGCAGCGAGTGTTTACGTTTGAACAGTGTGTTCCGTGCTCAGCACTAATGGGTGCTGTATGCGGCTTAGTTAGTGCCAAGGTCAATTACTGCACAGGTAGAAGCTTTTGGCTGCACCGCATTATTGCTTAAGCACACTCGGGCCAGTAATAGCTACTAACTAAGATTATACAGAGTGCCCATGGCTTGAAAGCCACTAATCCACTGCTTTAAACAGTTCTGCTCCATATCAAATCAAAAGCATTTATTTCTTCAAATGACTGTTTCTGTTAATTAGTTTTTAAAACGTTCGCTTCATGTAAACCACACGCCAAGTCCAACAACTAAACAAAAACAGGATATTACACGTCTAATAATGGCATTAATGTGAGGAACCCCTGTACTAAACATAATATACATTCTCAGTAAAATTGGGTTTCTGTATGAGACAACCAAAACCAAAAATTCAAAAGCAAC